>NC_089680.1:63740798-64355923 GCF_037042795.1 Molothrus aeneus
TTATTAGTCTTTCATACTTGGCAACAAAAAGGGATTATGAGGAAATGAATTTATATTGAACTTAAGGTTTGTGTTTTTCTTTTTTTTTTTTTTTTTTTCAGAGCACAGGACCAGGTTAACACTAGAGGGCCACTACAAAACTACAGAAGATTTGTTTTGCTCTTATTCCTTCCACCCACATATAAAAATGGGTGTGGGGCGGGGGGTGTTAGCTGTGTTTGCTTTCTGTTGCAGACCTCTAAGTAATGTCCTTTGACCCATTTGATAATACAATTACTCATCTTAAAAATTAGGGCCTACAGCATACCCTTTCTGGCTTGTTTCAAAAATGTCAATCTAATTTTCAATCTAAATTATTCAGTCTTTGTATATATTTATTGTTCTTGTTTAGTATCATTCAGTAGCTTAATACATACTTTGTTCTCTGTATATACTTCTGTGTAGAGAACAGTCATGTTTACTTTTAGACTTCATGTTGTTGGGCTGAAAAGTCCAGATTGTCTTTGTTTCATTACATACTGGGAAAACTAAGAGCTTATTGGGTTCAGCTTGGAAAAGAGAAGGCTGAATGTGACCTCACTGCAGACTGCAGCTTCCTCAAAGAAGGAAGTGAGGCAGATGATCCAGATCTGCTGTCTCTGGGGAACAGTGATAAGATGCAAGGAAGAGGAATGAAGCTGAATCAGAGGAAGTTCAGATATACAAATATAGGGCTATATTTATGAAACAGTTAATGAAATTAGCATTTGAAACCTTGTTTCAATTGTCTTTGTTTAACCATTCGTTTTGAATTGTTTTGGTGGGGTTTTTTTTACATCTTCTAATCCACTTTTCTCACATTTAATAATCCCCCATGTTGTAGTATGGATAAAAAAATAGTTAATCTCCCCACCTCTGACCAGCTCCACTGCATTTTCTTTTGTCTTGGGGAATGATCTTTTGTTTAATTGAAGAAAGATATTATAATTTGCTAAGATAATGTATGTATATATTTTTCTGCCACTCTAATTTCTCTCTGTTTCTAATTATTTTTTACCTCAGAATCTATTCAATTTTCTTTTCTCTTTGATTCAGTTTAAATAAAGCACCTTTATTGAAACTAGGGTGAATTAATGTACTTGTGAGTAACAGTAGGTCCATGGTACGTTTCTAAACCATGGGATGCTGGTCAGCCTTGACATCTTAGAAGGCTGTCTGATAGTTCCCACAGTGAGTTTCTGTGGTCTACAGACTGTAACATTGACAAGTTACTGAATATTGGTTTTCAAGTCTTCCAGTTGAAAGTTGAGGTGTTGTTTTGCTATGAAGACAACAAGAGGAGTGCAAACAGAGACTAGAAGGGAATGTAAAGAGAAGTAGGTGAACTGGGAAGGAGGGGAAGAGTTTCATTGAAGGTCAGTTTGTGGGAGCAAATGGGGCTCAGTCTCTGCAAAGAAACGTGTCTGCAGATACCATTGGGACTATGACCTGGTAGGAGAGGGAGAAACTGTGAACTCTTGGGCTGGGCTGACAAGAATCTGGATCAAGGGAAGAAAACTGGAATAGAAGATCAGCTTATATGAGCTAGTGACTGAAAAACTGAAGTGAAAGACTAAGGTTGAAAATCAGGCTAATGTGAAATGAAAGAGAAAATCAAAGACTGGAATGGGTCATGCAACTAGCCCATGTCACAGTAAATGTATTACTTCTCATGTCTAACATATTTAAAGGATTACATTAGTAATTATTGAGAATAGTCAAATGCTTTGTTCTGTGAGATTCATTAACATGCATCAGCATAACTGCTATGCAATTATGCTTACCTTCTTAATCCTCATCTTTTCAGGAAGCCATAGCCTTTTCTTTTAGAAGCACATACCCATCTGTCATTTGTGGTTCTTCCCTCTACCCCTTCCCAGCTGAGTTAACACTTCGTGAAACTGCACCTTTACATCTTTTCAGGTACTCTAGATGGTTGTAGTTGAGTGTTTTATCAAGAATAACAACAATGCTTATTGCTTTGTGACTGTTACAGGGTGTCAGTGATTATTTTGCTTTACAAGTCAGCTTGCTTTAGTAGAGTTCTCCCTGAACCTCACTCATGTGCCCGAAAGCAGGAGTGAAGAAAAGGAATTTGAAAACAGATCAAGTCAGCCATGCCTGCTTACAGCAGTCCACTTAAAGGGAGGTGGGAAAGCTAATGTTTGTTTTAATTCTTAGCTCTGTTTCAGACTTCTATGCTATATTCTTTAGTTTCCATTAATTATTTATATTTAGATTGGTTAAATTCAGTTGGTTTTAATTCCTTTTGTGAGCATGTTGTACCCTGACCTCAAATTAAGGAGATGGATTTTATGGTAATAAGCATTCCAATCTCATTATGGAAGAGATTAAGGATTTATGCTGGATTTGAAAGCATCCATTTTATCCTGACTTGAAATACTTACTGCTTTCTGCTTGTTTACTGTTGTTTGTATTGAGACAATGTCAATGTATTTTAATCACTATTTTATGAATGTTAATTTACTGTAGTCCTTTCAGAAGTTAATATGCTGTAGTATCTACTTTGGAGAACCTAGCTGTTCTTATAAAAGCTGTTAATATATAACAGTTTTTATTACACATGACAGTTACTAGAATGTTAATTAAACAGTGATTTCCAGTTTTGTTTATTTTCAACCAAAAAAAGGTATTTTTGTCTTTTCTTTGACTGTCTCACCCAGCTTTCTGCCTGTGAGATTAATATAGGATCACAGACTGGTTGAGGTGCCCGGGAGCTTTTGGAGATGATGTAGTGTAACTCCATCCTCAATTAAATAGGACCAGCTCTATCAGGTTTCATATGACTGTGTTCACTCAGGTTTTGAGTAGTTCTGTGACTCCACAACTCCTCTTGGCAGCCTTTTCCCATGCTTGACCACTCTTATAATGAACAATTGTATTCGTTTTTGCATGTAGAATTTCTTCTGTTTCAATTTATCCCTGTTGACTCTTTTCTAGTCAGTGTACACTGCTGTGGAAAGTCTGACATGCATTCATCCCATGTTGAACAATCTTTTGTTTACGTGTATTGATTAGGTTTTACCCCACCTTAAGCAGGCCTTCTCTTCAGGCTGTAAAGAGTCCCACCTCTCCTCATATGACAGATGCTGTAGTCCCTCAATCATCTTTGCATCCTGTGTCTCTTACACAGTTGGACTCCACCTGTGTGCTGTGTCTACCTGCTGCTACATGGTAAGAGTCCACCTCTGGAAATGGCTTGAGTCTGTTTTTACTGACAGCATTGCACACCTGAAAATGTGTTTCTTTAGGATGTGATCTCAAAATCTAAAGTAGGCTTAAATTGTTAGTTAATAAGCTAGAGTAAAATGTACTAATTTATGTGAAATTACCTTATAATTCCCATAAGGAGTTTCCTATATCATTTTCTCAGGAAGAATAATTATCTCTCATATTTTCCTTAAGTCACAAGTTTCACAGCTTGGTAGTGTGTCATGTTCCACTGTGGGGAACTGTGGGGAGTTCTTAGAAAAACAGATGGTCTAAGATGAAAATAAGTCAAACGAGACAGTATTGTATTTGAGAACTGTTTATTGGTAACAAAAAAAGAGGGAGTTGACTTGCTAAAGAGGACTAGAAAAGACAGAAAAAGGAGGAAGGAAGATGAAAAATAATGAGGGGAAAGAGGGGGGAGACAGAAAAATTGGGCATTACCACCCGAAGTCAGGGAGTGCCACCGACGGTCCAGTGTCAGGGAGCGTGTGCCCGCTGGCTGCTGGGGAGCCTGCGCAGCCCTCGGAGAGGCACGGCTCCACAGGCACAGCTCTCCCGGCCACGGGCAGCCGGACACCAGGTGAGTGAGGGAGGGGGCGCTCGGGCGGGACGTCCGGAACGCTGGACAGGATGGCGGTGGGGATCGTGGTGGCGGGCTGGACCGGCGAAGCAGGGCTAGAGGCAGGCAGGAACGCAGGAACGAAGCAAGCAGGGCATCGGTCAGAACACGGGGAGGCGGGACAGGCGGCGGCTGGGACAGGCGAGGGGTGGGGCGGGACACAGGCTACACACAAGGCTCGGAGGTCAGCCGGAGTGCAGCCAAATGCGCAGCGAGAGGGAGGGTGAGTACTTGCGGGAGAGTAAGGGCCAGCAAGGGCGAAAGAGCCAAAAGGCAGGCTGGAGCCAGGGCAAAAAGGACAAAAACAGGCTAGGGCCAGGGCAGGAAGCAGACGACCAAAAGACCAGACCCAAAAGACAGACCTTGTGATGCAGTTATTTTTATGCCCCCTGTCTCCTCCCATGATCTGCCTGCTGACAGGAGACCACTGGCACAGTGTTCCAACGTTCCACTGCAGTCCATTGGTGGAGAGAACTGTGTCAGTCATTCTCTGAGTTCTGTTTAAAATGTATTTTAGTACAGTAGTTAAACATTCATATCCTACTCAAAGATTTAGGTTTTTCTTTGCTGCTTTTTTCATATTTCAGAATTGTTGTCTCACTAGTTTTGCTCTTGTCTTTGTCACATGTTTTCCTGTCTCCTTCAAACTTCTTGGTTTGATTTGCTTTTCAAATGGTCTTGCTGTAGATCCAGAACTCTGGCTAGGTAGGAAATGGATCTAACAGGCGTGGAATAGTATCTCTCTCTGTTTAGAGAAATCAATTTTCATTGAGGTACTTCCTTTATTGCCATCTCTGATACTTAAATTGCATAATGTGAAACTTGGAAAAAAATAGATTGCCAGTGTGAGCAGCACTGGTCTTAGAGCTCTTAGATAAAGTGAAATAAAACCTGAGCTTAGTATAGCAATAGTAACAAAGTGCTCTCAAGCCAATATTGTTGCTTAGGTAACTTTGAAAGTCTGCACCAGGGGTTTTCCAGTTGCCACATCACTCCTCCAGAGAGGAGTGATTGCATGATGATGGCACCTCAATGTGAACTTCCAGGGTTCTGTAGTATCTTCTGTTAGAGCCTAACAGTGAATCAAGAGGAGCTGATCTTGGCCAAGCATGTTCCCTTGATTTGACTAGTTTTGGAAGACATAGCACCTGAGGCCTTAACTTGCAAACAGAAAGGATTTAATGATTTAATTAAAGTCAAACCGAGCTGTATTTGTTTGTATAAGTACAGTTTCCTGTCTTCTTTGGGTAATTTGAATGTCTTGCTGCTACAAATAATCTCAATATTAGTTACGCTATTCTCTATAATTTCTTCTCCTGAGATTCTCTTTTGTCTATCCATTTAGTGGATATTTGTTCACAATATAATTTAAAAATAGGCTGTAAATTATAATCTTGTTAGTTGTGAGCGCTTTTTGAAGAATTTCTGTTCTGAAATAGGCTAAGAAATTTTTTCAGGGTTCATGTTTCTTGGTATGTTGGCAGTGAAGTATAGGATACCGTGTTAGTTTACTCAGGTTTGTTGGTAATCTTGACAAATACATGAGACAGTAAAAGGAGTAGCCTTGGCTTAAAGTCACCTTTGTCACTGTTATTTATTCCACCAGTAAGGTGGAGTCCAGGTCCCCATCCTCTCTGTTGGTTCTGACTTGGGCTTTTATTCTATTATTATTGTACAATTCTATTATTATTGTACTATCACTATCAATTTTTTTATTTCTTAAACCAGCTTTTTAAAACAAAAAAGACTTTCAGTGCAGACTAAATTTTTCTCAAAGTTGTTCTCATTAATTTCTCTCTCCCTTGTTCTAGACAGGCAGTCTCCAACTTGAAATTTGTGCATTTCTTCTCTAGAATATCAAAGAAGCTGTGAGAGGGAAGAAACTAAAGGAATGATAGCTTTATTCGTTATTGCTTTTATTTCAGATAACTGTATCTATCACCTGATCTTGTCTTGTCAAAACCTTTTATGTCTGTGAGGAGAAGGAGTGTTATTTTGACAATACTCCTCACAAGTATCAGAATGTTAGCACTGTTCCTTTTGGTGATTGTGGTCTTCTTGGTTCCTTTTATTTTTTCTGTCAGTCGCATTTATAATAGTTGCTTATTAAAAAATAATATTACTGAAAGGTAATTTTATCTGTTTCCCACATTTCTGAGAGTGTTTTGGTTTTCCTTCTTTTTTTTATTTCTACTTTTAATTTTTTGGTGATTTTAAAAGTAGCTCTCAGCTTCCTCAGTTATGTCTTCAAAATATGTGTTAAAAATATTTTTCTATCTATTTTTTGATTTTCTGAATTGGTAAGGTTTTCTGTAGATTATGGGGTTTTGTATTTCTAATTTTTTGTAGTTCATTAGTTTTGTTGCTTCCTCTAAATTTTATTTACTTCTGTCACGTAGTATTTTTTTCTTGAGAAGTGAATTGGGGAAATTAATATGGAGTTATTGTTACATTGAATTCAGAAGGCCACTGTTGAAAACTGCACCTGAACTTTTGTATTTGCGTTACTAGATTTTTTGAGGAGCAAATGTTTCCAAAGAATGGAATGTATTTTCTAATAGTATTTTCTAATAGTATCATCATGATGTTCATTCTGTTGGTCAATGTACCTGTACATTCACAACAGGGCTCAGTCTTACAGTTATTGTAGTTGTCATCAAGCATTAAATCTTTTCTTTGGTTGATATTCAAATCATGTAGATCAACATTTTGTCTTATTTCATCTTCTCATCCCTGTCAAGACAACTTGACCTACATACAACCTGCAGGCGTTTGCTTAGGAAGAGTTTCTGAGTTATTGTATGTGTGTATACATTATTTGAATATAAGATCTCTTTTCAATTTATAATAGCGTATATTCACTTATTAGTAAGGAACCGATGCTTAGACCAGGTGCTATTTGAGCTAAGATCTTTTTCAAGTGTTATATCTGGTTATTACTTCTATTTGAAGTTGTGGATTTTTGGGGGGTTTTTTGTGTTTGTTTTTTAATGAATGGATAGTAGTTGTCAGGGGTTGCAATTATCACTTGCTGACTATGTTCTGCACTGCAAGTTGAAATTTCAGTTGATGCTAGATTGGCATAGTCACATATAAAAGTGAATTGCCTTGTTTCACAGCTGCGTTACTACTTTGGTGAAATCAGAGCCTGAACAGCTGTGTCAATCACTTACTGAGTATGGCCTGTTTATTTTAAAATCTTCATGGGATATGGTATGGGTTGGCCTTGGCTGGCCTTGCCAGATCCCCACTCAGCTGCTCTTTCACTCTCCCTCCTCAACAGGATCAGCTTAGAAAGTATAAGTGGAACAGCCCAAGCTAAAAAGACTGGGAGATCACTCATCAGTTACCATCATGAGCAAAGAGGTTAACTTGAGGAAAAGGAACTTGATTTATTGCCAATTGAAAATACAAAAGAATGGACTCCCAGTGGGCTGCAGCTTCCTTCAGGGCATCTCCAGCTGCTTTGCAGTGAGGTCTTTCATGGGTTGCAAGCTTGGTATCTGCTTCAGTGTGAGGCTTTACAGGGGCTGCACGTCTTGCTGCTCAGAGTACCTCCTCCTCTCTTCACTGTCCCTGGTGTCTGCAGGGTTGTCCCTCACTTGTGGTTTTCACACTCTACTATGCAACATTTTTGTAACTTCACCAGAGGTACCACCCTCCTGCCTTGAAGGGCTTAGTCCCCTGCTCTGATCATTTGGTACCACGTGTTTTTGGCACATTCTCTCCTCACAGAAGCCCCCCTGCAGGCACCTTACTGCTAGTACTTGGGCATATAAACCAAATAAAACTATCAATGAAGAATCAAAACTTGATGTTTAAGATAATATGAATAATTCTGGGGACTCTTGTTATGTATGTATAGTTATACGGGACAAATTACATAGAACTAGTTTATGTTTTCTCATTGTGTTTGCACATACATCTCTTCCAGTTCAAAATACTTAGTGACAGATAAAATAACTATTAGTTTTCCTTACAGAATCACAGAACAGTCAAGGTTGGCAGGGACCTCTGGAGCTCACTGTGGACACCCACCTTGCTCAAGCAGGACCACCTAAAGCAGATTGCCCAAGACCATGTCCAGATGGATTTTGAAAATCTTCAAAGTTACGCTCTCCACAACCTCACTGGGGTCCTACTCACCCTCATAGATGATTCCCTCAGTCCTTGTGCACCTTTCCTAATTGCCATGTTTGATCAAAGATTATGAAGAGTAGCAATCATGGGTGCATCCCATCAGGACCCGTGACCTTACATCTGTTCAGCTGGTTTAAGTATTCCCTGACCATGATCAAGGGTACGTCTTCCTTGCTGTAGACTTCCCCTGGGATTTGATAAGGTCATGATGTTTAGTATGACATTTCCTCTAACTTTCTAGCATATAATGAGACCAAGAGATTGGTTCAAATAAGGTTCCTTATGTGCCTTTACATACATATATATATGCATATATTTTATGCAGTAATTCTATGGAGTTGGTTTATTTCAGTGGTTGTGGCTGCTGATGTTGGCAGTTTCAGGTCCTGTTCTGGTTAGTTTCTAATATATGAGAGAGCAGCTGCAGTCATCTATCTGCCTTGAAGTACTGTTTTCTGTCTCAGTTTAGTGTTTATATATAAGCAAAGAATATGCTTTTAATGAAATTGTGGTATTTCAGCCAAGGATTATAACTGTATGTAGGTTGTGTTGCTGTATTTAAAAGACAGCTAATATACTAGAGGGATCTTTTAATAGATTTACATGCAGATAAGCACAAAGGTGATTTGTTTGAATCAGGTAAAGTCTGCTTCTCTTAGCATCTACCTTTTTCTTTCCAATATACTATAAAGAAAATATTTTTTACTAAATTTTTACTATAAAGAAAATATTTTTTCTGCTTCTGTTTCCTTTTTTTGTTTTGTGCACACTGACAAAGCAAGCTCCATTTAAATAATAAATAACCATCAAAAGCAATTTTCTGTATGTTTTTTACTCCATCAAGGATATATTGATTTTCATTCTTTAGACCTACATAGGTGTCATGGTTTGACACTGGCACAATGCCAGTGCCCCCATGAAGATACCTTCTCCCTGGTTTCTGCTGTGAGATGTGACCAGGAATAAGCAAAGCAGGCTCCTACTTAGGGAAAAAGAACCAGAACTTTATTAACTACTCTACAACTACAGATAAAAAGGAACACACACACAGGGAAAATGAAAACTTCACAAGTGCATTTCCTCCTCCCCCCCACCAAATTTCCAACACAATACATTTTGTTCCTCAAATCACCAACTCTTGGTCCAGCACCACCTTTTAGACAATCAATCCTCAGTTCATCAAGAGGAGAGGAGTCCTTCTTGTGCCATGGGCTTCCCCTGGAAACACAGTCGAAGCCTCGTGTGTTTCTGTGTCACTCGTGGCACCGCCCGGAGTACATCTGCCGTCGTGACTTTTCCTTTCCATGTCCAGTGCTCTCACCACTGAACACGGACCAGAGCTGCTTCTAGGGTTGTCTTTTAAGGATGCTCTGTCCCGATCCAAAAAAGGCACAGTCTCTCCTTTGGGACACCTGTCCCCACAATCTCTCCTTTGGGACACCTGTCCCCCCCATATTTTCACCCCCTGGGGCCGAGGGGCATCAACACTGAACCCTCTTGGTTCTGAGGCCCTTGCCTCCCCCTAGAATGCAGTCTCTGTATCACAAGGAACATGGTTCTGTCCATGGCTATACAAAAAGAGTCCAGCAAAAGCCACTCCATCATCTCTTCCCACTAGGATTCTTCTCTATTCTTCTACTATCTCTCACTCGCCCAGACCTCTCTCACACTGGCCCATTTCCTTCCTCATCTTCCACTCTATCTTCTAGGAAAGGTCAATGTTCTGTAAAGTTCTCATTCTCCAAAAAGGGGTTAAAAGCTCCTACAAGCGGCCGGCTGAACCCCCCCCTCTTCTCCGTCCCAGCCGTGCTGCCGGCGCAGGCCCATGTTTATCAAGTCTCAAGGTTACAGTCCCAGGCAGCGGCTCTCTCTCTCTCTCTCTCTGTGTCTCTCAGGGGGGGCTGCCCGATGGCTCCCGGTGTCTCTCTCTCTCTCTGTGTCTCTCTTCCACCCTTCCACCCCCGGGCTCAGGCCTACCTCTCTCGGCCACATGGCTTTCCCCTCCCCCTGCCCAGCCAGCAGCTGGGCCGGGGGAGAGACCCGAACTCTTTCCCGCCGGAAACCCAAGAGGACCCTCCCAGGGGAGAGCTCTGCTTTTAACTCCGTGTTCTCAGAGGCGTGTCCATGTCTCAATGGTCAGGTTAAATGCCAATATTAAAGTCTGAATATCCATTGGCCAAAAACACAGCATCTCAAAAAACACATTTCCTGTCAAACCACCACAATAGGTTTATTATGCATAGGACAAAGAAATCATTAACAAAGACATGATGCAGTGGCATTGGTTCTGGTTTTTATGTCTGTGTTTTCTTGTTTATATGTGAAACCTGATTTGAGAAAATACTACAGCTTTATCTATTGCTCTTTGTTGCAGAGATCGTTACCAGAACTTTTATTTTATAATCCACAGTACAAATCCTTTGTTTTAATTGACTAAATCAGGCATGTCTGTTGTCTTGTAATGAATTTGGCCATTATGAGTCATCTTCAAATAAAAATAGAGTTTCCATCATAAACTGTATTTGCTCACCTACAGGACCAGAATCAAAAAAAGAGAGTAAGTTGCTCATTTTGCTGTGAAGTCTGTCGCAGATGAGCTAAATTAGTGAATGTGTCTTGCCTTACTGAGCTTGCCTTCCAGTTGTTCTGCAAGGCATTCACATGTTTTAATTAAATATTAATAGTTCCTTGATTAAAAATGACCTTTTATATTTCTGTGTAGTGACTAGAGAGAAGCTGCTGGAAGACAGAAATAACACACTTCATCTGTAAAACACCTTGCGTGGAGATTTGCTAGTTGTGAATCACTTCAGAATGAAAACTAGGTCCAACATTCTAATCCTTTTAACCTACCCCTCTGTCAGACATTCTGTGGTTACAGGAGAGAGACTGTAGCCACGTGTCGAATTCTCTCATTTTCTTTTCATTTAGGGGTTGTTTGTCTGGAAAGGTAACTCACAAAAGTCCACTGTCCCAAACTTCAATTTGGAGTGGTAGGGTTTGAGTTTGGGAACATTAATAGGAAGTAATTCTTGTGCCACAAGCAGGCTGAGGTATTTTCATAACTCATTTTGCTATTAAAAAAAAAGCTACAGGCATCTGAAAAGGAGGTTATTGTGAAAAAGCCCTTCTTCAGATAAGTTTCTGATTTCAGAATTAGTTTGGTATGGACATGTCACTGAGACTTCTTTGAGATTTGGAGGCAGTGTAAATTGAGCATGCTCCTTGGAATGAAAGTGTTGAAGTTACTGCAGGACTGTGGAGTGGAATGAGGAATTTTGAAGCATGGATATTTTATTTGGTTCTCTGAAGCATTTAGCTGACCTTTGGTGCACTTTTAGTCAGCCTTCAAACCAGCAAAGCAATAAAGAAATGGTGGCATTTAATGACTGAGGGCCAACCCTATTTTAGGGCAAATTGGGAAATTTTCCTGTAGGATTTTTATAAAAACCTTTGTTATCATTCTGTTGGCAGAGCTGCAGAAGGCATTTGGTCATTGAGCATGCATAAAGTTAAGGTGGTGGAAGAAGGTTAATATCTGATTATTTTTCAGTGTCTCTGTGAGGAACAGTTGGACAGAACATGAATAAAATTTTAGATTATGTAAAGTTGGGATTTACTTTGAAATTTTTGCTTGAAATACAGAAATGTAAAATGAAATGAGGTTTGAACAATAAAGACTACAGTCTTAGCAAGTGCCTCATTTTTTGCTCTCAAAAAATGGTGATGTATACTGTTCCACCCCTACTAATCTAAGAGGACCTCTTATATTTGCACTTAAAAATGCCTCTTGTGTACACTGAGAGTCCTTTTGAAGAAATGTATCGGAGTTGCAAGAAGTCTTGTTTTCTACAAAAATCCTGTTTGTGTGTTTCAGGGATCAATGTGACAAGGACTTACTGTATGTGGGTGTTGGGGTTCAGTGTTGTCTGTAGACCTCAATCTCCACAGCTGTACTTGAAGTGAAAAGAAGACCTACTGAGCAATTAGATTTTCCCAAATGTGAACATATCAATAAAAGTGCCTAGGTACAACTTGTTAATATTTTACTTTATTGTATCTATTTCAGGAGTATAGTCCTGTCTCTTTCTGGTGTTCATTTTTGTAGCTTATCCCTCTGTTTTACATACAGCAAATTTACCCAGGCAGTAGATGTTCTTTTAAGAAGGCTAATTAAAGGGATGCCTAGACTTAGAGAAATAGGATATTCCAGGCCTGTAAGGGGAGAAGGTTTGTGTGGCTGAGACAAACAAACAAGGTAGCTTGTTGAGAACACAATTGTGCTGCTGCTTTGCTCCCCCCTTCTGCCTTTCCTTGAAGATATTGATGATGGTGGTGGCCGTTCCAGAAGTTTTTGCACAGTGGTCTCCTCCTCCAGCATTGCAATATCAGAAAACATGTGTTTATTGTGAAGATATGGGCAGGAATAAACAGTATCTGTAAAAAGAAAATTGTGGTAGCATTCTGCTATTAATGCTCTTTCTGTGAAAGCCTTCTAAGATTGCCCAGTCCGAATGTTTGAAGTGGAACTGGTGCTAAGTAAGAGATTTGCAGAGATTTTATAGTAGAAGTACATTAAGTAATTAAAATACTTTTCTGTATACAATTTCTGTATAATATTATATATTTCTCTATATTTATAATAAACAATTCTCTATTATTTATGTGAGTGTGTTTTTCTCCGTGATATGACCAAGTTCAGGAACCAATGATACAGAGTAAGGACTTGCTGCTGGAGTTCTTTGCCTCCTTTTTGCCACTGATGTTGGTTGTGATAAGAACTGTTGCTCTGTTTTGGGAACATGTCACTATAGAAAATTAGAGAAACCTCCCTCATTTAGTTGCAGCTGTACATATATGAAATAAAACACAATAAGTCTCCTAATTCAAAATATTTTCTAATTTAACTTGGTGTTTGTTATCCCTTACATTCCATAATACTAATAGTATGGGTTTTTAGGTGTAATACCAATTTAGTGTTTCCTGTTTTGACAAATAATAATCTAATTATTTTATTATTATTATTATTATTATTATTATTATTATTATTATTATTATTATTATTATTATTATTATTATTATTATTATTATTATTATTATTATTATTATTATTATTATTATTATTTTCAGCAATTTTTTAACTATGTGGTAAATGTTCATTACTGTGTAAGCTGGTACCTCTGCAGCTTGTTTAGCAGGTAGACAGTTAAAGGGCATATGCCCAGATTTCCATGTGGAGGGGAGATTTTATAGAAACTCATAGGATTGTTTGGGTTGGAAGGACCTTAAGGATCATCTTGTTTGAAATCCTGTGCAGTGGACTGGGACACATGCAATAGGCCAGGTCGCTGAGAGCCTCATCCTGGTCTGAAACACTTCCAGGGACTGAGCATCCATGCTGTCTGGACAAGCTGTGCCGGTGCCTCACCAACCACATATCATATCTAAACATTGCCATATGATATCTGAATATACTCTGTTTCAGTTCAAAACAATTTCCCCTTGTTACTAACAGAACATGTCCTTCTAAAAATATCCCTTTCCACCTTTTTTGTAAACCCCTTTTAGTTACAGGAGGATGCTGCTATAAGGTCTCCCTGTAACCTTCCCTGCTCCAGACTGAACAGCTTATACTAAACTCTCTCAGCCTGGCTTCAGAGGACAGATGCTCCAGCCCTTATATTGCCTTCTTGGGTAGAGGAAGAAATTTGTGGAAGAGTGCCAGGAAATAGATTGAAATCTCTCTTACTAAAAGCAGGACTTCATAATATGCTGTGATTGAGCTACTCTTTGATTCTTTCTATTGCTGTAGAAATGAGAATCTGGAATGACTCTGAAGTGTTAGTATAATGGTCCTAGAAGTTTAGGTATAAGAGGAAACCATTACATGTGACCTCAAAAATTATGTCAGGATGGTTCTTCTACATGCCATTGCATCATTATTTGCAGCCTTATTCTGTGCTGACATCCTAAGCTTGTGCCTGTTCACAGACATACAAAAATAAAATTACTGCTCATTGTGGTTTCTTTTTTTTTGTGCTCTTAAAACCAGACTCTAATCAGCTCAAAGAAATATTAGGAAGAATGAAAAACTGTCATCTGGTATGTTTAATCTGCCTCCAATACCTGTCTCCCTACTTGATGTCTAACCTAAATTGGTTCTTTTTCTGTAGCAGTTGCAGGAGGGATGTTGTATATATCCAGATCCTGACAGTATTAGCATTCCATACTAAATTAAGTTACTCTTCAAGAACTGGACAATGAAACTTTTCATTTTATTTCGTTTTTAAAGCAGTCAAGTGAGTTAACTAGAGATTAACAGAAAGTAGTGGAATTGGCCCAGACAAATACTTCTACCTGAGATTCTAGTTGGAAAAAACTGAGACAGTCATTTAGCTGCTAAATGCAAATAACTGAGGTGTTTGATTTATTTGATTTATTTATTATTACATCCTCTGAGAGGTTGGATGTAATTTACTAGATCTGCAGCTACTGTCTGATCCTCCCCAAAACAGGACGGAGATTGTAGGAACTGTGTTTTGGAAAAATGTCACTTTAAAAAGGCTGAGTGTGTCATCTAGCAATTTTAAATTGTGTGTGTTTTCATTTTTATTTTTTGTAATTATATTTTCTACTCAATAGTCAGAAGTTTATTGCTTTGAATTTAAAGCAAGTTTTACATTCAGCTTCAGGCTGATGTGGGTTTTTTTTAAGCTATTAACTTGGAAATTAATTTGAGGTAAGGTAAGCACCTTTAGATCTTGTATATCTTGGTTTTAGAAGAAGTTTCAACTGTTGATACTGCTGTCAACTCTTTTGACTTGGGTTTCTTAACAGGAGCTACCTTGATTGTAACATCAGTTTCTAAGGGGGAGTTGGAGGGTACAGTCTTCTGCTTTTGTTGAACGATGATTTTCAGCTGCTCTTTCTCTGTATTTATGCATGGGTGAGTGCTGTTAGTGTCCATTGGACACATAATACTGGTCTCAACACAGGATCAACAGTAGTATGGCTTTCTGCATTCCTGCATATAGCAGAAACTTGAGTTGCTTTTGTGATAAAGGCAAGTCTCCAGCTGTTTTTTACTTCTGTTCTTTCTCTGAAGTGTATGTAGCATTATATACAAGAAGATACTGGGGTGGAGGGCAATGCACTATTGCTCCTTAGATCAATGGTTTTGAAACCATGTGTGTACAGAAAATTTCCTATGAAGAGCAGGTGTGTGAAGGATCTGAGGAAATTTGCACTTGAGCTTGAAAAGGGAGCCATGAAATGTGCTTTTTTAAAATAAGAGTGCAAAATTTGGTTGGCAAGACCAAATGATGTCTAGTTGTAAAAGTGGTTGGCCCAGTACTGTTCTTAACCTACGCATCTGATGATCAGAGCTTTCAACCTAAGTGTGAAAATCATAACTTCTTCACAAGGGCTTGATTAATGTTAGAATTGAAACAATGACATTGATTAAAAAAATCAGTTTATGGTCGCCTTTCTAGATACTCTAAACTGAAGGAATCCCAGCTAGCTCTGTAATTCTGATTTGATTGTTAGTCACGTGGTTATTCTTGAGTTTTGAGAAAACAAATATCTGCTGAGCTATTTGTGTGCAAAATGAAGAGATGGTAGTTCAGTTTTCTGGAAAACAGCCAAAATAATCTTATTCAGCTGTCTTTGGGCCATATCATGGCACTGCTAGTAATATTTCCCAGAGTTTTGTCCTTCCTAACTAATCTACTGACTAATAGTCATTGAAGTTGAAAGAGACATGATACCAGGATAAACACTTTTTTTCACAGCATGTCAGTTTATATTACGCCTGAGCTTTAGTATTAGCTGGACTTTAGATTTCATTGTGAACAGTGTTTTACCCGCTAGCGCAAAAGAATGTTCTACACTTAAAGCTCTTCCGTGACTTGTGGAAGATAATATCTCAATGTGATGGTGTCAATGCATGCAAATAGAGAAAACAGAAGTGCTTATGAAATTGCTGCCTTGACATTATTGCTTCTTGACATCTGACTCCTGACAGTTCTTCCAGATGTTAGATTTCAATAATGAATTCAAGCTATGATACTTGTAATTTAAAAAGTTGTATCGCAATTAATAGAATCAGGATTCAGTGCAGGGGTTTTTTCTGGGCAGTAGCACACTCACTGCCTCTGTGACAACGTTCATTTCTTTCTGAGCAAATGGAAACCTAGTATCACAAGCCTCAGGAAGTTGTTAAAGCAATTAAAGGCTTCTCTTTCAGCACATCGCATGGTTACCATAGTATCCTTTGCCTCAAAGCCTTTACTGATGATGTCAGTATGCATACAGGGGCTGTTCACAGCATCTACATGAAGATTATTTGGCCTTCACTAAAGATCATAAGCATCTCTCCATACATTCTGTTATCCAGTGTTATTTTAGTAATTAATGAGACTGGAAGGTAAGTGACTGTTGCTTCATATTGAATAGTTTTTATGTATCCTCACACTGAAGTTTGTGTTGCTTTTTTGTTTATTCTGTTGCATTGTTCACTAAATGCATGAAGTATGTTTTAGATGAACCAATTGCATAGCTTCGTGTAATTTAAATGTAATGACAAAGTCAAGGTAACTTTCATGAATATAAAAAAAGGTAAAGTAAAAATCCCTGAAGTAAACCAAATTGATTTATTATATAGTTAGAAGGTTTTTACAAATTAAAATTTGCAGAGAATTATTTTTAATCTTAAGAGGATGAATGAAATTATGTCATGGGGAGTATTACCTTAGAGAAAAATGTTCACTTAAAAAAATTTATTATTATAACAAGAACTCAGCAATTAACACCAATCTCATATTAAAAAAGGGCTTTGATGTTGCAGGAAATTCTACATTAAGGTGGTATGTATTGCACAAGTCCATCATTGTACCTCTCTCCCCTGCATATACAGTATGCAAGTAACTTTTCTTAACCTGTACCTGTTTTCTCTCTTTTGATCATAACATTGGCTTATTTAGACACTTAAGTCTGTTTTGGGGAAAGGGGGCCTCTATTGACGTCTCTTAAGGAAAATGCTTAATATGCACCGACTCATTTGACAGTTTTAATGCTATTAATTGCAACAGATGTGATGCATTAGAAGAATAGGAAAGACAGTCTAGTGACAATACTGTGCCTTTTGAGTAGCCTTAATTCCTTGTGGACTGAGCTTTTTTTTTTTTGCTTTCTAGTATAGAGATATATGTGATCTTTTTTTCTCTCTCTTGACTGTCTAGCTATTAGTTTGGATAATAATAGAAAAATAATAATACTTTAGATAAACTGATAACTCCCCTTCAGATTCTGATGCCTATTAACTTTGAATATTTGACGCTTAAAAAATAAAGTCTGTTTATGTATGTAATACAATTTTTGATTGTTCGCAGTGTCTTCCTTTATGGCTTTAGGAATTGTGCTTTTCTGTTTTAGCTTAAGAGGTTAGACTAGGGGGATTTTGCTCATTCTTTTTTTTTGGTTGGTTTTTTGTTCACTGTTTTTTTGTTTGATTGGTTTTCAGTTTGGCATGTTAGACACAATCAACTAGTATGTAATCCATGTTTCTTTAATAAATGTCTACTACTACATGGTAGTAGTTTGGAGTTGGGTGCTTCTTTTCATGTTTAATAATGGGTTTGATTTTTTCTTCCTCCCACCAAGTCTTTTGACTCCATGTTTGGGTTTCACATTCAAACAGTTCATTACAGAAACAGGGTTTCTGTTTGTTTTTTCACTATAATCCTGTTAGGTCATTTGTAGTGGTGCATGTTTGGGTGCACTCTGAAGATCTTCCATTGTAGTGGTGTCATTAATCATTGCTGCTTTCTCTGTTGTGAGCAGAAAACAAGCAGGATTACAGGAGGATTGACGGGAAAGGATAAGAATTACTTTAAAGAAAGAAACATGTTTTTTTTCAAATAATATTGTGGTACTGACCTATAGGAAGATATGACAGAATTAGAGCAAAAAGAGTATCAAAAAGATGAATATGAAGAGAGAGATAGTTACCTTAAACATGGGCTGAAGGAGAAGTTCTTGAAGGAAAAAAAAGACTTGAACAGGGTTAATTGGGAATTCTTTCAGTTTCTATTATTTAACAAGAGAACAGATTAGAACATTATCTAAGGTAAAGCTAACAGTTTTTGAGGATGCTAAGTTAATTCAATGTTGAAAAGAGTAGTCTTGCTCTCCTGGTGCTCTTTTCTCTCTACAGCAGGCATGGGATGCATTTGTTTAGTGGGTTGATGCAACACAAACCTAGTCTGTAGCAAAGCAGAGAGATTTTCCAATGGCAAGATAAGCCCATTCCACTGGAATCTGTGGACTCACAAAGTCTGTCACAGTAGACAAGACTGGTTTAGTTGCTCTGCAGAGCTTTAGCTTTGAGCACATTCTGCTGTATCAACTTAGCCATAAGTACAGCTGAAAATCTGTGCTTAAAATTGTGGTGGGTTTTTATGGAGTTTAAAATCTCCCTGTTCAAATACAACCGTGAGAAAAAATAGCTGGTTGGCACATGAGATTTTGTGGTCAGTTTCTGAATATTTTCCCTGATATTTAGGGAAGTTACTATTCAGATAGACATCCTCGACAAATTTCTGACTTGTTTGAACAAGGAAATTGAGTTCAAGACCTGACACTAGTGATGTGCTGGTTTTAAATTAGGACGTCCTCCCCCTCTACCTCCCTCCTTGCCCCATGGCTGGTCATGTGTACAATGATACATGTGTTTTGTGTGCATGGTGGGGCTTTATGCTTAACCTCACCGTGGTTGGAGGTGGGAACTGAGACCACCTTACCTTTCTTGGTCTGCATGATCTGGCCAGATTTCTTCCAGCACAAAGCTTTAATCATTTTTGCATAGTTAAATATTTAAAGCATGCAGCTCATCTTTGTTTGCACAGAAGTTAATAATAATGGAGGAAATGCATAGTCTTTCAGAATCAATAAAATTTACTCAATTGCATTCTATCTCTTCTGACATTATTTGTACACATGCATGTGGAATGGGGCAATGAAGGCTCTGTGTTTTGCCTGGTATTTCAGTCAATAGGAGAAAAAATGTGCCATAATCTTGCTAGAATTTGCTTACAAAAAAGTACCTAATATTTTTGTTCTGACAAAATGTAATTACTGGTAGATAAGCATTCATGTATTTCTGTAAGATTGGATAATTTAATCAGGAGTGTTAAAAATATAGAAAAATCCATAAGTAACTGTGTAACAGCTGTGTCCTTTTTGTCTTTTTTTTCCCTCCACATTATTCCAAAAATCATGCTTCATCTGTGCCCCAGAGATACAGGGATCCTCCTCTGTAGCTGTATGAGAATGAAGAAAAATCTCCATAATATTTTGTATCTGTTTTTGTCTAAGTGCTTTTTTTTTTTTTGTCTGGAACCAAATACACATGTTTGTTTAAATCTGTGTAATAATAATAATTATAAATCAGGTGGAAGTGTTAGATAGGAAGAGCTGACATTCTCCTGAATGGATTTCCAAAGTTCAAGGCTTTTATAAATACTTCCATTCCATATTGACTGGTAACTAGCATATTGATTTCCAAAAATATATTCTCCTGTTCTGAAAATATTGCCTTCTGGTGGTGGGAATATTGTCATATGCTGTGATATGAATATTTTGTAGTGACAAGTGGCTTAGACGATCTTTAAGAGAAAAATACTATAAAGCTAAATATACAACAAAAATAATAGTGTTCTAAGAAAAACTTTTTAGCATTCTCTAGAGCTTGTTAGTCTGAATTGGCTGGTCTGCCTCTGTCTCTGTACAACGTCTAATTCTGGAGAATTTTTAAAAACCAAGAGAATCCCTTGATAGTATGTAGTGTGTTCTACATGTGGGGAAAATGAGGTTTCACTGGTACTTTTTTCCTTAGAATTTAATTTAGAGCATCTTCATTTGTACATGCAGAAATGTATAGGTTCTGTTGTGTTTTTCAATCCCCCTATTCCATGCCCTCCAAGTTTTAGGATTTTTTAATGTTATATTGGGTTTTTTTCCCTGATTAAGTGTCAAAATTTTGAAGCTTTGTGATTGTTTTGCCTTCTTATTTTCAATCTCTAGAGTATTTATCTCAAGAATAGGAGCAGTGTTGTGCATCTAGAAGAGCATTAATTTATGGTTCAATAAAATAGTGTTTGTGAAAAATGCCAGTCACTTGTTTTAAAATTTTCAAAGTCTAATAATAATAAAATGGTTATAAAAATAGTTATAAAAATTAGAGCAATAAGATTTTGGACAATCAGAGTTAGGACAAGAGAGGACAATAAAAAGCAAAGGAATACGGATTTCCGGGTGCTTTCCTAGGGCAATTATGCCCTGAAAAGCACACATGCTAACAAAAGATTAACCCTTAAAAGCAATAGCCTGTTGCATATTCATATATCTCATACATGATGCATAAATTCTTTTCAAACAAAGGGTATTCTCTGGTTATTGTCAACTTTTCCCCCTTGTTGGCTCCTCAAAGGCAGGAAGGAGTTGGTCTCTTCTGATAAGGAGGCAATAATTCTTCTCTTGGGGATTTAGGTGTGTTGCTGTTCTTTCTGTGCGAAGAATTTCTTGATTATCTCATCCCTTTCTTGAGCTAGTTAAAAAAGTATCTTATATCACATAGTTTCTATTTTAACATTATGTTATAACCTAAAACTATATTTACCACACTACTTTAAAAATACAGTAATACTAATTAATACAACATAGCCCATATAGTATCTGCAAAGAGCCTGTCATGTAATATGTACTTTTCAAGTTTTGTTCCTAAGTTACATCATGTGTTACCTCAGGCTGTAGGTGAGGGTTTGTCTGGTTGGTTTGGGTTTTTTTAACAGTGCTATTTTTATATTAATTTATATGCACTAGAATTAGTATTGAAGTAAATTACGTCAGTTGGAGGTGTTGCTGGAGTCTTGGCTGAAAACAACATACCTACTTCAGTGAAAGCTGCTCATTACACTGGACCTGAATCTTATTTTCAGTTTTCTGCATGTAGATCTGTAAGCTCTTTGTGGTGGTAGAGGCTAGGAGTCAAAAGGGAGCTTTAAGTCTAGAACTCAGCCAGTCCATCTGGTTTTCTACAGGACTGAAAGTCTTGGACCTTCCTGCAAGGTTTCAATGTATGACTTCCATTACTTGCTGAGACAGTCTAGAAGTGTTTGTCTTACTTTAGAGCTGAGTGGTAGAAGTTGGCTGGTGAATCCTGTTATTTGGTGTAAGGAGTCTTACCAACTTTTCTCCATACAATACACCTGAAAGAAGTTTTAGTGTGTGAGAAGCAACGTGGATCCATCACTTGTGAAGAAAGGTAAGACTCCTACAAGAAAACAGAACTGTTACAACCACTGTACTATTTCTAGGGTGTTTTCTTTGTTTGTTTGTTTGCTTGTTTTTTCTTTAACTAAAAAATTAACACAATTTGAAGGTTGTAGTTTATTCCATAGTGCTTTCTTAGAGAAATCTTTGAAGAAGTGGTATGTGTATTTTAAGGGAAAAAAGGAGCAAGTTCTTCAGAAAAGGACTGTAGAACTGCAGTATTGCCACATTCTGCTGTTTAAAGAAGTCTATACAGTCCATCAGAAGGAATGTCACAGTACAAATTTCCGAGGTTTTCCTAGAAAATCTGGATTAAATCTGAACCTCTGTGAAGTACTCCAATTAGTGGTATGCCATTCCTCCCTTTCCCTTTTGAAGAAACCTACCTGTAAATGGGAATGCCTCAGGAGTTCCCTGGCTGACAGCTCTTTGAGTTTAGCCCGACTGCCAGCTCAGGTATTCACTGCTGTAGACTTTTTGGATATGGTAACTGTTCAGTGAATGACCAGACTAGTGTGGAGTGCTTTTTCTTAGGCTAATCCTGGGCCACATAGATGAATTCACAGAAGAATCCTGGAACAATTAATCAGTTTGTCTGAGTATGAATCAGTGCAGTTTTGCAAAACTGCTAAAAATAGTAGCTGTTTCCTCTTCCACACTGACCAGATTCTTAAGGAGTGGTGGCTTTGCAGGGGAGATAAAAGAGGGTCATTTGGCACCATCAAAGAAAAACAGGAACCCAACCAGCTAAGCACATCCCATTCTATTAAAGACGTAAAAGGGAGAAAGACACTTGGTCCCAAACTTGTGATTTCAGGAAATCTTGGAAAGAGGACTGTCTGGTTTCATGTATATTTGTGTCAAATAGCAAATTATGCATCTTGTTTGGGGCAGTAAAAGAATTGTCACCTGTTTCTTTCATTCTAAGAAGGTGATATGTGGCAATTTCTTTGTTTTAGGAAAAACTTGAGTTTGCTTTAATGCAAATTAGTTTTTCAACTCATCAGGCTAAAAAATAAAGAAAAATCACAAAACAGTTCTGTTCTTGAGAGCTAATTAGGCTTTATAAATGCATTCTCTTTCAATTAGAAGTAAGTTTGAAAGTGTATTTTTATTTTACTTGTTGGTTACAGTGGCTCACCCATTAATAGAAGTTACCTTGTAAAAACTACAAGTGGTAAGTATTTCTGTTTGTCTGTAACTAAAATGAGATATTGTAATTGGGAAAAACTCCAGGATAAGATCTTTGAATTGTCCAGTTTAACTGTGGCGTGTACTTTTCTCTGGTGAGCTTTATTGAGGGCAGCATGTCTTTGCAAGAACTGATGTGATGATTTGTTGCCGGCAGTGCTCTGGTATGGGTAGGCTTGATTTTAGTTCTTGACATAGTTACAAGAGGCCTTGCATAAATGTGCACTGTAGTTCCCAATTTGTAGTGAATTAGCTACTGCCTTGTATCATGGAAGCACTTGTGAATTAGTCTCTTAAGGTATATCTAAATAGTGTATAGGGTATACATGGTACCCACATTCATAGAGAAGTATATAAAGAGTTCATTGTTAATTTAGCCTTAAGTGTTAATATTCTTCATTGTTAATGTGGCCTTAAAAGCTTTATTGGTGAAGTTTAGAGAAGAATGCTTCAAAAAGGAAGATAAATACTCAATTATAATATTATTTTTTTGTACTTGAGTGTGAACTATAAGCTTATGTTTTTATTTTATGCATGAATGAGAGTTTAAGAGGGCATTTTTAACATCCACTTTTACAGAAAACTGTTATTTTCAGGAAGTTGTTAAACTTTTATTAATATTTCAGTGTTTTAACCATTTCCTCTGTAAGCAGTACCCTATGACTACCATGGAAAACCTCCTTTAGTTAAAGGAGTTTTTATCTTTCAATGTTGCATAATTGTGGAGCCATTGGAGGTGTAGTGGATGTTTTTGCTATAATAATTAAAACACAGATGGAGCTTGTAGGTGAAGTAGGTCTTAGTGGCAGTCAGTATTACTCGGTGCTGAGCATGAGCTAACAACAAAGCAACCAACTAAAAAACCTCTTCAGTGAAGTTAGGTAGCTGCCAGAAAGATGAAGATATGTCTGTTGTCTTAGAGGTACCATACACAGACAAGCATTACAATTTTTGTATGGGATGCAGAAGAGGGCATGGGAAAAAAATAAGTGATTTCTCACTTTTAGTATGATTAGTTATAGCTATCAATGAAATGCATTTTTGGGAATATTCTAGTAAGATTGTTTTGAACAAGAAAACAACCTTTTCTTTCTGTATTTAAAAGTTGGTTTTGCATCTCATATATAAATAGATAAATGTTTGTGTTCTGCTGGCAGATTTGCATTATAAAACCTTTTTTTCAAAAGCAAGTTGTCAGATTTTAACTTGTTGATTTCTTTTATGGGCACTATTATTTATGTTCTAATTATTAGTTTGTACAACATTTTGACTGACAAAACTGAAGATAGGGCTGCCACCGAATACCTGGTTCCCCACTGTATTTGCAAATGGATCTTTAGTATTACTTTGTTGTTTAAAATCAACCAGTGCTTATCAGGAAAGCAAACTTCAGATACATGCTGCATTTATTTTCAAACAGCATCTCAAAAGAGCAGTTGTGACTGATGTCTGTTTGCTTAAATGTCTTTAACTGGGTGGGTAGGAAAGCGCATAGTGCAAATAGGCCTTTTGGTAAATCTGTTTTCTGCAATGCATCAGCAGTAGCTGCTAAAGCCCACTGGAAAGCTGTCAGGCATTCTGTTTCATACTTGTCAGTGTCATGATGAAGGAGAGAAGTACTGGTTTTTGGTCATGTAGTGCTAAATATAGCTTATTTTAACACAGATCTATTTTTTGGTGGTGTTCGTCACTTTTTTGTCATTCTCCAAAAGCAGCACAATTATCAAGTTCTATCAGCCCTCTCTGATTTCTAAATAACTTAAAGAAAGTGGAAGAGTTTTTCTTTGCAGTTTAATGCCAAATCAGACTTAATTCTCTTTAGCTGAAGTACAGTGCCAAGACTGATAAATGATAGAGGAGTTTTGTCATCTGATACAAAACACTTGTGAAAGTACAGTATAAGTAATGAGAGATTATATAGAATTGTCTGTTTTGAGAAAGGGATGAATAGGAAAATTTGAACATGGGGGAAAGCAACAGATTGTAGAAAAAATTCTAAATTTACTAGAAAATGCTTGTTGCATCCTCTGCTCCTGTCTTCCCCTTTAAAAACCTTAATGGTAATTTCATATAAAGTATTAACATCTGTCAAAACTGTTTAGCAACAAATTTGAGATGGCACAGTAACTAGCCGTGAGGTTTTGGGTAAAGTTCTTGTGTGGTGAGCATGTGACAAGGAAATGAAGATCACCTTCCATCTATCTATGTTAAAAACATGTGAAGAGTTCATGCAATTAAACAGCATTAGGGTTTTTTTCTCTACTAATTTTATCCTTCCTCGCACAGCCATTCTCCTTTGCTTCTGTAAACTAGACCTATGTATGGAGCTGTCTCCTTACTTGAGTCCCTTTAAAAGGATCATAGAGTCAGAATGAGCGATAAAAGAGTCTGTGGTGTTTCTGACCCATCTCGTAATAGTGACACTGATGCCTGCTGCTTCAAAATTGCTTCTTTCTACTTGTTCCATGTAGTTTGCTATCCTTCATCAGGCTCCCTATAGGAAACAAAAGCTATGTGATACATAGGGGGTTTTTGTTGATGTATTTTGTACAGTTACAGTGCTAATAGATAGGGCCTTTATGATTGAAATCCCATGCAACTACAGTGCAGCTGTAAAGTGTGCAGCTCTGGCTCCTGGCATCCTGGCACAGCTTGTCTTGCAGTGCTTGGGGAATTTCTGTGCCTGCTGCCTTGCAGTAACACAAAAAAAATTCAATCCTATTGCTTCAGGTTACTTATATAGAGGAGGCAAGTGGTGCATACAGCCCTAAGCTGGGAGTTAAACTGCTAGGTGTGCTCTGATGGCTCTCTACGACTACCTGAAAGCAGGTTATAGTCAGGTGCCTGTCAGGCTTTTCTCCCAAGTAACAAGTGATAGGACAAGAGGAAATGATCTAATGAAAGGTGTGGTTAATTTCTATATCACGTGGTAGATGTGGAATCTTTACCCATGATACACAACACCATTTCTTCCTCGAAGGCTTTAGCTAGAGATGGCATTTATTAACTGTATTCCTGGTCTTTGTTTTCCTCACAAACACTGTGACTTAAAGTAAATCATTACATAGTCATACAAAGGTGATTGTAAAAATGTGTTATCAAAAGAACCTGGAAGTGCTTACTAGGCTGATATGAGTAGCTGTTGTATGAATAATCCAGCTTTGAGGAGAGAAAATTGGCATTGAGTTTTCAAGCCTTATTTTCAGAAGAACACATATACCTAAAATCTATAAAATAAGCAAACTGTTGGCTAACACTTTGCACTGTCCTCTACTTTGTATCCAATGATTATTGGATACAAAGTAGAGTTTATACCATGGAGTTTCAGCCCTGAAGTTTTCCCCCACCATATCCCAGTTTCCAGCTTCCTCTCTAGTAACCCCTTGAGTATCTCTGGCACACGTTTGTATTTCATCATCACAGAGCAATTCCAACTTTCTTTTTCTTGCCTTAAAAGATCCAAATTTAAATTTGCTGGGGCATTAGTGAGTCCTTTATTCAGAAGACAAGAATGCTGACCCTCAATCCCTATATTGCTGTACCTGCCACTCTCTTCAGCAGGCATGTTGCCAGCAAGCACTGGCACGTCTATGGATTGCTGTACCAGATTGTGTCTTCCTGTAAAGATGTCAGTACAAACAATTTTGCTGAGCAGATAATTTGAAAGGAGATATCAAAACCAGGTTTCTCATCTGGATTTTTATGACAGTAGGTTTTTATGGGTTTTGCTTAAAAACTAGCAGAAATTATTCTGCTTTTGATGCAATTTATAAAACGTATACAGAGGCTACCCAAACCCCACCAAAAGTGTGCTTGAGTAACAGACATATTGATATTATCCCCTCCTGCTGCTAAAGTCTGATTCAAAAGTTGGATGTCTACTTCTGGAGGATAAAAGAAGAAATCTAAGTAAGCTGAGTCACTGAGGCTGCCACCTTTGGTAAGAGCAAACAGCTATGTTTGGAAAAGAGCTGCATGTCACCACACATGCAGACCTATCTTGTGGAAGGGTTTGAGGGTACCCCTTTAATAGAAAAGGGGAAGGGAAGCATGAGTTGTGATTTGGACCTGAGAAAAAGACAAATTTCTTCTTGCTGGTGTGGAGGTTCTGTTATGTAAGTAGTATCAACTACTTACACTAACACTTAAAATGTCTTGATTGTAGCTGAAAAATGCTGTGACAATTATACTGTTTCATGCAGAATTACTGTCACTCTTTATCATTTGGTCACCTGGCTTCCATCTTTGACTTTAGCCTTGATCTCCACTTCCCTGTGCCATGTTCTTTAGTAGATTGATTTCAAGCCTGAATTCCTGGAAGGCAGCTTGGGTAAAAACAATGGATTTATGGTGTGTTTTTGGAACTTACACACTTAATTTGAGAGTTAATGCAGGTAATCTCCAAGGTGAGTTTGAGTATGTATTATGTTTCCTGCCAAGGGATCATACCCTAATGCTTTCATACACACTTAAAAGAGTATCAGAATTGGAACTGATGTGTAACACTATAAACTCTTTCTCCCATTTCCATCATGGTTGGATTTTTTAGATCCCCTTTATTGTAGTACTACGTTATTTTTATTTTACATTGATTTGTATTGTTGGCTAGTGAAATAACCTGTCTTATACTAAACTGTCAATGTAATCCATTGGGAAAACAGTCTCAAGCATTTCCCCACTTGAGATCATAATAGAGTTAAAAACTTCCAACTGTTCTCAACAACAGAAGTAGGTACTGACTTTGTGATAGTGTGTTTAGTCTGCTGATAGCTGACCTGCTTCTTCATTATCATAAACTGGGAAAATTTTTTGTACCAATTTCTTCTTGTATTTTACACCAAAATGCATTTAAAAGTCTGTTTTCTTTCTGTATTTCATCAATGGCTAAGGAAGACTTATAATGTGACAATGAAACATTTTTGTGAACAATTTTTAGTTGACCTGAAAAAATATTTATCTTTGGAGTTTTTTTTACTTTAGTCTCAGATGTCTTCCTGAATACTTTAACTGCTGCATCTCTGGAATTGGTTGAGATTCAGTGTTTGGGCCTCAAGTTGAATAATTTACTTGTGAGTAAAAATGTGTCTGAAACAAAAAGTAATGTAAGCTAAGTGTATGTAATATTTTATATACCACTTCAAATTGAATGTTTTGGAGAATTCTCTGCTGATCTTTTTTCTTTTCTTGCAAAAAAGCATATTTTTGATCCAGAAAGAAGAAAATTTAGGAAAACAAAATAGTGTATTTATAATTTACAGAGTAATAGACATATTAAAAAATTGTGTCCAGAGTATTGCATCCAAAAGTCCTATTCAAAATATTGTCTGCTATTTCTATATAGTGTGACTTTTGTATTTTCTCTCCTCAATCCACACCTCTCACCTCCTGATAGCTTTCACCTTATGTCAGAAAAATCAGTCCTGTTGAATGGGGAACTGGGAATGGGGGATTTGGGCCTTCTTGCTAAAGAAACTGATGATGTGATCTAGGAGGAGCTAAAATGCTACTCTGACAAGTTATTGCATGCAAGTAGGTGAGTGAGTGTTCTATTTGGAAAAATTTCTAATAACCACTGTAATGTATAAGAAATCTTTAAATCAACTGTTTGTACATTATCAAAAATTTGTTGCTATTAATGTGTTAATTTAAAAATATTTCCTTGTACTAGTCTAAAGCTTCATTTTTCTGCAGGTTTATAAAGTTCACTAATGTGAGATGTTTGTAGTTGAACTTGACAAAATATGAACGCGTATAAAAGAGTTTCTTCACAAATCTGATTCTGGAAGGACAGTCTCATCTCTAGTTTGTAGATGTTTCATGCTACTGCATTAAGGAGCAATATTAAAATGTATTCTTAATATTAATTAAGAATGACAATTTTGTACAAATTTTTGATAGTGAGGTAGTTTTCTTAGCTTGTAACTGGACTAATGTCACAATAGTTTTCCTGTATGGGAACTTGCTTATTAAAATAAAAACAAGCAAAAAAGTGTATGTTATACTACAAATAGAAGTCATTGCCACATTTTCTTACAAACATACCTGTGTGCTTATGAGTTGGTGGTTATGTAATTTGGCTCACAACCAGGTTTCCAATTCATATGTTCATGGATGAGTCTTTTCACATATGTTGCAACTGAGTTAATGAGATTTGACTTGCACTCATCTGAACAAATCCCATGTCTTCTGATAGGCTATATTTTTAAGACTATTCATTATTCAGTGTTATGGTTGCTTTGGTGAATCTGACATAAAAGAATTGTAACCATTTCTGAAGCATGGCTTGCTGGTATTTTGCAGGGGGCTTGGATTTCCTTCCACATGCTATTTAGTTTGGATAGCTGACTGTTGATTTTACACACCTCCTTTCTCAGATAAATTAAAATCTTGCTCCAAAACTTCATTTTATCTATGAATAAGAAATATTTATGTCATGCATCATATTTTTTGGTATGTCAAAGGGATTTGTCCATGGGCTTGCAGTAACTATGATATCCTTTCATAGTTTGTGATAATGATTTTACTTTCATTGTTTTAAAACCATTAATCATGCTGTTGTCTTTAATAAGATATGTTCCTGTCATCTTTTGACAAGCCCAGAAACATGGTGGATCTCATTTGTTCTTCTGTAGAAGTGTTTGTTTTGTTCCCTGTTTTGGCTAGGAATTCATGTACTGGCTGAGTACTAACAAGTTTTATGTTACTACTTACAGAATTTGTTGGAGTAGCAAAATATTGTGACACAGGGTACAATAATTTTTTTTTTTAAATTTTAAAATCTGGGACTCAAGGTGGGTATTTTGTGTTTTAGTTTTCATCGTTGCTATTCTTGCAAGAGTCACAGAATATCAGGTTGGAAGGGGACCTTAAGGATCATCTGATCCAGCCTTCCTGACAAAAGCATGGTCCAGTCAAGACCACCAGCACCTTCTCCAGAGGTGAAGAGCCCAACATGGAAAATCCACCATGAAATAAACACGGGCAGGAGACCTTTCTCCTTTTTAATGCCTTTTTAAAAGTGATCAGCTCGGGTGGGGAGAACCGACGGGTCCACACTCACGCCGCCGCTGCTCCCAGGAGTGACTCAGAGGAGGAGGAAGCGTGCAGCTTTGTCCACTGGTCTGTGGGCAGAGCTGGGGGTTCTGTCCCCACAAGAGATTCGGGAAATTCCCTGCATTTTGGTTCAACATTAGAGGTCCTCTGTCTAGCCGACATCTTTTGTTTAGGGTGAGGGGTAAAAAGGGTCTTAGCAGATACTAGATTCTGTTCCTCACGTCTAGTCAAAATTGACTTTGATTCGTCAATTTTGTGTTGGCTCGTTGTTTTTAGCGGTTTTTGGCTAGGTTTGGTGAGGGGTCCTTCCCGTTGCATGCTGGTTCCGAGGTCATTTGCGTGATAACTCTGAGGTCTCCTCTTCACTGTCCGGGTGCCATCCTCCAGGAAGCAGCAGGGTGTCACTCGACAAAAGGTGGAATTCTTAACCACAGGTAGTTAATGAAAACGACTCAACCACAGGTAGTTAATGAAAACGACAGGTGATTACAATAATAAACAGTTAGAACTCCACCCTGGCAGCAACTGGCCCAACCTGTTACCTCTGCAACCTTTTAAAACAATGGGCAGCTTTTCTACTCATAACACACCACATCTGAGGGGTGATATTTCAGGGGCTGAATGTTCTCATTATGATAAATGTTCTTTTGCTGTCCAACAGAATCTTCCCAGGAGTAATTTATATCCACTTCTGATTGTCTTTTCCTTGTGAAAGGGGAGTCTTCTTCTTTGTAGGCCCCAGTAATAAGAATTCCTGGAAACATTCTTTTCTCAAGGGTGAACAAGCCTGATCCCTGTTTGCCAGCCCTGGTCCTCGTGGTTGCTTTCCAGGGCTGTTTTAATCCCCGCAGACAGTCCTGCACTTCCCCGGCCCCCCTGCCTGCCCCGCCCTGCTGGGTGAGCATTGTGCCAAGTGTTCTGAGTGTTTCCCTTTGTCCAGTTCCAGCAAAGGCCAATCTTTGAAAAAGCACGTTTTTCTCTTTCTCTGTGGGATGTTGGTTTATGGTTTGTCTGTATTGTTATTGTTAAATAAGTAGTTGAATATTGTTAAGCAAGCTAGCAGAAAAATTAGTAAAAGATCCTGTAAGTATAGGTTTCTCTCTTTGCTACTTGTATTCTATATTCCTAGTGATAAGGGACAGTCATTTATGTCCAGTTAGAAGAGTGGGCTATTCTGGAGGAAGGTGGAATAGACATATGAGGGTGCATCACAAAAGTTAACTGCACCTTCTAAGCTGCTTTGTTTAGGTGGTTTTTAGCTCTGTTCCATAATATGTAATCTATAAATAGAATAAATAGTATTAGGAGTAAAGTGGTAGGGGTTCTGACCTGGCCTGTGGTTAAAATTATCTTTGAAAGATTTCTTCCTGTGATGTTCAGTTTTTTGCTGTTGTCTATGAAACTGCCCCATTCCCTCCTCCAATAGCGGATCGATTCCCAATAAATTCTGTATTTTCAAATACTTCCTGGCTCACTCTTTCATAGGAAGTGTTACTTAACAAACACTTCCTAGAGAAGTATACTGCCATGCTGGCATGCACAAGGTGCTTAATGACAGACAAATCACCAAGGAAAACAGTGTTTTTAGTTGCTGTTTTTTCAGCTAATCAAAATAATCACTTGACAGATGGAATAGCACAGGAAAGAGACTGCATTCTGAACCAAAAGGCAAAAAACATAAAATAATTACCTATTTTTTTTTATTTTCCAAATTAAAAAAAAAAAGAAACTTAATATATGTCCCTACATATTTACCATTGTTGTATGTGAGGGGTAACTCACTTGCAACACCAATATAGAGTCTGTAATAGTGGTCATAAGCAGTAGGACAAATACTGATTCAAAGAACTGAGTCCTTTGCCAGTCAGGATTAAACCATAACAATATGAAGAAATTTCATTATAGCTGTTGAATTATCTTCCATTTCTTTACCTACAGTGGAATTCAAGAGTGCAGTAACAGGTACTCAGGTTAGGAAAAAGAAACTTTTTTTTTTTCTGTTTGCTATTGGACGTTTCTGGTACATCTTAAAATTAATTTTAATTTTCAGTGAACAGTGGTTATGCAATGAAAGCTAAAAAATCCAGATTGGGTTCTAGCATGTTCCAGTTTTTCTTGCCAATATCAGCAAGGCAATCTCTGTAGTAAAATGTAGCGCTTAAGGTTTTTGCTTTCTGAAGTCCAGAAATCAATAAACCAGTCTTCTTAGGTTCTGTTCAAACTGTGTGTTGCAGAAATGCTTTTCATCGGAATTAATTTCAACAAATTAGCTAAGTACAAGCTAAGTCTTAACATTCTTCTTTAACCTGAAATCATGGTCATTATGCAGGAGTCAGAAAACATAAAGCTTGAGGGTTTTGCAGAGTGGTGTAGGAAGGGCAGTATGATGATTAATCTTATACCCACATCTGTCAGGACTTTGTGGAAAACAGTAATAAATCAGTATCAAGCAAAGACATTGCTTCATGTATTCTGATTTTAACCAGTTCTGTGCAAGATTCTATTTAAAAACTAAAAAGAGGCTTACTGGTCACAAATCTTTGGAAAAAGTGGGTGAAGCGTAGTGATCTTCTAAGAATGAGAACAGATGATCTTGCAAATCTTTCTGATCTGAGCTGGCAGCCTCATACAAGTTGCATGATTTTTACGTAGCTTTAAATTACATTATAAACATCAAAACCAAGTCATGCTGACATGAAATCTAGCTCTACCCGGTTCTGAGGAACTTTTGTCTACAGCACAACTTATAAAAACTTTCTTCCTGTTTCATTGCTTTTATTGATAGACTGAACTTGTGTGTGTGTGTATATATAGAAACTAAATTGTAGGCATGTGAAATCTAGTTAGGTTTTAACATTGTTGAATGAGAATTGCATTCCTCTGTGTGTGTGATGTGGTTTTGCTCTTTGTGCAGTTCTTCACTGTCAAAGTGCAGCTGTCTCTGTGCAGTTGTCTGTCACAGAAAAAGATCTTGTTTCTTAACATTTATGCATTGATTTGAAATAATTAATAATTTTTGTGGTTCATACTTCAAGTGAATGAATGTGTGTCTATCAACAGATTTGTCATAAAAATTTTTACTTTATTTTTGCTATAAGGAAACTAGTACTGTTTTAAAGTTTGGAATACTTACTTGCAGAAATCTTCTACAGTTTTTCTGTCTAATAGGTGTTGGATCTTTAAACAGTGAAGTATGTCTTTAATTTTTGGCACTTCTGAGGACTTCCTCATGTAGTATGAAAGATTTCCTCCAATAGTGTCCTTTCTTCCTTTTGTGTTCAAAGGATTTTGTGTTCAATCTGATTTCCTTTCATTCAAGGATAGGTCTGCTTTTAAACTGCTGTGAGTAACACTGGCAGTAATGTATTTCCTTTAGCTAAGGAAAATTAAAATTTGAAATTAAGATAACTTGAAATTTCTGAAATTACTGAACACACCCTGGGAGAGAGAAAATACATATATGACACATGGCTGTTGACAATTTTTGTTTTTTTAAACAGGCAAGATTTTCAGAGTGAGTTAAGTCCAGTGTTACTGAGAAACAGGAATTACCAGTATGTCAGTAAGCTTTTAAAATTGCACTTTCCATTGCTCTCACATGTGGAAATTAATTGCATAAATAGTTTTATCATTTTAATAGTTTTTGTTATGCTGAGGGAGAAGGTACTGTAAATTTTACATACATTTTCTTGTCTCTCATACATACTTTTGACTGAACAATTAAAGGAGGTAAAAGAAATGGGAGGATGTTCTTCCTCATAAGTCAAATCCTGATGTTGCATGCGACAAAGCAGACAGAGTTACTGGAAGGTTTTAGATTTAAAGATTTTTCTGCCCCTGCCATTTATTGAACAGGGGATGAAACATAATTTGAATCACCTATGTTTTGAAAACAAGTATTTCTGTAAATACTTTTTTTCTTAATTCCAGTGTCCAGAAGGAATAAGCTGTCCTGCCCAATTTTGCCTAGTTTCAATTTCATATACCTTTTTTCTACAAGTATTTGTCACAGTAAAACCATTTATTTGGGGATTGAGTCTAAAATTTAGATATTGGGATGGTTATCCTACAATTTTTCATGCATCATCTTTTCAGTCCTAGTGATGTATAGCTGAATAGCATTTTCCAGGGAAGGACACTTGGTTGACTTTACTCTGGAAATGAGCAAGCTTGACAATCCTCCTTCATGCTGCAAGAACCAGACTAAAACATGTTACTACAAGGAAATTTTATCAAGTGGTTGTAGAGAGCAGGGAACATATTCACGGTAGTTTAGACACTCATGCTGGTTATTTTTTTTCCCCTTCATGTTTTTTTTTTTTGGCTCGTTTTGTGTTATGGAGATAGCAAATAAACAAAACCAGTTGTGATTTAAGGCTGGTGAGCATGTCAGCACCACATAGATCCTCTCTCCCTGGCCCCCAGTGAGCTGGGTAAGACAGTCGCAAGAAAATGAGAAAGCTCAATGGGTTGAGATGAAGGCAGGATGAAGACAGATGAAAACAGCAAAAGCTGCATGCACAAGCAAAGGAGAATAAGGAATTCATATCCTCCTTGCCATTAGCAGGTGTTCATCGCCTGCAAGAAGTAGGGCTCCTTCACCTGTAGTGGTTTCTTGGGAAGACAAATGCCATCACTCCAAATGTGCCTGCAGTCCTACTTTATGTGGTTTGGAATATCTCTTTGGCCAGTTAGGGTCAGCTGTCCTGACTCTGTCCCTTCCCAACCTTCTCACTGATACAGTGGTATTACAAGCAGGGAGGGCCTTGGCTCTGTGTAAGCACTGCTCAGCAACAAAACATCCATCTGTTTTCAGTGCTGATTTGCTTACAAATCCAAAGCATAAGTCCATCCATATAAGCTCCTTGAAAGAAAAAGTCCAGGACAAAATCAGTACAAATTATGCCCACAAACCCACACTCCATCCCCAATTCCATACTGTTCATATTGTGCTCAGGTCCCATGTTATCCAATACATCCTTATTATCCTCACCACCTACACACCACTTCCTGTCTTTTGATGTATGCACAGATCCTTCATGTATGGACCGCCCTTGTAAAATGCCCACAGATGTTCACTGAGTTCATTCAGTCCATGATTAGGAGCTTCATCTGTTCTGGTGATTGCTCAGGACAGAGAGGTGGTGTGTTGTGGGGAGTTACTGGGCAGAGAAGTCAGGTCAGGTCACAGCTGCGCTTCTGCTGCCTTGCGTGAGGCACGTCTGCTGCTCGTTGAGGTAGGTCCTTTTATAGGAATTCCTGTAACATAAAATGCAAATCATGGATTACAACAAATTAAAGGTCTTTCCATTAAGTCTCCAACCCTTGCCCCTTTGGAGCAGGCCATACGATCTAACATCCTCCCCTTACCCCTGCTCCCATGTGAGGTCCCTCCTGTAGGGTATGGGATATAATTCTTCAAGAATTGGTAAAATGTGAGTCCTCTCCTTAGCTACAGTCTTTCCAGATGAAACTTCTCTAGTGTGAGCTCCCTGCAGGGCCACTGCTCCTAATGGGTGTCATGAATTGGTGATTTAGATTGTTTAATGAACCACTGTCAAAGGGTTTTAGCAAAAGCGTTATTAATAAGATGTTGTAAAACTGTGAAGTACAGCTTGGTGCCAGAGTTCACTCTATTACTGTGTGGCCCAATCATTTGAACAATGATTCAAAATTACCAGGCACAAATCAAAGTTAGCCTTCTTCCAAGGCTATATGCAATATCAATCACTTAAAAAAGACCTATCTTTGGGAAAATGGCCTCTTTACTTCAAGGAGCAACCTTGAGAGGCCACCCAAGGGAGATCACTTCCAGGCTGCCTGGCAAGCAGAACTCAAAGAAGGCTCACTTAGGCTGTCATATTTATGGAATAATGTGGTTTTCTGATAGTCAAATCGTGTACACTGGGACAAGTATGCATGAGACTCCTTGTGCCCTTAACTTCCTTTGTTCTGTGACAAATGATCCTTGGAAAAGCCACTTGCTATTCATTTTTTAATCGCATGATCAGTGTTCCAAGCTCATGAGCATGGATGCTCACTGGGTCACTCTGCTCCTCTGTGGGTTTTCAGAGAACAGATAAGACTGGAGTTCTTGGCCCATTAATGGCTCAGATCTTTATCTTCCCTCGACCCTGTACTGTTTGGCTAAGGGGACACGTGCATCTGTCACAATGGGTCCCTGTCCACAGGCCACAGCACCTGCCAAGAGCTGGCTCTGGTATGGGGTTTCCATAGGCTGAAGCTTCCTTTAGAGCACATTCACTAGAGTGGAGTCCCTTTTCCTGACTTCTGCTACAGTGTTGGATGTTTTGTACATAGCAATGGAGCATGGTATGTTCTCAGCACTTGTTTCTTGCACTGATTTTCATTACTGGTTTTCTTTCCCTTACTCTTCCTTTCTGATGTGCTTAGTTTTTCTTCCAGTTTCTTGTGAACTCTTGTCTTCCCATGTGTAATGGTGCCTTCTAGCAAAGAAACTTGGGCTCCTTCTTGATTATCCATTTATGTCCTAGTATATACTATTACTGTACCTATATTTAGGCACTGCATAGAAAACCTAGTGCTAGTATAATCACAGGCAATTGTGTTGTACTTACCCTTACACTTTTAAAAAATTCCACATAATGTTAATGAAATACTGTTCTGTTTCATTGTGTTCAGTTACCTTAGTATTAGCATTTTTATATTTTGTGATACTAAAAATCTGTATCTCTAAAGGTGCTAGATTTCTAGCATTTTTTTGATGTTTACAGAATTCTTTCTCTTACTCTTATGGATACTAGTTTTGAAAACAATGCATTTAACTAGTAAAAACTGTGTCATAAAAAGGCCTATAATAGTTGAGGATTCATTTATCTGCTCTTAGTGTGGATCTTATGTTGCTCAATGTTAGCGAATATTAAATGGAATTGGATTCATTGACTTGATTTTCATCTTCCACTCTCCTCATTATCTTTTTCGTTAATTGAGAGGTGTTGTTATCTGTGCCATGTGAAGCAAGGAAAGACTACAACATTACTTTTGTAATGAACTCTAAGAAATTTCTGTTGATTTATTTTCATTAAATGAAATTGCTCATAACTTCTATGAAACTACAATGTTTCAGTTTAACTACATGACCTAGACTGGATATATAGGAATATGTTCCATATTTTTATCTGGAATTACTTAAAAGAGGCATATAATTTAAGGGGTCAGGAAAAAGTTGGGGGGTGTTGTCATGAATAGTATTTGGATCAACAGGTCATTCTAGCATCCTTCTGAGCAAATAGAATCTGTGGAAGTAAGAAGTAATCACTCCAGCATTCTTCTAAGAATGTTGTACTGAACTAGGAATCACCATTTGCCGAACAAGAGGCATAAAGGTGCATTACAATGGCATGTCCAAGGAGAGCAAGAAGCTTGCTAGCATTAGCAGTATTCCTGTCCCTGCTGCTGTCCTGACTCCTAGCTACATGCTGCTGTTTCTTTTTTTTTTTTTTTCCAGTGCTTAGTTTCATCTAGTACCTTTGACAACTGCTCCAACTCAGTAATCTGACAAAAAACTGTCCCTGCAGTGGGAAGTTCAAGAAACCTTTGGACAATGCTCTCAGGCCCATGGTGTGACTCTTGGCTCTTGTACTGTGCAGGGCTAGGAATTGGACTAGGTGATCCTTGTGGGCCCCTTTCCAGCTCAGGATATTCTATTTTTTTTATTTATTACCAATTACACAGAGTGGGATACTGAGAAATAAGAACACATTTATAACCAGCTTCCCTCAGCCTCAACTTCACTCTCTATTCCTCTCATTTCCTGAGCTGTGCAGGGGAATAGGAAATGGGAGTTGCAGTTAGTTTATAATGCTTTCTTCCTGCTCCAGAATGGGATCTCTCCTGTGCGAGACAATCCTCCTTGAACTTTTCCAGCATGGTTTGTCTTCATAGGTTCAGTTGTCGAGAACAGACTGCTCTAGTGTAGATCCCCCATGGCCTGCAGCTCCTGCCAGGAGCCTTCTCCAGTATGGGCTTTTCAGCAACTTCAGCTTCCTTCAGGGTATATCCATCTTCTCTGGCGTGGGCTCTGTGGGCTGCAGGTGGATCTCTAGTGCCTGGCATCTCCTTCTCCTCCTTCTTCAATGACTTTGGGGGCTGCAGAGTTGTTTCTCTCAGTTACTGTCACCCCTCTCAGCTGTTGTGCAGTGTTCTTTACCCTTTCCTAACTACCTTATAGCAGAGGCATCACCAAGCATGGCCAAGGGGCTCAGCTTTGGGCAGCAGCAGGTCCATCTTGGAGCTGACTGGAACTGGCTCTGTCTGTCATGGGGGCAAGCTTCTGTTGTCTCTCAAAGATCCCTGCAGGTGAGCCCAACCTAATTCAATGTCCTTCTTAGCGAGGAACGTGCAGTGAATTGAATTCATACTTCATATGTAATGCATAATTGAACTTAAGCACTTGAAATGATCTCTCATCTGCTTTATTCTTGGAGGCTAATCCTAACTCTATAAAACGTTCTCCCTTTAATATTTTCTATTTTTGTGTAACAAAGGGAAAACAAAGGGCATTTCAGTAAACTTTTAATCTTACATTGTGCTACTGATAGTGATCTGGATATTAAATGAAAGCAGAGGCATCTTACGTGTTTTCCCTTTTAAGCAAGCACTTAGTATCATCCAGCTTGTTCACTTTTTAATTATATGAAATTAGCAGTTTGCTATGTTGTCTTTCTATAAAAATTGTTGATCTTTCTTGACAAGAGAATTTTGATACCTGGTCAAAGCAGAAGCATTAGAAGGTGATTTATTGGGAATAAAATGCTTTTCAAATGCTATTAAAATGCAGAGTAGGAGAACCAACACATGCTGTCTTGTCTTCAGACTTCTGAAACATATCTGTGATTCCCAAGAGAAGACCAGGAGTGTTTAAAGCATTTTGAGGCTGTAAAAGTGAATTTCTGCTTGAAGTCTCCTGTTTTACTAATGCAGGCACAACTGTATTATATAAAGAGGAAGAATTTTTTTTTTGCTGGTTTGCTTATATATTTCTGTTCTGTCAACCAAAGTACAATTCCTTGTTCTTAAACAAGTTTATGCCAAATAGTTTACAGTATGGTGATGGAGAGAATGAGTAAAAAATCTTACCTTGAACTCTCTATCATATTTTGAAAAATCTTAGCTTAGGATTCAGAAATTGATGTAAGTTTCCATAATTTCCAAGAACAATAATTTTATTTTTATTTGAAACACACTGGCAAGTGTCTCTAGATTGTACAATATTAAAATTATTTTTCAGGTATTTGTTTGTCTCGCACCTGAATGTGCATTGTGTTGAGGAGAGGCATTTGTTGTATTTACTTTAGGAATGGGAGGAAAATGTGACTGGGAAGGTAGTCCTAGGACAGCTTTACTTGTTGGCAAATAACCAAGTCCTAAGAAGACGCTGTTCAATAAAATCACATTATAAAGTAGTAGTTAAATCTTTTCTGCATCTTTTTTTTCTTACACATTTTCTTCTGTTTCCACAGAGTCATCACACAGTATTAAAAAATTAACAATTCTAGACTAGATTCTTAATCTTTTAAGTTTGTCCCTTCTGTCCCAAATCTGGGAGATGCTGAGAATGACAGCTGGGTGCAGAGGTTGGTGACAGCAATTCTGACACCTTGAGTTGTGGTTTGTTTGCTTCCCTTGGTTTTTCTGTGTTTTCTCATGTATATCCCAATGCTCACCAAAAAAAATCTGAGGCTCATTTTAGTTTCTATATATTCTATAAATTTTTGCCCAGTCACCCATGGAATAATATCCTTGCTTTTTCTTGGAATAAACATATATATATAAAATAATCTGTTTCTTTGCATCCTTCTGTTTGTGATTTCCATAACTACTATTGCTGTATGACTTGCTTACTAAATACAACTGAATGATTTCTTTATTAATAGGGTTTGCTTAGGGTTTGGAGCCATAGGGTTTATGATTTTCTCTTGTTACAGCAGTTAGGAAACTGCAAGTTGTGTTGTGAACATGTTGGTCTCCAAAATGGAAGAGTATTTAGACTTCTTCATCCTCCATTTCTTTGATGTATAAAACTTCAGTTGATTTTAAAAACAACAAAAAAATCTGTCTAGTGGGTAAAACTTACCATACTTACTGAATTGACAGAGTATTTACAGGATTTTACTCAATTATTTTTCTTGGTACACATAGTCTATCTTAAGATAGTAAGTAGAACTTACTTTCCCAGTAGGAAACCCATAAAAATGCTTTATGTATCATCAGAATATCTCAAAATAAGCTTAGATTCAGATACTGAATTGAACTTGTTTCATATGTTGTGTTGCCCTTATAAACAATCCTTTTAAGGAGAGCTTAATATTAATTACCATTTTATTCTTCTAGTTAAACAGGAAAGAAATGCATATTTTCTAATTTCAACGTATTTGGAAATCATTCAAAGAATAAATCCTGTTAGAATGAATCCAGTTTCACTGCTGTAATGCATAAAAGAAAATTCAAATCACAGTCCTTTATTTAATATATTAATATTGTTCTTCCTGTGATGGACTAGGCAATATGTTTCTGTATAATATTTCTTTTAAAAAGAGGCATCATACTTATTCTCAGCAGAACAGATTTTGGAGAAGGTTAATTTAAACATTAGAAGCAATCATGTTTCTCTTTTTTTATTATCCCTTTGGTATTCATATCTGAAGGTACCAGAAGATAGGAATTTGCACAATATAAATTAAAGCAAAAGGCAAGCTGTATTTGAAAAGTTACCATTTTCAATTTTTAAAAATATGTTTAATACTACACCAAATCCAATCCAGTATAAGTTGCTTCCCAAGCAGGGGGCAGTCCCAGCTGTATGCTCACAGTTTTTTTGTTGTGATTTAAGGCCAGCAGTTGCCTGCTGGCACACTGACCAATTGATCTGATAGAAAATTAATATACTGCTGGGGTGGGCAGGGGGGGAGGGCATCGTCTTCCTGAATAAACACAGAGCAAGAAGAGAAAAATACAAGGCAGCCAGCAATTAAAATGGGTGATTGGAGGTGCTTTTCCATGGGGCAATCTTGTACTACAGAGGGTTGTTGTGACCCAAGGGCAGGACCCAGCACTTGGCCTAGTTGAACCTCATCCACCTGGCTTCACCCCATTGATTAAGCCTGTCCAGAATCTTCCTGCTCTCCAGATCAACACTCCCACCCAGCTTAGTGTCATGTATGAACTGTCTTAGTGGCACTTGATCCCGTGGCCCAGATCACTGATAAAGATGTTGAATAAGTTTGCACATGGCTTCATCCTCTTTGTACCCTTCCTATATACATTTCTATACGTTGATGAGATCTCCTTGAGCCTTCTCTCTTGGGGTTGAACAGTCCCCGCTCTCTCAGCCATGGCAGGAAAGATACTCCAGTGTCTTCAGCATCTTCATGGTACTTGCTTGGACTCTCTCCAGTATGTCCATGTCTTTCTCACACGAGGGAGCCCAGCACAGGACACAGTGGTGGGTTAGCCTTGGCTAAGCACCAGGTGCCCATCCCAAACTGCTCAGTCACTCCCTTGCTGAGTGGGCAAGGGAGAGAAAATAAAATGAGAGGCTCATGGGTCAAGATAAGGATATTTCCCCTGCCTGTCAAGATCCTTCTGCATAGCAGCACAAAGCTCTGATGTACCAAGCTCTGATGTCATTTGTCCCAGTCCAGTGTTATCTGCATTATACATCTCCTAACCCCTAGATATGTTTTGTGAGATATTTTTTATTGATGTTGAGTATCAAAAGGTTGTATGATTTGATAGCTTCTTGTGAAATGCCTTTTCCTATGAATCTGTGTCCCAGGTGGCTGCATTTAGTACATTACTTAATCCCTAAGCAGATTCCACAACATATTATCCAGTGTAATTAGAAGCAAAGTGTTCTAACCTAGAGGCCTAGCTGCAGTTCATTTGTTGAACTGGCTATTTTTGTATATCCAGTTATTGTCTAAGCTTAAAATTTTGCCTAAGACAAAGTGTGAACTTGGCTCTAGCTGAAGACAGAATACAAGGAATCCTTACTCATTTCCATTACTTCATTGCGTAAGAAACAAAACCAGAGACTCACTTATGAGAAATTGCCATCTGTGATAGACTTAGATATTAATCCCCATGAATTACGATAATCTTCTAATTTCTCTTTTTTGCGGAGGTAGTGGTGGTGGAGGGTGTGGTTTCTGCTTCTAGCTTGTTCTATTGCTACTGTATATAAAATGTTCCAGTGACTAAACAGAAAATAAGGAAATACTATAATATGCTTTATAAACTTGTGGTTAATACAGAACTTCTTTATGTAGCTGATTTTTGGAAATGAATTGCTATTCTTTTAAAAGGAATTTGTATAATGTCACATTGATATATTGTTACTCTGCTTTGCATTCTGTTTTGAATTCCAGCTTCTTGCCTGCCTCTCCTCTCCCCGCCCCCATTCAGTTTTTGTGCTAGTTGCTTTAGACTGTTTTCTTCTTCTTTACTCCCTTGTTTTTTTCTTTGTTTGGGTGGAGCATGTTGGATAAAATAGCATGTTTACATTGCCCAATCTAATTTTCATCTCCCTTTTTCTGCTTTCACTGTACTCTTTGTCATTAATTATGCCTTTTACTTTATTACTTCTGTTCCCTTGGGATCTCTTACCCCAAATTGAAAGCATAACAGTGGTATCTAGATGTCCACATAATGAACCTTAATTTTTTAATCTTATTACTGAATCTCTCATCCTTGCTTTTTTCCCTCATCTAATGTTTTTCTATATTGCATCATACCTAAAATTACATTGGAATAACTTCAGGATAGTGCTGCCTTCTTAAATTTTCCCCTCTTATTTCCTTCCAAATGTAAAATTTCATTGGGCAGGGATATAATATGAATTATTAGGCACATTAAACCTCATATTTCATATGCATACATTAAACCTCATATTTCATATTCATCCAGCTGATAAACCTAAAAAAAGCACTTGGAGATGAAATTGGACCATTTTTAAGGAGAATATACAGATGTGTACTTATCTTACTACAGCTTAATTTTTTGGTTTTTTTTAGACTATTCCAAATCATTGGTTTATGCCCACCTCCTGTGGTCAGCCACAAATTGTTGCATATTCTGTTAACATTAACATGTGTTCTGGTGATTTTTGCTATTACCATAGTTAACTTCTAGTGAGAATTGAAAACTGCTATAAAGAAGCTCTTGTATTTCACATGGGGAGGGTATATTAGTCTGGTTTCTTTGTTCCTTTCTTTTATTTCTTTTAAATTAAATAAATCTCCTTTATTAAATTCTATACCATGTAGATGTTTGTAACAGATTTGATTTAATAGATCTCAGACTTAGTGAAGCCGACATAAGCTAAGCATTTGTTCTTAATTCTAGTTATTGGAAAATATATTTTCATATATTAAAAAAAAATAGAATATTGTAATTCTTTGTATGTTACAACTCATTGTATGCTTCCTGTCCCTGTTCTTCAGACTTCATGCTTGTCAGGTGCATTTCCATAATGGTATGGGGAAAAAAAAGACAGAATTTCTTGGGTAATAGAACTAAAGAAAGGTAGTAGACCTTCTGGTCAGGTAGTTTACAAAGATACTGAACAGTTACTGTTGTGTAGTTATTCCTTTAAGAGTGAATGTAGTGAAGCCTTATATTATTGAGTTAACTTATGTGAAGCATATCAGCATGTCACACTTGTCTTTTTTGTTTGTTTTTAAATGATTTTTGGTCTACATCACAGCACAGTCCTTTATATGTGTTGCAGATTTGTATAGTTCACCAATGAAAACAATTAAGATCACTTCTTCAAATAAAGAAGTGGGACATGAAAATTTACATTAAAAAAGGAATCAAGATTGTATCATTACTTGCATGAATGGTTTTGGACAGTCTTGGCATATTTTCAGCAAGCTGAAAACTAATATGTGTTTATTTTCAGTTGTTTGTGACTAAATCTTTTTTGCCATCCATCAGTGAATAAAATTAGCAAGTTTAATGTTGATTACCATAATCAGATTTTTAAATTTTGCTAATAGTCCAATGCAAATCTAGTGTAGCTGTCTACCAACAGGCATTAACTGTTTAGCCAGTATGGCTTCTTAATTTATGCTTAAGCACTTTTGATGTGTAAGAAGCCTTTTTGGTACATATGCCCTGAAATGGGAGTGTTTGGGGTTTTTTTTAATACATGGATTTTCATTGGTTTCATGTCAGAATCCTTATTTTCTATTTCATCCTTATGAAAGTATTTTGACTGTCTTCCAGGGGCTGGAAGGTATTTTAATTTGGGTGGTTTTTTTCTTATTAGTATTTATACTAATCTAGAATACACTATTTAGTATAGTCTATTTATACTAATTTAGAAGAATTAGTACATAGTTGTGTATGATTATGACTGGAAACTTTCCTTCTACCAAAACTTGAATTCTCGAAAAATAAAAGAATGCTAATATATATGGCTTCAGTAAAACATGGTGTAATTTTTTAGCATAATTATTAAAGAGTACTAAAATTTTGAAATTAAATACCATGTATATTAAAATGGGGAAGTAAGAACAGTTGAAATTAAACGGGGGGAGACTAATGGTTTATGCTGACATACCCTCAGTGTATGAAAGGATAGAAAACTACTCAACTAATATAAAGTAGTCTGATGTCAACAGTTCTGGTTACTGTATTTCCAAAAATAATTTTTAAGTATCTTTTTCCTGAAGTGGGTATAAAAGCAGCTGAAGTACACAAGAAACAGTTACTTATTAATGACATAATATTTCTTACAGGTTGAATTAAAAGTAAAATATTCTCCCAGTGTGCAATATGTTTAGAAACATTTGGTGATAGTTAATAAAATTTACTGGCATGGATTCTTGCTATGTCAAGTTGATGCTTTTTTTCCCCTGCTTTTAGAACACATTATACTAGTGTTTGCATATGTAAAATACTCCACAGTTTGCATTTTATATATTGAGGAGGTTTTTATATTTCTTCCCATCATGTAAAATATGTTTGAGATACATTTTATATATCAAAATGAAATGTGTCTTTTTCTGATCCTTTATGCAGGGAAGGGTAGGAAAAGAAGGACTGAACAGAACCAATGCAATCTTTACTGGGTTGGGCTAAAGCTCATGAAAAAACCTATTAATGTATTAAAATGCCTCAACAGTGATTTGCTGAGAACTAATGCTCTAATGTGTTAGTCATGCTTAAGCTCCTTCTATTTTTACAGGTTCTGAAGGATGACTAATGCTGGTTTCTGTGATGCCACTTGAAGTCTCCAGTGCTGTGGATTGATAAGTAACATGCAGATTTAACTGCACAACCTGAGCAGAAAGCAACAGGAGTGCTAGTCCTTTTCAGCTCCTTAAGTGGACAGAAGTTCAGTGTCATCTATCTGCAAGGGAAGATTCTGCAACAACATTTTATAGCTAATAAAACAGACAACATAGTAGCATCCACCTTCCTGATTTAGAGTGCATCGCCTTCCAAGACAGATGGTCTATCAGAAGCTGGAGGATGCCTGCAGAGAACATAATAATGAAGTAGTGAAATGATACTTCTGCTGTTGCTACCTGATTGTAGAGATCACAGCTGATAAAACTGCACTGCCCTTTTTCTGCTTACCTAATCAAGCCAGAAATAGGCTAGACATGGCTGGCTTTGTTAGCAACCTGCTAATACTGCTTCTTCTGTTTCAAAACATCTGTTTGGGTTTCAGAAGCCCACTTTCAGTCTTCAAGAGGTGGGTTATGCAAGAAAATACTATGTGTTAAATGCATGCAGTCAAAATACTACAGAAATGTGAAAAAGCATGTCTTAGTTAAAAATGTGTTATGGTATTTGTTCAGTGTTGATCATTGCACAGAATTTTCTTTCTGCAATTTGAAATGGCACTGTTGTCATACTGAAAACAGGATTCATGTTTTGTCTATAGGGTTACTCATTAGATAGAAGGATAAAATGGCAATTAATACAACTTTTTTAGTTAACTCTACAGCTATATTTGAGGTTACACAGAGAATAAATGTATTTCAGATGCTGGATTAGCTTGCAGGATAAGACCATGTTTTAACAAGAAAACATCAAATAAGTTGAACAGTCCTGAGAAATTTAGGGGTGGTTTGAATTCAAAATTGCATAGGTAAACTTTAATGTAGTGTGGACAAAATAAGTAGCCTCTTAGCTACTGAAAAAAATTTTACTGTTATTGAGGTTGGGTACCATGTCACTGTATAGATGTATATACTTAGCCAAAACTTGTGCCAGTGTTGCATCAATGTTTCTCTTGAACCATTCAGTTCTTTATAGTGATCTACATTTTTTTTACAATTAATTTATACGTTGCATTCAGTACAGAATTTGATATTTGCTTGATTGTTGCCAAGTTTTCTGTTTTGCTTTGCTACTTGTAGTAGCACAGAAATTGCTATTAATGCCATAGTGTTTGAATTAAAAGTTGCCCCTTTGCATGTAATTTAAGTTTAATCTGTATAGAATTATAAATCATAGTCTCAAAAATCACCCCCCAAAACTGTTGTGAATTATGAATAGTACTCAACATAATGTAGTGAACTAATTCTCTGCACATCCATGTGCCTCTGACAATTTTAGGATGAGATAATAGGTTACGTTTTCAGCTAACATTTTCCAAACTAATTATCTTATTACTCAGATCAGTAACTACTTCAGTAAGTACTGCATAACTAAGATGTTTTCCTCAGTCTGTGATGGAGCGAAATTTTCAGATCACTCCTGGAACTACTCAGCATTGTCTAACTTCTTTACTAGTTCTGTAAAGACCCTTCTTTTAAGAAAGACATAACAGAAATCAGTACTTGAAAAAAAAAATCCTTCTTCCTTCTTTTTCAGATACAAAGATATTAGCACATCTCTTCCCAATGAATGCCTTGGAAGTGACCAGCCAGTGATTTCCTTTGGTCTGTCAGATTATGCACTGGACATTCGCATGCCTGCAGTGACACCTAAGCAGGTGAGAGAATTGCAGGTTTTGCCTCTTTCTCTTCTTTCAATAAGCTAGGACAATAAAGCCTTCCCCACAATATCACTCAGTAAAATGAACAAAAAAATCAGGGTAGCTTTTATAAATACGTTTCCATATGTGCTTCTCAGAGAAAAGTAGGCAACAAACAAGTAGCTTCAAATGAGAGAAAAATCTCTTCATTGAATTAATTTTAATTGTAAAATGTTGGTTTCATAAACTGAATTGTTGAAGTTTTATAATGTGAAATATTTCTAGCTGTGCTAGTAAGATATGCAGTTGCAGTTTACACCAAATCTCAGATGATGCATTAGTGAATCTAATTACATTAAACTGTATGTTGCTGCAGTTTAGCAAGCTGAGAGAAAACAACCAAAAAGCATTTTAAAAGTGGTAATACTTCTGACCCAGTATTTTTAACTCTCAAAATAGTGCATGAAAGCTATTACAAAAAAGTTACAATTTTATGCTCTTTAAGGTATGAAGTATATTATATTCTGCTGAACCAAGTGAGTAAAAGTGAAGACAGTTAAGATTTTTAAACTTAACATTAAGATACACATAAAATATTGAGATTCCACTGTCATGTTCACATCTAATTTCATTAAGCAAGAATCATTAAAGAATGATTTTTTTTTTCTTTTTGCAGTAAGCCATTGCAGATGATTATATATATAGATATATTTATCATTAGGGGGTCTACATCTCTTTTAAAGGGCTGCAGATGCTTGAAAAGAGCAGTATGTTGCGGTGCAGTAGTTGATGACTCATTGTTGCAGATAGCGGTTTTTAAAGGAGTGAAGAGAAAATGAGGTTTTCAAGTTATTGGGGAAAACCCCTCTGGAACATGTAATTTAAAGCAAGAAGTGTTATTTCTGCTGTGCAAAACAAAAACATGGTTTCTATTGGATCTTCTTTGCAGTAAAATATTCTGTATTATTGCAGTAAAGTAAACTTCTCCATCAAAAAGAGTGAAAAGTACTCTTAGTTCATCCAGGTGCACATTTAAAATTATGAGTTATTGATTTTACCTAAGGAGCCATCAGTTGAACAGCAGTGAGTTCAGATTCCTATTAAAAAAAACTTCTCTTTGTGTGTTGTAATGTCAAGTCTAGGGGAAAGGTTGCCAAAAACTCTGCATTTTTTGAAATGAGTTACTAGGCATGTTGAAGGGGTGGGAGGGCCAGGATTTGTCTTACAGTTCATAACTGCAGTTGTTCTATGGGTGCATGAATGTCAACCAAGCCCTTATATGACTTAGGAGTGTTCTGTGTATACCATATGAGTTGTGCATTTTTTTGGCGTGGGTACTGCACATGAACATTAATTGAAAACTGCTTAATTTCTACTGCACTGTGAAGCATTGCTGCTGTTGGCTTTCAAAGTTTGAATATAAGGTCCTAAATTAGGTTGTGGTTTTTTTTAAAGAAAAATCTTACTAGCCCAAGTTAAATAAAAAACACAGAATATTTCCTTGTCTATTTCTAGAAGGCTTTAGTATTTCAACAGTGTAAATGCATGTAATCATGGTACACAAAGGCATTCATATCAATCGTATCAGTTAACCTCTGCTAATCCTTCCCATTTTCTAGCAAAAACACCAAAAATGGTTTCTTATCTATGCAAATCACTGCTCTGTGTAATCACATACTGTTATCACCATTTTACCTTCCTTCTCAGTTGCATTTAATTGTTTACACCTGTCCACACAGTCTTCTTTTAAATTAAGTTTGAAGTTATTCATAGCAGGAATTTTATCTTTATCTGTTTAGATGTCCTTATGAAAGTGAAGGCCTGTCAGATTTTGAATTCATGAGTGTAGTGAAATTCCAGTAAATGATACATTGCCTTTCCTAAACAGCCTTAGAAGTTGGAAAAAAAATTTAGAAAAAAGAGGTTTAAAATAGCTAATAGTGTATCTACCAACGTAATAGCCGCTTTGATAAGCTTATAGACTGATATTTGTTACATGTAAATAAATTGTGGCAATGAATTTATTTCTTACAATAGTAAACCAGATAACATACATTGTATTTGCCCAAGTATCTCAGTAAAGTACGTGATATTTTTTCTAGATGGTCCTATTATATATATTCATTTGTTCAGTATTCCCACATTCATTTTCAGAAAGTGGAGGGAATTTTAATGCTTTGTTTCTATTCTTTAAATTCTAAATTTTCCCAATTTAAAGGTAATTTCTGTTCTCTTTTCTTTTAACAGTCTGATACCTACCTCTGCATGTCAGTACCCCTGCCAGTGGATGATGAAGCCTATGTAGGTGAGTATTGGTTGACTGAAAGAACTTAAGCAAGCCATTTTGAAGAACCTCAACATTTCCTTTTTTTCTTTGACTCATATTAACTTAATCTTTGGATGTCAGAGTTTCCAAAATGCATTTGTCATTTTTAATGCAGAAACAAACTAGAGGGAGTTACTTAGAGTCAAGATAAAACTGTACCTGAGGAGATTCAGGAGTAATAGCAGTTAAGGAGCTGCATGTGGATGCCTCTGGCAGTCAGGACCAAACAGTCCATCTGCAAAGTATTGGCTTTATGTCTCTGTCTGGACACTTGATTCTGCACTGCTGAGCAGACAGTTTGTTTACCTCCTTTAGGTTGTAAATCCTATGTACTTAGAGTCAGTGTTAGCTGTGGAAAGATTTTACTTGGAGGAGAAAGTAAAATCTCTCCCTCTTTTTTTTTTTTTTTTTTTTAATGGCATGGCATGAATAAGATGGCTGACAAGTAGAAGGAAATACTGTAATGTGTTACAAATGCTGTCATCATATAAATCAGCAGAAGAACACCATCTGTTCATCTGTTCAGAAAATCTTTGCGGTAGTTAAAATTTTATGGTGCTTTGCCATGAACACACAGTTGTTCAGATAGAGAGAAGGCTTATTGGTTTGGCTGAAGATAGTTGTGCTTTCAGAACATGCTATAAACTATTGAAAAGGAAACAACGTTTGTCTTTCTTTACACTTCTGTGCAGCAGTGCGATTGAAAGTGAGACGTCCAGCTAGCCGACCAGCACCGCTAGCAGCACAGGGGGCACTTGTCCCAATAGCAGGCTTCAGGACAGCGCCTAAGGCCAACGCCCAGCTTGCGTTTGTAAGCGTTGCCTTGTGCAGGACGAGATCAGATAGAAGCTGCAGCCAGCGGAATGAGAGGGCACACTCCAACTGCGGTTTTATCCAGGGTTTAATGACTCCAGGGGAATCAGAAGGAGAAGACGGGGAGGAGGGGATTACATCGGTTTTTAAAGGGTGGAGAATGTAAGGGAGGTGCCAGACCTAGGACCAATAGGAACAGAGTAGGGAGTGGGATCCGAAGGACTGACACAGGGAGAAAGCCAATGGGGACAATACGGAGGAGGGGCCCCCGGTCCCTGGACCAATCATCCAACCCTCCAGCTAGAAACTTCTAGCAATAAAGGTGGGGATGGAGAGTGACTGGCAGGGCACAGGGGAGGGGTTGAGAAAGGGATACATTACTAACTGGGGTGGAGTCAGGGTGACAGACATTACAGAAATGGGAGGGAGAACTGGGGCAGAACCATTGTCGAACAAAGGGGGAACAGAACAATCCAACTTTAACCGAACACAATGCAACACTTCTGTTGCATTTTAGGATACCTGTGCTTAATAAAAGCATGGTGGGAATCCCATGTAGTTTTTGATGTACAATATTATGAGATTATTGTTCCATGTGGATTTTCTTGTGGAAATGCCTCAGAAGATAGAATACTATGTTTTGATTTTCATGTTGTATTACAGTAACTAAGAAAAATGATTAATATTTTTTCAGTGCTTTCTTTATATATCTGTTTTTTAAAGAGGTAGGAATCTGACTTCACATTTTTGTGGTGAGTATGACCCCAGAAGGAGAAATGAGCAAAGAAGGAAGGGAGTGAGTGTTCACTCTCAAATTATGCTTGCTGTGCTGTGGGCAATAGACTCTTCTGCTTTTGTTGATCCATAGAAAGGCAATACTACTAACTTCCTCCTTAAGCAGCTTTTATTTAGTGTGTTACTGAGTTGAAAAATTCCATAGTTTAATTCATTGTTAGGTTGCGGCACATCTAGTTCTCTTGCTTGTGTTAAAGGTACATAAACTTCTTTTGATGCTTAAAAGGACCTACTGAAAGGATTTGCTTAAAAGTTATGCAAAGTCTCAGTGCAATCATGCAATGCAACCCAATTTATTTTTTTCTGCAGACCTAAAATTTTATATATTCTTCATCTGATTTTTACAGGATTTGGTCACCTTTCCAGTGATCACTGTTCCTGAGTACCCTTCATTACAAAGTAGAATAAGGTCTCTGGACAGAGAAACCAATCTGGTTGTCTTGTAGAGCTTTGAAGAGCAGGAGGAACTTGATGAGCAATCTATAAAAAAAAGTTTGTGTGAATTTAAAGTATTCCCATGATAGCATTCCTTACAAACAAACAATTATATATATACATGTAGGTATGTGTATATATATATATATATGATTGATTTTTGTATGCTTTAAAATTAGAAGAAAATTTTTCGTTTTTCTCACTTTTGTCACTTCCACATGTGGTAGAAATGAATAGACATATGGTCAGTCTGAAGTATGTGATCATTCCATTTTGCTTTACTGGAAGGTGTTCCTCATGGAGAAGGCTCAGATTGGTGTCTTCATAATCCATGGAAGTTACATGATCATTAGAAAGAGTAGACTCAATCATATCAAGCTGTAGAGAGTAGAAAGAATGTAGAATGACCTACCTTATATTTACGTAGAAAACTGTTAACTTGCATACATGTATTTTGTGTTGCTTAAATAAGCACAGAAGATTGACACACAGACAATGTTTAATCTTTTTTAAAGGACAGAATCTATATTTTTATGGTTTAAGTTGGATCTGCCTTCATTGCATTGCCAATAAATGGTGTAATTAACTTTCCTTAAAGCATACAAAAACAATGGAAAACTAGCATATGAGCTGTAACTGCGTTGCTGTTTAGTGATGTTGAGAAGATTGTGTTCTATAGAGCTTCAACATGAGGATGTGTGAATACGCATAACTGAAACAATAAACTGGATTCCTAAGACAATTTGATGGCAAAGCTATATATTCTGCCTTCAATTAAATTTATTTGCTGAGTAAATGCCTTGTGCTTTGTTTCATTTTATGGTTTAAGGAGACATTTTTAAGACCAATTGTCTTTACAGTTTCATCAAGACTTGCTAATTCATTTCTTTTTTTACCTTTGCCTTCCTATTTTTACTCTTGTTTCTTCCTTCCTCCAAGACATTTTGGAAGAGAAGGTTCTGTAATGGAATCTGTGGCAAGATATTTTTGTTGCATATTGGTGAAATATAAGACCCTTGGCATAGAGAACCTCTTTTTTACTGTTTTTACTGTTCATTTCTGTTGTATGTGGGCAGTACTAATTTTGTTATTAAGTTGAAAAATTTTTTGTAACATGTTTTTTCAGTATTTTTATTAAATTTGTATATAAGGACTTTGAATTCGGACTTCAACTTTGCTATTTCCCTAAAGGAAACCAGTAAACATTCATGCTTGCACAGGGACAGTGGGTATAATTTTGTACTTCAAAACTGGAGGGATGCTGTACCAGAATTAAGAAACTTGTTCAGAGTCAGTTCTCAGACATTATCAGAGGAAGAAATTGATCGCACTTACTTAATGAAATGTTACCAGCTGGAAGGAGAATTAGAGCATGTTTTGCCCTATGGATCTTTTTCAGGCATGCATCTGTACAATTTTGCTGATGCTGTTTTCTGTATTAGGTTCTTTAGTGAAGGATCGGACTGTCAAGGCTGAAATTTCTGTTTGAACCAGTTGTTTCTCTGTCCCAAATGGCCATAAATACTGACAAATTTGATTAAGTAGAATATTTTTTTGTGAGGTGGGTTGGTGTACATTTAGGTTTATGTTAGGAACATGCTCTTTGCTCCTGGGAAGTGAAATGGCTGTGAGATAAATATGTTGCTATTAGTGAGTGAGATTAATATGTGATTTTCCAAGATAGTATTACTCCAGTTTTATTTTTAAAACATATCATTGTTGTTTTCTTCTTCTGCATCCTGTTTGAATAATGTTTATTAATAAATAGCTAAACCAGAAACTCAGGTGAATCTTTATTGGTGTGGACATTGGTAAAAATCAGTTTTTCATAACTAAACTGTAGAGAGAGCTAAATGCTCTACAGATACTCACAAAAATATAGTCTGACCTCTCAACCAAAAAACTTGACTGTCCCCTTTGCCTGCTTATATTTATTTACATGAGTGACCAGTAAATAAATGTCTTTTTCTTACTGACTCATGATAGGTCCCTATCAAATTGGGCTGTAGAAATGAAATTGAGCCTTCTATATTCAGCAACACACATTGAAGTAATTAGATGGTTTGTTACTTTTCATCCACAAAGTACTCTGAGAAGTTCTAGGTTTGTTACTCTGTTATGGGATGTATAAACTTCTCTATTGCCAAGCAATGATGTTGTCACTGTATTGGAGGCCTCTGATGTCTCCCTAATTTGCCAAACTCCAGACACTGAATTCTTGATAAATTGCTTTAAAGTTAATTCTATGATAGAGAAGACACTAATATTAAAAAAACCTATCACCTTTATTTAATGGAATTGTTGTTTGTAAAGATTAACTTATTTGAAGTTAGTTTTTTTAACACATAGCTTAAGTACACACTGTTAAGATTAAACTGATGTCATGTTCTGTTCATTCCTGTTTCTCTTTGAGTTTGTAGTTCGAAGTAGTACTTGATCAAAACATTAGGTCAGACTTCAATTTAGTATGTATATGAAAGCTGCTGCTGTTATTTTAGTAATCATATATATCACTTCTCCATGCATTAAAAAAATTACTATTGAGTAATATTCTGTTCATTTCTGTAAAATGTGGAGGCTGTCAACTAGGAAAATAGGACTGCTGGTCAATATTTATTAAGCCTTTGGTAGTGACAGTTCCCAGCACAGGGAGTGCGGGAACATTGCAGCAAGTCCAGAGCAGGGACACAAAGATGATCAGAAAGATGGAGCACCTCTGCAATGGGGAAAGGCTGAGACAATTGAAGTTGTTCAGGAGAAGACTTCTGGGTGACCTAATTGTGGCCTTCAGCCCACAAGAAAGATGAGGAGAGACTTTTTAAAAGAACATGGAGTGACAAGACAAAGAGGAAAGCAAAGAAAGTACGTTCCAATTAGCTATTAGAAGAAAATTGTTTACTGTGAGGGTGGTGAGACCCAGGCAGAGGTTGCCCAGGGAAGCTTTTGTTGCCCCATCACCGGGGGGACGGGGATGAAGGCCACGTTGGATGGAGATCTTAGAAACCTGGCATAGTGGAAGGTGTGCGTCTCATGGCAGGGTGGTTGAAACGAGATGATCTTTAAGGTCCCTTCAAATCCTGGCCACTTTCTCATTCTGTGACAGGTTAACACATTAATTTGTATGACTTTTGCAACACAGGATTTTTTAGTTGGATTTTTTGTTTGTTTCTTTTAACCTTCTCTTTGGAAAGTTATATTCCTGAGTGTGCTGCTAAGAAAATAGCTGTACAGGAACCATACTGTAACCACCTATACAAAGCTATCTTAAGCTCATTGACTGACTGTGAGGTTTTTCAATGCTTCCTTAAGCAATGATGCGGTATATCAGCTAAAATAGTGCAAGCCAGAAATCTGATTTTGCTTTGTTAGCTCTGGTGCATCATTTTCTCTTGGTAGGAGTAGCATTTAGTCAGGTATTTGTAGTAAGTTTTCTAAAGGGCTTGAAGGTTCTGTCTGTGCTCTAGGACATCATTGTAATAGGCACTATGTGGAGCAAATAAAAGACTTCTGAATAAAAGACTTCTGACTCATTAGAATAAATACTTGCAATAAGAGAGTGGTAGAAAAATAAAAAGAAACAGAGACAGTATTAAGCATCAGGACAGGTGGTGGTTTTAGCAGCTAGCAGGCCTAACCTTCAATTTTACCTTTATTGAAGACTGCCTTTATAAGTAGTTCTTACAGCACATTTTTTACAGGTATTAACTTTGACAATAAAGTTAATGAAATTTCACATATGTGAACTGCTCATAAACCCCTTCAGAAATTGAATCTCTCAATTGATAACAACAGCTTAAAACACCCAAAACATCTGAAAAGGTAGGAATTCCACAGAATGACACGTTGCCTCTGTCATGCAAGCATAAACCATAATTTCACTACTAATCGTTACTGATAAAAACTTCAAAACAAGAATTGTCTCCATAACACAGATTAGATTTTTATCTATGAAACAAGTAGAATTTGCTTGTAGAAAAATAAAGATGTTGGGTTGTCTCTGGACTTTCTTCATGCTGGCTACTTTAGTAGTTCTTAATTCATATATGTCACTCAAAGTACCTTCTCAGGGCATATGGGTACCTCTCTTATTTCCCAAACCAAGCCCTCAGCTGTGGCCTGCTCATTTCCTTACAGTCTGACCACCTCTCTTCAAGCTAAAACTTGACTTACATGCTTTAACTGTTGGCTGGTTTCCCTTACTTTCCAGGACAGAGCTCAGCTCTAGAAATTGGGTTAGAAGATATTTGATATTTTTCCCCTGTGAAATTGGGACGATAACCCACATCATCACTCATTTCAGGAACTCTGCCACAGCTCTGTATTAAAATACTGATTTCTGAGTGCAGGTAGTGCCATAAACCTCAGGAGCAGAATATTATTTAACTGGTTTACAGCTTCACTATGTTCCCTGTTAATAGCTAAAAGACAGTTAATTAGAGACTTCTCACTGTCTGTGTGCATGTAGGGGCTGGAGTAACTTGTCTTCTGAATTTCTGCTGTACTCCAAGGTTAAAAACCATTGCATTCCCTGCAATGGCATACTTTTTCTGTAGTAATAAAAGAATGTAGAATGCTTTTAGAAATGCCATCATTATACATTCATGGTCAATATTACTCCCATGATGTTGATAAAATTTTTACTTTGCTAAACAGGATCACAGGTACTTGAGAAACCAAACCAGTGTTTTATCTGTGTCATAGTTTAAAGAAGAGACATTTTAGAGGTGAACAAGAGGTGAACTTTCACATCTAAGTTTCTAATAATGAGAAATATTTGGGCAGTGAGATCATGCTGACTTTAAACAAATTTTGTTTTTCATTCCAAAGGATTTGACATATTAGTGAGACTCAATCCCTTCTTGGAACTGTTGTCCCAAGAAAGATGCAGGGAAAATGTAAGCCAGGTAGAATACTGGAAGAAGATATTACTAATGCATAAGATTTAGTTGCTCTTAACTGTAACTTACTGCTTGTTTGTATTTTTTATGAAGTACAAAAGAATTAGAAGAGTATTATTAAGTCACAAGTGCAGATTTCAAAGGTAGATTGCAATTGGACTGGTGACAGTAAAATTTTGTGCTTTGAGATACAGTGATATATTAACTTAATATCATATTTAACTTCTGTGGGAAATACAGTGGTTTTCATTAGGAACTTTGTTTCTTTTTCTTAATAAATAAATGAAGTACATACAGTATTTTAGCTTAGAAGGAAGGCTATTGAATGAAAATTTAAGGAATGTGTGTAAGTGGAATGCAGAAGGTAAATAAATGGGTGGGGGTGTACCTGCCTTATATGTATTATTACAGGGGAAAATGGCACAAGATTATCTTGGTTCTGTAACTTATGGTGATAGCTTACTTGTTTTGCTTTATTGTTTTTTCAGTTGACTTTAAGCCTCATGCCAGCATGGACACAGTGCATCACATGTTACTCTTTGGATGTAATGAACCTTCCTCTACTGAAAATTACTGGTAAGAGCTGCATCTCGCTTTTGTTATTAACCAATTCTTTTTCAGTGTTAATTGCTTAAGCCTCTTCCAGTGTCAGAATCTCTTGGAAAGTAAGAAAATTCGAAATTAAGAAGAAATTAATAACAATCTACTCTTTCCACACTTAAAGTGTTTGTTTTTTTTAAATAACTCCTCCATATTCTTCATGACTAATTGACTGTCTTCAAGGAGGAGGCAGAAGCTATAGTAAAGAGAATGTCATTGAATACCAAGAAATCTAATCTCCAAACTATAATTGGCTGCTTTTCTCTGTATGAAGTCATTTAGCAGGTTGATGAGAATGAAACTGAGTGAAGGATAAACTGAAATTGATTATCAAGTGATTTGGTAGTTGATTTGCACTTCAAAATGCCTAAGGAATGAGAGCAGAGGGAAACACCCAATGCCAGTAAAATAGGTGTGTGGAGGCAATGTGAAGAGAACATGAAGGTGGGTGGAAATTAATCATCTATCCAGTAATTTTGCAAAGTTTCTGTAAGTTTTCATGAGGGAGCAAATGAGGATTTTTGCTGATTATTCTGAACTGTAGAGCAATTTTAATATAGATGTTCTGATAGAGTTGTGTAATCATAATTTATCTTTTAAGTATTTACCAAAAAGGTAACTAGACCTGGAATTTAGAACTAACAGTATAGTATAATATAATTTCAGGAAAAATACTCCAAAACATTCTGAATGCCTGTTTTTGGGGAGATGATTTGATTAGTATTTTAAACATACACAACAAATTTTCCTCAAAAGTCTTATCTCTGTTTACTTAGCAACCAACAGTTGTAATATTGAAAATGTAATCTTGCACAGTTGTGCAAGAAGACCAGATGCTTAAGAAGTTTAGACCAAAATAAAATTAAAGCACAGAATTTCTATTAATTTCTTTTCCCTGCAGAAAATGCTTGAAATTTCTTTTCCCCACAGCTTTTCTATGCTCTTTTTTATTGTATCTCAAATGATAGAATATACTTGAATACTTAAATGTGAGCAATATGCCAACATAAAACTTTTAAATTCTGACCTTTTAAAAACAGGTAAGTATCCTATTTAAAACTGTGTAGATTGTACTTGGAGCTAGTGCTGTTTTCCTATTTCTGGAAGTAGTTTTAATAGAGATTTGGAATAATTTGTAAATGATAGAATTATGTTGTTACAGATTGATCAGGAGCTTGTGTTGAGATGAAGTTATGAGACAATGCCTCTTCGCAACTAACTGATGTTCTGAGGTTGTAGAAGAGATCCAAAGCCAAAACCCAAAGTTTTTCAAAACTGAATCAGACTGAAATCCCTGTTTTGAGTCTAGAGTTCAGGTAGTTTGAGCTCCCTAGTTGTACTTTCACTCTCCCAGCAGAAGACTCACCAATGACAGCCTTTGTGGTGTGGCAGATAATGTTTTTGTTCCTGATTGATTTACCTGTCAAATGACAAGATACTTATTTAGTTAGGATGGATTGAGCTTTGCTGGACATCAGATTCCCACCAAGCTGCTCTATCCCTCCACTCCTCAGCCTGAACTGATTGATAAAAGTTCAGATTCTCTGTAGATAATTAAGAAAGCATTTGAATGCTTTAAAAGAAAGTGTTGAATTATTCAGAACTTGTGAGTCTCCTGGCAAGACAAGTCTTGTGCTGCATCAAACCTAACACTGAAATAATCTCTTGTGAATGAGCTGATTCATAGATAAAGCCATTATTTTGAGATCAGGCAGGGCAACTTTAATTACTTATGTAAACAAATGTATAAGTGCGGGTCATAGATGGCCACCTGGTGATTCCTCTATCAGACAGTTGTTTCTGTTGGCAGGAAAGAATGGGTTTAAGTGTCCTTGACATCAATAGTTCAATAGAGGTGTTCAGTAGAGGTTGCAAAAGATGTCATGACTAGTTCAGTGAAGAACTTTTATTTCACTGCATGAGGAAGAGTTCTTTCTACAACAGTAGAAAGAATTGTATTTTTAGGTGTAGTTTCTTACCATTGACACTGCCCCAGAATGTTCTGCAACATTCAAGAGCTAAAAATGGTTATTTGTCTTACTCAATCACCTCAATTACCCTTTTTTTAAAGTATTGATTAGTATTCAGGAGTGCAGTGTAATAAAGAAAGAAATAAAAGAAGTTATTTGTTACCATAACCAATGCAAATGTGCTAAAGGGATAGCCAAATACTGGTCTTGCTGACATAGTGAAATATTTTAGTTTCAGTCTAGGTAATCAGTCAAAACCCCAGTGCCATTAATGAAAACAGCTCTTGAGCTTACCCAAGACTGGGGAGAATGCCTTTGGGAAGCCCAGGAGAGTTTGCAAGAAAACAAAGATCCAAGAAGCAGTCACTAAGCTCTCCCCCACCCCAGTCATTTCCAAATTTTAAGTCAAAATCAGTTTTTAGAACAGTAGTGTATAAAATGCAGCTATAGTCCATTTTTAAAGTATTCTGTGTCACTCATTCAGTTTTAACTCTCATTTTATGCAAAGCTACTATGAATTTCAGTGATTTTTTTGTTAGTTAAATTTATACTTTTTACTAGCTCCCTTTTTTTTTCAATCTATTTATCTTATTACCTCTTCTTTGCAATCTCCTCTAGGTTTATGTTTTCTGAAAACTTAATGTTTCAAGATTGTCATTGATGGCAAAATGAGATGGTTAACCATTTTTTAAATGAAATGAAATACCAGTACCTGTAGTTTATCTTCATCGCCTGCAGTCTTGTCCCTCCATTCTAGTAGCCTCTTGGAAGAAAGTTTGAAGCATCATGCACGGGGCTTTTTCCTAATTAATGTGTTCTTAGAAATACTATGGTATAAATTAAAGACAGTTTTGCCCAAAGTGTAGTGGTAAAGCTGTGACTGTGCTTGTAGTTCCTTCTGGCATTCCTCCTAAACAATCTCTTCAACACATTCCCAAGCTGTGCAGCTCAATACTAGGTTAGATCCATGAAGTCTTTTGGGTTTTTTGTATAGTAACAAATTATAGCGGTGGGAAGCTGCATAATTTTCAGTTGCAGCTGAAACATTTCACTTATGAAATGTTATGAATAAGCTGAAACTTATTTCACACATCAAAACATTTCACTTATATTGAAGTAAGTTTTGATTGTCCTTTGGGACATGGGCATGTTTGAAGGGGAAGGTGACCAAACTGTTAGTTAGGAGGGTCTAGAAATACATGTTGTGAGTATAACTACTAAAAAAGAAGTGGTGTGTTCCCTTTTCTCTTGAGACTCTCATGATTATGGCAGAGCTTTCAGTCAGAATTAAATACAGTAGCTGGGCTGCAATAAAGCTTGCTGGGATGAAAGAAATGCATGATATCCTGCTGATGTGGTTTAAAACACATGCCGGAAGGGCTGGTTATCTCTGAGAGATACTTGGAAAGCATCATCATCATTTGCACATATGCCTTAGCCATTCTCAGCAGAAACATAAATGAGCTGCATCTGCTAGATGTCCTGGTCTTTTTTGTGTTTATACTCTTCCTCACACTGTGTGGCACTCTTTTTTCCCCACAATTTCAGGTGATTGAAACCATGTCTTGCATATGCAAATGTTTTCCCAAGTATCATTTTACAGGCGGTGATAAACAGAGCAGAGCCTGTACCATTTTGGTTTGGAATGAAACACTGGCATAGATGCCAACCTTCATTGCATCTGGCTTGAGTCTGTTGATGTAATCTGAATAGTTTCAGGGTGAAGCTTTCTTAAAGTCATACCTGTGTGTGCTGCACACCTTCTACACCCTGTGCTCAGGGCCATGGATGCTTTGCCATTTGAAGAAGGTACAAATATACCCTGTAAATAAACCTTTTCCCTAATTCAGGATAAAGAGGGAGAAGTCTATTCCAGGTGGGTGTTCAGAAAGTTCCTTAGGGTCCCTTGTTTGATTATCTGTGTGTATCATCGTGCAGCCTACACCCACACATAGCAGTTAGTACCTTCTTGGATGTGGTCCAGGTACATTGTGCTGTCTGTACAACTGTGTCTGTCAATTGAGACTTGGTGATGTCTCCGCCTTAGGTTTACCAGTTCTTGCAGATTTAAGGTATCTAGAATTACCGGGCTTTGAGAGTCTTTCATTCTTCACCTTCGGTGTCACCTGCATGGTGCTAGCTGCAGAGGCTAGGAACAACTCAAGCTCTCTGTTACTGTAAATATTTGTGACCCGTTTGTGGCCTGTTAACTTGGCAAACCCTTCTTTTTTTCTTTTTGTTTTCCCCCTGTGTTTTTGTTTTGCATTTTTTTGGTGATTGTTTGTTTGGGATTTTTTTGGTGATTGTTTCTTTTGTGTGTGTGTATGTGTGTGATTTTTCTATTTTGAAAAACAAATCGTGCAGTGGAATGAGAATTAACTTAAAGCAATGAGCTCACATGAAGTACAGGGCATGAGTGCCTTCAATCTTTGGGTTCATATACAGTTTTCTGTCACTTTTTTTGACAATGATTTTTAAATTAATTTTAAATAATCAGTTTTATGTTTTGTGGGGGTTCTTTTCTGATTTGTGCATGAGTCCTATTCCTCTGTGTAAATGTGGCAGCCATTGTCATTTTGCATCACTTGAGTTAATAATGCTAGAGATTTTCATACAGTTCATTACCATAAAATGTTCCTTCACTTTTTCCATCACTGATGAATAGGCTGACAGGGCCCATCAGAACTGTCTAACACTGCCTTAAGGCACAGGGAGGGAAATAAAAGAAAGTGGAACATATACCAATAACTGTGTTTAATCAGCATACATTCAAAAAAACATCCTGATAGATCTTAAAATTAGTGATTTTGCCTGTAACTCACCTGCTGTTTTCTGATTTCAAAACTTTAAAAATTATATTCCCTTTTCTTTCCTCATATTTTTAGGGACTGTGATGAAGGGACATGCAAAGATAAATCTAACATTTTGTATGCTTGGGCAAGAAATGCTCCACCCACCAGGCTGCCCAAAGGTATTGGCCGTTTAATATGCAGTTCTTGTGTGCAGGTGCAGGGGAAGAAGGAGGACATGGAAGTAAGAACCTGGCATATCTGAGAACATCCTGTAATATTTTTATTGTGACTAATTGATAGAAACTGTATAAATATCAGCCTAATTAACTATGAAATATGTTATGCTAGCTAATATATTTGTGGGTTTTTGTCATTCTGTTTGCTATACCATTATGGATTTCTACAGGGGTAAAAAAGACAGAGATAAGTATCATAATGTACTGATTATTTTTATATAGCATTAGTCTTGCATTTCCTACTATATCTTACTAGAAAGTTACCATTTATCTATCTTTCAGTAGCACACAAAGTACATTGAAATATTTTTGTTTGTTTGGGAAAGCACAAACAAATTCAATTGAAACATTGGATTTTTCCTGTTTAAAGTATATGTTGACAATTTAATGTGTTTTTCATTTTTAATGCTTTGATGCAGTTGAGCAGCATGCTTGCATACCCATTTTCTTGTATAATAGACAACCCTACTGAATTTTAGGCTACTTGGAGGGGTATGTCTGGAAAAAGGGTGAAGTACTTCTTTGTAATAACCACTGAGAGTCTTAGAAATACCTACCATCTGTATAGCCTTGATCTGAAAGTATCTTAAATTCTAAGTATTTTTTTCTTTCATAGTTTACTTCCCATTTTCATAGCTGGGGCAATATCATGAAAATGCTTTTTTTAAATAATCCATTTACACACTTACCAACATTAATGTTATTTGATTTGGTTATCAGAATGTCAAGTTTAAAAAACATTGTCACATGGAGGATTCTATAGATGTTTTGTACTTAAAAGATTATGTAGAAGTTTTACTTTTAAACCCCAGCTATTGATACTTTTCTTGTTGGTAAGCTGTGCAAAAATACAAGGTTTGTGGGGAGTATTCATAAAGATTCCTCATTTGTGCACAGAGAGGCTGCAGCCCCATTTATAAGGTGGCTTTGCATTTTACTGTGACCAAATACGAAGAAATTGTTTTTCTGCTTCTTTTGAAAAATGTTCATTGTAGAATTGGTGTAGAAAAATCCCTTTTCGTGATGGTGATAATTTGCAATTTCATTATTTCAGATTATTTCAAGCTTCTCTGTTGTGTTTTGTGCCTGTACTTGCTTCTCTCATCAAGTAACATAGGTGCATAATTTCCTCAAGATTTTTTTCTGCATATAATATTAATTTAAATCTAAAAATATTTTACTGTAGACCTTTTTCTCTTCTCATTCTCAATGTCTTCTTAGTAAGTTAGTGTTAATTAGTTTATATCATGCAGAGGTTGTATGAGAAATAAATGAAGGTCCATCAAATCCTACATGGATAATAAGACTTCATTTTTATTTTGGATTTTGAAAAGATCTGTATTAATGTTCTTTGATTCAGAGAGTTCTCTGCATAAAGCAGCTACTTATTCATAATTAAGTTGTGGTCCTAGCTTCACAGTCTGTTTGGAATCAGTATGGTAGTGGTTTTCCTGGGTTTCAGGACTAAGTTTTCTTCAGTGGTGTCTGAAATTTTCTACCCCTTTCACTCTTAGCCACTGAAGTGATTTGTATTTTTTTATATTGTTAGTGATGGCGAATCATCTTACATTTTATTTTTTCTGAAAACAATACATTTTCCTTCTCTTAGGTGTTGGATTCAGAGTTGGAGGAGAAACGGGTAGCAGATACTTTGTTCTCCAGGTACATTATGGAGATGTTAGTGCATTTCGAGGTATGCATTTTGGAAACTTGTTCTGTAAGTTGTATCATCTACATCATCAATATATTTACCTGTATAAAATAATTTTTCTGTTAGTGCCATTGACAAAGATCAGTGGGCATATTTGGAATATAGTTTTTGTATTAACTTGACTTCATAAACTTAATTTATCTGTATAAATATTTGAACAGTGAACACCATTTTTTTCTTCAAAAACTGTGGAGCAAATGACTTAAAGTAATCAAAAAGCAGATTATTAATTTTATGTTTAGGGAGAAACTTGGGGTTTCCATATATAATTCAATGTTGTGTTTAATGAAATTGTAACAGGTATGAACATAGTTAACCTGTCATCTTACTTGAGTAGATTGCTAGTAGATGATATTCACTAGCCAATCAGTCACAGTATTTGTGTTTGGAAAAAATGTAACTTGTGGAGACAGTGTCCTTTTTTTTGTTTGTTTGGCTTGGGTTTTGATTTTCTTTTTTAAGATGAAATGCTCATTTCAAGCATAGCAATATGGTTATTCTTGTCATTGAGTGTTTCACAGAATCACATAATGGTTGAGATTGAAACAAACCTTTAGAAGTCATCTGACCCATGCCCTCCCTGCTCAAGCAGGGCCACGTACAGCCTCTTGTCCAGGCCTGTGTCCAGGTACATTCAGGGGTAGAAGCACTCCAGGGCAACCTCTCCCAGTGCTTAGTCACCCATACAGTGAAAGAGTTTACTTATGTTCAGTGGAAGACCCTGTGTTTCAGTGTGTGCCCATCACCTCTGGTCCTGTCGCTGAGCACTGCAAAGAGTCTGGCTCCTTCTTCTTTGCACCTTCCCTTCAGATCCATCTCTCTCTGAACAGGCTCTCTCAGCCTTTCCTCACAGGAGAGATGCTCCAATTCCTTCATAATCTTTGTGGCCCTTTGCTGGACAGAATTAATTTAATACCTGGTTAATGAAATGAAAAATACTCTTTTTAGAAGAGTTGAACATGGGAGTTGATGATTTTATCTACAGCATTTTTTCCCTCCAAAACTGATAGGAAGTAAAATTGGATGCTAATACATAAATAACTACTACATAAAGTCAAATATTTTATATTTGTAATTACTTGTAAGTCAGAACAGTAAACTCTGAACAATGCTTTGGAATCCTTGACATACTACTGAAAGCATAACAAGTTAACTGAGCATCTTTCATCATTTATCCTCTCTTCTGAATTGCAACAACTGCATGGGCTTACATACAATCTTCAGTGACTGTATTCTTATGCCTTGACTCTATTCTTATGCCTGTCGTTATCAACAGACATCTAATTACCCTCTGGGTAATTAGAAAAGTAATTAAATAAGGTAAGAAAAACTAGAAAGGTAATTAATTAAGGTAAGGTAAAATTAGAAAGGTAATTAAATGAGGTAAGAAAAATCCCTTTAGGCTATTCCTGAAATTTAAAAACACTTGTGAAACTATTGAAAATTGTGCATTAAATATCTTTGAACACTACTATGAAGGTTTAGGACATTTTATTAGATTAGAATAATTCTGCTTTCCATCCCTTCTTACCTATAATCCTGAGCTAAGAATTCGTATTTAGGTATACGCTTTACTCTCAGATGACAAAATAAAATGTATTGTACCTTGTCTAAAGGAAACAGATTAAAATTTATTCTGGAGAACCAAAATTATATTCTACAAAAAATGTGTGAAGAGCCATCTTAGAAAAATATTGATTTCTCTATTTCATTTTTTTACCTTTTCTATTGTAAAAGCAAAAGTTATTGTGGAGTTATGCCTTATAGTGGATACAAGTAAACAAGTAAAAAATTGTCAGAAATTTATCTGCCTTTTTATATAGTCATAAGTGTTTCGAGTTCAGATTCAAATTAAAGTAAATCTACCCATTTTTAGGTCTGTAAAGGGACCCAGTCAGCTTTGAAATTGGTCTGTAGGGATATGCAGTGCAGTTGTAATCCTGGTTTTATTTTATTAGTCTATGTAAGCACCTTTGAATCTGAATTTTAAAAAATACTGTATTTTTCTAATGCCTAAAATGTCGAGTTTTTTTCCCCTTCCCTTTGTGTAACAAAGACTAATGTTGTTTCTAATCTGCCATATTATTATCTTAGTCCTTTCCAGCAGATGTAAGAATATAATTGTTACCCCAAGAATCAAAGTGTTTTGAAGTTATCAATGATAAGGTCTTTTAGCTATTCTGAAATGGAAGGTTTTCACATTCTGTCATTTTGTATGTGTGCGTCTGTTGCATTGTTTGAAGCAATTTATAAGTTTTTGTCAATATGTTTGGAGCAAATTTATGAGGAAGTCTTTCATCTTTGTACAGCTTTGGCTGTTTTTTCATTTCCATTCTTGTTCTCTCTCTTTTTTTGCACAATGAACAATGCATTCTTGCATTCTCAGCTGCTTCTTTTAACCCCCAGCTTTTCACTAAGAGTAGACTTATTTCTCCCTGCTATCACGATCTGCAAGAATTATGTTACCCATATTGCATATAATAACATATAATTTCTCAGTGGGGTGTAGAGTTCTTAGTGTTGTTTTAGGGTTTGGTTTTTTTGGCTGGGAGAGTAATTACTTTTGGCCACCAAGCCAGTAGATGTCTTAAAAAGATCTGTTTCCTCATGAGAATGTGAGTTGTATATTGTCATTTGAACATTACTCTGAATATTATTCTGAACATTAGATTTGGTGTGCTTCTCTTTGACATTCTCTTGAATAAGCCAGTGTCTTGAATAGAATTAGCTTTTCATATTCACAGAGATTCATGGCTATGGTATATTTTAATAGCCTTTAGCAAATCAGTCATCTGTGACCTTTATGAGGTCTTCATCTGTTAAAAAAATTATATTGAACCAGAATCAACAATTGTCTCCTTTCTGTCTGGAAAGTAAGTTGTGAAAATGTCACTAGGGAGTATGTGTTTGAATTTTGGTTTTCACAAGTTGAGTAAAGGTACAGTTTCATTCCAGATTTCATACTAGACTTTTAAAAATAAATTTTACTGAATTGATACTGGATGAGTGAACAGATCGGCAAGTACAAGCACCTTGACTTACATAAAACTACCTTAATTTTTTTTAATGTATCCAATATTAGATACCAATATTAAATGCAGTATTATTTGTCTCATTCTTTACTAGTACCTCAAGTTCATGTCTTGTGCTGCATGTCTTTGCTCAATAAATATAACTTGTACAAAATTACTTCCCCATGGGCATTAGCTTTGGAATTGCCTTGCTCAGGAGTTGTGCTCACCTTTGAGGCTACTTCTTACCTTTAATGAAGCAAAGCTAATTCTGAGACAGCATGTGGAGATTCTGGTACAAATCAAGGGCTGACTTTGAAATAACAAGGGGTTTGGAGCTTCATAAAAAGTGCCACTCTGTTGCAGTGGGAGCTTGTAAGTCACCATGATTGAGTGCTATACTATTCCTATGAAATACTAGAAACAGAGCAGTGAAATTGAATAAATAGTTTGATCAGAGTGCTCAGTAATTTATAGTCCCCATACTCAGAGTGCAAAGAAAGTAGGTTTTGAAGAGTGTTTGTTTTTATGAGTGAAAAACCCATAAAATTTTAAGTAACATGCATCATTGGCTTTGTTTGATACAGGTAAATAAAGGCAGGGAATATTTAATATGATTGTGTTATACTTGCATGGAACACAAAAGGCAGAGCACAACTTGTCAGCATTATTCAGTGAAGTGTTCAAAGCTCTGAGTGTTTCAAAGAGGTGAACTGAAGGAAGAAGAAGCAGGGAAACGTCAGTTCCAGCATCCCTCTGTACTTGTTAGAAAGACGTTTTAGTTCAGTTATGGCCAAATATAACTAAAACAGAATTATAAAGCACTGTAGGAATTCCTGAAAGTTTTAGACTAATGTATCCATCCATTATTTTATTCTTAAACAGCACTGCAGATCAAATACTTTACAAATGATCTTGAAGTTCATTTGTGCTTCTCCTGATACTGATTTAGATGATTGCCTTATATATAACAATTGTAGTTATTAGTAGCAACTTTCCATCTATCTTCAGTTCATTTTGAAATTGCTCTTTTTAGATGAAAATGCAGTCAGCATTATTTCCATATTCTGAAAATTAAAATTGTGTCAAAATACTTTAATATTGCCAAACAGAAATAATATTCGAAGGTTTTTCCCCCTCCTCCTATGTGCTACTTTTATGACTATGAGCTAGTAAGTGCTAAATTTTTCAAATATGAAATTAGTTTGGTTGGTTGGGAATATTTTTGAGCTGTTTTCAAAAGATAGAATGGTGATGTTTTCAATTAAAGTTCCAAAACTGAGAGACACAAAATGACTGATTGCATTTTAAAATTTTAAATATTATTACTTTAAGTAATAATGTTCCGAGAGGAAGCAAGCATTTTCCAATTTCCATTGAAATTCATGTAGTGCAGAGTTCTAACAATATTAAACTTATAAAAACTGAGTTCTGGAGCATCACCTGTGCTACATAAATAAGAAAAAATTAGTATAAAATGAGGAGAGTGGGGCAGAAGAGACTTTACAAAGACCTTTGTAGCAAACACTGAGGTATTGTGATTCTAAGTGAAGCTGCCTGCAGGGAAGAGGATGAACAGTATATACATATATTGAACTTTTTCTAAAATCATTGAAAAGGAGCTTAGTTTCTCTTTCTCTTGAATGTTTTCTTACCATTCCCCTTCTTTTGTCCTCATAACTTAGTCTTTTTGGCACTTCTGGATTCTTGATTTGGTAGTCTTGATTCTTGTAAGTAATCTTGATGAAAGAGCTACTGTTCTTATTTTTCTTTTCTCTGTACAATGAAGACTTAGATTTTTTGTTGCTATTTGAAAAGGTGCAACTGTGGTATAGTGATTCAGATTTTTAAATCCAAAAGTGTTTTTTGGGATGCACAGAGCTGGAGTAACTAAGAATTTGTAGAAGCCGTGATAATGAGCATTATGAGAACATGGTGAAATTGTATTAGGAGCTATTTCAATTAAATAGCACATACATTAATTTACAGATCTACTTTGTGAACATAGTGAAAGCAAATTCTTGTAAATTCTACTATCAGTGATGGTGAAAAGCAAACTGAGTATTAATTATCCTTTATTAGTGACATGGGGGGTGACAGAAAGAGCTAATGTGTGAAAAACTGAACTGACAGTTTTTAAGTCAAGTTTCAAGTTTTCTGTCAAGTTTCCATGTGTTGTCCCACATTGGCCGTTATCCTTTTTTCTGTTGAAATGCACTACTTTTTCAGTTTGGAATCTGACTATTTATGGGAAGAAAAACTCTCAGAAATTACTGCTTGTTACTATAGATACTCTGATCTCTTTCTTATCTGAAACATATACTGTTGGATAATATTTTTTCAGAATGTTCTGTTTACTTACTTTGGAGTTAAATCCATCTTTTAACTACAGGTAGTATTGTATAAACATTAGAAAAAGAAACTTGCTTAAAAAGAAGCAAAGATTGAACACCCAGATGGCCAACTATAATTTAGTAACTGTCAAGATGACTGGGTCTATAAATTAAAATGCCAAATATATCAGCTAATGATGATACAGTGCACTGACAAATGAATTAGCTATTTTTTCTCACCTTCCAGGATATCCAATTTTAAGTAGAATTGCTGTCTGTATTGGTATATCAGGTTCACCTGCTGACTTTCATTACAAGGATTTCTGGCAGCTTCATTATTAATGTCTAAAATTACTGTTTTTCACTAACTTTTCATTTTTCTAATTTTGATCAAAATATGATTTGTTTGAAATAAAACGACTTTTTCTACTAGTGTAAACATGATACTGTTTCATTTCCCAGATGCTACTTCATAAAGATCTAAATTTTCTAGTACAGTAACTTTCATCCACCGAAGTTTTTCCTTGTATTAGGATTTCTACAAGTGAGATGATCAGGTTTGTGCAAATTTCAGTAGTATTTCCGCAATATAACAATTTTAAACAGTAAGATTAGAACTTCTCAGTTTTCTGTTATTTTTTTTACATAGCAGAAAAATCTTATCAATATGTAGTAATTTGCAGGGATTCAATTGCTAATGATGAAACTTTCACAATTTGTACAGATAAACACAAGGACTGCTCTGGTGTAACTTTACATCTGACACATCAAAAGTGAGTATTTTTAAAAATGCTTACCTATTTTTTATTGCAGTAGAAGTCATGTCATCCGTTGGCAAAAAAATTCATTTCTGCTAAGAAACTTGACACAGCTGTGCTATGAGTACTGGCTTAATACAGTTTAAGAGTTTCATATTTAAAAATCTGGGATGAGAACAGAAATTATGCAGATGATAGCTTTGTCCTATTTCACATACTTTGCAGAAAATGCTTTAGAAATGGTAGCAAACAAGAGAAGGAGAGGGAAACTGCTTTGAAACAGCTTCATTTTTAAGAGACCTGTTTCAGATGTAATCCAATGTTTAGAAATTAGTGGTATCAAATGGTATTGGATATCAAGTCATTTGCAGTTATGTTTTACAGAGGACTTGTATATCAGTCCTCTGTAAAACATAAATCCAATCAGAGCTTGGATTTTCCATTGCAGGCAACCCTTGATTGCAGGAATGTATCTTATGATGTCTGTGAACACGGTCATACCACCAGGCAAGAAAGGTGAGTTATCATTTTACAAAGTGATGATTTCAACATCTGATCTATTATTGTTGCTTATTGTGGAAGAAAATTTGACAGAGGCTTGATGATATGTAGATGGACAAATTATTTATTTGACTGTTTGAACAAATGAAGAAAAGAATAGTTATGTTTTGGATTATATTCTGTTTGCCTATGACTACATCAGTAAAGACAGTCAATACTGTATGAACACAATGTGTGCAAGTAATAATGAGTATTTCTTCAATTTATTTTCATCTTATATTTTATAAAAAATCCCCTACCTCTTTTTTATTTCCTCCTCTCCCCTCTAAAAAGCCATAAACTGCTTTGTACTCTTCTTCATGTGTCATTCATGACTTTTGTGTTTCTACTAAGAATTCAGTTTTAAAAAATTAATTTCTACCAGTAAGGAGCTGCTATTTAAGAATTTTGTTCCCGTGTTGGGAGTAAAGAATTTTGTTCCCATGTTCCTAGTTGGTTAAAAGCTCAAAATTCTAAAAAAAACCCAAACCAAAACTGTAATAAAAGGTTTCCAAACTGTTTCTGTTCAGAATCCTGAATTTTATCTAAACCTCAGCTTGGAAGCTCCCCAGATCCTTTCTTTGGCTAGCATGGGATGTACTGTTTTAAGGAAGTTGGATGCTGACTGTACTCTGCTCTACCAAATTTTTACGGAGAGCAAGAGCGCTCACCAAGAGCACCATTTGTTCCATTCACAGTTAGCTGCCTAAATACTATGAGGAGTTCAAATGCTCAGCTGACTCCAACGGTTTATTGAATTCAGCAACTTGAAACATTTTTAAATTTGAACTGAAATTAAAAATACTTTGCTCTCCAATATGAAGACCCATGAAATTAATCCTCCACTATCACCAAGAATATTTGATCAGTGTAGGAATTTAATTTTTCAACTGGAAAGGTGAGGGAAAAGGACAAACAAACAGTTCTGTAGTTGCTGGTAACTTCCTTCTCATGTTCAATCAAATTTACAGCTCTTAAGTGGAGCATGAAATTTGTTAAAACAGGAAGTGCGGTACTATCTCCCAGAAAGGCATCACGATTTTTCTGTAGGCTCTTCCTTAATTACGTTTACTGCACCTAACACAAGTACTACCCTGTAAACATTGTAGACCACTTTGGTGACAAAATCTCTTGTCTAAATCTAAATTAGGTCTGGGCCTTTATAATCAAGACTTCATTGTAAATTGTGTCAGTTTAGAATTACATCAGTTTATTTTAATTTTCCCCTGATTAGATTATTTACCATAGCTATATTTATTTTAAGCAATCCTCAACATAGTCTGTAAGTAAATGTATTACTTAATTTTGTAAAATAGTGGTTAGGGTAGACTGAAAGAAGTTTTTATTTTATATATATGTCATCAGATTAAGTAATTTTCAAGTAACCTGGACTATATTTTATTAGTTTTTCTTTGCAGATATCTTGAGATGGACACTGCAGAAATATAAGATACTATCTATTATCTTTTGATATTATCTGTTGTCCATTGTACACATGCTTTTTGTAAACCATGCTGAATGAAATACAGTAATGCAACTTTTTTCTGTTTGTCATTGTTTATTGCTGTCATATTTTCACAGTGGTTGATGCAGACATTGCCTGCCATTACAAAAGGTCTCCAATGCACCTTTTTGCCTACAGAGTTCACACACACAGACTAGGTAAGAGTAACATAGGAATATCAAATGCCGAACAAAAAAATGTTGACTTTGCAACATATTTTTTTAAGTATATCTCACTTCTCATGTATATTGATATCTTACAGGTAAAGTAGTGAGTGGATACAGAGTGAGAAATGGTCAATGGACATTGATTGGTAGGCAGAGTCCACAACTACCACAGGTTGGTAGGGTTCTTTTTAGTTCTGAATGTAAATTTTAATTATCTTTGTTTCAAACTGAGAAACTGAAGTGGAAATCATGTGTCCACAGATTTGCATTATGGTGTTTCCAGTGGTTATGTGCTGTTCTGCTCCTGGAAGTTAATATTGCCAAGTATTATTACAATTAGATTATGATGCAAAAGTCATTTCAGATATTAGCACCATCCTTCTCATCAGTGTCTATTAACAGAGAGAATATGAAGTACTTTTACTGATTGTGGTGAATCATCCTCTTTTTCAGGCATTCTACCCTGTGAAGTATCCGGTAGACATTAGCTATGATGATATCCTAGCAGCCAGATGTGTGTTCAGTGGGGAAGGGAGAACTACAGAAACACATATAGGGTAAATTTTATCTATTTGCTTCATTTCAGAACCTGTTTTACCAGAGTGTTGGTTATATGTAGAAATGTATTTGTTTCATGTCTTCTTCCAAGGTAATTCTAAGAAACAATTTCTGCCAGAATTTGTTATGCTGTCTGATCTATTTAAGATTTAACTCCACACAATGTTCATTGACGTTACTTATATGAATATTCGCTTTGCTGAAGTGTTCAGAACACTTCTGAAGTGAAGCTATACTGCCAGACAACTTAGTCAGATGTTGGGCTGATCTGTTCTTAGAGAAGGATTCAGAATATCAATTCTAGAAAATATTGTTTTTAATCAGGTGACAATATTAACAGTTTATGGTGAAATAATAAAACTTAACAATTCTCTACGCTATTTCAAATGAAAATGTATATAAGCTTGTAAAATTTTGATATTTTGACCTATTGCAAAATCTAGCCTTAAAAAATCTGGACCAATACTGAAATTACCTTTTTTCAGTATAAAAATGTAAAGGCTTTTATGAAAAACACTCAAACCAGAAATTACTAATAATAAAAAATAGGAAAATCTGAACTGCTTGTTAGTCACTGATGCGACTCAGCTGCAGGTGACAGACACAGCCCTGTAAGATCAAGTGGACAAATACAGCTGTAAAAATACATATAATATTAATACTCTCTTGGTTGGCCGTGGTTCTTTGAACTATAATTGTCGAGAAACAAAAATAACCTGTGGAAATCTCTCCATTCTGGGAGTGTGCGCTGCGGCGTTCCAAGGAAAAGACATTTTTATGCATTGAGCACCCTAAGGTGGCATCTCAGTGGAGGGTTAAGGATTCAACATGGATTTTTCACCTTCCAGTGAGCAGTTAAGATAGTGATGTGTAGCAGTTGGAAAAAATGAGTTGAGAAGAGGTTTTTACAGATATCATGACACTAAAAACATAAAACCTTAATTTAACTGCTGACCTTTTGTCACAAGTTCGAAACGTTTCTGTCATGTTTCTGTAACTTTCCTCAGAGCAGTTCTTATTTGTTGAACAATCCTTACAGTTTAAGAAACAGTCTTAGGAAAATTATGGTATTTTCTTTTGATGTACTAGTATGCTTTCAGTGGGGAAACTCTCTCTCTGTCCTTTCCATTACAGTAATTGTTATTATTATAATTATTATATTACTATATTTACTATTTTTGTTTGCACTATAATATATGAATGTATATGGTATGAATCATGCCATATTGCTTATTAGTATTATCATTATTATTTTTATTATTACTATTATTTATTTATTAATATTTATTATTATTATATTTTACCACAAGTTTTGCTTTGTCCCATTCTGGGGAGGGCAGGAGTGGGGGCAGTGAGCGGCCATACTTAACTGCCACCTGAAATTAAACTACTACAAATGCTTAGACACAGTAGCATGTCAGATGAACCACAGTTTGTGTAATTTCCACATCCCATTTTCTACTGGAGTTTTAAAGAGGAAGCAATCACAGTAATGGATATTGGAGGTCCAACAGTGAAGTTAATGCTTTCTAAAAGCTTAAGCAGAGCTTGCCCAGTTTTGTAGTCTCCAAGGGATGCCAAACTTCCAGTGCATGGAAAAATAACCAGTTCTCCTTTTGAAACAGTCTCTTCTCCCATGTTTCCTTTTCTCCCCTTTGGCTTGTGTTATTATTGTTGCTATAGTGAATAAATGAACACTGCAGAATGCTGCTGGAAAAGTCAGCACTGATGTCTTTTGCAAACAGCTAATAGAACACCTCTGTATTTTTTTAATGAGTGTAGGCTCACTGTTTAATTGTGAAAGCTAATTAAAAATCTTGATGTAAACCCCTATATTATATGAACTTCTATTAAGTCCTAGCTTACTAATTTTCAGGATTGTAGCTCTAAACAAAAGGTATGAAGCTATATGGAAGAGGAAGAATAATACCACAGTTATAAAGAAGCCATATATACTCTGCTTCACAAAGTAATATTTTTCAGAAAACAAAACCCTTACTCATGCCAGCTGTTTTTTCTATTGAAGACAGGATTACGTAGCAGTAGAGAAGGGCCACTTCTGTTTCAAGTACTTTCACAACATTTATCAAAGAGCTGAATTTTGCTAGTGTTTTATCATTCCCCTTGCACTCATGTTTTTGTTACAGAAGCTTGCAAACAAGTTATTCTCAACGTGACAGTGCTCTTTTCTCTTTAGGAGATACTTACGGTAGCTTAATATGAAACAAAAATAAATTTTTCAGTATTAGAACCAGTGTGATTGGACTGTAAATGAATGCACCTGATGAGGAAAGGGGGAAGATTTGTCAAACAGTTGCTGAAACGAAACATGTATGTTATTTGCAACAATTTCAAATTACATTCGTCGAAGATTTGTAGAAAAGTAAGTGATTAGTAATGTAATGGCACAGCTGTGTCATATTTAATCAGAACATGTGCCCAGTTGATAAAACAATTGGAACTGTGTGGAGTATGCTGGACAAATTAGAAGGAAGAGCAGTTTAAATAGGCGATGCAATTTTCTGTGAAATCAAAAGCAAATTGGTAGGAAGTTCTGTGATATGTGGAGCTTTTATCTGAAGCAGATGTGGTTGTGATTATCCTGCTGCATTCGTCCACACTACTTTTCTTCAATATAAATTTCTGATATTCACTGCAATGCAGGTATTGCATGCTTTAGTTTGGGACATCTAAATATTTGATTGCAATATTTTAGTTTAGATTCTGATATATCTAAATTTCTGATATTCACTGCAATGCAGGTATTGCATGCTTTAGTTTGGGACATCTAAATATTTGATTGCAATGTTTTAGTATCCTGTTAAACAAGTTGGATGAATTTAATAATAGCTATTCAGCTCATTATTTTCTAAGTGCCACATCTTTTCTGTACTGTGCAGGGGTACTGCCAATGATGAAATGTGCAACTTTTACATTATGTACTACATGGAAGCCAAGCATGCTGTCTCATATATGACGTGCACACAGAACACAAACCCTGAAATGTTCAGAAATATTCCACAGGAGGCAAATATTCCTCTTCCAGTCAAGTCTGATGTGATGAAGATGGTGCATGGACATCATGAAGGTGAAAAACACTTGTAATCCTTTTTATTCATGCCATCTTATGCTCACCGATGTATTTCTCTGTGTTGTGTTGGTATGCAAAATTTTCATAAAGAGGTAATGCAGGTCTGCATGAAATTCAAATTGCTAAATAATAAAGCATCATGGAATTCTGCTGTTGGTTTTGGTGGAAATGTCTGTTATAGTCTTTTGTCTGTCTCTTTCTCATGTTGTCCCAGTTTCTAACATATTTTTACAGTCGTGTGGCCTGTGTGCCCTAAAGACTGGCTTCTTTTTCTATGCCAAACTTTATATTAACAGTTTCTTAATGTTTGTCGTATCTTCTGTAAAATTGAAAATTCTGCAAAATTGAATCATAACATTGCCCTAGTTTTCTAGATCCCACTGCCGTGTTATGGGAGGAATCAAATTTTTACATTGAACAGTTATAGGCATATAAATTGCAGCAACAGTATTATCCAGAGGTAGTCTGACTGATGTGTCTGCGTAGCAAGTACAAGTAGTAGTTTTTTATTTCACGTTTTTACTGTTGTAATGTGTGGTATGACTACTATGATGAAAATACCACATATTTGTCTCAGAAGGGTGATTTTTACTCAGTAGGATGGTAATTCCCTTCACATGCAGAAGTTAACATCATACTCTAAACCCATTTTTCAGAAACCAAGGCTAGTGATACAAGTTCTTTGCTGCAGCAGGACAAAAAAGAAGAGATTTTGGATCAGGGTATGCACTTGCTTATTCCTATGTACATTTTTTATTTCTATATTTATTTCTACTTCTATCTTCTAATACAAATCTTTTTTTTTCTGATTGTTTTAGTGCTGTGTTGCTCGATATTACTACTGTTTATATATAAAAATGCCAAATGTTCATTTCCAAAGGGTGTTTTTCCACAGTAGGGGGATACTCAATTTCATTCACGTGCAAAGGCTAACATCATATCCTAAATCCATTTTTTAGAAACCAAGGATAGTGATGCAAGTTATTTGCTGCAGCAGGCCAAAAAAGAAGAGGCAGAGATTTTGGATCAGGGTACGTACTTATTTATTTCTATGCCAGTGACTTGTAACTATTGTCAGGCATAACTTATGCACTTTGAACTGACTAGACTTTGACAGCATTAAATTGCTGTGTTGTGATATAGCAATGCTTAGTGCAAGCAAGAAAATGCTTTAAGTAGGTAATAAGCAGAAATATTAGAGTAAGGCTATGAAACGCAAGTAATAAACTACATGATCATGAAGGTTTCTTTTTAGGTGAACAGAGAGGGGGAATTGTTGGAATCCACAGAATCAGATGGTTTTGGGAAAGCTGCAAAAAGCAGGCCTCAGAGACAGCAGAACTGTGATTAGAGCTAGGCAGTAGCCATGAGATAGGTCAGCAGAAAAATTACTTAAAATGTAGAAAAACAAGGACAAATAGAACAATGGTCTGTGTATTAACGCTTGTCTAGAATAACTCCCTAAGCTACAGAAAAGTTTATCTATCAAGATATTAGGAAGGTTAAAGCTTAATAATGGAGCTCTGTGCATTGTGTTTTAAGGCTTACAATTAGGTATTGTATTTGAAATAAGCAAACATTGTTTTAACCAAAGGTACGTGTGCTTACAGTGATTGGATAGAACTGCAGTCAATATGCTTTTGCTTTGTGTGATTGGTCAAGAAACTTACAAAGTAGGTTGTAACATTAAGTTCTTGGTCTGCTGCCTGAGATGTGAGCTGCTGGCATCTTCCCATTGTCATAACCATGTAATGAGACTGATGCTGAGAAATAAAACAGCTCAAGGCAGTTCCACAGCAGTCCCGTCCCATTTGTGAGTTGTACATAGACCCCAGCTGGCGATATATAGTGAGAGAAGTAGTACACAACAGAAAGAAAATAATATGGCTCTGTAGTCTAAGGCAATTTGATGCTCTCTGATTACAGTGTTTTTTTCTCTAGACTCTTAAAAGAGTTGCAGAGTGGTTCTAGGTAGCTGGGTAGTCTGATGTTGAGATCTGTTTTCCCAGTCTTTTAGGATGTACAAAGCAAAGAACTGAAGCTAAGTCTGCATATACAGAGATGCTGCTGAAACTGACTGGAAGTGTGGCTTGAATCTGAGGTGTTAAATATGATACAAAGTAAATTCATACTCTGAGATGTTTCTAGGTGGACATGCAAAATAAATCACCCTTCTGTTTGTCTAGTAAAGTAACAGTAATAATGCACCTTAATTTTGGAGTGCAGTCTGAAGTACTTTAATCCAAGCATGTGTTTCATAAACAGACATGATGGAATAAAAATGTTAGGAGAAATCTTTCTGTTCAGTTAAAATATTTTTTCAGGAGTTTTTGGAAAGAGAATCTTTGAATAAAGTTAAATATACATATATTTTGATGTCCTATTGACTGTAGGAGGAACTTTCTTTGTAAGAAAGTTTAACATCATAATCTGTACAAAATGGGATCTGAATAAAGGTTACACATAAATCTCCTATTTATTACCTGTTGGATGCCTATCCCATCTTTTAATTATTTTCATATTTATAAATTATATTAATTATTATTTATTTATTTTTCATAATTTTGTTTATTTTGTATGGTATACTTGCATATGACTGCAGATGCATACAGAGAAGTATTTTGCACAAGGTATTTGGTAGACAGCTGGGAATATTTTGCTCAGTTGTAGCTGAATCTGTGAGTTGGGAAATGTCTGTGTTGAGTTGCATATTTTCTGTAAAGTTCTGCATTTCTTAGAAAAGCTGGTTACAATAAAAATGCATTGAATGAGGTCTTTTTGCATCTGGGATAGAAATCTCTGATTGGTTTAAGTGAAAGAAGGAGATACAGCTTCTCTGCTCTCTGCCCATCTCTCTTTTGTTGGGGAAAAAAAAAGGGGAGGGGAAATATGAAAGGAGGCTTGCAATATCTTGTGGGGCAGGTGTTGAAAGGAAGAGGAAAGGAGAATCAGCATGCAGGCAGGTCCTTAGTTTTTCAATAGTGTGTTTTTGTGATAATGTTACATGGCAAAACCATGGAAGCAGCATCAACCAAGAAGGTGATGTACTTTTATTTCAGCATGGGTTACATTTCTTTCTAAAATAAATGTTTTATATAATCTACCTTTGCTAGTTTGTATATGACTGTGAGAAAAGAGAGGAATTTGATTTGGTAGGTGATTGAAAATCCTTAGGAGAAGCTTGAAACAAAAGACAAATTTGTTTTCCAGTTTTGATGTGGGATATGTAGAATGAAGTGTTTGAGACATTTTTAGATTAAGGCCAGACGTACAACAAAATCTTCACATGTTTTCAGGCTTTGACAACATGTTGAGGGCTCAGATTGTATGAGATCTCTTAAAGAGAGTACAAAAGTGAGATAAAAGTGACTGAATCAAACTTTGGAAGAAAACACTACTAAAAGATGCTAGGAGTATCTTCTAGTACTCCTAGTATTAGATACTAGGAGTATCTATACTAGACATCTACTGCTAGGAGATTATAATTAGGGAGATTGAGAATAGCAGAGGATTTGCTTGCTCTCTCAACACTGAATGATCCTTTCAAAAATAAAAGATGAGCCTTTGATTTGGTTAGGATAAGGTTATTCATTATCTTTACAAAAGCATCTTCAGCACAATACAATAGTAAAAAAGGACCATCAGATCTAAGCAAAAAAAAAAGGCAATTGGTATAAATTGCATATCTAAGCAGGAAAAGTGTACAACAAGCATGGAAAGAAGCCATTTTAAATTGAATGTTTTGGTCTTCACTGTCTAACTCTTGATTTATGTTCTCTGCCAGTGTTATGATTTTGTTTGTTTGACTGTAAACCAAAACATTGTTCTGTCACAGAGTTTTGATAGTGTAGAGCCACCACAGGAAGTTTAAATTTACTGGAATATGCTTGTGGATTGTTTCACTCTTGAGATGTTGGTCTTGACAGCTATCACTTCTTCCAGAAAGTATAAGCTGCAGGTGTTTGTAGCCAATTATCTTTCCCATCGAGGAAACTGCTGATAGCTTGCACCTAAGAAATACAAGTATCTTCTCTGAAAGTGACCTAATCAAGCAGCTTCCCAGAGACTGCACTGCTAGATTTCAGTTTCTTCAGTAAGATCAAATTGTTGATTCACCCATGTCTTTGTCTAGTTATATTCAGGCATTCTAAAGGCCAGGCTGTCTCATCACAAACAAGACCAAGCATTGACCAATATTCCTTTCCTACTGAGTATCTTCTTTGTAAGCAAACAACACCTCCAACTGTTCCAGCTGGTACAAGACCACTGCAAAGTAGTAACACAAGATCATGCTTTGATGTTGGCTGGATATTGCTTTACGCAGAGGAGCTTTTATTCAGAATCAATAAGTCTGCTCTTTGCTAGTTATGTCTAGTAAATTATGAACTATGTCTTAAAATTACACTGCTTACAAATTATTGGAATCAGCCTGGACATCACAAGCAAAGCTGAAAAAAAGTTAGATGCACATTTGGAGTGTAGAATTTAGGGTAGGGTTGCAGACACTGGGTAATCAGCAAAGTTAAATTCTTCATATTTTGTGCCTTCTGAATACTCTTGAGTTCTGTCAAAATGCCAGGACATGGACAGGACACTTCAGCCTAATGTTTGTGCCAGAAGTTTGGAGATACTGGTCACATATGTAGACTTCCTGGATGTTTTTTTGATCTTTTTGTGTATGTCGATATTCCGTATTGATTTTCTCAAATACATTCATTTAGGGAAAGGATCACAGTTTCAGGGCACCTGCACTTCTGACCACTTCTGTTGTCTGATGCACACCCTTTTCCATTCATTCAAATAGTTCCTAAATATTTTAACTGCTGTGGTTACAAAACCCCTGCTTAATGAAAGCTCTAACAGGACAAGCTCATCCCTCATGTATGCCCATGGATAGTGGCTATAGTACTCAAACTGCCCTACTCTATACACCAGTGTTCAAAGGTTTGTCATATATCTTACTGTCAATGGCTCAGCTCTTGGAGAAAACCAAAACAGATCACCGACTTGAATCCCCGATTAATAGCTTCCATAAAGACCACCAACTTTTCATTAAAGCATCCTGTCTTAAAAAAATTATTCCCTGGGCATTTAGTGTTTTTAAGTTGAATTCTCCTGCTCTCTTTTCTTCTTGTCCTCTATTGAGCTCTATCTTTTAACAGTTTCTTTTGAAGCAGCTAATATCAGACAGGTAAACAAAAGAACTGTTTTGTCTTCTTTTTATTTTTTCAATCAACAAGCAATATATATTTTAGAAACTGAGTTAATTATTCTGTGACAACACTCGACAACACCAGAGATAAAATGCAGCACTTTTGGCTGGAGCATGAAGCTGTCAAACTTCTTCACTCAAGTAAAGTGAACATATAAACTGTTAAGAGTTCTGAAACCTTGTAACAAGGTATGTTGTTGTCCTTTTGCAGCCAATAATTACAAGGCAGTTGATTAGACAGTTGAACTAGGAGAAGGTAAACTGTGCAAGGATCATTAAACTTGCTTTAAAAAGGTCTGCAGTTCAAAATAGCATCAGGCTTGTTTGTTTAAGGAGACTTCTCATCGTTACATTAGGGAGAGCAGTGCTTTTACCACTCAGACCTCTCCTTGGAAATGATTGCTTATAGGTCATCTATAGGTCTCCAGCCACAGACAAAACCAAAACATTTGTTTTGTATGGCATTCATTTAATTTTTAAAATGTTGGGGAAGAAAAAGCCAGTGTAGAGTATTTTAATACTAAATGTTTCCTTAGTAAAGGAAATTTCAGCTAGGTTTCTGCTTCAGCACCAGTTGATGGTTGCTTTAGTAATTAAAAATCTTTCTCAGATATGGTTTGTATCCAAAACTCCTGTGATATTCTTTTGAAATGTTTGGATTTGTTTTGAATCAGTACTTGGACTTGTTAAATGACAGTATTAAGATAATGGAATGCTCTAGCTTTAAGAATTGCATTGGAAGCAAATAACTCCTATTTGTTGTATAGCTTAATGATTTTGTCTCTTCTCTAATTTGCTTTGTTAATATCATTGAAATTGTCCCTGTTACTTCAGTAATTATTTTCTGACGGACTGTGTCATATGGGATATTTCATTTCCAAGGGCAAGGAAGGCAATTCTACTCAAAATCATTGAACAGGGACTATTTAACAACATGACAGATCCTCTAAGGATCATTTTCAAAGACTTAATTTTCTCTGTCCCAGGCTGTAAATGATGATTTCTGGTTCTGAATGGGCTTTTTTGGGTTTTGATTTTTTGTTTGTTGCAGCGGTGGGATAGTGTTTGTTTCCTTGTTTATTTCTTTGGTTTGTGTGGAAGCTTCATTATTTATAGTTTCACCTTTCTAAAAATGTTCTAGATAGCCTGTCATAAAATAATACAATTTTAAAATTACAAGTGATTTGTGTTTGAAATAAAAGGATATCTACTTTCAGTAATTCTTAAAGTACATTGAATGTCTCTCCACTCAAATGATGTAGTGGTATTTAATAGAACTGATAATAGTTTCAGGCAGCCAAGATACTTGGTTAAGTATTAAGTATTCCCCAACATTTTTTTAAGTTCTGTTTTCATGGTATTTTGCTGTGAGCTATTGGTCTGGAATGTACTGAAATGTTTCTTGAATACCTAAGTTACAGTCATAACTTTATTGCTAACAAGCGCATTGAGAAGACAGTTTTTCCTCCACTGCCAGATGATATCATTAATAAGGAGTGTTACTATTTGGAGAAAAAGAAGGAGTATAACCCAGACTGAATAAATAAAAGCAAATTTAATGGATCATGTCTTTTCTTTTACTGTGGGTGTTACGGAATCTGCTTGTAAATGGGAAATTCAGTATTCTTACAGCTTAAGCTTCTTATACAATGACAGACTTCAAAGAAATATGTTTTTAAAAGTTTCATGATTGTCTATTACTGTCTTTGTAAGTGAAAAATTTTATAAAACTGTAGAATTTTTCCCTTTTTGATTTATAACTCTGCAGTAGCCTGGCAAATCCAGATAATTCCATCATAAGTATTCTTCTACTGAGATGTGTACACTTTTTTCTTTCCCTTTTGCTTTCATTTTCCCTTCCTCTTTTTCTCTTGTTCCTTGTTCCCAAGAACATATCTCCAGAGGTGATGATTCCTTGCTAGAGTGTCAGGTAAAAGTGAGCATCTGCATGTAATTTAAAGTCAGTAAGGATTTGACTGTATCTTTTCATACTAGAAACCTGGCTCGTTCAGTTCCTGAGGCTAAAACAGTTCCTCTTTGCTACTTTTGTCAACAACTGTTTGAATAACTTTGTTACATTATACCTCGCTGAAGCCTTCTAAAACTACTCGATCTGTTATAATTGGTTTATTTTCTCTTTTACTCTTATCTTTTCTCTTTTCTGTACAGGTGATTTCTATTCACTCCTTTCTAAGCTGCTAGGAGGAAGGAAGGAGGTTGTACATGTGCATAAGCATTACCCTACAGAAAAAGCAGAATCAGATCTTGTAGCAGAGATTGCTAATGTAGTCCAAAAGAAGGATCTTGCCAGAGAGATCACAAATCATGATGAAAGGGACAATACTGTTCTTGTGAGAGACAGAACTCAGAAATTCCACAGACTAGAGTCTACCTTGAGGCCACCAGAGAACAGACATTTCTCTTTACAACAGTCTAAACATGGTGAGGGAGGCTGGGAAAAAGAACATAAAGGAGGTGGGTTTGGGTTAATTTTATACAATAAAATGCAATGCAAGAGCTGTGATCCACATTAGCAAAATCTGAAGGGAATTTCAGTGGAGGCTTGGAAGTATTTTACATGACGTTCTTCCTAATTACTGAAATGTTCTCCCTCTAATTTAAAGGTATTCCACTGGCTTCCTTTCCCCCTCCATGTGTGAAGAAATAATGTGTGCTGATGGCATAACACTAGTACTTCAGTACAGTATTATTTTCTACTGTTACGACTTTTACTTAATGATTTTATATTGTTTATGCTAAAACAAGGTACACATAGGATATAGTAGTCGCAGGAAGTGAAGAATTTAAAACAAGTAACTACTGTAAAATGGTTACTGGAATAATCAATACATTTCATGGGTTTGCTACTACCTTGATCTGTCAGATACACAATTTTATAAAATTTATTGCTGTAATTCTATTAGATATTTTTCTCTCATTCAGAAAGAGTGGTAGGTAATCCTGAAAAATTCTTCAGAAGTAATATTTTCTGCCTATTGATTTCAAATTGGGCTTGACTCTGCAAATATTCTTGCACAGGCAGTTTTATTGTGCTAGAAATATAATTTATTCCCTTCAGGTTTCTATGACAGCAGAAACCATGGAATTAATGTGTTTGTTTTACTTGCATTTTGGTCTCTGTGATATTGACTGTTCTTAGCCTTACTTGCTAATGTGGAAAGCCAGATAATGCAGCATGTGATGAGTATCTCATAAAATAAGCTGATATGTGTGCATGAAAGCCATCTGTATCCATAAACTGTAGCCAAACATTCCAGCTTTTATGTTGTAACCACCTTGATTGATGTTTCCAAGTACTTTTGTACACATGTATGTATCATCCATCAACCATGTGATTTTTATTTCAGTTCATAATGTTAACATGTATTGTCTCTGCTTATAAGTCCTGTGTTTGTATTTAAAAGAAAACCAAAGATGAGGACTTGCCAATGTTACATTGTGCGATCCAGTTAAATACGAGCCTATCAAATTATTGGCAGAGGAAGAAAAAAACAGGTGGAATGTTACTATATGCCTGACATATGTGTAAATCATAAATAATTCCATAAACCCGACTGGAATTAATGTTTGGGAAAGTAATTTGGATAGCATTTCCTTCATGTGGATAGTTCAGTTTAGACTAATAACATGTGGTGCATACAAACAAAGAAGAAAATTCCTTTCTATTTTCACTGATCTAGAACAGGGAATGTCAGTGAGCTGAATAAATGGCTCAGTTTGACATAGCTTTTATAGCATGAATTCTAACTACAGAAAGTATTTTCTTGGATATGTCAGTAGCCATATATTCATTTAGGGGTAATTTGTTGGTGGGGGACTAATTAATAAATGAACTTTCAAATTATGCAATTTTGAGGTATAGGAAAAAAGGAAACTGACATTTTCCTAATAAGCATTTTTGGGGTGTTTTTTTTATGTTTGTAATACCTTTAATTACAGAATTCCTGACCTGCAGAAGCTGTCAATACCATCTTTTGGTAAAAGAACTTTGTAGCAATAAAGTATTTAAGCATATATTTCGTTTCTTTTTAGAGAACTATTTACATACTTAAAACAAAATCTTCTGTAAGAAAATTTTCCTCCTCAGGGGAAGAAGTAAAGTTGTCTTGATTTAATGAAAAATTTATCCCCTTTGTAAAACATTTACTGAATTGAATTGAATTGAATTGAATTGAAAAAATTCTCAATTGTCTTAGGGCAAGACTCTGCTATTAAATTAATTTCATTTAACTGTTTAAGAATCACCAGTATTAAAAGAGTTTAATATTTTTAGTCTTGCAAATACTCCAGTTTTTAACGTGTAATTGCCCTGAAATACCAAGTACCTGAAATACCAAGTGGCTAATACAGTAAGTAAAGTTGTTATAAATGTTCAAACTTTATACTACTGCTCTTCCTGCACTGTGGTTAGCTTGTTAACCTAGACCAGTCAATAACCTGTCACGTTATTTAATATCACTGCAACTAGTACAGTGATATTAAATACCTTCTAAATATGTCAAAGAGTGTAATTCTCCAATTTTCAAAACTCCTTTGTGCATCGCGTAATTAAATTTGTCCAGACTTAAATCAGAGTGTTCTGATGGCAGGGAGTGCTACATGACTTAAAGTTTGCAAAGTTAAAAGCTAGAATGGTCTTCCAGGAAATTCTAGATATTAAATTACATCAGTAAATACGGCTTTAATCTTTCACTTCTTTAGAGACTTAATTGCATGTTCTAAATCTAGGTAATTCTTCCTTGTTTTCTTTTTTTTTTAATGAAAGGAACTACTCCAAGTTGAAAACTAGAAGATCTAGTACCTAGTTTAGAGATCTCATTCACAAGAAAACTGGTGATCTTGTTTTTTCTAAGTAATCATAAATTACTTCAATGGGGAAAGTAATTTTCATTAGCCTCATATGAAACTCTTCCATGGACCACTTGTAGGAAAATAAGTTATAAGTCTTAGATAAGGAAGTCTAAATTTAGTGAGTTTTTGTAAAAAGCTAGTTGCCTTGAGATAGACCTGTATAAAGGACTTTCAGAATGGACTGAAAGGAAAAAGGAAAATACAATACTAATAAACAAATTTTGGAAACATGTGATAAAATCTAAAGATTGTATTGAGGCTAGAGCTCTTGTGATTAGACTGTATGTCACTGTACATTCATTTTATTGTTTCAGTCTATCAGAAATCTTTTATTCCTTTAAGTAGAAACATTTTCTATTTTAGAGTATGTGTCTTCTGAGAGACTAAATAGATGCCAAAATAGAGGTCCTATGTTTTGCCTTTTATTTTTTCTAGCTTTTTTAAAAAAAGGCTCAGAGGCCTCTGTAGCATGAAACATAGACAAGCTTTTTGGAGTTTACCATAAAGGGATGTTGGATGAGCAAGTGAGGAAGCAAACACTCAATTTCCATTCTCTTACTCCTTCCAAAATCCAAACTTCTGTGAATATACCTGGCATTACACCTGCTGTGATCAACTCAACTCTACAGAAGTATGAATAATTTTTTGTAACAGCTTTTTCTTTAGCTTGCAGCTTTTGTTCAGCTAAAATTTCTACAGGGCAGGATTTCTTGTTTTGGAAGTTTCTGATTACTCTCCTGGATACACTGCAGTTGCTGATAGCTTGCTTGTAGGATTCTTTTAGGGAACCTACTCTAGCTTATGATATCGCAGTCTAAACAGGTAAAACATCTCCTAGTCTGCAGTAGCTTTTCAGCACTGCTTTCATAATTTCTCTTGGATAGGTTGTAGAGAATGATTTTCCCTCCACTTCATTCCTGTTGTTCCTCCTCAGACAGCAGCTCTTCCAAGTGAAATGCAAGAGGAGGGTATTATCAGGACAGATGGGTTGCACAGGTGGCTTAAAGATTTTATAAATGGTTTCCCATTAATTTTGCCTTTCATTGGAAAATCACTTCCAGGTGAAGGTGAACCCTCTCAGACTCCTTGGGTGCTGTGTTCTAAGGTCTGTGATCTGCCTTCTTTCAAAGCAGGATGCCTTGACACTTTGTGAATTTGGAAATCTTTTTTACCTGCCTAGATGGTAGTGTCTGGTGTTTAGGATCAGAGCAGAACTCACAAACTTTACATGAACTGAAAATTGCAAAGTAAAGTGTGGTTACCTTCAAACACACTGACTATTAGTGAAGTGGCTCCAGTTTCACATAACTTCAAAGAAATTGCTTCTGATTTGCCATCAGTTTGGCTCTATAAGCCTACATGCTAATTATGCATTGTAGAAATACCTGAATTATGCTCAACAAATCAATTTCTGAAAGGAAGCAGTGGTACATTTCCTAACATGTAGAAAAAATTTTAGAATTTTTTTGGTTTTTATTTCTTTCTATTTTATCAGAATTAGTGAGATCTCTTTCACTGTTAAATTTTTTATTTTCTGATAATCTAGTTCATTTGTCTCTTAATAACTGCCAGAGCCACACAAGAGCAATCTCTTGCAAATAGTATTTAAGTAGGTGATCTGTGAAAAATTAATCTTTGCAGTCAACTTTCCACCACTTTTCAAATATTGAACAGTTTGCACCTTTTATCCTTCTCAGTCTGCTTTTATGTAAGAGAGATTGAAGAGACCATACTTTTATCTTTTTAATGTTAATCTCTAAAACTAAATTTCTCTCCCTTAGTTGAGTTTTACAGTTTAAGACAAGTACAAGAAGTTTTCTTTTCTTAGTGTTAAAAGCTTTAATAGAAAAAAAAAGGCATGATTCACCTCTTTCACATTTCATTTAGTGATTCATGGTATTTATGTATATGATTAATGGTATTTATATTTATATATGCATTTTTTAATCAAACACTGATAGTTAATATTTAAATTTTCCTGCTGATTTCAATTGTATATTTTTGTAATCTTTCAGTGTAGAAAGTATTTACAGAGCTTCTAAAACTTCTAGAGTATGTATCCATGTATCCTTATAAGTTGGAGAAAAGAATGGAATCAAAAGCAGTTTTGACATTTCTGTTATCTATACATAGCAGGTTGCCAGTGCTTGTGCATGCTTTATTATGTTAAAACTATGCTTGGAATTGAATTGCAATGCATTGAATGGAAATACTGCATGTAAGAAAATGTCCATGTAATTCCCAATAGTCTGCACCAAATGCCAGTTAACCATATTTGGATTTTTTTAATAAATTTGCTACATTATTATATTTTTTGGGTTTTCATATTTATTTATTTATTTATTTGGTCAGATTTCCACATAGAAGAGGTTGTGGAGTGGACTGGGTTAGACCTCAAACTAGGCCAAGTTTCTGGGTTGGCACTGGACCCTGAAAATAACCTAGTTGTCTTCCACAGAGGTGATCACGTTTGGGATGAAAAGTAAGTAGAGGCCCTTCCCGAATGGTGAGTTAGAAAGTTGAATTCCTGTGTGCTGTTTATATACCTTCTCAAGAAAAGACAGCTTGAAGTTCTTTTTCCATTTAAAAATTCAGTTCTTTGGCTGAAAGTGCCTTTCAGAGAGTCAGAATAGAAATGGTGACTGACAATTCAAGATGATGAGTTATTAAGTCTTTAGAGAGTAAGAATGTGTCTCCGGGGAAAAGAACATAGTACATTAGGTCCTTAAACTGTATGACCACGTTAGTATGATATTCACTGAGATTAATTATCCTTACTTTTCCATGTCTCTTAGCAGGAATAATTAGCCTGGGTGAATGATGTTTTGGTATGGTATACTACAATTAGTACTTGGGTTTAAGGCATGCAAAGCTATGTCCATTCTTCTTTGTGTTTATTTACTAAAAAAAGGGATTGTTACAAAGTACTCTTTCAAAACAAACTTTATTCTACTCATTTGATAAAATTTGCTTAGCATCACTCAAACAAAAAAATGTCTGAACTCTAGAATGGTGGTCCTTCTAGTGTTTGTAAAATTATATAGTCAGAGGTATATTATTTTAAGGACAGAACATTGCAATAAAGAGTACTATCTTTATTTTTACAGTGTTCTTATGTATTTGATTTTTAAAATTGTATATGTGTTTATATGGATACTTTTGAAATTGCAAGAAATACTGGGAGAAAGTAGTACAAGCCTGTAACATGTTATGTGGTACCATTTCAAATATACGCTTTAAAAAATGTCTTCCTTTTATTTTGTCCTCTTTTTAAGCACCTGTTCTCCATATATATATGTGTGTGTATATCTATATAGCTATAACACTAAAGGGTACGGCTGTTTTCAAATCCTGAATAATTCATTTAAAGATAACATCATGTCTGAAAAATAGGACAGTATTCTGAACATTATGATAACAAACTATGCTTAGACTAGTGTTTCATAAAAGAAAATAAGTTATTGCAGTTTTAAGGTAAATAACAATGCAGCAGATAAAGCAATCATTTGTTTCTCATATGCGTCAGTGATATCTCCAGCTCAAGTGTATATAAATGCAGACTAAATGATGCATTATACAACTTGTATTACTCAGACTTCAAGTATTGTGTAAAAGCTGTTTTTTTATCCTCCTACTCAGGAACATAAGTGCTGTTCTTTGTGTCGTTGAATAACGAATTGTAAAAATATTTGAAAATAGGCTGGTCCTTGTAACGTACATATTTTTGAGTATCTGGCAATTGAAGTATACCAACAATCCAGAGCACAAAACTTGAATTCGAGATCCAGCAGTGTTGGGAAAGCCTACAGGTTTTAAACAAAACAAAACAAATTCCCTAAAACAACAGGTGTGCATGATGTATCAACCATGTTGAGAGACAGATAGAACTTCAGCTTCATTATGCTGTGGCTGCAGAAGAAGATTGGAGTTGTGATATGTAGTCTAGAAATCCATGTATGTACCACCAGTGCTCAGTAACACATGGCCTTCCATAAACATAACTAATCATTAAATCCTAGTTCTTGAGGGGTTTTATTCCTAAGTCTTACTTTTTTTCTTCTCCTTTTTGTGGAGCATAGTTAATCAATGTATAGGAAATCTAGTGTTGATAGGGACCCTTAAGTCAGTTGAACTAGAACTCTATAGGCCTTTCATATAGAGTATGATGATTTGAAAATGTATTTTGAAAACATGCCTGTTGTTAAGCTCTTGTTTCACATCTTGTCGCATGGAGAAGAGTCATACAGAAATGTGCTCACCCAGTCAGCCTTCCCTTTTTACTTTTTTTTGGGTACATATATGGGCATTAAGTTTGAGGTTGCTTTCATTCATTGTGATGAAAAAGGAAGAAGTAATGGGTGTTCTCATTTTTCAAGGAAAAAAAATGGTATTTAGAAGGGGTTTATCGTGACAGTTGTATGGAGGAGGCATAAGAAGTTAGCAGACTTTTAAGTTAACTTTTATCATTAGCTGCTGCAAATACCCAGTTAATCAAATATTCCTTACCAAATTGTAAACATAAATCAATAGACTGAAAGCCTAGAATTTATTTTCTGTTTCAATGCTTCACCAGCTTAGTATAGAAGCAAATAAAACAAAAACAATCTGTGCTGTTAAGCTTTGCACAAATGTTTCCAATGCATTAACATATGCCACAAAAGCTGGATCCTCATTCAGTTTAATATAGCTGGTTGAATGATCTATGCTGTTGCAAAAGGTGACTTCAGTCTACTTTAGAGATTATGCAGTGACAAGCTCTGTAATACAGTAGCAGTTTTGCAGTGGCTGCTGTAGCATTCCTTCAGCATATGATTTTAAAAAAATAATCCTCTTAAATAATTAAGGTTCTTCTACAGCATGGTCTCTTCAGTTTCAGAACAGTCTCTGCTGTAAGCAGCATGTATTGTGTGGAATATAAAAAATTAAAACTATTCAGCTGGCTAAGCAGTGAATCAGCTGGAAGTTATTTTGTATTTTGTGATGAAAAATGTGTGCTATTTATCCAATTTACAAAGAACTTATTAGAGAATATCAGTTATATTCTTGTTACTGCATTCTTATCAAGGTAGGCAGGCTGAGCATAGTATCACAATGGTAATGGATATTGTTCAAAAATACACCTCAGGTTTGTGCTTTCAGAGGTTATGAGATCTGGTGGTCTGTCTAAATTTACTATGTTGCCCACAAGAAGGATACTAGATTTAGCAAGAAATCCTTTGCATTAATGGACAGCAGGGGAGGGATGAGAAGTAAGAACATAAATGTGGAATTACATTGGAGTTTAAAATTAGAAGTAGTAGATATGCAGTGGATTTTACCTGTCCTTCAGTATCAAAGTGCAGAACCTATCAGGAAGCCATGCTTTAGAGCAACATGACTACTGTGTTTAGTTGTTCTCTTTGTGCGGTTTTGGTCTTGCTGCTTTTAACCTGGAAGTAGTCAGCATTGTTTGTGTTCTTATATATCAGTTAAAACAAAGGAACATTGCCTGGAAATTAATCTCAAGCACTGGGAAGAAAAGAGTGACTGTGATTTTGTAGCATTCTATCATTCTCCTAGAAAAGAAGTTTGACAGGGAGAAGATGAATGGGAGATCACTCCCATAAACTCAAGTTCAATAGAATTTCTCTGCATACCATACAATCTCTTGTTTACACTGAAATCACTTAGTTCCCAGAAGAGCTGGGCATAGCAGGAAATACTTAGGCATCTAGACAGCACCATTACTAAGAACTAAAATCATAACAAGGGAAACCACTAATTGTTTTAAGTAGTCTAGATAGTCAGTTCTGCAGATACAATCATGTTTTCGATGGGGTTTGTTTTGTACAATAGCTACCATCACTTAGATTCTTTTCTTTGATAATTTGTGTAGATTTTCTGCAGTTATCTATGTAGATTAAAAAAATAATATTAGTCCAATCCATCCATTGTTGATGCTACAGTTTGGTAATCCATAGCTAGAGCAAGCCCTTATGAGTGTTGGACTACTTTTAAAATTTCAAAATTAAGAGAACTTGTCATGGCAGATTACTGACAGGAATAGTAAAGAATATAACAGCACCTGCTTGAATAATATTCAAACAAGAAAGTACAACACCAGTATAGGCCTTTGTGTGTCATTACTATTTATCCATTGTCTTCCTCTACATGATGGCAGAACTCTGGGGAGAGTTTTAGTACCTTTCACCTTTGGTTTAACCATTCATAGCCAAAAGGATTATTTTGGCATTAGATAATATTTCTACCAGAAATTCAATAGTTATAGATAGTTACTATATGCAATGACAGTATCTAAATACTATTTTCTAATCATAGCATATGCAGAAACCTAAACACATTCTGTATTGATTTTTCTAGTTATGTTTAAAGCCAATATTGCTTTTCCACATTAAAAATTCTAGACATATAAATATTTAATATAATGGAGATGTGAAACTGTTGGAGCTGTACAATACATAGTTTTAATGGCTTTATTCAAAGCCTTCTCTGTGACTACAACGTATATTCTTGTTTACCAAGTAGCATCAATCATGGCTGGATTTCTCTTGGGATCAACAAATGGATTTAAAAATACAAAGTGGGAGCAGGGAATGGGTCTTGTATTCAAGCATTTTTCATTCACATCAAACACTATGCTCTAACATTTAGCCTGAAATGTTGTTCAAAATATTTTACACTCTGTTTACCTTCACTAAAAACTGAACATATATTTTAACAGGTTAGAGTAAGAGCCAATGTCTCTGTAAGGATACAGACAACTATATTTTTATTTTTTGGAAGCTTATGATAATTTCATGCCTAGTAAATGTCCTCTAGAAAGTTTATCTGATTCTTAATGTATGAAATAGTGACATGTACAAATGTTTTTTATTCATATATTCCATGTACCTTGAAAATTGAGTGCAATTTTGTGGGATGAGGAGGAATGCACATAATATCCTATAGTCTTGTGTAAGCACACTGTGAAAAGAATAAGAACCATAAGAACTGAATCTTGTAGTAGTAAGCTCTAGCAAAATACTGAAATGCATATGAAAAAAGAAAAAGCAGAAGACACAAACATGCATAAACTGCCTTAGATGGTACAAAGTATACCTGGTCTTACTGGCAAGTATGCCCTGGTGATTCCCTATATTTTTTTCTTAGGCTATATTGTTGAATTTCTAATTTCTGTGTTGCCATGACAATGAAATTATTAAACAAAATAATTTGAAAAGGAGTTTTTACTTACTTGCTTTAGGACTATCTTTAATTGTTGCTGTGTTGATTTGGTGCTCCTTTAGTTTAGAAGTCATAACCTCAGTAGGAAATGCAGACATACAACACTATTAACTCTTACAACTATACAGTGATGTTATAAGGTTTATATTTAAAGAAAGAAAAAGCCAATAACCCCACACTGGAACTGAACTACGAAACTTGGCTTTAAGTTGTGTCTATATTGTTCATCGGTAGAACCTTCTAATACTGGCTTTCTATTCCACTCTTTTTGTACAGTTCTTTTGACAGCAAATTTGTCTATCAGCAAAGAGGCCTTGGACCAATTGAACAGGACACAATTATTGTCTTGAATCCAAGTAATGCAAAACTGCTTCATTCCACAGGCAAAAGTCTGTAAGTTGGGGTTTTTTTCTCTTACTCATTGAACTAATATTTCCATATATTTTATGCCAAAGAGTCCCTAAACTATTTTTTTTGTTTATATTATGTTTGTGCATTTATATACAATTGTGTAATTGTAGCCTAGCTTCAGGTAAATAAATAAACAAAGTCAACAGATAATAAAATTAATTTGCTATCTCTATTACCTCTATTTTTTAACATTTCATATAATTGCTTCTACCAGCGAGATTAATAGAAGTGAATATTGTACATTGTACTTATAAATGCTAAGGCAGCCTGAGTGAGATATCTGAGATCAACTGAATTTCATACCTGAGACACTATTGTCAAGAAAATTCTAAGCTGTAAAGCTGTATTTTTCATTAAATGCTACATGTAGTTAGTATGTACAGCGTTTGTTTTTGATCTGTAGATAAAAAATGAAATCTTCACATCTATATCATTCTTCCAGGAAAATGATTTTAACTTCATTCTTCTACATTTGTGCTTGCAGATTTTATTTACCACATGGCTTGAGTGTAGATAAAAATGGTAACTACTGGGTCACTGATGTAGCTCTTCATCAGGTACGTTTCTGAAGCTTTAGTATCAGGACCATAACATTTTGCTAAAAAGTATTTTTATTTTCCTAGAGATTTGACATATATTGTTTATCTAGGCCTGTTTAGAATAACATTAAGAATGTGCCTACAGAAATTCAACCCTGTGCACTTCATGGAATATAGTTGTGTTGAATAATTTGCTACACGGACATAGCATAGAAGTAGAAATAATTGTGTCATAGACTCAGACCATAGAATCATGGTCTGAGTTGGAAGGGACCTTAAAGATTATCTCGTTCCAACTGCCCTGCCATGGGCAGGGACACCTTCCACTAGGCCAGGTTGCTCAGAGCCCCATCCAACATGGCCTGGAACACTTTCAGAGGTGAGACAGCCACAGCTTCTCTGGGCAGCCTCACCAGTGGCATCACCAACCTTGTGGTAAAGAACTTCCTCCTAATATCTAATCTAAACCTACTCCCTGTTTGAAGTCATTCCCACTTGAATGGGGAATTCTGTCACTACATAGATCTGTAAAAAGTTCATTTTTGACTTTCTTGTGGGCTCCCTTCAGGAGCTGGGAGGCCACAATTAGGTCACCCAGAAGCCTTTTATTCTCCAGGCTGGACCGTTCTCTCAGCCTTTCCTCACAGCAGAGGTGCTTCATCCCTCTGATCACCTTGGTGCCTCCTCTGGACTCTCTCCAACAGCTCCATGTCCTTCCTGTGCTGGGACCCCAGAGCTGGAGGCAGCTCTGCAAGTGGGGTCTCAGCAGAGCGGGGCAGAGGGGCAGAATCCCCTCCCTGCCCTGCTGCCCACAGGGCTTTGGATGCGGCCCAGGACATGGTTAACCTCTGGCTGTGAGCACACATAACCAGCTCATGTTGAACTTCTCATTAACCAACACCTTCTTCTCATGGCTGCTCTCAATCCCTTTTCCTCCCAGCCTGTGTTTGTGCTTGGGATTGCCCCAACCCAGGGGCAATCCCAAGACCTTGCACTTGGCCTTGTTGAATTTCACAAGGTTCTCATGGAGCCCTCTCTCCAGCCTTTCAAGATACTTTTGTAATTTTCTGCTATGTCTTTTGCTTATCAATGCAGTTAAGTCTAGAAAGTGAAACTAAATTGTTTGCTTTGTAATGACAGGGAATTTGTATTTTAAGCAGATGTTTCCTAGAATCAGGACTATTGAAAAGCTAATAATAAATATTATGGTCAATATATTAAGATTATATTTGGTATGTAAATTTATTTTATACACAGTGATAGGAGTTTTTCCCTAGGCCACCTGGGTCTTTGGTTTCACCTTCCATAACTAAAACCTCTTTTCTTTTCATTTTGACTGAAAAAAAGGTTTTCAAACTAGGAGCCAAAGACAAAGAGCCATTACTGACCTTAGGAGTACCTTTGCAACCAGGCAGTGACAAAAATCATTTCTGTCAACCAACTGATGTGGCCGTGGACCCAATCACTGGCAGCATTTACGTCTCTGATGGCTACTGCAACAGTCGGATTATTCAGTTCTCTCCAAATGGACTATATGTGATGCAGTGGGGAGAAGGTACAGTCAGGGCTCTTGGTACTTTACCCATACTGCTGTTACCATGAGCTCATCATGAACCACAAAATTGCTGACGTTGCTAATAATTTTTTTATTAATTTCTATAACTGAAATACCTTCCAGGCCCTATATAAATTTCAGCCTTGGCCTTGCATCCAAATTTTGTCTTGGCTTTTTTTACAGCTACTTGTAGTGGTTATATATGTACTAAAAATAAAAAATGGGGGTTTGTCATCTTGCTTTCAGAATAAATATTGTCATGCCCTATTTTGTCAAGAAAATATTCTGACTTTCATAAAGCCAATTTTTTTTCTTAAACATATAAGAAAGGAATAATTTTTTGCCAGATTTATGCTGTGATTTCGTCTATTTTAAGTTTTATGAATAATATTTCTGGCTGACTCAGATTTATGTGTCGCTGTAACTGTGCTGAATATTCTCAGGAAATTGCAAATTCTAAATTTGGGATTTATAAAGAAAACAAAATAGGCTACTTTGAGTTACCTACCTACTTTGAGTTACCTACCTAACTTGAGTTACCTACCTAACCTTGCTAGGAAGAAAACAAGCTGACCTTAATCTTTTCCCAGGGTTACATTGCATTATGTGGTATACTACTGTTTCTAAGTAAAACTGATAGTTTCAGTGTGTACTTTAACACAAATTTGGGGTTTTTTTATTGCAGAGACTTCTCTAGGCAGATCCGGGCCTGGACAGTTTTGTATCCCTCACAGCTTAGCCCTGATCCCTGACTTAAGTCAGCTGTGCGTTGCAGACAGAGAAAATGGTCGAATTCAGTGCTTTAAGCTGGAGACTGGGGAGTTCACAAGAGAGATCAAACACAAAGCATTTGGAAGAGAGTTATTTGCAGTTTCCTACGTTCCAGGTAATCTTTTTTCTTGTTCTTCATATTTCAAGTAGTTGCTTTGTGCCAGGATGTCACATTTCCTGAAGTGCTATTGTGTTATCTTGGGGTGAATATTACTTATCTTCGAGAGTAGTCCTGATGCAATGGAAAATTTGAGAACTACCTGTTTTCCTGCTTGCAGGTGAGGGAAGCTTGCATCTATTCTCTGTTTCTAAAAAATGACTGATTTCTGCCTAAATGTGATATCAACAAGTAGACAATCCTGCTGCTTCCTGGTGACTGCAAAGTTAATCAGTAAATAATGACATTATCAATAATAATATTTCTAAATATGCATTTTGAACTCCATTGAAGAGAGCAAAATTAAGACCAAATGAAGAGTTTTTGGTTTCATGAAACCAGAGAACTGAAAACAAGCAGAAAACATTGCAGTTTTCAATATCACAGTCTGGTTAACAATTACTATATTAAGTTTTGGGATTCGATTTTAAATACCGATACTGAAGGTAAGGTAAATGTTAAGAACTGGATGAGGATCTTTGGCATGTTGGGCTCCTGACTCCTTAATACCAAATTTAATATCATGTTTCTCTCTTTTGCATCTGCAAGAATGTAAAAAAATGCCGTGCTGGATGAGAGGCTTGATATCTATGTGTCTCTGACAGTGGAAAGAGGCATTCTGAGAGTGTGTATAAGCTTGGATGCATTTTGTAGTAATTCCTCTCCTATTCACTACACATCCACAAACCCTTTATTTAGCAGTTTTAGGAGATAACCTATGGTCTGTTCCTCACAGTGTCTTTTCTACAGACATGTTGCCCACAAGTTCTAATCCCATTTCAAATTGACTTGTATTGTCTGGTTCATTGGCCTTCCACCATTGCAGGGTCCAGAAGTTCATTATCCACTTTATTTTTTTTTTTTAATATAAAAAGTGACCTAGTTTCATTGAGTGCTACTCAATCTCAGAATTTTGGGAGCTGAATAACAGTTCCACACTCCCCCAATCTGGTGCCCCTTCATCTTGCCTTATCCTCTTCAAACCAAAGAACCCCAGCTACCTTAGCCTCTCCCCATAAGCTATTTAATTGCTTCAGCCCCTTGAGTAGTGTATTTGCCTTTCTTTTCCAACATCTTTAGTTTCATTGGAACTTTTTGAGATGCAGAGAGTAAAAGAGCACTCAGTACGCAATATGTGTGCATGCTGTTTTTGCATAGTATAGAACCGTCCCCTCCTCATTCCTAATTCTCCTCCTCATGATGCCAGACATTCTACTGAAATTTTGTCTGACACTGTACATGGAAGTGGAGATTTCAGGAATCTTTTAGGGATGGCTTAGAGATGTCTTTCCTGAGCTGAAGCTACCAGCTCCAAGTTCAAACATCATATAGGCATGATCCAGATTATTTTTTTGGAAGAAACGTCACTTTACATTTGTCTTTGCAGAAGCTGTTTTGTCATCTGTTTAACAACTTATTTGTATAAAAAGTCTTTCTGGACTTCCTTAGTATCATGAAGCTTTTCACTTCTCCGCAGAACTCAGTTACTTTCCTCAGACTGCTAGGTGTTATTGTTTGCCCCATTTTTCAGCCATTGATGAAAACTATTCAATAAAATTTCTGACTCTGATGACTTCAATATCACACTATTCAGATTTCTCTGTCCTGAAGAATTTTTAGCTCTGCCCATAAGCTAAGCTCTTTGCTTCCTGTTCATTAATGGATATTTTGTTCACCCCTTTGAAAACTCAGGTTCAATAACCTCTGATGCACTTCCTTGTCAAGGGTTTTCTGAAAGCACCAATTTGTCTATAGAACCTGCTTACCTGTGTGCTTTTTCTCCCTGTTCAGAGCTGAGGCACAACACTTAGAGAAGCCACACCAACATGTTCTGAGAGTTCACACTTACCCATGTCTCAGTCTTCATTATGGATTCTATCATCTTACTGGAGAGGGATACCAGAATTGGTAATGTGTGTTCACAGGCACCATTTTGTAGGTGGGCACTACTTCAGCATCCTGGTGGACAAGTGGCTGTTTGCAGTGCTGGGTTACTTAATTTGGCCTGAAGTCTGATTTCACATTTGGTTTCCTTCTGAATTTGAGTGAATGCCATCTAAACCTCATAAATTAATAACCTCCGACTTGTCTTATACCTTGTGCTTCCCGTTGAGTTGTCTCCTCTGATCTCTTTACCAAGAAAAAAAATTGAGTGTTAGAAACTTCCCAGCGTATTAAGCAGAAAAAACTGACAAAACCCATTTCTTTGCCATAGGCCTCTAATCCCTAGTCCCCCTTCACATCTTTTCCTTTTGTGGTCCCACTTACTCCGCAGCTGACTTTCTGCTTTTGATGCATTGAAAGAACTTTCTGCTATCAGGTCAACCACCATAGCACAGCATTCTTGAGGTTATTTTTTAACACCTTCACATTCCTTTTACATTTAAACTATATGTAAAATCTTGCTGGTTCTTCTTATTTGAACTAAGTATGCATATCTTAAATGACAAAGTTTCAGTGAGTTATACCTCACTTAACTTTCCTCTTGTAGTTTAGCTTCTTGTTGAGTTATCTTTCTGTCTTTCTGTCTCTCAGACAACCTTTTTTCATCTAAACTATTACAGTTCCATCTTCACTGCAGTTTGCTATGTGTGGGTTCTTAAGGCAAGTCTAATGTTGTTGCAGGTGGTCTCCTCTTTGCAGTTAATGGAATGCCCTATCCTGGAGAGGCAGAATCAGTGAAAGGATTTGTGATGAACTTCTCTACTGGAGAAATAATTGAAACTTTCATTCCACTTAGAAAGGTAGAGTACTGCACAAAGTACCTGTTACGTATAATCATATATATGAGAACATTGCTAGCATTCTACTTTTCCAACTTCGTAAGAAGTTGGAAAATTTTTTATTATAATGTAAGGTATTCAAAAGGAATTATTTATAATAGTAAATAAAAACACTAGAATTTTGGGTATTAGCTTCTACATGTGGTACACATTTGGAAATTATACTAACTTCTAGATGATTCCTACAGATAATACCTTCAGGCAGGATAAGCCTACTTTATTACTGTCATTACAGTTCTTAAAAGTACATTTAAGAGAATAATGAAGGAATTGAAAGATTTATATATTTAGATGCTAGTAATTTGACAAAAAATAGACCTTATTCCTAAGCAGAAATAATATGGTATATAATAACTGTATGGTTATATCCCTCTTTACAGAATACTAGTGATAAGTTAAGGCCAAATGTTCTTCTTGCAGTACTGTACATTAAAATTGTGGAGTTTTTAACAGTCTCTATATATTGTCTTAGATTAAAGAATGAATGTTAATATTCCCACTTCTTGGTACACATACACTCTTTATTTGCAGTCCAACTTTAAATTATATTGAGAGTTATTTTTTCTGAGTATAGCAAATAGCTGTTTTGCATATGAACTTTAACGAAAATTAAATGTGTGGGTTTCAAACCCAGATTAATTTTGAAAATACGTATTTCAGTGGATAAAGTGGAATGTAATAATATGAATAGAAATAATATTAATATAACTTTTTTTAGCTTTAATATATGGAATAATCTCTATGTCATTACCCCTGGAGAAGGCAAATTAAGAGAAATGGAATTCCTTTCCTTTCACACATTTGGGTTTCACACCAGCACCTGCTGCATTTTCCAGTCTAAAGCAGGATTGAATATGACCAGGCTCGAGTTAGGTGTTAAGGAGGCCTTATGAAAGCATAGACACTTAGGGGTAATATGTTACTGCTTATCTTCACAGAGCTTTGAGATGCCACATGATATTGTTGCTTCAGAAGACAGAACAGTATTTGTTGGAGATGTTCATGCCAAAGCAGTGTGGAAGTTTGCATCTGTGGAAAGTACGTTCTTTTTGTTCTTAATGTCCTAACTTCATATTTTGTACTTTCAGGTCAGTATCACATATCTGGTGCTCTTGGCCAAGAGCCTAGTGGCATAATGAAGGTTTTAAGTGCACTACAAGCTTCACCTGCAGCAGTTGTGTGCTGCTGCTCAGTTTTCATTAGAAGACTGTTCTTCAGCATTGTTGTGTGCTCTATCAAAGAAGAGTCCTGGGCACATGAGTTTATCACAGAAGGAATCAACATGCATTTGCCTTACATATCCATTGTTAGTACTTGCTTAAACAAAAGTGTTACTCTAGTATTTTAGTAATTTTAGTGTATCATTTGCTGAGAACTCAACTGCTTCCTGTGAGGTTATCATGCAGAAAACTCCCAAGGTATAAAATAAAAACTTCGGTCAACTTAAAAATTATATTCATTTCATTGGGAGCTTTCATCACTAGAAAATTAATCTAGTATAATTTGAAGTCCTATTTTCATACAGAGGAAATGCTTGCCTGTTCTAATCTAGTAACCCCCGAGGCAAGCAGCTTCAGTTCAGGGAGAGGAACCTGCTTAGTCAGACTTCAATTTAGTAGGATTCAGAGAGAGTTTTATATAAAAATATATAAAAAGAATTTATATAAATTTATATAAAAATATCATTCACTGCTCCTTCATATGGGATAAAAAAATGTATGACAGACATGAAGTCTTAGGCTTCAGGATGTTAGTTATCCAGTAAGAGTCCACTGCTATAAATGACTAAGCTAGTTATTCCTTATTTGTCTTGTTTATAATTAATGGATTTTCCTTTGGAGCATTTGGTATCAGCTGCTCTTAATAACAGGAGGCTGGACCAAATAAATTGTAATTCTGATTGGATATGTTTTTATCTGCATCTAATGAACTGAACATGAACAATTCTCATCTGTTATTCAAAGAAATATGAGAATAAAAATGTAATGGAATTTATACAGGTTAGATGAGGGACGCCCTTGTATAAAATTTTCTTTTTAGTTTTTGCTGAAGTATAAAAGAGCAGAAGCTATGAAACCCTGATTCAACCAGCCTTTAATTCACTATGATTTTGATAATAAAAAAATAAACAGTTTTATTTTTGCAGGAATCTATGAACCTTTAGGCATACACATAAAATCTTTCTGTTTCATATAAAAGGTGATTATTGCAAGCAACTTACATGAACTGAGCTCTTCCTTTTTTTCCTCTGGCTTTGTGAGCTACTGAATAGTTTATATTGACTCTCCATGGTGAAATTCAGATGTTGATGGGAATGTTTACTGTAGGATTGTACTGTACATTTGAGAAAGCTAGCAGGAAGATGTCACTGAGTGCCTTTCTGAAATATCAGTTGTCCTGAAGAATGATTTTGTTTTACAGAAATGGAACATCGGTCAGTTAAAAAGGCTGGTATTGAGGTACAGGAGACAAAAGGTTAGTCTGATTCATAATGAAAATGAAGGGATCAGTATGTTCACGTAGACTAGGGCTGCTTCTGCCAAGCTGAAGAGACAAAATGCTGACTAGTTTGACCTGTTTTTTGTGCATTCCTATTGGAAGCACTAGAAGGAAGCTTGTAACACTGTTACCTGGTAGATGCTATTTCACAGCCAATCTAAACATTTCATTTCCAGTGATGACAAGTGCTTCACTGTCACAGAATAAAAAATTCACTAGTAGGTTAATTCCATTCTACCATCTCCTATGTTCCAGATTGGTATCTGTGGCAGCTCCCTTAGATGCAGAAATAGCTCTAAAATACAACAGCAACAGTTACTCCCCAGCACTCTCCCCCACTCTACATCCGTCCACCACCAAAAAAAGGGTTATTTGAAATGACAATTGGTTTCTATTCCTGTGTAGTCTTTTAGTACACAGCCTTGTCAGTCACACCATATGGCAAGAAATACTATTTTTTTCTATTTACATTTCCTCCCATAGATTTACTAGATTTTTTGTTTATTTAATCTGCATAAAAATGAAAAAAAAAGGAAGAAGAAAATGAAAGCATGTAGGAACAATATAAGGAGACAGTACACAGAGGAGATTCAAAGGAGTAAAATACCAATTAAGGTAGATGAAAAGTAATTTTAACCATTTGTATTCTATTATGTAGCTCATTTCCCTTTCAGAAAACCAGTACCACATTATGGTACTATTTATAAAGGTATTAAAAATGTTCAAATGTTCTTAACTGGTTTTCTTTGCTTAAATTCAGAGCTTATGTAGTTTTCTTTAGCCATATATACGCAGACAGAGAAAAGTCAAAAAAATCCCAACTGCCAATTGAAAGCATATGGAATAAAGTAGAATAAGGAAGGCTAATGAAACAATGAAATGCTTATTGCCATCACTGTTATCATTTTATTTTCTTTATTTATCATTTTATTTTCTTATTTTTCATTTTATCTTCATTGGTACACCAGCCTACCTGAAGCACTCAAAAGGGAGTGTTGATATTGCAGCATGCTGTATATCTAGGGATATGTAAATGTCTTTTGGCTTTCTTTAGCTGACACTTCTAATGTCATAGAGAAAAAAATGCAATAGTAACACCAGGGTAAGAAAAAGGTTTTAAGTAACAATGTCTAAAACTGTTTAGAGTAGGTAGGCTGAAATTAACATCTTTCAGCCCCCCTGGGAGAAAAGAGCCAATGGACTTTGTGTCATAATGCTTAATAAATGGAGAGGAGTAGCTTGCATTCTCACGCTCCTGGTGACTGTTACTAGTGCTTGTACTACTGTGACATGGGGGAAAATATATAGAGAACTGTAACTTTGCCCAGAGGTGGTGGGAAAGACGGTGGAGGAAAATCTTCCGTAGCAGTAACTACTTCTTAATAGACAGGATGTTTTCATTGTGTCATTGTTATCCTTGTGCTTGTGATAACAATGATATTATTTATCATTGTTATCATATTATTTATCTTTATATCGTATTATTTATCATTTATCAACTGAACCTTTTGCTACTTCTTCAGAGTAGAACATCATTTTAATTTTGATACAGAGTCAAAACAGTGCTGGTTGAAAGTATTTGTGATGCAGCTATTTGTAAAGACATGCTGTTCAGCCTGAATTCAAAGTACATAGCTAGACAGTTTTACTTACTAAAAGTTATCACAAAGCATTTGCAGCATCATAAAGGTTTTTCTGAAATAGTTTTTCTCCTTGTGGGTATAGAGTTAACAAATTACTCAGCAAGACTGAATGCAGTTTTCAAAGCTCTCCAGATTTGTAGAACCAAAATTCCTTCATGGAATGTAACAGTTCTGAAAATTTAACCCTTTGCCACAGTTTTGTTAGAAAGATCTTTAAACTTTTTCTTTGTGTTTATGACAATGTGATGTATACTGGCTTTCTGTATTTTTTGTGGAAATGTTTTTGTCAAAAGGAGATGTTTAATTGATGTAACACCACATGGTTATTTACAAAAAGAACCATGTGATGTAATTACCATTGGGGTAATTTCCTATATTTTAAATAGTTGATACTTTTTAGGACAAAATTGTTTGACACATCTCCTTTCCTTATTTGAGAAAAGGGGAGGGAATCTTTGCTAATGAGTGGTATCATTCAGACTTGCTCTTCCTTTTATTTGGGATAACATCAGCAAAAGCCAAAAATGTCTCTGTAAGAGTTTGCCTTTGTTTTCTTGTTACAAAGCACTTAAGGTATCCTAGCTTGTTGTTTCCTGAAACACCATGTTCTGTTACAGCTGTTCAAGCAACAGCTTGATGTATATGGATTACATATGGAAATTGTTTTCTTTTTAAAGAATCAGAAACAATTGCTGAAGCCAGATTGAAAAACAAGCCAGAATCAAGAGACCCTCTAAAGAATATGGATAAGCAACACTTGGTCCAACAGGCCAGCGGCACTGGAGTTTCCTTTGTTCTTATTACAACTCTTCTTATTATCCCTGTTGTTATCCTGCTGGTAATTTTAGTATTTATTCGGTGGAAGAAGCCAACTGTCTATGGAGGTAACTGTGAGTAACTGCCCTAGAAAACAGGCTCTTATTATTCCAGTTCCAAATATCACTGAAAACAGGAGGGTGAGGGTATGAAGAGAGCAGCTCTCTGTGCCTTTGCCCTCCGGAACAGTTGCAGTGGTGCTGCACGCAAACTTACAGCTTGGCAGGGACACAGCACCTGCAGCCCCCTGAGCCTTTAAACTACCCTCAAGCTAGCACCTCTTCAGAACATGTATCAAAAATTTTATTTGGTGTCAAGGCAAAAACTGGTATCTTGGAAATTACTAGAATAAATTCATGTTGTATTGTCTAGAATTCAGAAAATTTAATACTGCAAGCAAAGAAAGAAGGTTGATTTTTTAGTTTGATTTTTTAAGTAGGGGATCTTTAAGCTGCTAAAACAAAAGACTCCATATGGGTATTACAGAGATACAGGCAAAATGAAAGCAGATACTATTACAAGAGATTTTGTATTATTGCTCTCTCCCACCTAGTCAATTCTGTGAGTCAGACATGCTTCCATGGTGCACCTTAATCCATAGCTCTGAAAGCTTTAATTGGTACTTAGAAGTTATGTAAACAATTCTAAATTTGTATTGTATAATAACATTATTTTTCATAAATTGGCAGCCTGTGATAGGCATTTGATCACAAGACTTGTTATTTTGTATCACAAAATTGTTTTATCCAGAGAAGAAAATGTACATGGAGTACACAACATAGTTCTGCCACTGGTCAGGACCTACTCTGACAGAGTTGGCCATTCAGCAGTCTAATATCGCTGCAGGACTGAATTGGATGTATTGTATTTGAAGATTTCAGCCTACAGCTTCCTGACTTTTGTATTCAAATGTGTTAGCATACCAAATATGCTAACTCTCTAGTCTATTGCAGTACTGGCATAAATGGCTTCTTAGAGCTGCTGATTAGTTTGTTGAATGTCTGTGATTTTTATCAGAAAATACAGGTACTTATTTGATCACAGAGCACTCAGGGTTTAGCTTATTTTTGAAATTTGCTTTATTTTTCAGCTGATGGGGAACACAAACTTGATTCTAGTTCAGGCAGAATTTTAGGCAGACTTAGAGGTAAGTAGTCACTGATTATATTTTCAAATGCAGTAACTGGAGGCTTTTTTTCTGTATTCATGTTGACTAACAGATTTGATGGAACTTTCTTAAAGGAAGGATTGGGGTCAATGATCAGGGGTTTTTGAAAATTTATTTTATGACAACTTTGTCATTATCTGCTCACTAAAGAGGATGAGTCACTACCAGTGAGAGCAGGAGCTATAATGAGTTATTGTAGATCTGGTGAATGAAATGAAACACTTTGAAACTAAGGGCAAATGGGTAGGAATGCCAATAATCTGTGTAGAATTAATGAAAAAATGGATGCTAAAAAAGCATTGTCTGGAACTTCTACTTGTAAGATTAATTTCCTTCTTCTTTCCTATTATATACACCTAGCTTTTGTGGCTCCAATGCTGAACCTTTAAAAACAGTTTCTGGAAGGACACTTAAAAGAATCACCACTATACTGATTAATTAGTAGATAGATTTTTATTCTCCCCTTACAGTTAAAGCAAACCTTATGAAAATCCTTTCCTTTCCATAGGGAAAGGTGGTGGTGGAATTAACCTTGGGAACTTCTTTGCAAGTCACAAAAGCTACAGCCGAAAAGGGTTTGACCGCCTGAGTACTGAAGGAAGTGACCAAGAAAAAGATGAAGAAGATGGCACTGATTCCGAGGAAGAGTGTTCAGCGTCTCCCCTGCCACCAGCACCTTCATCATCTTGAAACTAAACTTTGAGTTCTCCATGATATGGTTCAACCCAGAATGTCAGATTTCTTTTCCCTTAAGCACGTTTAAGATCTTGTATATTTAATTGTAAACTGTTCTAGTCTGTGTGGGGCTGTACACTAGTTCCTTTAAGTTTTGTTTGGTTTTAGTTATGTTTTTAAGTGAAGAAGTATATGGAAATTCCATATCGGTGCCGTTGGTTTTTATGTGAACATCTTAATAAAGCAAAGTCTTTTAATTGCAGGACTGATTTAAAGCAGTAGTATTTTATCATCAAATATGGGGATCTTGTAAATAAGTCTTACTATCTGCTTCATCAGAATATTTTTTCCATAATTATTGAGTTGCCAATTTCTGTTTTGTGCCTTTCCTCTTCAATGTCCTTAACCTGTTGCATTAGAGAGAATATACAGTGCCACAAGAAAATGAAGCTGCTAAGTCTTCTATTTTTTTAAATCACTTAACATGATATTGCATTGAAGGAAAGAAAAAAGTCTCTATTTAATTTTTTTCTTCTTCCTAACTTGATGTGTTTCTGGAATGTCTTATTTTTAGATGGTATCACTGTTAGAACACTATTTTCAGAAGCTGAATGTAATTTGTGTAATAAAGTATTCGCAGAGCATTGGATTTTTTGCCTGCACTTTTTTGTATACGACTTTTGTAAAAGTTACAGGGGGCACTTAACACAGTAAAAAATTTAATGTGTTCTACCAGCTGATAAAAATTGCTATTTTATATGGAAGCTGGAAAATATTTTGTTATGTCACAGGGTTGGTTGGTTGTTTTTTTTTTAAGACTAATAATCTTCATCACATGTACAAAGTCAAACTTAAACATCTAAAGAAGGATTTTACTTATATAATAAAGCTCCAAGGTATTTCCTTAATAAAACACATGGTCACAGCTAAGAGGAGGCCTGTGTCTCAAATTAAATATGCAAATTAGTCAGGGTAGGCATCTAATACTACCTCATTAGAAGCACTGATTTTCTTTTTTCCTACACATTTTCTTTTTCATTCATTCAACAGGAACCCTCAGTCCTGTAATGAGCTCTCTCATTTAACAGCAGACTTACAGAAATCCTGCTGGATAATTACCCTCTCTGTATGAGTCATCTAGAGTGTGAATCATTGTGTAACATCATTATGACTAATCAGTCCAGTTTGAGGATCAGAGCATAATTAATGTTCTTTTAAAACTGCTATTATGAGCAGAGTGTACACAGCTGTAATTGCCACAGGGTTTTATGGAACAATTTTCATCATCATCATCATTGCAGGTGTTGTGATAGGCTACTGCTGGCATTGAGATTGGAAAATAGGCTTTAAGTTCCTTGTGGTGGTTTTGCAAGGTCTGTGGGGGAATAATGATAGTGGAGAAAAAGGTAAGGTTTCTTCTCCCAGGAAGATTTTATAAATCCCCTTTTTCTGGGGAAAAAAAAAAACCCAAAAAAACAAACACTAAAACCCCCAAACTTAAAATGCATTATAAGCTGGTTTCTTTTCTCACATACAGCAAAATCTCCAGGATAGCCATCTGAAATGCTGGAGTACAGGCACAGTTTCATGTGAAATGTATTTAGTGCATACTCTTAAGTTGCTTCCTCTCCTGCAAAGTTTTGTTTTCCTAATGTTACAAAGAAAACAGCGTGTTTCCTTCCCACCTTTGAAAGCAAGGCAATATTATTTTTGGCAGTGGCCTTGATCCTCATATATATGAATAAAAATAAATCAGTTGGGAAGAATCCTCTGAAGCTGTCTGCAAAAATGCTCAGTCACTAGTTTATAGGAAGTTTCCAGTGACAGCTGTTAAGAAAGCTGTGGTGATACTGCTGTCATAGGTGGCATATAAGCTATCAGTTGTAAAAGATCACAGGTTTTCTCCAAAGCAGTCAATAAGGGTATATTTTTCTAACATTTGGTTAGCTCACTTTATGTCCAAGTGATGTTGGGTGTTCTCTGCTTCCATTAGCAGAGCTCAGTGGAAGTAATATGCAGCTTCCCTCTTTGTCCTTTCCTTTATTTGAGCTGTATCTCCAATTCTCGATAATGCTTTGTTGAGGAGGAATCAGCCAAAGAGTTAATTGCAAGTACAGGCTAAAATAGATTATTTGAGCTTTAATCATAATCTCAGCTCTCTGGATTTCAGACATTGGTCTCTACAATAATCCTGGGCTGCCTAAAGAGAAGCAGCATGAGGGAGGAGATTCTACTCTGATCTGGTGAGACCCCACCTGCAGTGCTGCATCCAGCCCTGGGATCCCCAAAATAAGGAGGATGAGGACCTGTTGGAGTTGGGTTGAGAGAGGGCCACAAGCATAGTCAGAGGGCTGAAGTACCTCTCTTGGAGTTTTTTGGACTGGACAAGAAAAGGCTCCCCATAGATCTCATTTTGGCCTTTTGAGTGTTTAAAGTGGGTTTATAAGAAAGAACTGTTTTACCAAGGACTATAGTGATAGGACAAGGGGGCAATGGTTTTAAACTGAAAGATGGAGATTTAGATTGGATATTAGAAAGAAATTCTTTATTCTGAGCATGGTGAGGCATTGGCACAAATTGCCCAGAGAAGCTGTAGATGCCTCATCCCTGGAAGTGTTCAATGCCAGGTTACATGGGGCTCACAGGATCCTGGTCCAGCAGGAAGTGTCCATGCCCATAGCAAAGGGGTTGGATTAGGTGGTTAAGGTCACTTTCAACCCAAGCCATTCTGTCATTTTTAATAACTGCACGGACAGGCCGCCAGCTACTTTCCAGCACCAATCAAATTTCAGCACCTCAGGTTTCATGCTCCTAATTTTGGTCAGGTGCAATGTAGAATTGGAACATCTGAACCTGCTTGAAGGCACTGAATGTTCTTAGTCTCTTATTAAAGCTGCATCTTTTGAAAACAATGTACCAGAGATTCCATACTGCAATAGAAAAATTAATGTAAAAAAGAAGCTACAAGCTTTCTGAATCGGTTCCCATTTTAGTAAGCCAGCAGACCATCCTCTGTCCTAAGAGGTTCTGTGTGCTAATATTATTTATTGTATTAAATGTTGAATTCTGGTTGTTCAGTCTGAACTTTAGAGAGCATGTTTAAATTAGTTTTCAGTAGTCGCTCCAGATAAGACTATGCTTTAATGAACAACATGTAATTGCACATTTTAAGATTTAAAAAGATGTGGTGCTACCTTCCATGCATTGTTTATTAATCTTTTCTTAAGCCTTTTTAAGAAGGAAGAATCTTGGCTATTGTAGGGGCTAAATATTTTCGTTAAAATTAGGCTGACCAAGTAGCTCAGCACCTTTCTGTACTGTATTAAGCATCTCCCTGTTTTAAATAGTCTGATCCATGGGAAGTCTTACAGAGTTATGGGAAGGTGGTTGTGATCCACTGGCAAGTGGCATCAGGTAATTTTTGGTACCTTTTTGTGAACCTGAGGTAAGTGAGGGCAGACTGAGGCAACTGCAAGGTGCCATGAGGAGGATGCACTTACTTGTCACACACAGGGTGCCACCCACGTCACCTGAAGGTGTCCCAGTGAACTGAAATTACAATCCAAATTAAACAGCTATCCTTGCCACCAAGTATCATTAGATATAAATTGATTCCTTGGGAAGCATCTTGATTAAGTTGATTTCTAATCAAGCAGTGCACTGTAGAGTTAATGAGGATTTATAGATCATTGTGGTGAATTGCAAAAGCTTCTTCCTTGCCAAAACTAAATTAAAGTTTTATTAGAATTTTTAGGTCAGTAATAGCTGTCACGCTACAATGGATTAGGATTAAGCAAGTGTCATGCTACAGAGAAGGGGCTTGGTGATTTTTAGGTTGCCATTCAAATATGTATGTAAAAACTTGTTTGAAAGACTTCATATGTATTAGCAGTGAAAGTTGTGGGGACTATCACTGCTGAGCAATTCAAGAGCAACTTTAATTACTTAATTTCTCATGAGGGCATCCTTTAAAAATTTTAAAGACTATGTCATTGTATACTTTACAGTTTGTGTGGATTCCTGTATTGTCCAGTAAAAAAAATGCAAAAACAGACTCAAATATTCAAGTAAATTAAAAATAAGAGCTGAAATTAAGCCACTGTATTTTCTGTGTAAAACAGATGCTAGTACGCCACAGTTTTAGCACCCTGATTTGCCTTTACCTGTTGGGATTTTTTAATTCTTAAATGTGAAAATATTTTTATGTGAATTATCAAAACTTGATAGTAAAATTTACACTGTAACTGCTCTTTAGGCTCTTCTCCAGTAATGGGGAAAAAAATAGATTTGTCTGTATAGCGAAGCATTACTGGCAGAAGAAAAGAGGGGAGCTGACAGTGTAGAGAATTTAAGATCTATAGTGATAGCTGCTTATCCAAGCAAAACCCGCAAACTTCTTGCTGTTTCTGGACATGGTGGCTAAAAAACCTAAAAGAATATTCAGCTGGCATTGTTAGACACGTGTTTTGGAGAGATACTGTGTGGTAGTCAGTCTGGAAGCTGCACTATATTTTTTTCTAAATACTACAGGTCATGAAGGCACTTTATTTTACTGTTTCATCATCTCCATTCCACTCATATTTCTTATTAATAGGTTGAATGTGAAGCATGACATCCTGTGAGTGTAGCACTGTCTGATTTCACTGTATAGCTTTTAGAAAATATACAGATGATGTATGGGCAGTATTCTTGTAGGGCACTGTGCCAAAGTACTGGTTTAAAAATGCAGTAATTTTTCCCCTAGAAAATAGTCAGTGGTAACAGTTCAGAAAACTAGGGAAATTATTAATTACAGACTATAGTTATTCTTCTGAGACATATGAGAAACCTATATTTTCTACTCTTTTTTAATTAGAATTGAAGAATTTTTTTCAGAATGGAGATTAGGCAACTACCAAAGTGGCTAAAGTTGGTGCTACATGTTATTTAGGGTTTCAGGGCAGAACCCTGCCCTGACCACTCAGTACTCTGAGTACCCTGTCCCCTCTGTTATTGTTCCTTCAACCATGACACATCCTAAAACAGCTGCTCAAGAGAAAATTACTTTCAGAAAAAAGGACTGAATTCCACAATTCTGGCATGTTTCCTCAGGTCTGCTCTCGGGTCACACACGCTGTGCTGCACATAACGAAGTGGAGGCATAGCGTTATTCCAGGCACTTGCCTGGGAGATCCTGCCCACGGCAAACAAGGTGTAATGAGTACTGAAAGGTGCTTGGAAGCTGTAAAGCTGTACTGAAAGTTTACCACAGTTGGTAGCTGTGGTATAAAACCACCTAAAACACAAGTAGAGTATTTTTGTACTCTGGTTCACATGACAGGTCAGTCACGCAGCCTTCACTCAGTGCGGATCATGTTGCTCTCAGAAATGTATTCATGCTCCCGTGATTATCGACAATTCGACGTGAAAATTACCGAAAATTCTGCTGCGAACGTCGTTTCGGAAAGAAGTCCTCGAAGAGCAGGGCGGGCAGCAGTTCCTGCGAGCCCGGCGCATCCCGTGGCCAGCGGCTCCCGCGAATCCAGGCTGCCACCATGCGACCGACGCTCCAACACAAATCCAGAACGTCTCCCGCTGGAGGCAAACACACGAAAGCTAAGACTCTAAACAAATTGTTTGCGGTATGCAGCCTAACTATGCGCTCTGCTTTCCTTCTTGGTCTTTATTCTATGGGAGCGTGGATGATGTTTCTGACTAGGTAAAGACTCAGAATCAATCTGGTGGGGAAGCACAAGTATTATTTACTGCCTATCACTGAAACGCTGCACTAAACAGGACTCATTTGCTTTAGGGCTTTTCTGTGGGCTTTTATCACTATGTCTGCCAGCTTTGTGAAGAGTAATGAGTATTTTTTGCAGTTTGTCAGGAATCTGATATGGTGTTACTCATTCTGTACAGAAGGGGGAAGTGAGGCATACGGAAATTAAAGGCATCAATTGCCAAGAATAATCAACTAATTTTAGGTACTGAATTCATGAAATCTGATTGATTCCCTTTTTACCCACTTACTCAGATATCACTTTACATATTCAAGGCACCAGTTCTTGCCACCAGTTGCATTTCTGAATGCTCCAGTTCTGTGGATGAGTTTTGAAATGCTTCTCAAGCACCCAAAAAAGGGCTCACCTATGTGAGTAATGATAAGTATGTGGTAATACAGAATTATAGAAATTTGTATCCAAGTGATCTCCTCATTACAGCACTAGTAATCTTTAACAGGGTAGCACTGCCTGGCAGTGGGGACATGCTGTATTTCCTACAAAAGTTATTGTTCACTGGCACACCTGCTTGTTTTACCAGTGCAGCAAGTTTGCTGCAGATCCCTTCATCTACACACAAGCTGCAAGAACTGACCAGTGAATGCATCTCTCAGGATTAGCTGCTCCAGAATCAAATGTTTTAGGATTCAGTTTACTGTCTGGTTACTTTTATCTGGAAGAGCCTTCTCCTTCAAACTAAAGCTTTTGGTGTGCTGCTTTTCATTCAAAATTTCTACAAAGTTTCGTTACCAAGATATAGACAGCAAGCCGGCAGGTCTTCTAATAGGTGCAGAAGAGTATAGTACCCATTTCTTGAAGACACTGCTAAATCTTGCTTCCTTGTGTCAGTTTTGGCCAAACTGTTTCTTTTCCATTTTCCAGTGATGTTTTTCATGTCAATAGTTTGAAAACCCCGTATTTTATTTCAATGAACCTCCCCCATCCACAGGAGGCCACATTTCAGTGCACTGGTAAGTCACTAATGCCTGCTTGTTAATACAGTAGATCAAAATTACCAGGAAGGCTGAGCAATCAGCAATATGTTGAATGTACACAGCATGTTAATTGTTTCTGTGTTTTCCCCATTACTCTCTCACTGCAGCATTTTCTTTCTTTTCAGTGTAGCTCTAACAACTCTACAGCACTTGGGTTAGCCCAGGGCTACTGCAGAAAACAGCTCTGCTGTACTACACACAATTCAGCAACTGATCACTTGGAGTAAGAAAAAAAAAAGTGAAGCTGGTTCTCTTTTGCAGCTACTAAAGCAGAAATGAATCTTACAAACAATGCCTTACTCTCCAGTTTTAACCCTGACAGTAATATTTTCTTCAAAAGGATGATATATAAAAATAAATATTTATTCCATGTGTGCATACACAAAATGTACTCAAAAAGATTCTTTCTGAAGTCTTGGTGGAGAAAAACTGTATCTGTAGGACTGCATTTTCAGAAGACACAAAATAGTTAGAGTATTAATTATTTTTCATTTGAAATTTAAGATAGGATTCTGACATGGTGCTGACCTCTTTTCTCACATAGATGCTCCCCATATTAAAGACATACTGTAGTGTACATTTAAGTTTCTGTAGGAGGTAGGTACCTACTCAGCCTTGATGACCACATCGAATTCCCTAAAATTAACTGAAAACTCCTAATAAATAGTACTTTCCTCCACTTGTGTTAAGTCACATGACATTCCGGAGCAGAAATGAGAGGAATCATAAAAATTCAGAGAGCAAGATAAGTAAATCTTCCACAGCATCATCCATAAGTTGTTAAATTTCTCATTCAGTTTTCTGCTAATTTTCTTCATGTCAATTCCCTACCAAAAAAAAAACCAAAACAAAACAAACAACACCCCCCCCAAAAAAAAACAACAAAACCAAAACAACACCAAAAATTGACTTCCACTCATCAGTTTTCCATGTGAAAAAATTGCTGAGCTGCTGACTTTGAGAAACAGTCATCTTAGCAGGAAGTCCAGACCAGCAACAACTTACTCAAGGAAATCAGAGAATAAGTTAATACCACTGCTTCATGTTTCATAGCCCACTATCCATGGAAAATCTCCCAACATGCACAGGATCAGTGAAGATGTAACTGTAATGGAGAAACCAAATGTTTGTGGAAACACCATATATTAATATTAAATGCTCTTAAGGGTTTTTCACATGCCTGAAATATTAAAACTGCCTACACTAGTAGACTTTTGATGAGGAGGGAACAGCTGAAGCCCTCATTGTTTCATGCATAGAACACTACATGTATTTGATTTTGGCAGTTTTATTGTTTTGGGAGATCTTAAATGGATTAGATTAGAAATTAAAAGTTGTACAAGTCAGATGCTGCAGCTTCTCAAAATGAATAGAAAACTGTGATATAACAGGAAAAGGAAGACACGAGCTTCTCTGTAGTGGAGGAAAAATTTACACCAACTTGCTTAGGTTTTAATTCATCTCACAGTGGACATTAGGAATAAGTCATCCAAGGATTAAATGGAAAAGGTCGTTACAGTGAAATGATGCATTGTGTCCTGAGAGGATAACAGTAAGGCATGGCCACATTGCCGTTCTACCAACAAAATCTGGAATTGAAATGCATGATCAGAATATGTGCTTTTACTAGTGCTTTTTCTTAACACCCAGACAAATTAGATACCTAAAGCACTCTGAGATTCATAAAGGAGTAAAGTGGACTGGGCTAAGGAGGTTGGAGCTATTAATTTTTTTTTTCAGTTTGCCACAGTAGTTCCAAACTGCTCGGCAATGAAATGTGATAGAAGACTATGCTTAAGTATCCTCTGTCTTTGTCTGAAGTGTCCAACAAGGTGATGGCCATTGCTCTGGCTTTGTAATGTTTGCTTCAATGCAATGATCTTCTCTCAGCTCAGACTCAAGTTTACCATCTGCTGATTCTTGGTCTTTGCAGGCTGCAGGTGGAATCTGTACAGCAGACACGATATCTCTTTTGAAGGCATTTATTTCTTTTTCAGCAAAAGAGTCTGCTTGGCTTGAATTATTAGATCTTTCAGATAAGCCAATATAGTCATGGTCAAAAACTACTGCACCTTGTAGAATGTAATGGTTGCCTGTAAAAGGAAAGTAGCCATTAGTTCAGATCTCTGAAGCCATACCTGAAGTGTTAGTGAGGTGCTAACTTACTTTTCAAAACAATTTCCAAAAGAGGACAAGAATGTTTGAGTGACAGTAAACTGATTATGTGAATTTCCGAATTTCACTGAGGATCAAATGTTTGGCATCTCGTTACATCCACAATATGATCCACATTTAGAGCTTTTCTTAGCTAAGTCAATGATTAGCTTGATGTCTATCTTAGTCACCTACTGAACTAATGCTTTAATACAACTACTAACTTGAATAAATGGACATGTAGATTCTTTCATTTTGTGCATGCACATGGATAAATGTGGTTTCTTCATGCTCTCACTGGAAAATCTTAGTTCAACACACAACAGGCTTCCTTAAACCATAAAAAGTTTAAAAAGTAAATAAAGTAGGTAAGTAAAAAAAAAAAAATGAAGCAAAAAACCCTAAAATCTATCCCATCCAAGAACAATACAGTCACTTACTGAAAAAAGGAATTCTACGTTTACACACTGCTTCTGCAGTACTCAGCAGTAAACGTATTAGGCTCTAATACTACAAAGACCACTACTTTCAGCTTTTCATACAGTGACACAATTTACCAGTTATTGTAATAGCTGTTCATTATCTATGATTGATATGCATGTGACTTCCTCCTCATGCATCAGCAATTTAATGAGGAACCAGAAGGCACAGAGTGATCATTCAAAAAAAGTAGAGGCCTCGTGACATGAGATGAAATCTGTATCTTAGTTACTAAATCTATAACTCATGACTGACAAAAATATTTCAGCTTGTTACATGAAATTCCAGAATTAGTTTCAGCATTGCGAATCTCTCAGCTTTAAGAGGTGATGGAAGAAATTACCATCTCAATGTAGTTTATCTATTTATTAGAACCAAAGTTTGACCACATATGCCAATAGTGTGGGAATTATTTTGCTCTTCAAGAACTCTGAAGTACAAAGCAGCTTGTTCTGTGACAGAAGTATGTGAAAGACTTCTGTATACCAAGTATTTAATTTTTTTGAAAATGGCTCTGGTGACTCAAAGACAGCATGAGCAGAAAAGAAACAGCTGCCACTGTTTGATTTGCAAAGCAGCACGCTGAAAATTTAAGACCAAGAGCAGAAGTTGATTATCCAAACCTTTGGAAATTTCTAGCCATCCTACCACAGAGCATGACAATTCTATTTACCCTTGTAAGAGAAATGCTGACTTCTTTAATAGGACAATTTAAAATAAACTATTCCAAAATCAGTTCCCTGATGTAGTCTTTCTATTTTAAGGCTTTAGAAGACACTCCAATGTTGTAAAAAAAAAAAAATGTTTCCATTGCATAAGCAAAATTAATGTGACTCCTGCCTACACCAAAATAGAGTAAGAAAATGCTCCTTGAAAACAGGTCAGCCTGCCTATACGTCTAGCATATTCTTATACTTTTGTCAGCCAGCACAAATAGATCCAAGCCAATAAGTAGAAGCAACTTTAATAGAGGCTATTTTTAATAAGACTTTGAACATTATTCATGAGCTCTGTTCCATGCTCTGCGTAGTTTGACATCACACACACTCACCAGCTTACTTAGCTATTACACAACTGTGTCTGCAAATATAACTCTCACTGGTTACTGAATGATACTTTTTCATTCTAATAACCTAACACCACAAGAGAGCAGTTAAAAAACACAAAACAAAAAACTCAACCCTTTTTACATATATAAAAATACAAACTTAAAATTTATTATATACACCTTTTTCACTGGACCCTCTTACATATGGCTTGAGGTGAGACATCTTGATGGGTCTTTTCAGCCTGGATCCTGTAGAATCTCTTAATATTGCACAGCCATTTTCTGTGATGTAATCTATGATACAAGGACCAATCCATTCTGACTGGAAACGACCATCTTTCCACCAGTTTTTTCTTTGCCTGAGGACTTCATGACCAACTTTAAGTTGAAGAGTATTTAATTGTTTTGACTTCCTTTTGACTGTGATTTTGGTTCTGATTTTTTGTTCATCTGGAGTTTTTTTATCTGCCTACAGAAAGATAAATGTGAGTTACTTTTTTTTTCCAAAAGTAATCATGCAATTTTGTAGCATTGGTTAACAGCACTTAAGCATGACATTGAGTGGTTTTAGATGTGTGTAGTTTGTAATTATGTGGGACTGACAAGTGATGAAGAAATTGATTTTATCTTCAAAAATCACTACTCCATAGGCAACAGTTTTCTACTTCTCTATTCCACCCTCCAAGTCAGACATAGTAAACTTCTGACAACAGGTCTCTTTTAAGGTTACTCCCTCCAAATACATACGTGTTACACTGAAATTAAGGGATCACAGGGAAAGGAAAACAAACTAAAAACCACCACTCAACCCCTCACATTATTTTAAAAGGTTAGTTATACTTTATACCTCAGAACTTTTCATCTTTATCTTCAATTTTCTTACTAGTAAAATTCAAATATATAACATTTACCTGGCAACCTGAGGTTTTGTCTTCTTCCAGTGCTTGACTGAATTTTTTAGCTGCTTCAAATATTTTGGCAAAACTACTGTATTCTCCTTCCACACACATATTCATGGGCTCAACAACATGTGGATTGCGGTTGAACATTTGGAAATATGGAGTGTTTTGATCTGGCTCCTATTTGTATGGGAACCAAAAGCAAGGAAATTTAGCATACAGCTTTGCCGACATTTTGGAGGACTTCAGTCAAAAGAAGAAGAATCTTCACATACCAAATTTGTCAAATTGAAAGCATAGGCTATAGCAGATAAATGTTCATCCCAATCATTTGGATGGTCTATGCAATACTTGTTAAGGAAAGTTTTGATTGTCTTGGAAATTTTTTCATTTACATCATGTGTCTGAGGATAAGACAATACAATTTGCTTCATTCCAAACAGTGCAAACAGTTCTTCATTTATCTTCAAAATAAGAAGAACACAATTAGTGAACATTTCTCCTGTTTTGTATCCCATTTCAAGTAAAAAAACCCCTCAGATTTCCACCTCTTTGGTTGATATGATGGTGACGGGGAAAAGTCTTGCATACATATTGGCACAGAACACACCAGGACTGTGAATGAGAGCTAAAGCATTAAGTAGGGCTTAGGAGCCAGTGATTGATGGTTCCTAACTACATTTTTGCCACTTAACTTGAACTGTCATTACCTCCATGTCACAATCTGATGACTTCATCTCTTAGAGGAAGAAAGTGTGGTAAATCCTTCATAATCACTATAAGCCAACTTCAAAAATACCCTTAGCTATTGCTATCCTGGGCAAAATGGATGAAAGACATACATCAGAATACAGTGTACAAATTTATGCCAATTCAAGTAAGTGACAAAACCTGCACTATGACTGCCAGGAGATAATTTTACTGTGGTCTTTTTACAAAGAATAAAGTCCTAGGAAACATTGCATAGCATTACAATTGCAAATAATTGGTTTGACATTTTTTATATTGTGCAGACATCTTTACTTTTCCAATTAAAGAAAAAAATACTAAAGTCTTTCTGAGAAAAATTCTAAAATTCAAATCTAATATAAGGGAAAATGTATTTTTCTTGAGGGGAAAAATTAACAACAAAAAATGGATTAACTAGCTATGTAAATAATTACCTGATAAACAAGCTCCTTCCCCTGATCAATAGGCATCTTTTGAGGTGGCCCATATAAGAAAAACACATTTATGATTGCCTTAGCAATTTCAGCTGCCGAAGTGTCATGCAGTGGTAAGATAACAGTCCATCTTGTAAACAAATCTGTCATAATTGTGATGTATTTGTTACTTCTGTTGGTAACACTGAAAGGTCCCATTAGTTCTATAGTGACTGCTGTCCATGGGTCCTCTGCTTTGATAGGGTGTATTTTGGGTACTCTGGTGGCTATGTTCTTTGCCACCTGGCAATGCTGGCAAGCATGCACCTAGAGAAGACATCAGGGAAGGTATTATCAATGAAAAGTGATGTTGAGGTGATGACAACCATCAGAATCATAGATCTCCACTATATCTCTGTAAATCAGGTCAGAGTAGGCAATGCAAAACAAATTTATCACTTTTCTTACAATTTCTTACCCTTAGATTTTTCAGAAACAGCAAAAAACCAAAACAAAACGTCCAGGAAAGGGACATGTAAAAGAACTCATAGCTGAATTATCTCCATTCTGAAAGCACTGTGCTCTTTCAAGTCCACACTACAAATTTTAAAATCCATTACTATCTGTAAAATAGTAAAGGAAGTAGGAAGTAACTGGGAGTGAAAGGGAAGTCCCAATCACTCCCCTTTTGGCTCATCTATGTATGCTGTGACTGAAAAACACTGGAAGTATACATTATCTCCCATACACAACAACTTAATCTATGGGATAGAGAAGCCTTGTCCAATCTAAATTGAAAGGACAGACTCATTTTCATGTCATGTAACAGTTACACATGAACTCAAAGTATTCACATGTTACAGCAAGCCGATAGCAACAGTAATTTGGCCTTAAACTATTTACATAGTTTCCTGAACAGTCAAATTGTGCTAGGGGTTCTTGCGCCTGTATCTTTGGGTGGAGGAGAAGAAACTTTCCCAAGCTTTGACACATTTAACTATTTCCTGAACACAACTTATTGTAAAGCAGAGACACCATTTTCACATTCTTATCTGCTAGTAGCTACCCTGGTCACACATCCTTGTGATGGCCCATTGCATCCTAACAAAAATACATGAGAGTCCTTGCACAAGAAATCTCTCTCAGGGACTGGATGTGCCCTGCCTGCCAAAAGAGATTATGGCTCCCCACCACACCATAGTAGTGCACAAGCCATTAGTAAAAGAATAAAAAGTAGTAAAAGAGCAAAAAGAAACACCATGCATTGCCAAGATGACCAGCTGCAGTGTGATTGCAAGCTTACATTTCCTTCTTGTGAAACAGGCTGGGCACTTGCTGTACCAAAGTTCATAGGATTACCAAACATTTGTAACAGACTACTGAAAGTATCCTGTAGCTATGAAGCCATACCCACTGCTTGACATCATTTGTTACAGAGGTCCAGTAGTAATTAGACTCCACTAAAGTCAGTGTTCTTGATATACCATGATGAGTGCCAGCAGCATTTTTGTGGCATTTCTCAAGGACTTTTTTCTTCTCTTCATCTGAAACAATTACCAGGCGCATTTGTTTTCTGTCTTTTCCAACATAGAACAACTTGTTTTCTGAAAGAAGTACCAGCAAATTATAAGCAAGTGCTTTGTCTTCTGTTTGGTTTACTAAACTACTGAATATGACTCAGAATAGCATTTATTACAATAAGTTCACTTTTGTAAACATAGCTTTTTGTTTATAAACATTTCAATTATGTCCTCCAAACACCCATTAGTTCAGCCATGTTTATTATCTGGACACAAGGAGTTACAAGTGCAAGTCAGAATGCAAACAGCATTCCCACACGAAATCTGACTGAAACACAAACTAACACTGGGGCTGGAAAGGGGAGGTAGGAGTGTTGAAACTGTTGTTTGTGAAGCTGTTGAGTGCCTGCCAGCAACCTGACATTGATAGTCAAAGATTTAAGTCCTCCCTGCCTTCTCTCTACACAACACTAGCAGTTTTGATGGGATTGAGACAGTACAGCAGACTACAATGGCTCATAGAGGCTCATATATCTCCCAGGGCTGAAATAAAGTCGGGAAGGGCCTGCAGGCTCTCAGGTGACTGATGGCAAAATTGCCCTTGTACTTCTGCCAGTCATCCCCCACACTGGATGGAGCATTCCTTGTCTCTAGCTGCAGATCTATTTCCTCTTCTGTAATCCTTTCCATTATGGATTGCAGTGACTACATATTTCTACAGTATAAAAAAGATAAAACATGAGGTTTGGCTTTTATAAAGATAAATAAACCTGTCCTGGAATGGACTAAAGCAGATTGAGCTTCCATTTCTACAAACATCCTGTTATATATTAACCAGGGATTTGCAGAGCATTTGTCTCATGCAGAATGCTTATTAAAATCACAGAATCATACAAAAATCACACAAAGCAAGATCTCACTTTTTTTTAATATTAGCAAATCTTCACCTTAATGTCTATTTTTAGCATAATTTGAGAGAAAAGTTTTACCATTGAAAACAAATTTTTTGGCAGCTCTCCTGATTCCACTTCTTTCACTTGATAATGTTGTGGGATGATATTCCCCTGTTCGCTTGTAGTATGCAATCTGCTTCAAGTGAAGCCCACCACTTTTTCCACTACGAACCATTGCCAATCTGAACAAAATGGACAGAATTTATTAGATAAATTGTCAGAGAAGGACATTGTCAAGCTTTTACTTACTTCTTTGTAGCTCAGAGCTACATATCCTGGTTATGTAGCCTCTAAGAAGAGATTACACCATCCACTATACACATCCACTGTTAACTTTAGCAACAAGGAGCACTGCTTGAAACACTAATTTTGTTCTAAGCAGAGCTGATTTTGTCATACTATATTTTAAAATTTCCACACAATGGAGGCTTCTACTACATTCATTGGACAGGCAAAGGAAATGGCATCAGAGAGAAAGAAACTGTTCTTCTCATTCTTGGATACGTCTCAAATTTGGTTGTGCTTGAGATAGTCCAAAGATTCATCTTAGCTGAGAAAAAGGTACATAGTCAAATAGGAAAAAAAACCAACTTCCCAGAGAAAAATGAATGGAAATTTATTTTTTTACTAATTAATCAGACAATTAGATTTTGAAATTCCAAACCAGACTCTGCATGTGAGGTAACAATTTGTGCCTTGACACAAGCTGACTTCCCTGATAACATTAATAAGCAATAATGTCATTAGCAAGATGGGCCACTGATACAGAACCTGTTTGGGTTTAGCAAGAATAACATCAAAATAAGTATGTAATGATGAAAATTGAAATATTCACAGATAGGATAATCGATGCAGCCTCTACATCATTTGTGGTTTGCTTTTTTCCCCAAATCTTTTCCAGCAGCATAGACAAGGCAGCAGTTTAATCTGTCTTTCATCAATGTCTGCAGGAGCAGGACCAAGCTTGGGGTCAGCCATGTCATAATTTCACAGTGAATACTGGTTATCCACAGCATTAAGTAAATTCATTTCTTATACTGCCACTGTTCCAATGCCAGACTGTGACATTATGTAGCCTGCTAAAAAGAGTAATTAGTTTGTCTGCCATATGTGATAAGTGGCTTATAATTATGGGGAAGTGACAGTATCCCATCACTCTGGAATGAACACCATCTCATTATGTGGTGATGCTATTTGAAAACAAAACGTGCAGGACAAGATGTCTATTTTTCAATTTATAGATTCTGACCTACCTTTACTAGGCTGGTGGTGGAAAGGAGGTAAAGACCTCTTAGGAGTGATTATGCCTTTCATTTCATCCTTTCCTCCCAGAAAAGAAAATGCTATATGTCATTTTTGGAACCTGCACCCTGAGCTAAGCACTGCTGTTAGCAATGGCAAACGCATGACAGGAACTTCCCATTCAAAATGTGACAAGGCTTTTGCCTCACTGAACACTTCATTTTATACAAGCAAGAGCTGGTTTATCAAAACAAGCCAAGTCTCTTGTCATACAGCATTAGTGCTTTCAAGTAAAGTTTTCATACCTGACAGAACGAACACAGATGTACTTCCCAACACCACGATCTCACCTGTGAAAAAAAGACGGTGTTTCAGAACAGGGAAGGAGAGGAGCCAGAACACAGGACTGTTCCAACACTGCAGTTTCCTGTAAATTTGTATCTGACAACACATGCTAAACCAACCCACCAAACCGGTAAATTGGATAACTAACAGCAGCAAAGGAGGTGAGGTTGCTATGAAGTAAATTCATGTTTCTGTTGTTTAAAAGAAGTCAATTAACTAGTATTTCTGACAGTAAAAGAAAAATTGGTGAAGGGCAATTAAAATATCCTACCTGCCAGGGGCACACATTCAAGTTTTACTCAGGGGCTTCCTCAAGGCCAGTCCTGCACTTAAGTTTCCTGAAGTCAAAACTAGCCCGGTATGACCTTTTACTCAACCACAGGGAAGATGGATTCTTTTGGCTTGACACAGACTTTCACACATGGGAAGAAAAGATCTTACAGCACAATCTTTATTTTTCAAATACTTTTGAAACTTGCCTGAAGTAGCAAATATTCTCCATGGATCCCAAAATTGCCCATTTTAATAAAATGAAGTTGCACAGGAACAACATACTTCTAACCAGGACCACAGCATACACTTCTGCTAAGCAGACATGCTATCCACATTTCTGCAATGGCAGTTTTTCTTATAAGCATTTTGAAGAGCTTAGGTAAGCCAATGACAGAATAATATGCTATGTAGCACTCACATACATTAATTTATTAGGATCCTGATCCAGCAAACTGTTAAGCACTTAAGTCTGCTGGACTGCTGCCTAATATGAGCTTCCTTCCTGAATATTTAATTTCTTGTGCCCCTACTAAACTTTTCCCCCACTACTTAATTTACTTTGTTTGGCTACTCCTAAAAAATGCCAAATAAAACAGCCCTGAAAAGAACAATTTATAAAATCTTCTGTTTTTCTTGTTTATTCATATAATTAATATGCTAAATCTCAATACTCATAATGCATCTGGTAGTCTAAAAATCAAAGACATAAAATCAGCTATCCATTTTTAGTACCTTAGAAGTTCAAAAAGTATACACTAGAAAGTATTTTAGCAAAGAGAATGAAACTTCCATATAACCAGTGGTCTTTTAGCTTTAGTGGCTTAGCCAAAATAGTCACACCTGCTAAAACTAAGCTATTTCATCCTTTAATGCCCATTTTCTCCTACAGACAAACACAATCCTAACTGCAAAACTACTCTTGCAGTCCAGATGTTGACCAATTCCCCTACTTCTGAGTGCTGTTCTTATAAGAAACGGGAATTGCCTGTGGAGCACTGAATCACAGTCACAGAATGATTTGGGTTGAGATGGACTTTAAAGATCAACTTCCAAACTGCTGCCAGGTTCAGGGACACCTTACACTAGATGAGATCCCTCAGAGCCCCGAACCCACTTGGGTTTGAACACTTCCAGGAATGGGACAGGCATAGCTTTTCTGGGCAACCAGTTCTAGTGCCTCACCATTCTCTCAGTAAAGATTTTTTTCCTAATATCTGCTCTAAACTTGTTCTCTTTCTTTAAATGCATCCCCGCTTGTTGTATCAGTATATGTTCATGTAAGAAGTCCCCCTCCTGTTCCCTTAAAGTCTGTCACCAGTACACAGCTTCAAAACACCGCTTTTCTAACCCAGGTGCTTCAAAAAATGTGTAAACCAGACTGACAGACTCGCTTACATTCCTCCCTGGTTTTGCAAGGTGCGACAGAGGGCTGGGAAGGGCGCCTATGAGGCTGAGTGGGTAGGCACGCGAAGTCGTGTCTTGCCGCCCGCGGTAGCGTCAGCCGCCATCCAGAATTCCACAGATTCCTCTCGGGGAGGCGCCTCTGCATCCCTCCTGCCCATAGCACTACACATCCTAGCGTGCATCGCGCCCGCGCAGGGCATGCCGGGAGCGGCGGTAGCGAGTGATCATCCCCTGGGCCTCGCACCCCGCGCATGCACGGAGCGACGCCAACGCGAACTCTTTGCTTCCCGCCACCGCCCCCCGTCGCCCTCTCCGCCCGGCGGGCACACCCGTGAACATCCGCCTTGCCGCGGGCACGCACCTGCTCCGGCAGAGGTACCGGCAAGACCCGTTGCGGGGGCCACAGTTTCCTGGTCAGACCAACCACAGCCACAGCCCCAGCGGCGCCCCGAGACTTTTGTGGCGCCCCCGGAAGTGGCGGGAGGGAGAGGAGGGGGCGGGGCAGCGGCGGTGCCGCCTCCTGGGGGAACTGCGGGGCCGCCGCGGACAGGTGAGGCGGCTGTTCCCTTCGTTTCCTGCCTTTCCCGCCTTTCCTTTCTTCCCATTCCTGGCCCGACCGGGACGCAGTTAGGCAGCGCAGTGGCTGAGGCGAGCGGGAGTTCCCCTGAGAAGCGGTGTCGCAGTGGGCGGGCAGCGCAGGCGGTGCGCGGGCGGCGGCCCCGCACCGGAGCGTGCGGTGGGCAGAGCCCCGCGGGCTCCCCGGCCTGTTCCTCGGGCACGCCTAAGGCTGCTGCGGCGGGCACGGCCCATGTGTGCGCTCAGCGCTTTGTCTCTGGGTCGTTCTGCTCTCGGACGGGGTTTCATCAGCGAGGTAGTGCCGCGCGCCGGGTCTGTGGGGTTGCAGTGTGCGGTGCTGTCATTGTCAGGTGAAGCCTTTTGGTACAGATGACAACGGCGTGAAAGGTGGTGTGTGCCTAAACGGGGATGGGGAGGGAAGTGAGAGACCACCTCTTGGAGCTCTGCGTTTGGAGCACTCTGTTAACATCCAAAAACTGGTGATAAATTCAGTATAAAATAAGTTGTAGCAAGGGAGATGGCTATCTGTAATCAAAATGGGGGGGGGGGGGGGGGGGAAGGACCAGCAGGAGCACCGAAGGTGAGAATAGATTACATATCAAGAGAAGAGATGAGAGAGATGTAAAGACTGTATGTCCTGTGTTACATTTATCTTTGTTTTCGTGGTGTTTTCCAGATCGTGGGAACTTTATAGAGTATTGGTAAGCTTTGAAAATGCTGGGGGTTTGGCACTGCGATTGTTTCCCCGTAGTCAGTCACGAATGGGAAGATTGGGGGATATCTGTATCATAACCACAAGGAAATGAGTAGTTTTCTTTCTCACACAAACTTCTTCTGCTACTGGTGTACCTTTACAGCTGTTTGTTACAGTGTTTTTGGATTGTTGTATTGGTCTTTTTAAGTGGTGTTTCCGTCTGATCTGTTTAGTCTGTATCTTTCCAACTTTTCTGCATCCCTTCTGAATCTTCTTTGTACTCCAAGTAGCAAGCCTAGGCTGGTTTTTTCCTTGGAGTATCAAAATTCTTGTGGAATCCATCTTTGTCTTGGTGAACAAGGTTTGATTAAATCAGTAACAAAACTATTCTTGATATGAAACACTTTTTTATGGTATATGGTGGCCTTTGTTACCTTTTTTAGCCTATTTCTTGTCTGTTGTGGTTCAATATGTGAGAAATTACAATTTTTATACTTACTGGCTTGATTGTCTTATTCTTTCTATGGAAAAAAGTTTCACCCTTCTGGCAGTTGCGATTAAAACAGATCAAGGCCTCCAAAGGCTGAGGCAAATGAACTTGGGTACAGATTTTACCTGTCCTCTCTACAAAGCTGAATTAAAGTTCTTTGTGAGAATCTGGAGAAGCTGTTTTGACGTCTGTGAGTAGGATTTTAAAAATTTTGGAAGCCACCCTTCCTGAAATATTCAAACTTGTCTCAAATATAAATGACTTTATGTGATATGTTTGACAGAGTATCATAGAAAGGATTTAGAAAGGAACTTGGAGTTTAATGAATGTGAAGATTATCTGTTCTGTGGCTATGCATGAGACACTTAAAACACATATACCAGATACCAGTTTGTGTTGTTTGCCAGTTTAAAATAACACTACCTTCCTGTGTGGAAGATAAGAGATATTTACTAGATGGGTTTTTCTAGACTTCTAAGGCTGTTTTAACACTTCTGTTAAGGGATAGTAATTGTTTATTTTGGAGTTTCAACCAGAGAGTTGAAATATGCCTGTGATACTGCAATATTTGAAGATAAAACTCAGTTTTACCTGTGCTGAAAAGTTGCTCTTCTACTAGTGAACTGCTAGGGAAAAATAAGTTCTGCAAGCAAAGAACTTGGTCAGGAAAAGACCCATTGAAAAGTTATTTCACTTTAGGTTTGGTAATTCAAAATTACTGAAAATACTTTGCCTAACTAACTATATAATTGCTGGAAGAAAAGGTAGACATGGGGAAATCAGCCAAGTAGTTTGGAAACTGGGATAGTTGTGCTTTAAGATTGGAAATCTTATCTTTGAACAACCTAGAAGGCATGTATTTCCTTGCTGGAAAGCTGGCCTCTTAACAGACTCCGGGCTTACATGGCTCTTCTCGGTTTTCTATTGCTAAGATACTGTAATACAGAGGATCAGACTGAATATTACTTTTGGTACAAATATTTTTTTGGTACAAATACTCTTGGAAAATAATAACGATCCCCAGAAAAAAGACTTAGCCAACTGAAGCTTATTAGCTAGCCTATCTATACAGAGTTTTGAGAAATGTTAGGTACTCCTGAGCAGAGTTCCAGTAGGAAATGTCAGTAAGGTGGGTATTTCTAGATTCCTGATGCTTGAGAGTGGGTGCTTGGAAGGGTCTCATTGGTAAGATTTGGCAGACTAAGGACCTGTCTTCTGCTTGGAATACTGAATCAGCAATACTGATTCCGTCTCCTGTAAAAAGCAATCCAGAGGCCACCTTAAAAAAAAGAATAAAGAAAAAAACCAAAACCAATGGCACAAAACACAAAATCCTACTTAGTGGTGAAGAGAGAAAGTGAAAGGATTATAATAGCCTAGTGGTTAGAACAGTTTAATGAAACAGGACAAATACTATCTCTGTTCTCTCCTGTATCAGAGGTTTCAGCTCCCTGTTTTCTGTTAATCAGAAGTGTGTCCTAACCACCAAGCTGAAAAGTGTGTGGGTAAAAACATCTGCATGTATACCTTACTGCTGAAGATGGAGTATGAGTAACAGTGCATAGTTTTTTTTCCCCAGAAGACACATTCATTGGCTACCAGGTGCTTACTAAGCAGAATCATGGAGCAGATCCTCTGGTGCACTTGGAAGATAAGAAGGTGATGGATGACAGCCAATGTGACTTCACTAAGGCAAATTTGACAAATTTAGTGGCCTTCTATGAGCACCTTCCAGTAAGTAAAAGGAGACTGACTACAAGAAAGCTGGAGAGGGACTATTTACAAAGGTCTATAGTGATAGGACCAGGGGAAATGACTTTCAGGATGAGGAATGAGAGATGTAGGTAAAATATTTAGAAATTCTTTGCTGAGGGAATGGTGAGGTACTGGCACAGGTTATCCAGAGAAGTGGATGCCCCATCCCTGGATATCTTCAAGGCCAGGTTGGATCAAGCTTGGAGCAATTTGGTCTAGTGGAATGTTCCCTGCCCATGGTAGGGGTTTGGAATCCTTTGAACCAAAACCATTCTCTGATTCTTTAATGTACAATGATGCATTTTTTACATATATTTTCTAATATATTAATTTATTCATCCATAAAGAACCACTTGAGCACTTAATATGATCTCCAAAGTAAAAGAGGGCTCCATCCTGGAATAGCATTCCTGTCCATGTGTCTGCTCCATGGTCTACAGCTCCTGCAAGGTGCACAGACTCTCTGTGGGCTACATCTTCTTTCAGGGTGTATCCACTACCTCCAGTGTGGGGTTCCCTATGGGCTGCAGGTGGATCTCTGCTTCACTGTGGACCTCTGTGAGCCTACAGGGGCACAGCCTGCTTTACAGTGGACTGTCGGGAAATCTCTAAGTGCCTGGAGTACTTCCTACATGTCCTTTCTGAATGACTTTGGGGTCTGCAGAGTTGTTTCTCTCAGTTATTGTCACCCCTCTCAGCTGTTGTGCAGTGTTTTCCTAAATACCTTGTAGCAGAGGCATCACCAGCATGGCCAAGGGGCTCAGCTTTGGGCAGCAGCAGGTCCATCTTGGAGCTGACTGGAACTGGCTCTGCCTGACATGGGGACAGCTTCTGGTGTCTTTCACCCCTGCAGCCCACTCACCACCAGAACCTTACCAGGAAATCCCAATGCAGGTACTTACCTGGCAAGGAAGACTCCTTTTATTCTTGAGAAGGTTTTTTCAGGTTTCAGTATAGTGAAACTGGAAGTTGGGTAGTCTCTTTTGGTATGGGAACTGCTGTAGTTTTTCTGGTGGAGTAATGCATAAACTGCTATATGGTAATAATGCTTCTGGAACATTGTAAAAAATATCTGCAGTGCTCCCACAGACAGAAAGAATTTAACATGTTTACAGTCATCATTTGCATAGATCTATCTTTTTATCTTGTCATTGCATAGATCTTTTCATGTGACAGTCTTTACTTGTTTGTAAATTCCACAATTTAAACTGTTTTGATATAATGGCATTTTAAAAAGTTGTCTTCCCAAGTGGTTGGTAATTTAAAGATATTTTGTAGCTATTGCATGATGTGTTGTCTTTTTTTCTTGAGATAACAGATAAGAAGCACTTTAACTATAGTACTGTTCAATTAGTGTGAAGTATAGAAAGTGTATGTTTGCTCTTCTGATGGCTGCAGAGACACAGAAGACAATCTGGTGAAATGCTTCTGTTTGTACAGGATTTTTATATGTTCTTATTAGTATTCAAAATGTGAGTGTTAAAACTTTGAGCCCCTTTTTCATGACTGCTTAGACCACTGCTGCTGCGTTGAGCTGATTTGTTGCTGTAAGTTATTGCAATAGTAATATTTATTATGGTCTAAGTAAATATGAGAAACATCAGGGCTGGATTCCTGAGCTCCTGAAACATGTGGAATGGGGTCAGGAAAATTGTGGATGTATCTTTTAACCCAGTGAGGACTAGGTTTTGGCTTATTCTTTCAGAATATTCTGTGGAATTCCTTCAACAAGAATATTCTTATGGAAATTGAGAGATGTTCCATTAGAAGAAAAATTTGCAGGGCACCACTGGAGTAAACACAGAACTTGGAATGCAGGGCACAGACTATCAAAATCTCTGATTTTATTTATCTCTGAATTTTATACCTTTTTGAGATTTTTTTTTTTTTGGGTTTTTTTGTGCTTTTGGCCAAGACACATCATGTTGCAGACAGGCCACACATTTGGTTGAAAGTCTTTTTAGGAACACCAGTACATTTCCCAAAAAAATGAACTTTTTTAAATCTATAAACTGTGAAAGAGAAACCTTGTGTAACAGGTGAGGTTTAAACAGAACACAGTGTAGTTAATTTTACCTGCAAATATCATAGCACAGTGGGAGATGGTTGCCTGGATGTATTGATGCTATCTCTTTGGAAATAGATCAGTGTATGTTCCAACACAAAGCTTTGGGTTTTGTCTTGCTTACAGTGCAGTTGTTAATGGCTAAGATAAGTACATAATTGTCTAATATTCACTGTCTAATGAGGCTAATGAAAATCTAACATAAAGTAAATCTGCCCCTTATATTTCTGCTGCTGCTCACTTAATACAGAAAAATGGTGCTGGGAAGACTCTTACGTGCCCAAAGGGCAGCAAGATGGAATTCTGCATAGGACACCATGTACTTGAAGTTTCTTTGGTCAGCACTAATAGAATTTCTGAAGCAGGAAGAGAGCTCCATCTTCTTGCTTTGCCATTTATTATTTCTTTTGGCATACATCTAGAGAACCATTCAAGAGTAATCTTACTGCATTTTTGCTGTCACATAACTGTAGATGGTGTTTGGGAGACTTGTATAAGTTGTTCACTGTAGTTGCAGTCACTTAGTAGTTCTCTTTGCTTGTCCCTTTCATTGATTTATTTTTATTTCAAATGCCACAAGAAAGAAGGGGAGATCTCAATTTTTATTGTAGGATATGAGGGGAAAGAATTTTAATTCCCATCTCTGAAAGCATTAATTTTAAAAAATAGATAATTTATTAAATATATCCTGACACAAATTTATGGTAATGACAGTAGCTTACAGCATCTGCTGTCAGGGAGCTAAACTGGCAACTATCAGCAGTCAGAATGCCAGTTTATATGCAATTCAGTGAGTTCATGCAATAGTTTATAAGCCTGAAAAGTATCCTTTTCTGATCCGTAGCCTTCAGTGTTACTTTTACAAACAGCATGAAAACTCTGGGGCCTAGTGACGGTAGCATGGAGTGGCAATCTAGTTATTCATTTGCCTTCAAATGGGTGAACAGTGTTAATCTTGGAGAAAATAATCTGTTAATTCCAAGCGAACTAAGTGGCTGTTCAAAGTCTGTTTTCTGCACATGAAGCCCTACTGCAATGTACTTTCCAGTCATAAAACCAACAGTCTCTAGATTCCTGAATGAGGAAGGTAACAGAACAATGAGTTTTGAGATAGGACTGTTGGGGAAGTGTTTCAGGTGGTATCTTTGTAGACAAGTATGTCGCTCTTTCCCTTCAGTCTATTTGTGTCGGTTTTACTTGCTTTGAAAAGTAATCCTTTTGGGCTAGAAAGACTTGGTTAGTGTCAGATATTCCCGTAAAATAACCAGTCACCAATTGTATGCAAACTTCTTAACTTCTGCTGCTCTCACAAGGTGTACTATAGGAATAGGTAGGGGAAAGAAGGTGTAAAAATCTTAAGACTTTCAACTTATTTGTTTCAAGTCATTGTTCTTTCATCTTTTTCCTAAGTTTTAGAAAGCTGTTAAGAAACTGATAACCAATCTACAGATTTTGGGTAGTAGGATGGAAGGTGATACAAGAGGAACTTCATTTTTGGCTTCATCAGTGGTTTTTTGGGGGCATCTTTTTTGGTTTAATACTTGTGATGAAGTTCGCAGGGGTCTTAGGATGAGGGAAGAGATGAGAATGTTGACTCCGTGTTTCAGAAGGCTGATTTATTATTATATATATTATATTAAGACTACACTAAAAGAATAGAAGAAAGGATTTCATCAGAAGGCTAGCTAAGAAGAGAAAAAGAAAGAATGATAACAAAGGCTTGTGGCTCGGACTCTCTGTCCGAGCCAGCTGACTGTGATTGGCCATTAATTAGCAACAACCACATGAGACCAATCACAGATGCACCTGTTGCATTCCACAGCAGCAGATAATCATTGTTTACATTTTGTTCCTGAGGCCTCTCAGCTTCTCAGGAGAAAAAATCCTAAGGAAAGGATTTTTCAGAAAATATGTCTGTGACAAATACCTTTATAAAATTCTGTGTTAGTTGCCAGTACATGTTGGCACTAACCTCTACCTTTCTGAAGCTTGCCAGAATTAGGATTTGGAAATCTCTCTTTCTTCACCATGTCATAAACAGGATTAATTTACCTGAACACCCAATTTCTAACTCGTGTGACAGTCAGATGAATTAGGGGTTTGAAATTCTTCTTGTTCTTATTGCTTGAAAGGCAAACAGCTACAGTTCCACATTCTAAGGGGAAGAAATTTTTTTGTTAGCAGAATTGATGAATAACAGATACATAGCAAATGCATTTAAGAAATAAATCTTTTTAATCCTCTTCTGTGAGCCCAGGTTTCTTATGCTCAGAGCTCAGTTTCAACTTCTGGGTCTGAAGTTTTTGTAATTCTCTTGGGGTGATTTTACAATAATACTTTATTCCCTGATCATCTGCTTTATGCCCAGAAATGTCTGCACTATCTTTAAGATGAGGCAGGGGGCAGGACCAGAGCCTGGAAACACTGGGCATGGGCTCAGTTCAGTCTCGCTGTCCAGTGTGTTCTGGACAGTGTGGACAAGGATGTTGCTTTTCTGATTGTTCTTTTGTTGGATTAGGTTTTTAGGTTTTTTTGCTAACTTGAAGCAAGAAGGTCCTTCCCTTCCCGGAACTTCCCAGAACTTCCCTTCCCTTCCTGGAACTTCCCTTCCCATAGCCTGGAGGCTGTACCAGGAATCCTCTCAGCGGCTTTTTGGTTTTTTGTTTCCTTGGACTGTTTTTGGCTTGTCTTATTTTTCCTTTTGGCCTGGCTGGGGAGCCAGCAGGACCACCCTGAACCCAAAAGCTCAGGGGAGCTGAACCAAAATGAGAAAGGACATTAAAATCCACCAGCTTTGGCTGCTGCAAGGAGGAGACCCATGCCAGAAATTCAACAGCTTTCCCATCTGCTCTGTTCTGGGCTGCTGTGTGATCTCCTCTTCTCCTTTCCAGAGACAAAAGGGACCAACTGCCATTTTACTCCGTGGCATGCCATCAGCCTCTGTATTTTTTTTCCCTGGGCATTTTTCTGAGCTTTTTTTGCTAAGCTGTTGGTGGGTGTCTGGGTGTGTGGAGGGTAGGTTTCTGGGAATTCATATCTAGCATTTATTCAATCCTTTTCTATGCCTTAGGGCACCCCAATGCATTTTTGTTTGTTTGTTTGTTTTTTATTTTGGTCTGTTGTTGTTGTTATTAATAAGCAGGTCTTTTGAGGTTTTTTCACTTTCACTTGCTGGTATCAATTTCTCTCATTGGCAGAAGAAAAAGGAGTTATTGAAGGGCTTTTTCTCTTTAGAGGATGTACTCATTCCAGGGCATTTTCTCCTGAAACTTGTGGGTAAACAATGCTGTCTCTCCAAAACAGAGACAGCATTGTTTACCCACATCTGAATGTGGACAGCCTCTGAATTAGGACAGATTCTTTCTGGGCAACTTTTGCTTTTCTTGCCATCCCCCTTCATGGGTGACCACTAGTGGGAATTTACTATTGCTTCACTTAGTTCATAGGACAGCCAAAGTAATTTTCACTGATATTTAAAAACAAATTCAGTTCTGCTGAGCCATCACTGTTGAATGGACTTGCGTAATGCCATACAAGTGAACAACCTAACCCTTTGGATCAGATGAACTTCTAAACTGCTTGTAAAGTAACTGCTTATTAATTTTGTAAGTAGTAGTGATACATTATTTCTAATCTTATAAAGCCATATACATCTCACAGCATCAGTTACCTTGTTAAAATAACAGATGCCTAATCTGTGGGTTTGTTTCTGTATACAAGTTATTTTGCCAATATTTTATTTTCACATGACAGGTTAAAAGGGTATAATATGTGTTCACTTCACTGCTACATTAGTGGTTAGAAGTCCTTTTGTCAGAAGGCAGTGGTAGTGTCCATCTCTGTAATTTTTATTTTTTCTCTGTGAAAATAAGGCAACATTTTGTTGCAAGCTGTCACATTCTGTTTTCATAGAAAAGAGTCAATTGAGTTTTAAGAATAGGGTTTTTTTAATAGTCCTAATGGTGGCTTTATGTTTTTCACTAGTAGAGACAGTAACAAACAGACAGTAGTCTGTTTGCAATTGTCATTTGATCAGAAATTTCTGTGGAATAAACAGCCAATGCCATGGATAGTGAGTTAAATATTGTAAATATTGGAGAATCTTTTTGTTGTACATTTTGTGTAAAAATACTCTCCATTTAAGCCTTCTGAAGTTAGGAAAAAAAATGCATTTGCATAGCTTTTACTTCTGTGACTTATATTTTCTGTTTCTAAAATTTATGCATCAGTAGTTTGAGAGTAATTTTGAAACTGTTTCCCATGCTCTAAATATACATCTAAAAGTGTAGACTATGTGGTGCACCTGTTTTATTTCTGATGCTTTTCTCAGAGGTACATAATTTTCCAAACAGTTTTTCTAAGTAAAAAGATTTTATTTTAGATCCCTTTATCAAGTGTGTCTTTTTTTTTTTTTTTTTTTTTTTTTTTTTTTTGTCTAGCACAGTAGGTTTCTTGGAGCAGCAACTCTGATCAGTAATGAGCAGATGATAACAAGTTAAACAGTGCCTGGTAAACAACGCAATCACAGTGGCAACAGTGCACAAGCAACATCAAAGAGCAGGGGACTTTGGTGTCCCTGTGTCAGTAGGAAACATGCCCAGGATCTCAGCTGCCAGAGTGCCTGCAATTTTTACATAGATTTTTCTATAGGTCTTGTAACCATGTCTGTTAATGCAACAGAGAATGATCCTCCCAGATTCTTTGTGGGTGGAGAAGATGGAGAAGGATTATTGGATTCAGCCAGATCTACAGATTATGAACACTTCTATGACCATGGGGAAGAAGAGGAGGAAGAGTATGACTCTGTAAGTACTGTAGGAGCACTTGTTCACTATTCTTTGTTCTCAAGCATTACTTTTGATTTCCAATTTTTTTTCAAAAGTGGTTTATAAAATTTTTTTTTTCAAAATATTTTTCAATATTTAATTATTTTTCAAAAATGGCATTAGCTCACATAAATCTAGTACTGAAATGGTGTTCTAAATTGAGAAATTGTTCATATTCAGATAATGATATGTCCATAATGTTTGGAAAAGAAGAATATCAGAAAATTATGTATACCTTGAACTATGTAGTAGATGTGCTTAATTTTAGAGAATTTCAGGGCAACTGAGGTTGATGTGCATCATTTGGAAACTTGATTTGGATTCTGGGAATGAACTTCATGATGGCATAAGCCTCTGTTGTATTTATTTGGATAGCTGGAAGCAAAAGAATTATTGGGAATTTTTCTTCTGTGTGCTGTCAACTGCTTCAGAGTTAAGTTTTGTTTTGTTTTTGTTTTTGTTTTTCTTTCCTTGTCTTGGTATATTGAAAGTGCATGCTAAGTTCATCTTAATTATACCTTAGTTTATTTTATCTATAAAGTGTTCTGAATTGTATTTTGAGCACTGTGCTCACCGATTTTTAGCTTGCTTAAGACAAACTCTTAATGGTATTACGCATTAGTCATCATGTCATTTTTTAACTCTTTGTTGTTTGTTCCTTTTGCAACATTGCATTTTATGGAACAGATGACATTTTCACTAATTGTGAATTTGTCTAAAAGGTTTAAATGCAAGACAGCATTGCTAAAGCACTTCCCATTATTAAAAGTAACTTGGAAATGCAGAGTAGCAATGCAAAATTAGCAGCTCAGGTATCTCAATTCAGTGAGCCTATTTTGGCAAGGGAAGGTAGCTGGCTAGGTTTACAAAAAGCAGTAAGTTGATTTAAAGGATTGCTCTGTGGGTTTTTTTGTTTGTTTCCTTTATAGAGCAGAATAGATTGGCCATAGGTTGCCCTTAGAAATATCACTGACAGAAAAAAATTATTGAAAGTTTAACGTGAAAGTAAATCTAGAGTATGCAAAAAAAGTGAAACTGTTTACACACTAAATAGTTCAGAAATCTAGAAAAGTAGTTTCTTGTTTTCTAATATTCCTTTTCATAATTCACTTGTAATATTCGGTGATGAGAGGCTTTGTGACTGTTAATTAGACATTAAAAAATGACAAAATTGAAAAATCAATTACTAGTTAATTTCAGAGTAAGCCATAAATATGATTTTGTTCAGATCCGACACTCTTGACTTAGCCTTTGATCATGTTTGTTCCTGGTAACAATACTCAAAAAAAGGAATATAGAGCTGTTAAACAGTTTCACTCTTGAGGCATTTTTTTAGGATTTACTGTGATATGCTGTTACGCTGCATTTTGTTATTTGCTAGCAATTTACCTGATTAAAAACTAAATTAATGATAGTATGTGAATTTTAAGAGAAAATACCTGCTCTAGTATTGTGCTGCTAAAACCCTGTTGTGTTTGTAAAATTTAGAACCCATAAAAATTACTTTTCCCTTGCCCCTGCCTCCTTTCCAGCCACCAGAAAGACAAATTGCAGTTGGGATTTGTTCAATGGCTAAGAAATCGAAGTCCAAACCAATGAAAGAAATTCTTGAACGCCTCTCCATGTTTAAGTATATAACTGTGGTGATATTTGAAGAGGATGTTATTTTGAATGAGCCAGTAGAAAATTGGCCTTTATGCGACTGTCTCATTTCTTTTCACTCTAAAGGTAAATCTTGTAATAATACCATAAATACTTGTGCCATCTAAATTATTTAAGCTCTTTGAAAGTCCTTTTAGGTTTTTTGTCTGGCAGTTTTATTGGATTTCCTAGGATGTGATTCTTTTTTCTTCTTTACTATAATACAACTGACTTCTAAAGTGTGAGTTTATTAAATGATACTGTTTACATTGCTTGTCTGACACAATATAAGAATAGCTGTCCCACTGGTAAATATATTTGAAGCCACTGGAAACAGTGATGTAATGCAAAGGCTCAAACTCTTTACTAGTAAACTAAATTACTGTGTCTTGTAATTTTAATTTGTTTTCTTAATAAACATTTTAGGGTTTCCACTGGACAAAGCAGTAGCTTATGCAAAACTCAGGAATCCGTTCATAATCAATGACTTGAATATGCAGTATCACATACAAGACAGGTAAATAATACTAATCACCTTTTAAAGAAAGTCATTTTTGTCAGAGACTATAAAAATTTGTCGTTATTGCATAGCAACAGTTCCAATGTATTGTCCCTGCCCATGGCGGAGGGTTTGGAATCAGGTGATTTTTAACATCTCTTCTAATTCAAACCATCCCATGATTCCATGATTGTATAGTAGTTTAAATAAAATTACAGCGAATGTTACACTTTATTAACGTATGCATAGTTTCCTGGAATGTGTCTTCAGGTGTGTTTCTTTCTTTTGCTGTTTTTACATTGATGTATCTGAAGATTTACCAAGTTAGAAATTTGCTGGTACAATTTTCTAAAGCTTAGCAAATAAAAAAAGTTTAAACTCTTAAAATACATATAGGGATAGGTATGTATAGCAGCTCTACAAGCTCAGATAATTGTAGAATTCATGTCATTTACAGTATTTTTTTCTGTAAAGATGATACTTAACAGAAGTTGTTGGTACTCAAAGGTCATGTGGTTATTGAAAGCAAATTTTCTTTTGGAGCTAAGGTCATGCCTAGCAAACATTAATTAAAAAATAGTAAGCAAAATACATGAACACTGAAACCTTCTGAACAGTGAGCAGACTTGCTATTTCGGATGCCTTCAGTAACTGTTCTGTATAAAGTTGAACAGTTGAAAATTTCCTTTAACAAGAAAATTGTTTTGTGCAAATGTCTGTTGCACTGCCAGATAGAAAAGGAATGGCATTGCAAAGTGCATTTTTATTGATGTTGAAGAGACCACTGCAAAGGTACAGCTGTGTCAGTGACCTTTAAAGCATTATATTGGTAAATAGAGTATTATATATGTAAACTTATCCTGTGTGATTTGAAAAAAAAAAAAAAGTGGGTTTTTTTTTCTCCTCCTTGATTGTAAAATGCAAATATTTGCAGGATTTGCTGGCTCATTTCTTCATGTTCTTTTCTTTAGAAGAGAAGTCTATGGTATTCTTAAAGCTGAAGGAATTTTACTTCCTCGCTATGCAGTTCTGAACCGTGATCCAAACAATCCCCAAGGTAAAAAGAGCAGAGAAAAATTAGCATCTCACTGTTTCCACTGGAGAACAGTATGGACATAGTGGAAAACTAAATTTCTACTGCCTAGACAATTCATTTTTGTGGTTTGATTTCCACACCAGCATTTAAAGTGTGTGTTGTGGACTGACCTTACTGGCTGTGGGGTGCAGTATGTGGAAAAAAAAAAAAAAAAAAGAGGTTGAGGCTGTGTCAGCGCTGCTCAGCATTAACAAAAACATCAAGACTTTTGTCACAAGTTCAAAACATAGCACCATACCAGCTGCTGTCAAGAAAATTAACTCCATCCCAGCCAAAGGCGTTACAAGTATGCAACTGAGAAGTATGATTCTGACACCATACATCTTACAGACATCATAGAATAACTACAATATAGGGCCTCCTTACTCAAACTGAGCTTCTAATATGTCCCTGAATAGAGCAGCATTCAGGATATTATATTAACCACAATTACTATTAATTTTCCTTTGGAAAGTAATATTGACAGAAACAAGTCAGTCTATTGAATTCTTCCCCTTCTGAGTATAAGCAGCCATGTATTTGAAATCTATTCTAGACATATCTGCAGATGCTGTACTATAAATATAAATTGGAATCTATTTTTTGTGTACCTGCAAAAAAACCTGAACATTTTCTACTAAAATGAAAACTTTAAGCAACAGTAAGAGATTGCAATGACAGGTCAAGAGAATTTTGCATTAAAATGTTATTTTTCCATGTGCTCTACGGAAAAAAGGATGCATTTATGCTTCAAAAGGGAAATTAAAGCTGCTGCTTGCAGTGAACCAGTATTGAATACCAGATTCCTGATTGCTGATACCAGAGGACATAATTTTATGTTCAGGGTGCATTTATCACACAGTGTGAGACAGTTCTAACTCTATGGAAGATGGCTGTGGCATCTAACACCACGCTGTGTATATAATTCACCTGCCAGCTCCCTGATATTTCAGGAAAGGGCACTGGAAAAAAGAAGACAAATATCACTTCCCTCTCTTCAAAACACTTCAAATATACCATCTTACGCACCTGCAGGAGACAAGTTCCTATCTGACAATGCGGAAATCCACAGTAATTCCGGAACATAGTATTTAAATAACATAATATAGACATGGTACAGCAAAAATATACTGCATGTGATCATCAGTCATTGTGCAGTCAGTAAAAATCAGAGAAACAAGGATATAATAGAATATTATTTTTTCAAACTGCAAATTAATGTACATCTCTTAATAATTGTATGCCATTAGTATACTGTTACAGCTCTATTCTTTGCACTGTTCTTCAGAATGCAACTTGATTGAAGGAGAAGATCATGTGGAAGTGAATGGAGAAATTTTCCAGAAGCCCTTTGTAGAAAAGCCAGTTAGTGCTGAGGACCACAATGTTTATATTTATTATCCAACATCTGCTGGGGGTGGAAGCCAGAGGCTCTTTCGAAAGGTGAAATTATGGTACTAAAGCTATTGAAAAGTTTTAAGTGTCTAAAAGGATTGCAGAGTAATTCTGTCATGTCCTACTTGCTTAGGAATGGTGGCGGATCAGAGAAATTTCAGGAGAACATATAGATTGAATGAAGGCATATGTTTCTTGCAGTAGATGGTTAGCTACTGCAGATTCTTAGCACACACCATTAATGTACTTCTAGAATCTTATAAAAATCTTTTGGCAATGGTCAAAAGTTTGCTTCATTTGGTACATGAAGTGTTTTCTTAGTACAAGTGTGTTATTTTAGGTGGTTTCAAAGTTTCTCAAGCAGTATTCTTTGAGTTTTTTAATGGAAAAAATACACCTTTCAGATTGGCAGCAGAAGCAGTGTTTATTCTCCTGAAAGCAGTGTGAGGAAAACAGGCTCCTATATTTATGAGGAATTCATGCCTACAGATGGAACTGATGTGAAGGTATGACAACTGTGCATTCTTATTTATATTTGGAACAATCAAGTGCTCAAAGAGCTTGTCAGTTTTAAATCTTGGTCAAGGATTAATTTTAATTGAGTTTTACTACAATTCATAAGTAAAAAACGCAATTCTGATTCTAGGTAAACATGGTACTTGTAATGTAGAGTAGCTATGTTTGCATTGTTAGAATCAAGTGCTGGAGGCTTGCTACCCGATATATTGTCTTTCGTTTTTTGTATTGTATTAGTGCCAGAGCAGCATCTTCTTTCCCATGCTAACAGGTTCTGCCTAGATAATTTATCTGAAGTTTTAAGGTTACAAAGAAATCTGACTGAAGTAGATCTTAGAATGCTAATTAATAAGCAAAAGTTACATGCTAAAATTTTATGGAGTCAAAGAAAATAACCTTTGTGGACCTTATCTATAATAATTTTCACTCTTTCATTTAGGTTCTTAACCAGAGGTATTAGGTACCATGAGAGAATGCTAAAACCGAGCAATAACAAAGTAGGTGTTAAACCAGCCATCTGTGAAGATTACTTCCTTTCCCTTTAATTTTGGCTATTTTAAGCCCATTTCAAAACATGTGAAACCAATGTTTTACAATATTCATAAGAGATCTCCATATTTAAACAAAAAATTGCAAGTGTAGTGAGTGGGAGGTCTAATCCAAAAAGCCCTTTTATTAACTGCAGTCAGCTTCTTGGTATCACTTGGTGGTGCATGAGGGGAATACTCTTTCCATGTTCTCAGAAAAATGCCCTGGTGTACTCTTCTGAAGGTTATTCTGTGCAACACTTTGCACAGAAGTTTATATGTGTTTACAGATGTTTGTGTAAGAGCTTTACAAACTTTTCACAAAGATTCTTGCAACAAGAAGTGATGCAAATGGCTTGAGGATTAGGGACTATTTTGGCTAGTTGAAGTGTAGTCATCAAGCAGCAGTGCTCTTTTAATACTCCAAATAAGTAATGGATTTTTTAATAAGACTATCAATATTATATTAGGCAGTTTCACTTAACTTACCCTCTTGCCTGAATTCACTGAATTAGCAGTATTGGCACTCATCTGCTTTAGCTGAATACTTTTTTAATCAGTGCTTGGAGTTTGTTTTTTAATTAAAAAAACTGTAGCCTATTTTTGAGAGCTGCTGACAAATCTCTTCCAACATATGCCCCAAACCCTTCAGTGAGCATCAAAACTGCAGTAGAAAGATAACACAATTTTTCTGTCAAGCTCTTGGCTGGAGTTATTCTCTTAATTTAAAAAGTATGTTTACATTTTAGACAGGATGGAACAAAGCAAGGATCTGCCCAGCTTTTAAGATTGTCATCTAAAGACTGTCGTCTTAAAGCTGGGCAGATCCTTGCTTTGTTTCGTCCTATCTAAAATGTAAACATACTTTTTAAATTAAGATAATAACTTAATCCTGCGGCCAGATTTCTGAAAGTAAACTGAAATAATTTTCAAATTAACCTGTTCTCCAGGTTCTGCAGATGTTTTGGAGAAGAAACCATTTACATCTTTGTGCCAACATAACTGAGAAATTAATTTTTATTAATTGAGTTTTTATAATTACTCTTTTTCTTGTTTTATCCCAGGCTGTCAGTAATGATGTGTGCTCTCTGAAGGCAGAGAATGCCACTGAGGAAGATACTTTAGTGTGACCTTTTCAATGACAGAAGCAGCTAGTATCTTTTGATGTTGTTGTCACGTTTGAGTTATTTGCATACATTTTGCAAATTTATGCAACATCATTTCAATACACTGGATCAAGAGCTCCTGTTTTTCAATACAGGTGTACACAGTAGGTCCAGACTATGCTCATGCTGAGGCCCGGAAGTCTCCAGCTCTGGATGGCAAAGTAGAACGAGATAGCGAAGGAAAAGAAGTGAGATACCCAGTCATCCTGAATGCAAGAGAGAAGTTAATTGCTTGGAAAGTATGCCTTGCCTTTAAGGTAAGCTGATTGCTTTCCTATCTGATCAAACATTTAGTGTTAATTAATTGCTTGTTACATGAAACTTCTGTAGGGGTTTAGTGCATGAACCAGCAGTGGTAATTAGTGCAGAACTCCTAGGAAGGTGGAAAGTTAAACTTCTATATGACATCTTTTTTTAATCAAGAAGGATTTTTCCTTTAATGTATTGAAAAGTTCTGGATAAGTTGCTCGTGTTGCATTAGTTCCCTGAATTTACATGTTGCTATTGTGTTTTGCTAGCCCACAGTGTTTGTGTATAATATTTTCACATGTTTTGATACTAGTTTCTAAATTAGCAAAACACACTTCCAATAAAGTTTTTGTAACTTCTGTTGCATAGTATTTTCATCGGGTATAGATTCATTGTTAATTTGGTACTTACATGATTAAGTAAGTAAGCTTACTTGAATAAATTGGTATTAATTTGATAGTTTTGATTTTTGTATCACTTTAAGATTGCTGTATAGTTACAAGGATTCTTTTGTTCAAAACATCATTTAGTGCCTTAGTCTCCTTTTACCTGTTTTATAGGAAGGTTTTCAGTCTGTCTCCTTTACCTGAATGTGCCTGTGATGGCATTCTGTAGGGTGTGCACCTCTATCAGCGAAGTGGGCTTTGAGATCTTAAGAAGTAACCTGTTGAAATAGCTTCTAGTATTCTCTACTAATGATGTCAATAGTATGTTAATATTGTTAATGTCAAAACTATCTTGTGAAATTTTAACAAAAATGGTTTTTCAATTTTTTTTTTGTAATTTCTTGCCTGCCATCCTTAAAAACCATATGTAGTGGGAAACCACTGTCAGAAAGGGGGACTTGTGGGCCCGTGGTTGCTGTGAGTCTTGAAGTTTGTGCTCCTGTGTACTTGACCTTAAATACTAATACTACTAGGAATATGCAGGAAGGATAAAATCAAGTTGGAGATAAAAAGTTAAAAACAGGAAGATGTTTGCATGATGTGGGTGAACCTAACATGGAACTCACATAAGGTAGTAAGTGTAAAGTGTGATGACATGTTTTGGTCATGTTTTCAGATGAATACCTGGTTAAAATATAAAATTTGTGTAGAATAAGCAATCCTAAATCACTTGAACTTTTATTCTTTAAAACAGCAAACAGTTTGTGGTTTTGATTTGCTACGTGCTAATGGACAGTCCTATGTCTGTGATGTGAATGGCTTCAGTTTTGTGAAAAACTCCATGAAATACTATGATGATTGTGCTAAAATACTGGGGTAAGAGTTTCCTGATTTATTTCAGATTTGCTTATTAACCTCCTGCATATTATTGTAGTTTATGTACTGTCAAATTTCTTATTATTTTTGTTTACTTATTACTATGAATTATTTCTTATTACTATTAATATTATTTCTCATTACTATTAATTATGAATTATTTATTTAAAATTAAATATCACATTAAAAGTCACTAACTTAAACAATTAAAAAATCCTTAAAGAGAATCCTAAGTCAATTAAAAAATATTAACTAAATTCCTTATTCCTAAAATTATTCCAAACACCTGAGTTTTTAAAAGTGCTTACAACTAACTGAATAAGTATTTTGAAATCAAGATTAAGTTCTTAAAGGTAGCTGAGATCTTTTCAACTAGTGAAGTGCTGCTGGATGGTTGTGACTGCTGGTATTTAATGCGTCCAAATTGCTGTACATTGTCCTTAATCTGAAGCTGGTGTGTACTTGTATGTTTGTGGATTTCATACTTGTAAAACCAAACTAAAATAGAATCATGGCGTCTTCTATCATACCATCTTGTCTCTCCCACTGAAGGCAAAAAAAAGTATAATGAGGGATCATATAGAATTTGATATGGAACTCTATGCCAAGGAAATGTTGTCTTTAAAGTAGGCTAAGCACATTGTGACTGGCTTTATAGTAAGATTGCACTGATGAGATACGGCATGAATTTTGCATGATCTAATGGTCTGCAATTTTGTTATGTTAAGGAATTTGCAAGTTTTTTGAAGGTTTTTAGCAATTACATTTTGGCTTATTCTACTTTAAGATGGACTTTTTTTTCCCGTCTGTGTTACTGCTTCTTACGTAGCTATTAGTCTGAAGTTCAGTGTAGCTTGATGAAACATTTATGAAACAGAACATTATATGTACCATCCTTCTTGAGGTGGAGACTGCATTGTCATTTTATAGTTACAATGAGAGACTGTACCTATTTTTCCAGTTTTGTCACAGAAACTACTGGTAGAAAATAGCAGTTAATTCTTTGATGAGAATGGTTTGGTGATTATTAGGCACTTTTAGTTAGGCAGCAAAGCCAATTGTCTGCATATATAAATGGACAAGAGTAATTCCTATTCGAGGAACTTTTAGGAACTGGAGCTCAAACGCTGAAGTTTGTTACAAATACAGGGCCAGTAGTCTAATGCTCCTGTAGCAGTTGTAATAGCTCAAAATTATTAAGTGGTGTTTGTTATGCAATTAAAAGAAAAATATGTACAGTTATACATTCATGGCTGCTAGTATTCTAAAACTACATGAATAAAAATGCATATATAAAATCTGTTTGGAGTTTGTATGTGTTGTATAAGCTGTGCTTTAAACTTACTTGGTTTTTTTTATTATTTTTAACTTCCTATTTTAGAAATATCATAATGAGAGAACTTGCTCCCCAATTTCAAATACCATGGTCAATTCCTTTGGAAGCTGAAGACATTCCTATTGTGCCAACCACCTCTGGAACAATGTAAGAAAATAGTACCTACACCTAAATTGTGCAAACTCCCTATGTAACTTTTGTGTGAATATTTTTTTCTCTTTGCAAGGTGTGCCCACGTTGGTCTGTGAATGCTTGTTTTGTGTGCTGAAAACAAGGAAGGAATCACAATTGCTATATCAGCAGTCAGAGTTTCTCACCCTTAGTCAAGCTGAGTACAGAACAGCAGATTTTATAGTTTAGTGTCTTTTATACATAGCTTCCACTGCTAATCATTGTTCCAGCACCAACTTAATATGTGCTTCTAATAAACATGCTCTCTCATTTAATGATCCTCAAAATTTTTGTTTTAAAAACTACTTCAAATAGATATTCTATAGTTACTAAAGTCTTAAAATCAGTTTTTATATTTTATACCTGACATCATTTTCAGTTAACCTTATATTTTTGCATATATTTCCATCACTTCTGTAGTTAATGTCAAATGACTACAACTTTTTCAATTGTCTTGATTGTAGTTGGTTTAATATTAAATAAAAGACCCTTGTGTACAGACTTGTGAAATACAACCCTTGAAATTTCAGGATGGAGCTTAGATGTGTTATAGCTGTAATACGCCATGGGGATCGAACACCAAAGCAAAAAATGAAAATGGAAGTAAAACATCAGAGGTAAAGAGAATCTTGGTAAAAGTTATTTCCCATATTTTAGAGTATAGGATTTTGGGGCTAAGGAAGCAGTGAATTGACCAGGAATTGCACAATTGCAAGTTGTTTTTTGTTTTTGTTATCCTCTAAATCTAACAGTTTTAGATACTACAAATAATTGCAAGTATGCACCTCTCTTTCTGACAGGACTGTCAACTTACTTGTGCAGATTTCCTTCAACACATGCTGTGCCTTGTGTCCTGTTTGATTTTATGGAAAATGCATTTTTGTCTATAAATGTCTTTATTAAATATTCTCTGCTGCATTATTTTATTAAAAATAATGCAGCAGAGAATATTTCTGGTTCTGCATTAGACTATGGTTTCTGCCTTCTGCTTTTTATCATAACTATTTTGGTATGCGATGTGATATTACTTTTTCTAGTCATTTTTGGCAAAGTTTAATGACTCTAAATTTCTGGTAGATAGCATCTTTATGTGGCATTCATAAGCCAACTTACATAATTGACCTGGAACTAGGTGGAGTTTCAGTAAAAAGGAATTATTTCTTTTGGGACTAGATTCTTGCATTCAGGGCATGCTGAAGAAGAGTAGGACTGCTCATTTGCTGGTTTTGGTCCCTACTTCTGTTCAGGATCATTCTTGAAGATTGGTATTGATATAGCTGCATATTCAAATAATATATCATTCAAATATATAGAATATAATCTTTTTTTTTTTTTAATACTTAGCAAGTCAGTGAATCAGCTTTTGACTAAGTCACTTTTGGTGCTCTTGTTTCCCTAATACATTGAAAACTTTCTGGGAAGATGGGATTTGAATAACCCATTGGGTTTTGGGTTAGACCTCTGTACTACAAGTTTTAACCTAATTTTCAAATACTGTAAAGGTACTAATTTTAGATCTCTTCAAGAATCTCTTGTTCAAGTAGTAGTAATTTATTTTATTAATGGAATTTTTAAGTTATTTTTCTTTATCTTAAAGATTTTTTGATCTCTTTGAAAAATGTGATGGATATAAATCTGGAAAACTGAAACTGAAAAAACCAAAACAGTTGCAGGCAAGTTTCTTTATTTTTTTACTGTAATATTTTGTAAGTAGAATCTATTTATTTAATTAAATCTTATGTTTCCTTCCTTTAGGAAGTACTTGATATAGCAAGGCAGCTCCTTGTAGAACTTGGGCAAAACAATGATTCTGAAATTGAAGAAAGTAAAGCAAAACTTGAACAGCTAAAGACTGTGTTAGAAATGTAAGTATCTAATTTTCAGGCTTCATAGCAATGAAGTTATATCTGCTGTTTTGACTTGTTCTACCAGTTACTGTGTGGATTGCAGTGTTATCAAACACATAATAATATAATAATTCAAGCACAATGTTTTTGAAGAGAAGGGATGTCATGTTTTTCAAACATGTTTTTTCATCACTCTGGTTTTTTTCTTCTTGACTTTTTCATTTACCTTATTGCTGTATCTAGCGTCTCAGTATACATTCAAAAAGACAAGGTTACTTTTGTTGATGTTGATTTTGTCTTGCCTGTTTTTAAACTGAAAATACTTGTAAGCAGGGTCTGCTTCTTGTAGTATGTCATAATGACATCTGATAAAGCCAGTAAGAACTGTCACCATGCTTACTTGTCTATTTACAGCAAACTCTGAGGATTGAAGATAAATAAGTCTTTGTATACTAAGTCTGAAATACTTAGTAACAACAAAAAAAAAACCTTTAAAACCCCAACAAAGTAAAGAAAACAACAGAAACAAAAGGCTTCAAGGTTTATTAAAGATCTGGCATATTAGACTGTGGAAATGGTAATAGGAATTTTTAATTTAAAAAATATCAGGGAACAGACAATAATTATTGAAATTTATAATAATTGTTTTAAATACTGAATTTTGCTTGAGAACTTAATGGGACTATAAAACCAGTAGCCATCTACACTGTGAGACCAGTTTCTAGATACTGATAGCCACTGTAGTTTTGGATCTGAATAGATAAATTACTTGTGCCATGTCCAATACTGCTTGTTGTTGGCAGGGGGGGAGGAGGGGGGTTCCAGTTTTATGTTCAGTGTTGTAAAAGGTAGAATTAAATAGTATTTTAAGATGTTTCATTACAGCATAGTTGTTACTTCTGCTAATTCTATGCTTGTTGAATTAATGTTTATTCTAAGGACTGCTTCAATAAATGTTGGTCAAATGCACAAATCATTGACCAACAGAGAATTATTATATCCTCTTATAGGATTTTGGCAGTTTTGGAGGAAGATAATTAAAATGTTTCTCTTCCTCTTCTCTTCTCATTTTTCCCTGTTCCTGCTTAAGGTATGGGCATTTTTCAGGCATAAATCGCAAAGTTCAGTTAACATATCTTCCTCATGGCTGCCCTAAGACTTCCAGTGAAGAGGAAGGTATTGTATTACTTTTGTACCTAACCACTTAATATTATGTGTATATAAATAGTCATGGACTACTGATATAACATGTCTTGATGTGAAAAAGAGGGAATATTCTGTTTTGAAAGAATGTATAGTTAGCAGATATTCACAGTATTTTAATCTGCTGAATTGTGCACCTAAAACTCTGTAGTAAACTTCTCTTCTAACCCTGCTCTTGTGCAGCAGAAGAATAACATGAAAAGAAACTTCAGTGATTCACCAAAATGGTTTTTGAGCCAGTATAAGAAAATCTCACTCAACAATTACTATCTTTAAAACATTTACAAATTGTAGGGTTTTTAGCATCCAATTTGTTTTAATTTTTCTGTCTTGATTTACTTTTTGCTTCAGATTCATGATAAATATTTTTCACATATATTCTCTTTATAGTTTTATTATTTCAGTTGTCTCTATTTCAAGTGCCCATTTAGTTCACCAGGTCAATATGTCCTTAATGTTAGAATACTATTAAAGATTCATAATGTTGAAGAGGTCCTTTGATGAAGCTTCTCATAGACCAAAAACTTTTTGTTAATTAGGAAAAAAAAATTAACAATATACTTAAATACTAAGCTTTTCTCCCTGTGTAAAATTAGATAATAGAAGAAATGAGCCATCCCTGCTTCTGGTTCTAAAATGGGGAGGAGAGTTGACCCCTGCAGGCAGGGTTCAAGCAGAGGAGCTTGGAAGAGCTTTCAGGTGTATGTATCCAGGTGGACAAGGTAAAAAGAAAATTATCATAATAATTTTCAAAAAAAATCAATTGAGTGTCGTAAATCACTTTTGAAGATAATCAAGTGCAAGATGAGAGTTTGAGCAAAATGTTTATTTGGTAGGAGATTATGCTGGATTTCCTGGATGTGGATTACTTAGATTACATAGCACTTACCGACATGATCTCAAAATCTATGCTTCTGATGAGGGACGAGTTCAGATGACTGCAGCAGCTTTTGCAAAGGTACAATGTGAAGTGGTATTTTCATTTCTAAAATTCTGATATTCTCAGGTTTGTGTTTTCTTTTGAAGTCTGGGAGAGATGTACAGTTTATTAGAAAAAGGTATTTTCAAAGAGTGTGAAATAGTGTCAAATAATGTGCCAAACATTTGAAGTTCTTTGAGCAGATGAAGACAGTTTTTAATTAAAAAGCCCTGTCTGAGGCACTTTGGTCTTCTTCTCCATAAGATTCTGTGAACAAGCTGCTCTCACAAGTGAACTGTCTGCTCACTTGAAATCCTGGGCTCTAATGCAAGTATTTGTCTTCTTTATTTCTCCATGGATCTGTTATAACATCAGATTTCAATTACCAAGACTGCCATCTACCTTTACGTTCCTGACACTTGTGAGTATCAGGTCCAGGGCAATGCCTGTGCTTAATAGCTCATCAGTGACCTCTGTGAAAGAATTTTCCTAGGCGTTTTCTAGAAATCTTGCTTGCTTGTCCCCTGCAATATTGCCATAGAGGTACCAGGGCTGAGAGTATTCTTGGAAAAAAGGCCTGCAATTAGGTGGCTTTCTCCACTTGTCTTAAGAAGGTTTCATCCATTTCCCCTTTTAAATTGGGGGATCTGTAATAGAGGCCTACCATGATACTGTGATATCTAAAAGCTTCCAAAAGGTCCTAGAGTTACAGCAAAAGTCCATTCATGTCACTATTCTACAGTATCTCTCTAATGTGAATTAACTTAAAAGGAAGTCTGAAGACTTGTAGAGCTTGTCTTCTATTTGTTTCTATGCTGCATATGTTTGTACAGAAATATTTCAACCATCTGACCTGCTTTCCCTTGGTCAGCAGGCTTGAAGAGACACCACACCATTTCCCTTCTTTATTCCAGAGCCCTTCCATTGCCAGAAAAGTCACAAAAGTTTCCAGCCTTCTTCATTTTGGAATTCTCCATTCCCCCCTTGTTCAAGGCCTTTGATTGTCCTGTGACTCATATGGCTTGGGGTTTTGCCTCTGTAGCGTCTCTGTAAGACCCTACCTATCTGCTGTTTATCCTGCCAGATGCTATTTGGTTTGCAAACCCTTCCCGTAGCTCCTCTCTGGTAACACAAGTCCTTGAGCAAAGGATGTCACCCACTAGTCAGGCAGCTCTTGTTTCCAGCATCAGGGAGAGGGCACCTGCACTCCCTACAATCCAAGACCCGAAGAGCTGGTGTTGGGGAACATTGTCTGTGGCATATCACCATCACTGTTGCACCATCTGTATCAATCATGCAGACTAGCAGTATATAGGGACCCATTTCTCTGTAAGTATAGGCATTGTGCCCTTGTTTATCTAACCTACAGCCAAGTGAGACCATCTTGAATTTAAATTTGTTTTGGGCATTCTTTCAAAGATATTTATTTTTTCATCTTCATCTATTTGCCTGAATAATGGTATTGTTTGTTTCAGGGATTACTGGCTTTAGAAGGAGAGCTGACTCCTATTCTTGTCCAGATGGTAAAAAGTGCTAATATGAATGGTCTGTTGGACAGTGACAGTGATTCTTTAAGCAGCTGTCAACATCGTGTTAAAGCAAGGCTCCATGAAATTCTCCAGAGAGACAGAGAATTTACTGCTGATGACTATGATAAGGTTAGTGTACTATTAGTTTCCCATTAAATAAAATAACTATGAAAATTCCTGTGCAAAAGTACTAGGCAGTGATTTTATGTATCTGTTTTGCAAAATGTTTTGCATGCTTGCAAATAGTTTGAAGTGCAAAGGTGGCTGTACTAATTGTGGCTGTAGATATTTCATCCTGCAATTTTGGTAATCAGAATAGCTACAAACTTTGAAGTAGAAATGAACAGGGATCTCGCTTGTAAACCTTTTTCACTGTTCCATTAAAATATTTTAATTATTGAAGGAATGACATTATATTGTTTGTGTTTTTTCTAATCATTACTTTGACAGTGTGTGGTGTAACACTGCTGCAGTTGTTTCAATCACTGATCCATGGCAAGGTCTTTTTTTTTACTTAGAATATTAAGATACTGAAAACCAGTAGAATACTTTCAGTGAAATGAAATATCTCATTAACATGCTAAATTAGCACGTAGTAATATAGTTTATGTTGCCTTAGTACAGACCATGTCATTGTTTCTGGTTTTAAATGTATTGTTTGTTATAGTAAAGAACTTCTTTATCTTTCAATTGCTTGTCTCTATACTCTATCTCATATAACAACTAAATACAAGTCCTCAAATGAGGTTTAAGTTTAAACTGCTATTTTTGAAAAATTACTGAGAGCAAATTAATTAAGAATAATATACCCTGCATGTATATACCCTGTGGATTCATTTAAATACATAAAGTATCATGCAAACCACTCCTAGCAGTGGATTCAACAGTAATTGGAAAATGCAAGGATTTATTGGTGTCTGTTATATAGATAAAAGGTTTAAAATTGGCTAGAACTAATAGAGTGCCTTTTCGGTCACTGAGTTACTAACTTTTGGGATTATAAGGCAATAAAAACTTGGGGGGCGTTCATTTATTTGTGGAGGTTTTTTAATTTACTTGTGATTTGGGAAAATTGTCTGGGGTTTATTCCTGTGCATTCCTCCCTATTATGTATAAGTAATCAATTTTTTTATTTACTTCATAATAGGGAGATAGGAACTGCTTAGTGTTAGGTAGAGAGCAGAAGTTTTCCACATCCAAATTACTCTATCCATTTCAGGAAATTGAGGAAAGTTCAGATAAGTGTGTGTTTTGTGTATAAATTACTGTTTCATGTCATTGGTCACTTTGAATTCTTCAGACTTTTCTGAATAAATGAGGCTAAGCCTCACATGTACATTGATTATATTGTTTTAGTGACACTCACCTCATTGGTGATAGTTTGTAGCTTTTACCATTTCTATAAGTCATTCAGTTCTGAAGAATATCTCATATGTTGTAGCTATATGTGCATTTAAAGGCTTTCTTTTTGTGTTTGTGTCCTGCAGTCCTGTAGAAACAAAAACCTATGACAGGAACAGCCAAACTTTTTTTTAAGTTACCAGTTAGTATTGTGAATCTGGTTCCTATAGAGCAAAAAAATATTTTGTGAGGCATGTAGCTTAATGACAACATTTCTAACAGAATTTACTTTTGTAAGCTTTTGAATACAGAAGTTACTTGAAAGAAGATATGGAAGCTTGCTAAGTATATACGAAGTTTTAAACATCTTCCCAATTTTCCTGTCGTGGAATAAAAGAAATGGTTTTACAAGTTCTTGCAGTTACTCACATTTACTGCATAGAATTACTTGCTCTATGAATTTCTTATAACCTTTGAATCTCTAGTAAATGGTACCATGTTTTGGTGAATCTTCTTAATGCCTCAAAGGTAACAGATAGTTGATAAATTATTAAAAATGTTCATAGCAACATTGAGTTGCTATGAACTCATTGCTTGAGTTCTTTTTCTCCAGTATTTGGTATCTTTGACATGTTTCATCTTATCTCACCATCAAATCTAGTCTGTTCATTTAATTTTATGTTTATCTCAAATTGCAGCTCACTCCATCTGGAAGCATCTCACTGATAAAATCAATGCAGGTTATTAAAAATCCTGTAAAGACATGTGACAAGGTCTATTATTTGATACAGAGTTTGACTTCTCAGATCAGGCAGAGAATGGAAGACCCAAAGTCTGCAGGTACTGAAACATTTTTGTGCTTGTATTTAGTTTCTCTAGTTAACATACATGAAGGAGAATTGTAATGTAACTTCTACACTAAACTTACTTTTAGCAGAACATCAGTCAACCAATGATTAAGTTTTTTCACTGTCTGATTTCATATGCTTAGTTTTGAAATAAAAAGCATGAGGAACATGTGGTTGTATTGCAGGTAAGGGCTCTTTGGTGTTCAGAAATTCCAATGTTTGCAGAAATTCTTGTCTTAGTTATTTGAAACTCAGCATTCCACAAAAGTAGTAAGAAAAATTGATGGTACTAAAGCTAATTTATATAGGTACATCTTATATTTAAGGGCCAGTGGTGCATTTCTGCAGCAATGTGTTTTACTATCATAGTGGAGCTATGTAATTGTGATGCTTTCAGCACTAAAATTTATTTTATGCCCTGCTGTCCCTTCTTCTTAATAGTAACTTATTTTGATCCCTCTGTAATTCAGTTGTTGCTACTATGTAATTAAAATGTCCTTTTGTTACTTGGATGGCCTTAATTACTTATAAAAGATATACATCTTCCAGATATTCAGCTGTACCACAGTGAAACTCTAGAACTGATGCTGCGCAGGTGGGCCAAGCTGGAAAAAGACTTCAAAACAAAAAATGGAAGATACGATATTAGCAAAATTCCTGATATTTATGACTGTATAAAATATGATGTACAACACAATGGATCCTTAAAATTAGAAAACACAATGGAATTATATAGACTTTCAAAGGCTTTAGCTGATATTGTGATTCCTCAGGTAAGCATTTTCAGTTATTAAATAGAAGAAAGTGTAGAATAAATGCTTTTTTAAATTTTCGTGAAAATGTCTACTTTGTATTTTCTTTTGAAACTCCCACATTTTGCAATAATAGAAGCCTTTAACATTATCTCGTATTTTTCAGCAGCAAGCTGACTGGGATTTTTTGGAAAAATTTGATTCATAATTAATCTGTGTTCAGGATGAATTTTTCTAGAAATTTAGGGTGTGAACATGCCTCCTTCCTTACAGCAGTGTATTAAATTAAAAGGGTTCATCTTCACCATTCATCATAGATTTAACAGTTGCCTTTGTGAATAACTATGTTTTCTTAAGTTGCTTTTAATTTCATTTCTACGACTTATGGAAATTTAATTTTTGGGCTCTTTCCAAATGACGATGTTAATCCTAATCTATGCAATTTAACTAATTTCAAACAATTTTAATTTAAAAAGATCTTTCTGCTTTTTCATAATTGTAAGAGTCCATGATGTGAATGTACACATTAAATTTCATAGACTTTCAGGCCAAAAATAGACATGTTAAACTTACATGCTCTGTAAGCTGTTAAACTTTGTTTAGCTCTAAAATCTTGGAGGTGGCAAGTCATGAAATTGATTTGTGATAGCAGGACAGAACAGACTAAAGCTTTCCCCAAGTGTCCCTGCAGTTACAGAACAGTGTTGTAAGAGGTGCTTACCCATATTGTATGCAGCATTTGAAGGAAGTTCTTCCTCCCCCATCTCTCAAACTCCTTGACATGAAAGACAAAAATAGTAGTGATGCTTAGAATGCATTGTTGTGTGTAGGTCTATTAAGCTGAAATTTTGAATAGAAAATTAGAGAAGAGCAGGTAAAAATGAGGACACATACTGAAGGAAGAAAAACAAAGAAAACTTTATAGCCTACATAATGCAAAGGAACAGTGCTTGTGTTACTCTCTAGGGTAAGAAGAAGATCCATTCTAACTTTCATACCATGGGCAGCACAGAGTATGAAGCTCCTGGATGAACATACTTTTAAATATTGATGATATTACAACATTTAATATCACCAGTAATTTCTCAGTTGTACATAAATATAATTTCTGTGATTATTTGACATGAATGGAAGTCTCTGGGGTGGCTTACTCCAAACTAAGGTAGACATACGAAATATATCTCTTTAGTGACTGTTAAAAAGAAAGGAAAAAAAAAAAAGAAATTAGAAAACACAACATTTTGGGGACAGAATAGGAGATGGAGATGGTGACAAGAAGGCAGAATGCTTCCATAGATATTATGGTTAAGAAGAAGAGCTTTATCATACCAGAAGGTAAATCCACTTCTTTGATTTAACAAATGAAGGAAAACTTTTTGTCTATATCAAGTCAAACAGCAAAAAGGCAAATTGCTTGTTAGTTGAAGCTACATCACTAATCATAAGTAGTAAAAATGTTAAATGGTTTGTAGCCAGAGCAAACTAATAGATGACTAATTTGCTTTAATATAGAAGCTTTGAATTAGAAGGCATATTAATCTTTAACTGAATTTTAAAAGTCAGTTTGTTTTTACACAGGAATATGGTATTTCAAAAGCTGAGAAATTGGAGATTGCCAAAGGTTACTGCACTCCTCTAGTCAGGAAAATTCGTTCTGACCTTCAGAGAACTCAAGATGATGACACTGTAAATAAGCTTCACCCTCTGTAAGCCAGTTACTTCTTTACATGGTTACATTAATTACCATAAAAATTAGAGCTATTCTGTAGGTTTCAAATTTGAAGAATCTTCTTAGCTCACGGAAATTAGAAAATATAATTTTTTTTAACAGCTATTTTAAAAATAAGGGCACATCTTATCATAGTCTAATAACATTTTCTTCTTTTTAAGCTACTCCAGGGGTGTTATGTCCCCAGAACGCCATGTTCGTACCCGGCTGTATTTCACCAGTGAGAGTCACGTCCACTCTCTGTTATCCACCCTTCGTTATGGTGCCTTATGTGATGTAAGTTTCTCTGTTGAAGCCCTGATATTTTGAGAGGAACCTGAATCTTCCTCTGACTGTTTTGAAACGTTAAGTGTCTTTGAAATTTATCACATGTTTTCAAACACTTTATTTTCTATTACTTATGCAGAAACATACTGCAAATTGCACATTAATTAGCATGTTAATTTCCATCAATGTAATGCTGTGTTCCGTTGGCTGTAGGTGTTAGAATCACAAATAGATGTGGAAAGGCCAGATACTTCTTTTTTGTCTTCTGTTGTCACCAATAATTCTTTCAACTTTTATTCTCAAGTTATGATTAAGGGTTCTCTTGAATTTACTTTTGCACTGGCTTACTATTTTTGTCCATTGACATATTGTCAAAACATCCCTACCTAATTTCAAGACTGCTCATAGAGTACAAAGTTTCTCGTGTACAGTGAATTTTCTTACTTTCCTGTACTGTTATAGAATACTACAAAGGTTGTGCATTATCTCCATCTGATAGTCTTTGACACTGAAAAAGACAAGGTTTCCAGATTCAGAAATTACTTAAACTAAGCTCTTGGAGTAGATACATACAGCACCACATCTGCTTGTAAGATACCTTTTGACTTATACACTGCTTTTCAAATTGTCATATTGACATACTTGCTTCTGGTAATGGATGACTAAACTCAGTGATGGCAAAAGCACTTATAAATCTCTGTGACATGCTACAACAGGTGCACTCCAATTTTAAGTCTGATGAACTCTTAAGGTGGGGTTACTAAATGGTTTCTTTGCTACAGCATGAAAAAGGTGACTGTTCGTCTAAGTAGTTTGTGATGTGACGGTTGCACCTCTTCTATATACTAGAAAGCTTTGTTTACTCTGTTTGGCTGATATCTCTGTTAGTGTAATATCTAAAAACATTTTTCACAATATATTAGCTGAAATGAATTTATTGCAATATTAGCAGTTCTCATCAGAAGAATTGAAAACAGTGCCTCTGTCTACATATCATAATTAGCGAAAAAGCATGAAAGACACACTGAAATAGCATGAAAAGTTTGCTCTTCACTCTTCAGTCATTTGATCAGCAATTTTAAGTCACTCATGGAGGTTCATAATTAGTTTTTTTCGTTGTACCTCTGCATTTTCCTTAACTATGATGAGCTTTGCACTTCTGCTATGAAAATCTGTGTAAATGGGGGAAAAGTGAAATCATCACTTTTAAAAAAAATCATTTTTAAAGAAAATAGCTGAGTTTTACTTGTTGATTTTTTTTTCTCAATAAGGAATCAAAAGATGAACAATGGAAACGAGCTATGGATTACTTAAATGTGGTCAATGAACTCAATTACATGACACAGATTGTTATCATGCTCTATGAGGATCCAAACAAGGTATTTAAAAATGGATAAATATCTTCAGAAATTAGTAGTGCTGAGCTATTTGTTAAAGTATAAGCCTATTATTTTACTTCAGGAACTTTCTTCAGAAGAACGTTTTCATGTAGAGCTGCATTTCAGTCCAGGAGCGAAAGGCTGTGAAGAAGATAAAAATTTACCATCTGGATATGGATACAGACCTGCCTCCAGAGAGGTAATAATTATGCTTTTCTACAAAGCAAAACTTAGATTTTTTTGGATATGGACATACCTAAAATAAACACTTTAAAATTGTTATGTAAAAAATACAAGTGTGGGTTTTTCTTTTGGTAGAAAAACATGCAGTAAATATAAGTAGTCCCAATATTTTCTATTTTGAATGGGCACTGAGGTGAAGGACACAGACAATTTGAATGTTCTAAAGTTTTGCCAGAATTTTTACTATAAATACAAAATACTCTAAGTGATATCAACATCAGAGTGTCACATGAATAATATTCTGGGAACTGGAAGATATATTTAATAAAGTAGTATGGCATGTTTATGAATACATATTGTTGAGGAAGGATTGATATTTTCCAAGATACATGGTCAGGTAAGTGGAGTTATAACTGCTTTTCGAGAAAGGAATGTGAGCAAAGCAAAATATGTGATTTACATCTTGTATTTTTAAAATCAGCCTGTTTTACCTTTATGTGGCACATTTATTTAATAGCCACTTGTGTCTACATGTTTGAAGGTGTGCATAAAAATTAAGAATGAATTATGTATTTTCTGTAGAATGAAGGCTCAAAGAAAACATCTCATAGAAATGATAGTGATGAGGAAGTACATGCTCCTAAACGAGATGAAACGGATCGATCAGTAGTGATGTTCAAGCCAATGGTATCAGACCCAATTCACATACACAGAAAGTCACCCCTTCCAAGATCCAGGAAGATTGGTTCTGTTGAAGTAAGTGTTTGTGTTCCAGATAATTTCTGTCAAAGATACTAACTTTTGCTTGCTTTTAAAAAAACAAAACCAAATGTCATTCTGCTTTTGATTATACAGAACCAGCATGATACATCTCACAGAAGGTTTGCCCTTACTCAGTGGGAAATCCTCCATGGCAATAATTCCTCTGAAGGGATGCTTTTTTTAATTATTATTGTGATAAGACTTACTTCCTTTTTTTTTAAGCTATTTTAGAAAAGTTGATATTTGAAATGAAGAGTCTTTCAGTCTAAACCTACATCTACAAACTAACAAACGTTGCTTTTCTATTCATCCTTACAAGAGAGCTACTACTGGGAATTGAGCAAACTTTCAGGGTGATTGTGCTGAAAGGCAGCAGAGGTATTAGGGTGGATGGGGAGGTGCAGAACATGAGACCTCTTCTGCTGTATTTGCTGTCATGTGGAGTGAAAGTGACTCCACTTGTCAAGCTTTTGAAGGTAAGAAAGATAAAGTGGAAGCTTTCTTTTTAAGTGACTGGCATTTGTTCATGAATTCTGTAGGTAACATCTTGAACAATATAGTTTGCTGTGTTGTAAGCCATGACATCTAGGTGTGCTTCACAGATATGGCTTAATGTCACAGAGGTGGGGTGTATGCACAGCTGTATCACTGATACCATTGGGATGGTTGAGTGGAAATTCAGATGGTACATAGAAGCACTTCTGTGATATTAATGCTAGAAGCAGACTAACAGCATCTTATTGCCTCATTTTCAGTTGCTTAAAACCATCAGAAATGAAGATTCATACCAAAAGCTTTTTCTTTCATGTTTGTGGTGGGAATGAATTGTCTGTATGCAGTAAAAGTATTACAGATTTGGAAATCACTTGGTTATTGACAGTATGGAGAGAAAAAGTTGCATGATTCCCTTCTGTAAGGATATCTGTATAACTTTACATGGCTTCCATAAATTAACAGACATAATAAATGTTAATGTCTTACATTTTCTATTACCAAGTTTTTTCATAAACAAATGCTCACAACATCAATATTTTTGATTTTTAAAAGCTGTTTTTTGCAATGATCATGCAAACTCCCCTCCTAGCTATGAGTTCACTTATGCACAGCTTAAAAGTCTATAGCTTCAGACTTTCAACCATTTTCATAAACTATATGGAAGTTAACTTTCGCAAGATATCAGAAGCACAAACTGCCAGATTCTGACTGTGCAGATAATATATGTTAAAATGGGATGTGTTTCAGCATTCAGAGCTTGCTTATTTCCTGGAAGGAAATAGCCAATTTAGAGAAAACATACAGTGTAGACCTTATACTTCTTATAAGTAATATAGAAAGTTCCATCTGGCCTACTGAAATCTGCAAAACTAGTATTTGGAATATTTAAACTAAACAGTATTTTGGATCAATTTTAAAAAGTCACTGCAACTTAAACTGCAACTGCCTTGAACTTTTTTCTTTTTTTTTTCCTTTTTTTTCTTTTCCCCTGCCCCCTCTCCCCCCTTTTTTTTTCCTCCTGTAAGGCAATTCTGTTTTCACCTATGTCCGTTAATTTGAAAGGACACTGTCAGGTGTGAGATTATATGTAAATTTTAATCTGGATTATAGTCAGCAATATTTACAGAAGGAATGCAACTGTGACTGAGTCATGAAAAGAAAAAAGCTGAGTTATAGTGGTAAAACAGGAATGTAAAACTCATTGACATTGGGAAGCAAACTGTATTAAAAAGAATGTTATTGCTAATGATAGGTAATGATGTAGATATGGGGGGGGGGGTGCTTAGCCTGACACTCCCTTGAAGTCCTGATAAGGTGTCCAGCATCAGATAACTTTTAGGACATTTTTAAGTTTGGAAAACTACTACCAGTCAATTTGGTGCTACTATCAGTAAGTCAGCTGTAAAGTCTCAAAAGAAATTCTTAAATTTAAATTTAAGCATTCAGATAAGCTTATAGACTAGAAATGGAAACTATTAAGTAATAAATAGGAAAGTTTAATGTACTTAGGAGGGGAAAAATTATTAAACAGTATGTCAAGGGTAACAGAAGTTCTGCTTCCAACATATGAAAAATTCTTAAAATTATGAATCAATTATTGATAACAAATGTTTTCTCTCATATCTAATATTAGTCTACTAGAAATTTGATTGAAGTGTTGTAGTAAAGGATATAGTTATGAAGATACAAGAGTGAAACTGATAACTTTCTAATATAGCATTATTACTCTTCGCTCTTCGCTCTTTGGTAGTTTTAAAGGTAGTATGTAAAAGGGTGCAAGCAGATTGGGTTTTTTTTCTTTTCTGTTCATTTGGCTCTGTTGAATCTAACTTTGCATGCTTTGCTGTTTTTTGCCCCCTTTCTCACTTCCAGGAAGAGAGCCCCCTGAGTGTGTCTAGCCCAGAGTGTATTGGTACCTGGCTGCATTACACCAGTGGTGTGGGTACTGGGCGTCGAAGACGCAGATCAGGGGAACAAATCACTTCTTCCCCTGTCTCCCCTAAATCACTGGCTTTCACATCCAGTATTTTTGGCTCATGGCAACAGGTTTTTAAACTTTACTTCATTAAACATTTTATGCATTCCAAGCAACAACTGTCTTTAAGGACATCTAATCCCTTGTTACGGATTATGTTTCAAGCAATACCTTACACTTTTTAAAATTACGTGCCAAGAATGTTTGGGGGGAAAAGACCAAGTGCATGTTTTTCCACTGAATGTGTTACACACTTTCATAAACATTTGGTTTCTTTATAGGAATTGCAAATGTTACCACAGCAAAAAAGACTTAGTGTACTTCCTAATGAAAGAGAATTATGCTTTGGTTTAGTTGTCCTTTAAGACTTTAAAACCAGCATTGCTTAATTTGGTGGTAGGTAAATTAAAAAAATATAATAATTGCAACCGATTCAATTTAAAATAATTTATTTGGTACTTCATGTTGCTATTCAAGACTTGTTTTGCATATATCATATTTTCAGTGGCCTGGTATTAACTATTGCGGGGAAAAATCTCTAGCACTAATAATTCTTGCCATCTATATCTGAAGGTATCTGAAACTCCCAACACAGTACATCATCCATTGACTCATACAATATTTTGAAGATTGCTTATTGTAATGGGGGGTGAGGGAAAAGCAGGGAAAAAAAGAAACAGTAAATGTTTTGGAAGTACCAGTGAAGATCTAAAGCTATTCAGAATGTCAAGATATTGTTTACATGTAGGACAATGGATGGTGTTCTGTAACCATATCCTATTAGTTTGAAAATTTTCATGATTTATTGTAGAAAATTCTGAAATTATATACACTGGAAAAGTTTATATCAGCAAAGGCTGTGAGCATCTGAAGATTATACTGATTGAGCCTGTGCATGGTCAGTGATTGTATGGTGTCCTCAATAGCTTGTCTGTCTTTCCTTCCCTCCCCTCCTTTTTTCAATACAGGCGCAGTTTAGGAAAGTGCCTTTGGTAAAATGAAATAAAATGTCTCAAATGTTTGTTCTCATATTAGTCTTGGTCTGCGTCCTTTCTCATTCTGAATGCTTGCTTTGCACCACTTCATTGCAAGGAACTCATATGTGAAATGGACTCCCTTCAGAAGGGGATATTGCATGATCTCTCATGTTTCCTTTACATATTTTTACTAACACTTATCATACAGCTTATTAACACCTGTCTGTCTGAAACAGGCTGCTGTATCAAGTTAAATGGATGTTTCATGCTGCTGTTCTACTTTCCCTTATTTTTCTTTTTCTTACATCCAGGTCCTATCAGAAAGCAATACTAACTTAAGAACACCAAGAACTATTCTGGAACAAAAGCAGAGTGGTCTAGGTATGTGCCTACAGTTGAAACTTTGTTTGATGTTATCAGCTTTTCATCTGCCTGCTGTTCTCTATAGTTGTATATTCTTTGAATAGCTTTTTTGTTAACAGGACCCAATAGTACTTGTTATTAATAACATATGCTGAGTGTCGGCCTACAGACTGGACAATTTTTTTTGCAACAAAATTTTAAAATAAGTTATAACTGAAAAGAACAAATTGTTTGACACCCTTCATACTACTGATTTTGTACTGCTCACAACAGTTACACAGGATTGTTTTTAACATAAAGCAGAATTTTAAGATAATGTAGTTTCTGATTGAGCTTTTGGATTTTGCAAGAATATTATAGATTAAAACAGCCTGCTCTGGAAACCATTAAAACACTTTTCTTTAAAATTTCTGTTTCCTATTGTTGGCAATTGATGAAAGTGAAGATACTTTTCTGAGGGGAGGGGCATAGGGAACAAACATAAAGTTTCTTGATAATATATGGGGTTTTGCACATACTCCTCTCCTAAAATTAATTTCTTCCTTTCAGCATTAGTATGAATCATGCTATAATTCAAAGGCTTCTTTAAAATTCTCTTAATTCAAGTGGTGCTTTTCTATTGCTTTATTAAAATAGGTGTACACATGATCCACATGCAAAAAAAAAATGAAATCATGCACTGCTGTAAATCAATATTGCTTTTTTTTCTGTGTCTTTTCATGGGAAATAATAAGTATAAATAACTGCATCACCTAGATGCATAAACTTAGAAGTAGCTTTTCCTTTATTTGCAAAGATATGGGGTTTTTGTATGTCTAATCTTTCTGTGGTACTTTTCTTCCCATTATATTTTTCCCATAGCAAAATGCATACAATCAGGTGCTCTTGTTTATTGAAGTCCTGGATTTTATTATGTGCTTGTTTAAGTTAAATGAATATTCTTTTGTGTGACACAATATGGCTTGTGGAAGTTGATGGATTTCCATGTAGATTAAGGTATTATATTTGTTGTGAAAGGCTTTTGCCACAGACCAGGCACCAGTGTATTTTGGCTGATTGGTCACATGTGCTAGTAATGTTTCCCCTCATTGGACTGTTACAAGTAATGAAAGGAAGTATTGCTGGTTTTCAAAAAAACCCCTGTCATTACTTATCTAAAATGTAAAAGATAACTTCTGAGTGAAAAAATGTTTCTCCTTTCAACTAGTAGTAAAATGTAAAGGAAAAAACTTGCAACTTTTTTTCCCATTTTGTTCATTGTTATATGTAAGTTTCATTAATGGTTGATGATTACAAAAGTTATTTTTATATTTTTATCTGTGGCTGTCAGTGATTTGTTTAAATTCCCATTCTAGTGGCAGGAATGCATGATTGTAACGAAGTACTGTCACTTGCATGGAGCTGTGCAAAAGTCTTCTCAGGAAAGAAAGTCAAGTTAAACTTGATGAAACTTTCAGGTTTTTTCAGTTTGTAGCATTGTTAATAATGGTAGCTGAAATATGAATAGAGTATTTCCAATTTAAGATTTTGTTGAGGTTAGAATTATTTCCACATACTAAGTCTGTGGAACTTCATAGCAGCCTGTCATCTCAAAGGTTGATTTGGATGAAAGCAATGAGCAGCATTTTTCCAGTTTATATTTGTTTCAGGAATACAGGTATTCAAATACACAACTTTCAATTCATCATCATCATCAATCATTATCATCATCATCTTCATTTTGTTTGGTTGTTTTGTTTATGTTTACATTGATGCTAACTGGTAACTTTTTTTTACCAAAAGTGAAAACAGGACAAGAACTCATTTTGTTAAAGCCAGTCCTCTTTGCACATATATCAGAGTGTGCTGTTTCATGAGTAGAAGCACAATAAATTATGATAGTTTCAGCCTACAAGTCCCACTCTGACATTACAAGCATATTGTGAACCTGTCCAAGGCACTGCCAAAAGCTGCCTTTTGTGTGGTAAGAGCCATGTGCTTGCATGCTGCATGCATCCCCAATGTGAATGGACGAACACCTGGTTGTTGTATGTATTTTCTCTAACTCCCATCAGGGTCTCACTGTGCGGGCCTGTTTAGCACCTCAGTGCTCGGGGGTTCTTCAAGTGCACCTAACCTACAGGATTATGCTCGTACGCATCGTAAAAAGCTGACTTCTTCTGGCTTCATAGATGGTATGTGCACACTCTAGCACATGCACGCACTACCCATGTGCCACATTGAACTTCTAAAGATTTTAATGGAATCCTAGAATCTTTGGCCTTAGTATTAATTTTATGAGTTTCTATTGCTTCTTTATTGCCCATAGCTTGCTTATGTTTAACTTAATAGCATAGTTAATTCTTGTTTGTCTTGAATTGAACACCAGATCATAGACTTGTAATGTGCGCCAGGAGATTCCAGGAAGTGCATTTTTTAAGTAAACTGAAAGTTTTGTTTTTAAATTCTTTAATAATTTTAAACTCTGTTTTTTATCACTGCTAATTGATCTTGAATTTAAATTATTTGGAGCATATACAAGGAATGAAGTTATAAACTAATAAGTTAAATACTGATGGTGAAAATTTTAGGATTCCTGACTTTTTTTTCGTGGGGTTTGGATTACAAAGGAGCAGGAGATTCTCAGTTTTGGATAATCTGGCATAGAGAAGAAACTCGCTCACTAGATTTCACAATGTAAAGATACCAAAGCACACCTTCATAACTCTGAGGTGAAACAGTATTCATGCTGTTTTCCCCCCCACTTCACTTCTCAGTATTCAACTCTAACCTGCATAACCTTGTATGCCAGAATCACGAGCTCATTCTGCTTGTTTTCATATACGTCATTACACATCTGGTAGTTACCAACAATCCAAATTTTCTTCTTTTTAACATCTACTTAGATTTTAGCCCTTTTCTTGAGTCCCTTCTGCATGCCACTCACTTCTAATACCGTCTCATCTTTTCTATTTTCCTTTCTTCTTCCTTTTCTATTTTAAAATCTCTCACTTTTGGTAGCTGTTACAAATTTCAGGTACCTGTTTTTCTCTTTCTCAGACACCACACGCGGTTCTGCTGTTAAAAGGTTTTCTATCTCATTTGCTCGACACCCAACCAATGGTACGTTTTGCTTTTATTTTAAAAACAAAATCAAAAACAAAAGGTTTCTTGCTTCATCCCTTTTATTTTTATTTCAAATACGGGGTGTACAGTATCATCCAGCCGTCTGTTGTTCCTAACTTCAAGCACAATTCCAAATATATTTGTAATCATTAGATATCCTAAATACTTTCTTTACCATTCATTAGTATAAATACAACATCAAAATTCATTACTTAGAAAAATCTGCGAAAAAAAATTAGGTACTACTGTTAATCATGATCTCTCTAATAAATTATTCTCCTGAAGTTCTTGTGTGATCAGACTGTATGGTACAAGATACAGACAATGAAATCTGATCTTATTAAACATACACTTCTTGATAGCTGCTGTTTCTTCTTTGTCTTTCTCCTGCTGAGCTGATTCTCTGAGCCTGCCCATTCTAAAATAAGTCACTGAATTGACAGCTGGAGTTTATGACTATCTTCTTGAAGTGATGCTAAATTACAAAAACTAAAGCAGAAGCTTTGGTTCTGTTCCTGCTAAATTGCTATATTTTTTATGGGACAAAAATTTATTTTACCTTATCATACTTCTCTGTTCATCAGATGTGCAAATTACTTAAATATTGCACTAAAAATCACAGCAAGAGAGCTGTGACTTCTTGAGCAGCATTGACCTCTTGAGCTTCAAGAGTGAGAGTTAACTGTCTTCAGTTTGCAAAATTTCTCGTTTAACACACAGGACAGAGGTATGTCTTTTTCTTCCTCAGCAAAATATTTTGCGCCTCCCTTTCTACATGACTGAATAGGCCCCAGATATATTCAGGACCAACTGGACCTGAATGTAGCTTTTCCAGATTTCTTCACTGCAGTTTTAAAATGTGCATGACTGCTGGCTAAGTTCAGTGATTGTGATATTGAAACTGCAGTGGAAATCATCAGTATTTTCATGTTAGATTCAAAATATATTTGCTTAGGAAAAAAGTTTAAAAAAAAAGACTTGAGTTTTTGTTTAGCCTTGCTTAGAAGCAGAGTTGTATTTTGTTACATTCATTTTAAATCTATAGTGGCTTTTTTGCACTGCAGTGCTTTATAAAGGAAAACTGTAGTAAGGCTAAATTTCTTTTTAAGACTGTGTTTGGTCTAAAATGACAAATCTAATGTTTTATCTCAAATAGAAAAGTCAGAAGTCCATTTTTTATGTTAGAACTCAAACCAAACAATACTCCCAAAACATACAAGGTCAGAGAGTAAGAACTGCATTTCAGAATCTGTGGCTAATAATAGAATTACCTTTTGTTCCATTAAGTCACTTTTTGTGATTCTATTCTTTAAAAAAAAAGGATCGTAAATAGCTTTTATCGATCACACTTACTGTTCTGATTCATGTAATGCAGTAGTTTTGCTACACATCTTTGACAAGATTAATGCATGCAGTATGAGTTCCTATGAACCCTAAGTATATTGCAGTTTCCAGGGGTTCTCTACTAACATAACACCCTATTGATGTTGTTTCGTCTGTCCTTTGGACTATCATTTTAATTATCCTTGTCCCTTTCACTCTGTTTTTTTCTTACTTTTATGTTGTTATCACACCCTCTTAACTCATTTCAGACTACCCCCACTCCCCCCACCCCATCTTTAGTTCAAGGAACATGGTGAAACAAGTATCTTCTGAAAGTGCTATACCTTATTTTCTGGGCCTCTGCAGAACACCGACACCTCTTTAGGTGCTGGTCCATTTCCTCTGTGGAATTTCTAGGCTCCAGTGGTATGTCTCTACAGTTTTTGAATCTTAAGACAGCAGGGATGGCTTTTTGAGATGCTGCGTTAACCCTTTCATTGGCTTGCCTTTTGATGTTTTAAGAATAAATACAGGCAAAAATCAAAGGCTGTTAGTGTACAGGAAATTGCCTTCTTAAAGGGACACTGTTGGGCTTTTTCATCATGAAATTTAAAACTTTTTTCTTATACCATCAGATAATATTTGTCAGAAAACATTCAAATAAAACACGACACGTAGAATTCCCAATTATGTTTTAAGCCATATCCCTTAGAAATAAAGATACTACAGTGACATTCTGGGATATGACTAGCTGACAGCAGAATTGTCAAAACTTAATGAAAAAATTTGGAGGGGAAATTTCTAAAACAAGACAATTTTATTTCTTTTTTCTTTTAAAGTGCATTTTGGAATTCCTCTCTGGTTCTCTATAACATGCAGTATAACAATAATAGTTATTAAAAAGTTAACCTGACATTGTCACACTTCATTAATTGCAAAATTAGAAAGAAAGAATTTTCATTCAAGTGATAGGAACTTTTCTGTCAGGGAAAAGAGAAATCTTACATTTTACTGTAAGGCAACGAAAGGGTTTGCGCTTTACATGCATGCATATAGCTATGTAGGATATTAATATGTATGGTAAGCATCTTAGTGCTTACACTGAAGGCTAGCTAATGACTTTATAAAAGAATTGAAATTAATTGTATGGTGGTGTTTCTTTTGTACACAAAACTCCAATTTTCATGAAATGGAATATTTTGTTTATAATTTAAGTGAAGCTGACATAAGTCTACCTCAGTTGGTTGAATATCTGTAGCAATGGCCCCCAAAATTTGAATATGGCCAAGGTGGGTCTAAATATAAGTATAGACATTTGGGGGTTGAAATCTTTCTTCTTTATGCATAGTACTGATGGAGAGTGAATGGACAACACTGGATATCACAGGAACATTGTTGCTTATTATTTTATGGGAAAGAACAGTTCCCAGTCATGTTATCTCTAATAAATGTACCTTGAACTGAAATTCTAAACATTATTTCATTCACTATGGCTTCTTCATTTAATTGTCTTAGAAGAAATTTACAGTATTGAATTGCAAAGTTGTAATGTTACACAGCTGTATGTTGAAAACACTAATGGACATGTTTTCCTCTTCTGAAATTCAACTGGATGAAACGCTGTTTATTGAGTTACCAAACTTGAATCACTTTAGAGGACTGCAAATTTTTTTTAGCCAAAGTGTTTAAACACTTTTTAGTCTGTTAGTAATATGGATATGCATGGTTAGCGTATGATCAAGACTAACATAGAAAAGCAAAGTCCAATAAATTTTTAGATTTTTGGGTTGCTTTACTTACCTGTTCCAATATATGAAACTTCTAGTCTTTCAATACTGTTTTTAAATGCATAAAGGTAGGTGTACATCTGTCTCAGAAAGTGAAAGTGTGTAACCTCAAGATATAAAAATGCTAACAGTGGTTTTCCTTTGATATTAAAGGCAACAGTTTATTTTCACAGAATACTGAAGATGACAGAACATGAGTTCTGCAAATTTATTTCTTGGAAGATACAGCATTTTTAGCTCTTGTCTGCTAACAAAATAGCTATCCTCCTTTCTAGCATGAATGAATTACCTATTTAGTCTTGTGCCAGGTACTAGAATGATTAGGATAAATAACTATCTTTTCCTGCCTTTTTTTTTTTTTAGTGATCTGCTAAATTTGTCTTAAAGGGAGATTATCTTTCATGAACTGATTTGGGAGTAGGGCACAGTTCTCATGTTGGAATAATTTATGTCTACATGGGTACTTCATGTGTACACGGGACTTGTATCCCATGTATTGTATCTTTAGCTGGAAACTGGCTCATCTTGTTCCAACTCCTGTAATATTTAATTTCCAAGATTTCAAGAAGCTTATGCTTGCACGTGCTCATGTAAACTAAGCCTTTTTTATCATGCATTAATGCAGTACGTTAAATCCTGTCTTATGTTTGGAAATCTCTTTTTTTATTATTTTTTTATTTTAGGTTTTGAACTGTATTCGATGGTGCCTTCTATTTGTCCTTTGGAAACTCTACACAATTCCTTGTCTCTGAAGCAGGTGGATGAATTTCTTGCTTCTGTTGCTGCACCATCAAGGGAAAATCTACAGGAGACATGTACTGGTTATAATTTGTAATTATGTTAATTTTAAATTCTTAACTGTTGTTTAGTTAATCTTTGCAGTGTTTGCATCTAGCAAGTAAATTTGTTAAAAAAAAAAAAGGATACTGCTTTTGAAGAAAATGAAAATGTATATAAACCATAATTTTACATTTTGCAGTATCCTTTTGTGGGTATGGACATATATAATTCATTGAAGTAGCATCTCTGTTGGCTGAGGTAGTAAATTAAGGATTTAATGAAATCATGGTTAGTTTATTTCCTTTATTATTATATTGACTTCTCTATACTGTCCATACTCAGCTGGATTACAGGTAATGCTTTTCAGGGAGCATGCAGCATTCCCAGCTTTATACTGTAATGTTGCACTATCAGTAACCTCAGCAGAATAGTGTTGCATTTACACTTAAAACTTCATTATTTCCTGTTTCTTTCAGTATTACTTGGGGTTTCACCTGTAGAGTGCTTTACAGTTACTTAGCTTTTTAGCAGTTTGTGCTGCGTTTAAAGTTCAGGTGATCTTGAAAGGAAATACAGCTGAATTCTATCCATGTGCATGTGTCTGGGAAATGATTTCCCGTTGTGATTCTAGTGCTGTGTCTTTGGAAATGGTTAAAGTTAGGTCAGATTTACCACATAATAGGATGTGTCAGGTGATTGAAAATCATTCTTCCTAAGGAAGTGTCTAAAGACTTATGCTTTGATTAAGAAAGAAACTTGTACTGTTTCCTATCAAAGTACTGATACAACAGTATTCTACCTGTTTGGACTTAACCCTTTTTTCTACTACAGGATTTTTCAATTTTCCCCCATTATTTTATACAGTTTAGATTTTAATCAGCAGCTTATTTGATAGGGTAGGCCTCCTATATTTGAGAAAGAGTATAAGCAATTTTAAGAAAATTGATGTAACTGAAAAAGAGCTCAGAGAGGTTTGTAAGTATATGAAAATTCTCAGCTACTTAAAATGTCTTTTTATACTGGTTAGGAATTCTGTGTGTCTTCAATATCAGTTCAGAATTGAGAGTATACAAGATGAAGAAATATTGAAAAACAAAATGTGTCATACTTCTAGCATATGGTTGTCACCTTTCTACCAAGGAGTGATTGGAAAATAGACCTGAGACAATTAAAGTCATAGATGTTTAGTTCTCCTGCTTTCCTGTACTAGAGATTAAAGCATTGTGTGCACTTTTTATAGACATATTGGACTTAAACCTATTCAGGTGCAATCTTCCTAACCTATGAGAAATAGCATGAATGCTTTTTGCCTTCTTCTGGCAAGGCACCTATTACTGAAATTCTGCCTTAACAGCATGAACTTATTGTGTTGCTTTGTGTTGTAAAAAAGAGATTTTAAGATTTGTCTTTCATATTGTAAGGGTTTGATACTTGAGTCAAAAATTGGTGGCTGGTTGTATAAATGTGGTATCTATTTTGCTGGATGGATACACAGTCCTGTGGCTACAGTTTTTGACATCTGGTTTAGGTCAGAATATTTTTATTATTAATGATTTCTTTTTCCCCCCATCATTTCAGCTACTCCAACTTACATGATGCCCCTTTCAGGAAGGAAAATTTCTTTAAATACATTTACCCCTGCAAAAATTCAACCAACTCCACTTGAAACTTTGCCTGAAAGGCTAGTGGTGGAGAAACTAACCTTATGTAAGTAAATTCTGTCAAAGGCAGAGTGACTAACTTGATTATTTCCAGCAGTATAATTCTTCCTTACATATTACACGATTTCATAGGACAGATTTTCTTAACGTTCCCTACATAAGTAGAATCTTTTTGTGGGTCAGTGAGAACTCAGTAGCATTGCACAAATAACTTTAACAGTAAAACTGTGTTAATAGTTACTTTCTCTTATCCTCTGAATTGTTTCATTTTCTATGGCCTGAAGTTCATGAGCTTTGGTTTTGAAGTATGACAGCTATCTCCAAGTAAGACAAATTTATTTCTTTAAATGGCTAAATTTCTAAGATGTTTTCTGAACACCTAATGTAGAGCTCTGTGACTCTGTTCTGACTAAAGCTGCCGATAACATGATGATGCATTCAGTCATTAGTATGTTCAGTCTGAACTGTTGGCCCGCTACACTGTCTGCCCTTGGATGGTTGTGCTGTTTAGAGACCAAATTTCACTTGGATTTCTGATTTCATTAGATAGTGTAGCTTATTTGTTTCTGAGCTAGATAACATGCATTTTTCTTGCCTTTCTGCTTTTTAGCATGGATATTAAGTGTAAAATCTAATACATCTTTTCTCTCTATCTGTACAGCTACCCTTGGATGTCCTGTTAATGTATCTAATATTAAACCATCTCTTGAAGAGGCCTCAGTAGATGCAGAACTTTGTGGTGAAACTCCTTCTGAGAAGAAATGATCAGACAAAACTGGAAACAACTTCTTAAACGGTTCTTTAGTGTGCATTCAAGCAAGTTACGGAGATGTCAAAAGCCATTCATGTTTGCATCTCCAATTCATAGTGCACTTAAAAATCTTTATACATTGTTAACTAATGTGCACAGTATTTACATCAAGCATCTTTTCTCATTTTCTAAATATACTTATCAGTTTGATGAATGTCACAGCTTTTAATGGAAAAGCTGCACATGAACCTTTTCTGTGTCTTCAAGTATCTACTGTAAACATGTACAAAAACAAGATGGTATATAGTACAGTGGCTTTGTTGTTGTCACTGTAATGAAAGCATTGTCTGTTGTCATTATAAACTTCTATTTTCAGGAGTTTATAATCTCCCTGTGAATTTCTCCTGTGTGCTGAAACAGAACACACATCTTGGCTTTTTTTTTTTTAATTTAACTACATTTCCAAAGAGATGTCTTTTCCCTGGTTTGGAGATAAGCAGATATTTTCTGCATTTTAATTATATTATATTATATATGCTGCAATAATTAGGCATGATGGAGTGAGTTCGTGTATCAGCACTTTTGACTACTCTTTTTCCTTTTACATCAGACCTGTAACATTCAAATCTACCTTCTTGTTTATTGTTTAGTACACATGCTTGTATACAGATATCTGTATATCATCCAGACATAAAACTGTCTTTTATATCTGTAAACTATCTTTTATCAAAATCTTCTTTTGCTTACTAAAAAAGACAGTTTTATTTTCCTTGCCATGTGTTTCTAGAAAAAGGTGATACTAAAAAGCAGGTTTTGTAGAATGAGAAATGTTACAGCTGGTCTGCTACTAGGTTTATTCTGAAAATTGTAAATATTCCTCCTATGATTTATTGTCATCCTTTCAGCACAGAGAGAGACTGTGGACTACGAGAACTCAGTGTATACTGTTGCAAAATACTCAGGATTCGTCATGGCCTGGGAATTTTCATACCTCCCTCCTTCTAAGCTACTGGTTGACAGCAACTCTCAAAAAAACCCCCCACAAACAAAAAAAAACAAACCAACCAACCAAAAAACCACCAACAAACAAACAAAAAAGCAAACGAACAAAAAACAGCAAAAACCAAACAAAAAAAACCGCCCAAAACAACCCAGAAAAAACCCACAAAACAAAAATAAGAAAAAAAAATAAACATTTTATGAGATGTAAGAAGCAGTTGGTGGAACATGGAGTTATGGTGTTATTTAGAATAATTATCCAATCTAAACAATTTTTGTAGTTTTTTTCTGAGGCATGAAAAATTACTGGGTTATCAGTACCCCACATGTATGAAAATACAGACCACTTCTTTAAGTTCAAGTGGCTGAGTAGTAAGAATGGACTTCATAACTACAAGTTAGGTAATTCCTTTCATGTTTAAGCTGCAGAAGACAGCTTATGAGTAAAATGTTTAAGTAGGGCTCTTACTTGTCTCCAGAGCCAGTGCAAGCTGCACTAGTTACATTCACTAGTTACTATTTACATTCACTTCATCACAGGGTCTTTTTTCAGTGTTTACCATATATGAAATGGCTTCAGCAGATGATTTCTAGTAATGCTGATTCAATACCAAAAATATTAAGGGTTTCACAGCTATATACTTCAAGCATTTCATTTTCCGTAGTGTAATTGTGTTATTTACAATGTTGGTCTTGCATACAACTGAATGTACCCTTGTTTACCATTTAAAAAGAAAACCTAAAAATTTAAGTATATGTATCATTCCAGTCAACCAAAGCTGTGGCATAACTTTTTTTATGTGCTTCTAAATAAAATCAAGGTCACTGGCAACTTCTCTCTATTGTATGTTCTTTTAAAAGCACCGTGAAGTATAGTGAGTAGCTGACAAAGTCATCTCAGTGGAAAACAATCTACATATACGCCAATAATTTACAAATAAGCCAGAATTACTCTTGGTGGTAAGGATGTGGCATAAAAGAAATGCTGGTATCATTTTATACTGAAATCACTCCTCAAAAAGATAAGCAGCAGTCACACATTCTGCAGTACTTTGTCATTCTCCAGAATGATAGTATCAAATACATGACCACTGTGAGTGCTCTTCTACTTGCTGTTGAGACTGACAATAGGACACAATGTGGACTGTACAGGTTTGAACCTATTTTTAATTTAATTAATTAATTTAATTTATTTTTATTTTTAATTTAATTTAATTAATTTAATTTAATTTAATTTAATTTAAAAAATACCTTTTCTTATGCAATATCACTCTCTCTCACATTAAACTTTTTTGAACTATACATCCTATTCCAACCAGATTTGGGAGAGGTCAAAAAATATGTTTACAGAAAATCAGTGGTCAAAATATGACTGTGACTCCTAAAATATTATCACCCTGCAATGTAGTTTAAGTAATTATTTAGCTTAGCATTTCTTCAAAAATGAAGCATCATTGCAAAACAGACCAAACCACAAAAATATGTGTGAAAACTCCTAAAATTAATTTAAATCCTGTTTTATGTTTCTTTATTATAATCAATAAATTTCAGTTATGTAATAATCCAAGCACGCAGAGGCTGTTAAGGGAAAGCAGATGTGCTTCCAAAGTTCAGTTTTGGAGAAATCCATATAAACAAGCCTAGGGAAGTATGCATACAAGAAATAATTATACATATTATCATATTTCAAAAATAATGATCATACCTGGAACAACAGCATCAAAAAGAGTTCAAAGGATAATGGCAGAAGACATGTAACAAAGATTTTTAAAAGCCAGTTCAATGCAATAGACAAGTGGCAGAATGTAGGGATTTAAGACTACTTTCTGTCATCTAACACAGAGAGAAGCATAATGCTCCTTTATTTTTCTTGCATTTTTTCCTAATCAATTTACAGCAAATGTATTTTTGACAGTTCCATATGTAACTTGAAGAAAAAATAGCAAAAACTTTTCCAGAAAGTCAATTCTGCAAGAAGCAGTATAAGAAAAGAAGTGTACTTTCTAGTAGTAGTTCAGATTTCTTTTATTTTTCTTTCTAAAAAATGGTTTTCATTGTACTTGCTTTTGTGAGGACAAATTTCATTGAGTATTTTTAAATGCTAATTTTTTATTCCCTCACTTAGCCTTAAGAACAACTGTCTTGTGCTCTGAAATACAGAAACTGATTAACACCAAAGCAGTCCAGAGTGTATTACTGTGAAAAACAGATGTTGAATAAAAAAATAGGGCAAATATTTTATCTATAAAAAAGAGAATGTGTGTGTGAATGGCATCAAATGTGGGCCTAGGAGGAGGAGAATGCACTAAATACAGAGAATATCCGCAGCATAAAAGGTAGAAGCTAGTGTAGAAAAGACTACAAAGGAAGCTTAAATTCTGCATTGATACAAAACCAGTTCTAAAGTGGACTTGCTTTAAAAGAAATAAAACCAGACTTGCCTGAATAATTGTCGCTGTACCACACAATGGATGAATATAGTATATAGAAATAGACTTCTAATCGCAAGTTCTGAAAATCTGAATTCACAGATCTCCATCCTGTTCAGTCAAAGAGATAAGTCACTGACAAGAGAAAACAAGATAATTGGGTGACATACATTTTGCAACAGATCCAGAATACTTCTAATATAATGGCGGTATCTTTGCTTCCAACAGAGCTTGTTTGGTCTGAGTGCACCTGTCTTACCAGATCTCCTATTTCATCTCTCCAGAAGACGAATAAATGTTCCTTTACTTAATAAAATTATTATTTGTTTACTAATATAAGTACTGAAAATTTGTGAATCTTTTAAAATCTGAGTATAAGTCCATTCAGACTTACTGTCTTATTTGTTTTCAGACTCTAGATAGCTTTTTTTTTTTTCTTTTGGGTGAAGGCTGGGAATATACTTAGACTTATACTTTTATATGTAAAACTTCCATAAATTATTTTAAAAGGTTACTCTGGAAAGCATTTTGAACTCTATGAATTTAAACTACATCTGTAGACGTTTTTAAAGAGCACTCACACAGAACATATAGAGTTACAAATACTGAAAAGCAGAAATGAAAATAAATTAGAAAATCCAACCAAGAGAATTCAAAAGACTGAAGTGACATTGGATTTGAAACAGAATAGAATGAAAAAAAAACCTGGAAGTTCCTGTCTTTTCTAGCTTCGATATTAGTTGTGAAAAACGCCAATCACTTGTTTTTAAAATTTTAAAAGTTTAATAGTAATAAAATTGTTATAAAAATACTAGTACAATTAAAGTAGTAATAATTTGGACAATTTGAATTAGAACAATATGAGACAATAGTGACAAAGAGTTACGGACTTCTGGCTACCTTTTTCTGGGCAGCACGAGCCTGAAAAAGGACACCTGTTAACAAAGGATTAACCCTTAAAAACAATAGCCTGTTGCATATTCATACACTTCATACATGATGCATAAATTCCATTCAAACACAGGATTCTGTCTGGTCATCGTCAACTTCTTCCTCTGATTCCGAACAGCACCTTTGAGGCGGGAAGAAGTTCATTTCTTCTGATAAGAGGGCAATAAATTCTTTTGCTCCGAAAGATTCAGGCATCCTGTGACTGCCATCTTGCTGCAAGTCCTTTCTTTATAAAAAGTATCCTACACAGCATAGTTTCTATTTCAACACTTTTTATAACCTAAAACTATATTTAACACACTACTTAAGAGAATTAATACAGCATTACTTTCTAAGACAACTCATATAATATCCATCTTAATATTTGCGAAAAGCCAATAATAAAATACATGCATTTCTCACATAGTTATGAGTAAGTAAACATGGACTAAAACTATGTGCTATTTTAGGTCAAAAAAATTAAGAACAATGCTAAGGCACCTGAATACATCCAGAAGAAGACACCCAAACAGGTAGAAGAGTTGGAAGGCCTGTCCTGCAAGGAGTGGTGGGGTTTGGAGAGAAGGAGGCTGAGGGGCAACATCACTGCTGTGTTCAGCTGCCAGAGGAGGGGAAGCGAGGAAGTAGGTGCTGAGCCCTTCTCCTTGCAATTCAGTAACAGGGTGTGTGGGAATGGTTCAAAGATGCATCAGGGGAGGCTCTGACAAGACATTAGGAAGCATTTTCCTTCTGAGAGGATGGTAAAACCCTGGCACAGGCTTTCTAGAGAGGTGGTTAATACAATGAGCCTTTTTGGTGCCTCAAAAATAGGCATCTGGATAATGTCCTTTGTTGCAGTGTGGCAGGGTGATAGAAATGCTGCAGCCTTCTTTGAAATGTCTCTTTCAGAAGCTGCTCAGAGTAAGGCCACAAGAACAGCCATTTCAAGCCCATGCACACACACACACCACAGATAGCTCAGCAGAGGAACAGGAAGAGTCTTTATATGATATATTCCAGCGAGGGTTTGTTACATCCATTATGTCAAAGGAACCACAGACAAAAAACAGAACTATGTGGTCTGCACGACTTAAGAATGGGGTCAGTGACCAATGACCTGAGGGCACAGGGGCGGGCAAAGGGCAGGGCAAAGGGCAGGAACCTGTAGCGGAAATGAGATGAATAACTGGGGTGCAGTGTCAACTGGGCAATGAGGGAGGCAATCTAACGTAGATTGGCAGTAGTGCTGCAGAGCATCATGGGTTAAGTCTTCTCTATCAGCCTAGATAGGGAAAACTCTATGATACAGCCTTCCAAGGCATGGCTCTGGGGATTTCCCTGAGGGGAAGCAGTCAGAGGATTCCCCAGTCCTTCATAATGGGCTTTAAATTTGGTCAGCCCTGCAGTGGTCAGGCAGTTAAACCACATGATCACTGTAGGTCCCAACTGTTCTATTCTATTCCATTCTATTCTATTCTATTCTATTCTATTCTATTCTATTCTATTCTATTCTTTCTGTTATTAATTGCCAGACATTTTAAACTCAACATAGGCTATGCATTCAATCCAAAAGCAATAAGGTTAAACAAGGATCATAGGAACACACAGTAACTCAGAATGGAAATGGCTTCAGGAAGGCTGTGGTCCAATGTCTTGCTCAAATCAGGGTCATCAGTGGGACCAAACAATGTCACTTAATCCAGCTTGCACTTGAGAGCCTTGAAGGATACAGACTGCACCAACTCTGTGAGCAACCAGGTCCACTTATAGACATGTCTTCATCACTTCTCTTGCTCTTTAACAATGCACAGTTTGATTTTGATAAACTTACTTACCTTCAATAAACAGCCTACAGCAACATTGGCAAGTATTTTCTGTTGCCTCTCCCTATACATGTGCACACTAAGTGCAAATTTTTCTAAAGACTGGTCCAAAATTTCACTTCCCTTTCCCAATAACTTTTAGATCTCAAGGTGTAGGACAGAGTGTGTCTTTTCATGTTGAATAGTTCAGTTTATAGTTTGAGATGCTCTGAATCACAGCTGGTACTAACTGAAGATCTGCGAAATGCACAAGGTTCTAAACCCACCACATTTTCATATTCTTTCCTGTGTTTGTGTCCATCGGACAAAATTCACCTTGCTTAAATAGCTGTTATTCCAGCTGAAATCAGCCTTATTAGGCAAAAAACTAAATTTGGCCCAATAAGTAAATCAAGGGATGCTTTTTACACTTATTAAACTTTTTAAAATTAATTTTTTTCACTGTTATATAAAAATTAAGATGGTATTTTAATAAATGATATGCTTTAAAATTTTTCTGTAGATTTTAAGTTGATTTTCACTGTATTCACTGGTCTGCAAAGTTTTTAACTTAGCCAAGTAATCTTTTAGGAAATTACTAAACTTTTTTATTTGGATGGAAAAGTTGCAAGTTTTATGGTAACATGTAATATTTATTTCTATGTCTTTTAATATAAAAATACTCCTTCTGTGCCACCCACCCCCCACCACGCCCCCTAATATAATGCTCTTCTGCCACATCAGCCATACCCTCCTCAGAGGTGCTTTTCTCTTCCTGCCCCCTCTCAAATTAGTGCCTTGTTTTTTATCCTGTATGTAATTCTGGATTTCCAGCAAAAATTGTATTTTCAAAATAATGGCTACAATCCTTCAAAAGCAAAAGGAAAGTGAGTATTTAGTAAAAATGTTTGTCTCATCAGGCTTGGTGATTATATCCATGTACAGAGAGCCAAAGAAACACAATGAGTAAATATTCTATAAATTGCTCAGCTTTCAGCTGTTGAATTTAATAACTTCACTAATGCTCAAAACACCATAGCAGTTTCCAATGTACAAACATGGAATACAGGAATAGCAAGAAAAAGAAGCCTTTTGATAAAAGGACTCATGGCATAATAAATCAGGAGGAGCTTGAAGAGGAGAATAGAAATTGAGCTGTTTTCCATGTATTTTACCTTTAATACTGTGTTTACTTACAAATTGTCTCGCATTGTCCTTCTAATTGACAATCATTGATGTGGGAAGCTACTGATGAGCACAGACAGTCTAAGATGTTGGTATTTCATGTTCTGGCCAGGATGATGCAGAGAAAACAGCTTGTAATGGTCTCTTTCTCTCTGTGTTGCAATAGGACTACAGAGTGTTAATTAGATTTTACACGGGAAAACAAAGCCCAAGTTTTCTAAAGTATCTTCATTTTTCATGTAAAATCTTGGATGCCTTGTTAAACATTGCAAAAAAGCAATCAAATATAGTAGTTTAACTTAAGAAAATCTTAACAGCATGATTGCATTGAAAACGCAAAATTTTGAAAATTATGGGGATTTAGAAAAATGTAGGTTCATTTTCAAATATTTGGTTTTGAATTTGAATACTACGTTTAAGTCTTCAAGATCTTTTTTTCTTTTGGTGCTTAGGAATTTAAAAGTTTTGCACCATGTTAATTCTGTCAATGTGATAAATGTTAATAAATTTTACAGCTAATTAAATACTAAAATATCCTACTGCTGCCTGCCCTTTTCTCCTTGGAACTCCATTTCAGAGTCTGACTGAAAACTCAGTTGACAGTGAGAAGGAAGTTGTTGGGAGGAAGTTTGTTGGAAGAAAGTTGTGATATACTAACTCACAAGATCTTACAGCAACATTTATACCTTGGGACATTATAGGAAAATTCCCGCTCAGGCCAGTATTGCAGGTGTCAACATGAACCAAAGGAGTTTGTCTACTGTGAGCAACATGGAGCATCATAACACCCTGAACTACACTCCAGGTTCCTTTTTTTAGACTGCTGATTGACCAGATACACTCCCCATGTTGTGTGCTAAATTTACAAATTTAGTTTTTAGAGCACTTTTGTGATCTTGCAAACCCTATGACTCTTAAGGACTTGCAGAGCCTGTAATTAAAATTCCTTATAAAAACATTGGGGTTTATTTATCTGTTGTTTATTCTAGCTGAGAATTCCAAGGAACACAAATTCCTTGGAGCATTTGGGTGCATAGTGGTTAGTCTGGGTGCATATGGAATGCCAACACCCTTCAGTGCAATTCAAGACCAGAGTACCTGCAACTTTCTTGGCAGGATTATTGGGACTAGAGGGAGAACAGAATGTGGCCTTGGTATGGAGGTCATCCATGCCTTCCCAATCAGACTAATAAACTTCAGCTGTGTGTTTGAGTCTTTAAACACTCATTTTCAGAAACAAAATCTAGTTTAAGTCCACCCCTAGGGGTTTAAGAGCTGTGTGGTAGAGCTCGTAACTATTATTAAAGGGGAAAACCAGGACTATGACATCAAACTTTTTCTTCCCCTTCCCTTTTATTTCACTTGCAAAAGCCAAGTTAAGCAATTGTTTGCAAGGTTTGCTGCAGTAATAGCGTGTGCAGTAATAGCAGTAATTTGCCTGTACAGCAAAATGCTATAGGGAAATAGTATCTAATTGGTTGTTGGCAAAACCCGTTACTAAAGGTTTGTTATCTAGTCGGCGTTCAAACTTTGTAGGCTGTTTGGAAATACTACAGAAGTAGGAGGTATGCTCGCGATGAGAAAGTCACCAAGAGATGGTTCCTTGATCCATTCTTACAGGTATATACAACGCAAGAATGGTATGGGGGACTAACGCTTATTAAACCACCCTGAGGACAGCTGGAAAACACCGAGGCTCACGCCGGGGAGGGAGGCGGAGCTCGGAATGGCCTGGATGTACCGCACGGAGCCGCCGCCACGCTCCGCCCTCAGCCCGGCGCCGGGCAGGCCGGGGGAACCGGGCACCTGCTGCCGCGCGGACCCCGCCGCGCTGGGCCGCAGGTAAGAGCGACCGGGATCTGAACCCAGGCTCCACGGCCTCTGGCCCTGCCCTCGGTTCCTGGAGCTGGGTGGGCCCAGGGAGGAGCCGTAGGCCGGGAGTCTCCTTGGGTGGGCGGTGGTGCCGCCAGCGGGGAGGCCTAGGGAGCCATGCGGATTGCACCTCCGGAAGGCGCCGGCTCCTTTGCCCGCTCCCGGCGGCAGTGTGGCACGCGGACTAGGGGCCGGGTGAGCCGTGCCCGGGCAGCGGCAGGTCGCGTGGTGAGAGCAGCGGCACTGCGCTCTTGCAGGCCCCGGAGCCCGCCCTGCGGCCCCGACTGCTGCGGGACTGAGCCGGTAGCGGGGAGCAAGGCAGCCCGGCAGCCCTAGGAGAGCAGGATGCTTGGTGGTAATTCCCATGTGTATAGGGAAACCGGGGAGTTGCCATGCGGGGCCTGCAGGCTGCGCTGAGGCTGCTCCTGAGCTCTCTCCGTGTCACTCGATGGGTGACAGTGTAAGTGGTGGAAAAGCCCAGAACTTACTCTTTTTCAGCTATGTCTAGTATTAGTGTAAGTATGCATTTAGTATGCATAACCGTCTCCTCAGTTTCAGTTTAAAGCACACTGGCAGCCCCATACTCAAACAAGTGATAAACGTGAATATGATCTTACTATTGAATCTGACAATGACAATGTGCACTAGGGCACAGTTTTCTGTGGGTAACTTTTGTACAACTTTGTAAAAAATTTTGCTTAGTGAAGAGTAGACAAGAGTTTTGTCTTAATATTTACTGTATGGCCTCGGAAGCTCACAGACTGCACTTGTGCACTCAAAGGTGTATTAAAGTGTTACTTCAGAGCACTAAACTTGCTAAGGTGCTTTGGTTCATTAGCAGGCATGTTTTTCCAGTTCTGTCTCTGCACATTTACTGGAAAAGTGTCTTCGAACATCTGAAGTGCTGTTTTGAGTGGTATGCAGAATGTAGGAAAACAATCTCAGATCTTAAGTCTCTGTATATATTACTTATATCCTGGTTTATATATATTTTGCCTAGCATAAATGTATTCTGTATTACAAAGAAAAAAAGAAATTATGAACGCTAACAAATGCTTCTTATAAACATGTCTCTGTTACTGTGTTTTCTAAAGTGGGCCAGGATGTCATACATGTTTGCTTGTATAGCTGCATGCAGAAAGCTGCTTCTCCCACCACCCTCCTGCTGTTGGTATATTTTGAACCATATTCCGGCTAATGGGGTGTGCTTGCTTCAGTTGTCTCTTTTCTCCCTTGAGGAAGAGCATTTGTTGATAATGAAGATAGAGGAGCATGGTTCTCACAGTGGCTTTGAAGCAGAGGGAAATGAGGCAGTGGCAGTGCAATCACTGAAATTAAGCTCTTGCGTAAGAGTACTGACATTATAGGGTAGCTTTCTGTACATTCTTGTTTTTGATCAGCCTTATGCTGCTGGCTTGGCCACCAGCAATGTATAATCATATGCAAATGAGGTCTGGTATTGCAAAGTCAGATGAATCAGAACTGAGTGTTCCAGGAGGAAGATTTCTGTTCACACTAGTTCTAAGTTTAATAGAAATTTACTGTGACTGCATGTACTGTTGGGCTTTTATTAATTGTTACTCTATGCTTGCATTACTCTCATTTTAAAGCAGCATTTAAGTAAGGAAGGAGCGTTTGAGAAGCAGGCAAAAAACAGAACTTTAAAGCCTTTATATACATTACTCTAGTGAGCTTGAGAAAGTGACCTTTATCAATGTGGATTGTATAAGTGAATGTGAAACCAATGCCTTAAGGTTTGAGTTTCACATTATCCAGATTCTGTACTGCATTAGTATATAACTCTGACCTTCATATAAAGTGTTAGCAAATTCTCTTCACAGTTTAGTTAGACAAAATAGTCCTTTTCCAAACTGAGAACCAAGGACGCCATTGCAGCTTCAGGCCCAAAAAGTATTAACAACAGCAAATTGAGGAGAGCAAACTCAGAGGATCGTAGTTTATTACCTGAAGCTGTAATTGGACAATTAACCCCAATATGTAAATGGAACAAAACGTATAAAAGTGTGAGACGTCATCCCCAATTGCTCATTTTGGGTGTAGCTAGAGTCGGGCCCCTTGTACTGCCCAAGGTATATCCTTTGAAGGCCTTTTTAATAAATACCTACTTTATTCCTTTAACACTGTCTAGCCTCTCTTTCTAGGTAGCCTCTCAAGGCATCAAAACCTTTCTACCAAATATCTAAATATCTGCTGCAGATTGTAGCAAGGTAAGACAGAGAACAAGTGACTTAAAGTGCTTCCATTAAAAAAACTGAAAAAACTAAATTGCATTGGTTGAATGTGTTTTTCATAATATTTATGATTAAGTCTATTTTTAAAGTTTCCTTCCTTGAATTCCTAGTCAAAAGCTGAGTATTGTATGATTTAGGCTGATCATTTCAAAATAATGTAACTTGTAAGTATAGAATAACTTGTAAGTATAGAATACTACCCAACCCTGAATTTCTTTTCTAACAGAGAAACATTGGAGACCCATAGTCTCTTTGGTTCTTAAAGAAAAGAAATCAGTATTTATTTAGTGAAAACTAGAATACTTCAAGCACTCTCCTTTTGTTTGTTTGTTTGTTTCTGTCTCTTATTTTTAAAAGGTGGTTTAGTTTTTTGTTGACAACTCAGGTTGTTTGGTGTCTTCCCAAGTGGGCTAAGTAAGAACTACAAAAATTAAACTTAGATTTTATTTGATGAAAAGATGGAAGATCAAAAATACAGAGAACTAAAAATGAAATTATAAGGGAAACATTATTTTACATACTAATCCAATAAAGAATAAAAATTATATGCGTTACAATATGCATCAGCTACTTTGCATGTATCTCATGGTTTCAATTTTTGATGAGTCAGCATAGTAAACAACCACCTTTATGCTGGCCAGGAGCATCATTTTACTGACCAAGTGAAGGGGAAGCATTTGTCTGTGATTGAATCCAACAAGGGAGTCTCATTGTCCATGTGGAAGGCTGTAAATATTTTAGAGAAGTTATGGTCTGTTAAACACTTTTGTGTAGTGTTGCTTGGCAGAGAGATGTTAAATGGCCTTCTTTCCCACCATTTTATTTCACTTCCCCGGCTTGCTAAGTCTGCTCATACAAAATTCATTAGTCTGGTCAGACTCTTTACATTCCATGTGTCTCTTTTCTTTGTAGATTGCGTGCTCTGTCATGCTGATCTGGGACCTGGTCTGAGGTAGTCAGTTGTGTTGCTAGCTGTAGTTTCTTGGTAGTGCACTTTTGACAGTCTTCAATTTTACAAGGTAGTTTTCTGGATCATAATAGTTTTCTTTTTAAACCTGTCAATTACAAGACTTTAAAAAACTGGTTCCTGCTACTTGGAGTAGGGGCATATTAGTAGAAATTGATGTAATCATACTGGGTAGCTGAATGGCTTAATTTTTCACCTGTTGACAAGAACAACCCCCCCCCCCCCCCCCAATACACACACACTTTACTAGTTGTTTTGTAGGCTGTTGTTTTACATTACATTCTGAAATTACTGCACTGGCTTTATTAACTCAGTAATATCAATTCATGTTTTCTTAAGGTCTTTAGGATTATAGTGTATGTTTTATGCATAATTTTGTTTTCTTGCATGTAATTTTGAGGAAGTAAATCTGTCCTATGCTTAGTTGTTTGTTACTCCATCTGAATGTTTTCTTATGTGGTGCAACAATTTTTTCATACTGCCTCCATTCTCTTTAGCTTAGAGGAGTATGGAATTTCTTATAAGGAACAGCAAACTTTTTTTTTCCCTTCAGACTGCAAAGGAAGTGATGTAGACCTTATCTTTCACTCTTCACAAAGAGACAGTTGAAATAATTAAAGATGTCCTGGCTTCACACATGCTGGGCTATTTCACTTACTCCAGATGTCTAACAGGAGTAAGCAACATTTTGTCTTTTAAGTGCAATTTATATGTCAAGTAATGGCAGCACAGAGAAGGGAAAGTGTCAAAACTGGCTTGATATCTCTATACGGTATGTTTGACTCTTCTACAGATATCAACACTGCCATCTCCATTCTGCTTTTTCTTGTTGCAATTACTATAATTTTATCAATGTGACATATCTTAGTGATTCTTAACTAAAAAGTATTGCCTACAGGCTTGGCATCTTGGAGGAAGAATCAGTTCTGAAGAAGAAAACATTTACTGAATGGACAGAAATTTAATGCTTATCTAAAAGGAAAAGAAAGAGGTGTGTTGTAAAATCACTTCAGATTCTAGCTGAGGAGATAAGTAACAATAGAAATGTGAAATTACAGAGAACCAGATACTTTGTTAGGAGTAACTTACAGTAGTTCTAAAATAATGTGGACTTTCTACAAAGCATAAATGTTATCAAGGAAAAAATGCTCTTCATCTTTCTTTTTGTTTTCAAATACTGAATAATTAAAGTTTGTATTGTATAAGTCACATTTCTTTCCTCAAAAAGACAGTAAGTAATGCATGTAACAGGAGAAATAACACTTTATCAGAGAAAAAAAAACTTAACACAAGATTTTGAGTGCAGTGAAGCACATGGCAAGAAGTCATTTCAACAATAAATGATTTACAATGCATATATTGTGATATCAGGCCCTAGTGTGTCATGCATATGTGTTTTTCATTTGTCCCATGTTATGAAAAGGATATGAATAATATCTGACAACTTTGTGGAAGATTCAATAACTGGAAAATATATTTGCAAAATGTGGGAATTTTGATGGTTTTACACTGAAAGAAATATCTCAAGAATATTAATGTATTCTTTGAGGTCATACAGGGATTTTTAATAGTTAATCTAGTATTTATCTTAATTATTTCTCTGCTCTGTGTTTTAGACAATTTTCTTAGTGTTTATATGGATTGGGTCTGGTTACTTCATATGCAGAGCTTGCTTTAAATATACAGAGAATTGATAAAATCTTGTAAAATCTCATTGAATTTTATTCTGAAGGCCATTCTGGTAGGTATTTGTCAAATTAATTCTCTTGGTAAGAATTAATGCTTACTACTTTCATATACTTTGCATATGTTTTTAATATGTGGACCAGCAGCAAAGGATATGCCATCTTGTTCTTAGTCTCCTTGCTTAGATTAAATAATAATCTTCAATTATAAATTGTCTTGAATTGGCATCACTCTGTCATCATTCTGTTTGAGGGGCAAGAAGACAAGCCAGCAGTGATCTGAAGAAGTAATCTTTTTAAACTGAAGTACTGTTTTTTCCAGTGTTATTACTGATGAGCTTGTACTTGTAAACAGCAGTGAACATAACAGAAGTTATCAAATGCTTTATAACCATAGAAATGTCCTAAAAATATTGTCAAAAAGTTTTAACTATCTGTTTATAGGTGATGGTACAGACGCTCACTGTGAAGCTCAAATTATTTTCTATTTTTTAATAGGAGTTTTCTAGATAATGTCTTTGTGGTTTTTTTTGGCTTTTTTCCCAGATAAGGATACAAATCACTTTGAAGCCATATGGCAGCTTGAATAACTGGCTTAAAAGTCTTGGGAAAGAAGAGCTGAACACCTAGATGCTGAGTTTTGGTCCTTTGCTTATGGAGCTGGCCAGTCATTCCTGTCACTGGCTAGCAGTCTCTAGCTCAGTCCCTTTAGTTTTTGATGTTTGTGGCACCAGTTTCTGATGCTGCTGTTGCTTTCAAATGTTTGACAGATTTATTGATTTTGATACTGTTCTTCACACTGCAGCACAGAATGGGAGTTCTGCAGTTTCAGAACCTTAAGTACTTAGGCTGGACCTTGCTGTCTTGAGGACTTTCTGCTCTGATTTTCCTTTGTACTGTTTTACAGTGAGGGTAATTATTGTGCAGTGAACTGCTGACTCCTTCCCTTCTGCATAGTTACTTTTCCAAGTTGATTGCTCTTGGTTGCCAGAGCACATGCCCATGTTTAAAACAAAATAAATTAACTTTAAAAGTTGGGTTCTGAGAAGAGCAGCCTTTGTGTTACTTTCAGATTTTAAACACCAAAAGTGCATGAAGACAATCTTCCTCCTTCCTCTTCTGTAGGGCACATACTGCTGTGACAAGTGATTTGTTTTTTCTGGGCGTGTTTGTTTATTTTTTTGTTTTGTTGGTTTTGCTGTTTATATGTGACTAGGTAATATGATTCATTTTCAGCCTTGCAGTATGTCCATTTTATTTATACGTTTTCTAGCATCATTTCAGTTTCTTTTAACAGAACAAATTGAGTCTTTCTGAAAGGTTCCAGGAGAGATTTCCAAACTGCAGGGTAAAACTTGGGAATTAAGAGCAAGAACAGATACTTGGGTTTCTTGCCTAAAATCACAGGATAGCTGAAAATTGTAATGCAGAATTTCTGTGTGCTGTGCCTCCAGTAATTGTGGTTCCTGGTGGTACATAATTTCAACTTCAGAAATTGTCATTAATATCTTTGTCTCAGCAGCTGAAGCCTCATCAAATTTACTGTTTCACTGCTGGATATGGTGTTAAAGTAGGAAACAACTGCTTCTGCTATTCTAAAACTGGTAATTGACTGCATAAACATATATTGAATTCAATTCAATGTCACGGGAAGCATTATTTAGTTGTGTGGACTTTCTGCAGTTTGGTGTCTGGTTTGCTTCAGTATTTTAATTCTTTATTTGACTGTTTTACTTGTTTTGATTGATTCACAGAATTGTTAGGGGTGGAAGGGATTTCTGGAGACCATTTAGTCCAATCCCAGACCATCTAGTCCAACCCCAGAATGCTTAACAGCTCATTGGATGAAGTATATCTGCAAAAGTTATGGTACGCAAAACTGGTAATGAAGAATTCTCAGTATACCACAACTGAGAATGAAAAGAGACCATTTAAGACTAAAGGAACATTAAAATAGTCTCTCCATAATATAAGTCTGTTAATGGCAAATAAAATCCTCTTTAGCAGAACTGTGGGCATTTTGTTTACTCCTAATTTATTAGCATAGGGACCAGCAGGTTAACTGGGGACTAAGCAGGGAAGGAGAGATAGGAACGTCAGACCCCAGTCACTTAAATCCAGGGTAAAACCAAGATTCTTTTGGTCTGGATAGGTGCAAAGGAGAAATACCAACCAGATGTCTTCAAGAGGTAAAAAATCACAAAGTTTACTAGTGAATTATCGAGGATGAGGAACTTTGTCAAAAGATTTAGTACAACATCAAACACCACAGCACAGACATAGCCCACTGAACATAGAAAATGTTTAAACCCATTTGGCATTATCTTCTGTGAAAAGAAAGTTAGAAGGCAAAAGGGGGAAAGATGTAGAAAAACAGACATAACTACTGCCTTCAGGGTTCCAGTGGTGTAAAGCTCCAAGATGAAGGTAGAGTTAAAGAGCAACATGCTTGCGTCATGATTAGTCTTCTTAAAACCCTTCCTACCAGGTGGGTCTTTCAGTTGCTCAGCCATTTAGGGGGCTGTGTTAGGCAACACTGGGGGGCTGCCTCCATTGTGCCATTTGTGACAGACACTGAGGGGCTGGGGCAGGGCACCACCTCACCAGAGCAAGGCCTCACCCACCCCTTACTACATATTCCAAGCACCCAAGAGGTCTTGAAACAGATTTCCACTCTCTGACAGAACATTATTTGAACTACTCCTTCCCAGTCCCTTCACAGATACAAGGTTATCTTATATTTTGCATAAGGCTAGTATTTTCTTTTGCCAAGTGATAATTGTGCACAGCTCCCTCTCTAATTTAAAACAAATTAATGGAGATTGGTCTTAATGGGATTTTGGGGGGTGTCTTAATTACAGAAGATGGAATAAAGTATTTCCTTGTTTGTTGCGTCGTTGCTACTTGGCCTGTGACGTTCCAAGCCTGAAAATGGCATCAAGTAGTAGCTTCAAAAGTTTGCAAACTCCTGGAAGTGTGTTTAAAGTCAGGCTTATTTGTGAAATATTATTGAGCTTTTGGATGTAGTTTATGATCACATATAATGAATTTTAGTATTCATTCAGCTTAACACTTGGATGCTAACTTTCCTTCCTTTGTTGCCTTTAAACGTGACATAGTTATGTTGATTTTTTTTGGTGAAGTATATTGACTACAGTAGCTGACCTTTAGAGCAAAGGTGAGTCTGACAATGAAGAAAGCATGGATTTGCAGGAAATGAAGAAAGCAGGTCACAAATGTGACCTGTTTTGTGAAGTAGCTGTGTGGGTGAAATGGTTCAGATGATGCTGACAATAGAAATGAAAAGGAGGCCTTCTGGTGTTCCAGCATCTGCTGGTGTATACTTGCTGTGATGGTGACCATATCTTTTCATGTTAGAGGTGATAATAACTTGCAGTGAGTGCTTTTGTTTGTAAAGGCACCAAATAATGTATTTGGAATAGTAGTGAGGGAAGGGTAAAATGTTTCCAAGAGAAATAGGAAAAAAACAAATAAATATTGTTTATTCTTAAGATGCTTATAAGAATCTAATGCTATATTCATTAAACACAGTATACTTTGTTAGAAATACATTAGAATCCTATTAGAATAAACGAGTGTGTGTTTGATTAGTTGTGAATAAGATGATAGGTCAGTTTTCCTGGGGAGGATGTGAAGACTGCTGATGACCTAATCAGACAGGTGTGGAATGGCTAGGATGCCATTCTGTGAATTTAGAGCAAGCTGTCTGCACATATGGAAGATGAAAGCATCAGATCAGGTACACTCAGATCAGGTGTGATCCAGGTCATATCTGAATGAGCTCATACTTTTTAGGCGTGTTTTTTGAAAGCTTTGTTTAATAATATTGTAAGTAGACAAATTACAAAGTAAAGACTGGGGAAGGTGCCGTGGATCTGCTAATGGATGTAGATGCTCCAAGAGGTGAGGGACTACAAAGAATCAAATGCATCAAAAGGCTGAAAAAATGATCCAGAAAGATGCTCCATTTTTATGTATGATAGTATTAATATATTTTTAGCTATTTAGAAATAGCAGTATCTTTATGGTATCTTTTATTGAAAAAACCCACCCAAGATAATTTTGAAAGACAGATGTCAGTGATAGGTCTGTTACGTGACACCATGCAGAGCTAAGACCAGGCTGAATAGGGATTTACTGGTTATGACTTCTGGGTGATAAAAATTCCTTTCCTGTGGTCCTCTTTCATCCCCTTGTATTGCATTTTCTGATCAAGCTCTGTTTTATTTTTAGGAGCAAAGCTTTGTGTTTAAAATGGAAGTTGATGTGACTGGAGAGTCCAGAACTGCCCTCTCCACCCTCTCTGTGCCTCTTGCAGAGTTGAGTTCTGCAGCCAGGATGGAAGCAGAAAAGCCACGCTGTTCCAGCACCCCCTGCTCACCATTGAGGCGGACAGTTGCAGGATATCAGATCCTTCACATGGATTCTAACTACCTGGTTGGCTTCACAACTGGAAAGGAACTGCTAAAATTAGCCCATAAGTATATTGGAAGTGAAGAGAATAAAGGAGAATCTGGTCGTAACTTGGGCTCCAAACATCTTGATTCGGGACTTTCACGTTCCTCGCGTTTGTACAAAACTAGAAGTAAGTACTACCAGCCCTATGAGATCCCAGCAGTAAATGGAAGGAGGAGGAGACGGATGCCCAGCTCTGGGGATAAATACAATAAAGCTTTACCATATGAACCTTACAAAGCACTTCATGGTCCCCTGCCTCTCTGCCTTTTGAAAGGTAAAAGGGCTCATTCAAAATCCCTAGACTACCTCAATTTAGACAAAATGAGCATTAAGGAACCTGCTGACACAGAAGTGCTACAATACCAGCTCCAACACCTTACTCTTAGAGGGGATCGTATGTTTGCAAGGAATAGCACATGAGCTATCATCTCAAATTTAGAAATGGTTTCTGATCTTTTGTCTCTTGCCGCAGAAATCCACTGTTGAAGTGTGTATGTGACTGTCCACATTGTAGGTGGTTTTATCAGCTCAGTGTTACCAGGAAGTAATTTATTTGAATACAGTCTTGGCAATGAAGCGTTCTGCAAATACTTGGAGAGTGAAATCTTTCCTGATTCAGCAGCTTCTGATGCAGATTTGACTGCAACTAGTGGATATTTCTTTGGACACATTTTAACAAAAAAAAAGCTTTTGATTTTTGGGATTTTTTTTTCTGTACTGCTACATCTAGTGTTTACAGTAATTCAACACTGAAAAATATGTGGTGTCTGCTTGGTTGTTGCTAATTTTGGCATGATATTAGAAACTGCTCGTGGATTAGTACCCAAGGAGGTTTTTTTGGTTTACTTTTTGTTTCTGTAGTAAAATGTTTGTGGTTTTCTTACAGCATGGAGAAGAAAGTGAGCTTGACTGGATGAACCACTTGCTATTTAAACAATCCAATTCATACATTTTGAGACTGCGCTTGTACTAGTGATGTGGGTGAGATTTATTCGTAAAAGAAATGTTTGCTACTTTAATCCTATCAAAACTGGTTTTTTAGTTTCTGCATTGAAGTAATTGCTTTGTCCTTTTTATTCTATAAAACATGTTCACAATAAATCTTTAAGTTATTTAAAGCAAATCTTTCAAGAAGCAAAGTGATTTTTTTATTTGGTTGGTTTTTTGGGTTTTTTTGTTAGATTTTGTTTTTACATTGTCTAGAGACAGAAAATGGAATGTCTGTACTGGTATGTTGGTAATGTTTTTGATTTTAATTTGTGATTTTCTTTTCATCTGTAGTAGCAGAAGGTATCAACTTCAGCATAGTTTTGGAAATTTTGTCTACTTGAAGCACTGAACACGAGCTCTGGAGGGCAGATTATTTCTTGACAAGAGTGAAAGTGAAATATTTCTTGTCAGTGTTAAAAAGATGATCTTGAATTTTACAGCAGAATAATGCACTGGTTACTTTTGTTAATAAATTTTTATCCAAATATGACATCAAATGAAGTTTTGACAGCTGTATTCCTAGATGTGTTTAAAACATTTTGTTTAATTAGTTTTTATTTTACTTTAGTTTAAAAATGAAAGTTTTCATACTGTATATTTTTTAGATGCAGTCTTGTACTGAAGCAGTAGATAAGTTGATTTTTTCCTGATGACCTCTGCAGAAGTTAAAAATAATTTCATATTGCTTTGAAGCATAAAATATTTGATCAGTTGTTTCTGATAGAGTCAAGATTTTTTTTGTTTGTTTATCACTCAGAATTACTAGAAAGCACTAGTTAGTGCATGTGCTCTGGGAAATGAAGGGTTCTTATGCAGAGTCAGTCTACAGTTTAAATGAAGGTAGCCCACTATTGAGCATTTTGTAGTTTGGTTATCTTTTTTAGTTTTTTTTAGAAAATACAAAAAACCACCAATGTGTATTTTTCAAAGTTAACTGCACTGGTGTAAATTTAATGTAGTTAACATTGATCTTGAAAGTAAAGTCTTCTATTAGTCTTCAGTTTGAAAAACAGAATACAGTCAAATGCCAAAGAGATAGTGGGTTTATTTAAGGAATAAACACTACTGTTTATTGAAATATGAAATTAATTTGTATTTCTGGCTGAAAAATAAAAAGGCTATTATAAACAGCTGTTGTTGTGAATTCATTTGCTGTGTAGGAGAAAAAGAGGACATAAAAAAAATACAACTGTAGACCAGGGAACATTTAAAAACAACTTGAAAGTCATGGTCCTAGATTTCTGTGAAATAGATGCTTAGCTCTGTTCCTTTGTTTTGGGAAAAGGGCCACACATTTACCTTATGTGCATCTTTCTGATATTGTCCAGTGCTATAATTGTATGGCTACACAAAGAGAATGGTTGATGGCTATATAGCTGAGTTCAGACATAACAAATGTGTTGGTATTTTATCTTTGGTGATTTGTTTGTCAGTGTGCTCAGACAGGGTCATGGTATTCGCTTAACTCACGTACACTTGCAGCCCTCATAACATGGGAAATACTATTTACACTGCATGTAATACAGACTAAGCAAGGAATTGATAATAGATAATTTGTTTTTTCTAAGTTTTAATGGTATGAAGGAATCAGAAACAAATTTTCCAACATAATCAATTTTTAAAAGTTCTGTAGTGTGGTCTGGTTGAAGCTAGTTATTTTCACTTTTAGAGCATTACATGCTAAATGGACACAGTTGGAAAAGATCATCCTTAGTGAGAATATAGTCAGCAAACACTAGAAAAAATACTTTGAATAAGAGTAATTTTATAGTAGAGCTACAGTAAAGTAGAGAAGTATAAATAAGTTGTTAAACTGTTGTAGGAAAAATGTTGATTAAAACTGAAAAATGTAGATTTATTACAATGCTAATAGCTTTAAAGACAATGTCAAGCTTGGCAACCAACAGTAAAATGCACATACCTTTGCATGTTGTTGGAACTGGCAAGTGTGGGTTTATTAATGAATCTGAGGATGACTTTTTGCATGAATGGTTTGCTGTAATCTCTTAATTGGAACATCAGTTTCCATAATGGGTGATTACACTGAACACTGTAAGAGTGGCACAAATGTGCCAGATACACAGATCCTTAGAAGAACACTATAATGTTTGATTTACTGCTTTTTTTTTCCTGTGTCTCACAGTACATTGTTTTAGTCAGAAGATAATGCCAACTTTCCAAGTCTTCAAAAACCTTCTGACAGATTATATGGGTTTTTTCCCAGTGATTTTGCCCGGGTAATTTTTTTTTCTCTTCCATCACAACAGCACTCAGGAAAGATCAAACTACCTTCAGGTCTACAGAATGTGTAATGCTTCCTTTCCACATTGAAAAGGAATGTGGAGCAGGGGAACGTTGCCCTAATATTTGAAAGGAGCAAGGGAACATTACCCTTATATTTCAATACGCACTCTGTCTCACATCATTCTTAACTTACTCTTAGGGAGTTTGGCAGTAGAGAGTGACATTGATGTAAACCTACAGAGAGCGTGTTAGAAGAAGTGGGGAAAGAAGACTATCACTTTTGGGGGAAAAACCCAGAATCAGTTGTCTTGTGTTGAAAACAAAAGAGAAGGTAAGGAAATTAACTAACCACATTGCATCCATTTTTAGGAGACAAGTAGTTTCACCCTGCATATGCTTGGTATCACTTATCAAGAAATTGGCCTGGAGTAAAAAGAGGGGGAGTTTCTCTTTAAGAGGAGGAGGAGAGCCTTGCGCAGTGCTTTAAGTTCTGTGGAGAGTGGAAGGACAGAAAGAATTCACCATAATATATCAGGGAAAGGCTGGAGAAATAAATCAAAAACCTCAGAGGAGCAGTGCTACAAGAACAGCAGGAGTGTAGTTCCAGTGTCAGAAAAAGCAAAGATGTGGAAGAAGATGGTGTGCTGGCCTCAAATCTCTGTAGGTAGCAATGCAATGTGTTTCTGCTCAGCTAAGGAGGCTGATGAGATGTCTTAGCAATATGCTGTGATCAGTTGAGGCTGCAGTGAAGGTAGGAAGCAGGAGCTTGAGGCTGTGTGTGTAACACTTTCATGCTCATAAGGTTAGATGAAATTCAGATGAGAGTGCTGAAAGAATAAAATAATAGTCTTTATTCCAATTGAGCATGGCCTGAATTAAAGTTCTGTGGTATATTATGATACTGAACAGCCCTACACAGCGTGAATAAGTAGATGGTGCAGTTTTGTAGTTTGAGAAGCTCTCTGAAAAAGCAGAACTTTTGTCTGTTAAGTTCCTTTATTATTAATTTTAGTTTAAAAAAATTAAGCATCTTTCAAGCTTTGTTATATATTATGGTGTAAGTACTGACTATGATTTCTGGTAGGATTACTGTTGCATTCAGTTTTGACATTTTGTTAGACTCTCCCCTTCTGAAGCTCCTCATGGGCTGTTCTTTCTGTGATGAGGCAGAAGTGCTAAAACATGCAAGAACATTGAGAACAGCACTGACAGCCTGAACCCTATGAGAAAATGGAGCAAGCCACAATTTGCTGTAGTGTTTTACATTAGCTGATTTTTCAGGAAGTCAAAAAATGGTCAAAAAAAGCTTGAGATACTGGGATGCCTTTAGAAGTCTTATTTCAGGCTAGGAATGTTGCAGGATAGAGCTTAATGGTGTGAACTATAGTCTGCAAATGGATAAAAGCAGAAGGGGAGAGAGAATGTTATTGTGCACTGGAATGTTGAGTGGTGGAATGCTAACTTTTTAAGCTAAGTGGATGAGAGGAGAAAAAAAGAATGTATTAAATGCAAATTAATTTGTTTCTGCCTTATCTCAGTGGTTTTAAGTTTTTAGTGTTAATTGTGGTGAACATCTTCCAATTTTTATGAAAATTGGAGGATATCCAGAATAGCTACAACTCCAAGTGACTGACTATGCAAGATTTTTACCTATCCATCTATAACGATGCTTTCTATAGAATTTAACTATTTTTATTTTTTATGAGACTTTCAAAATTTAGCTGATATTTTTTTCAGAATTAATCTTGTGAAAGAGATAGTTGGCAAAAAATATTGAAGCAAGAAATACTGATGGGAGTCTCAGTAAAAATGGTAGATAAACCTTCATGTAAATAATGGCCATCCTATCAGTTTAATAACTTTTGAAGTAGAACTGCAAACCTAGAGAAAAAAAAAGAATTATTCACCACCCCCAGGTGCAGAGGTGGGATACAATGATCTCTAAAGACTGCTCCAATCTGTATCCAATTTTGCTCCAATTAATCCAATTTTGAGACACAGTCATGTTTCAGAGATGACTTAAGTGCTTCATGGTTGTAGTAATATTTCAGAGAGGCTTTTAGAAGGCTGGAATACCCAGTTCTAGAAACACAGAGTCATTTAGGTCCAAGATCATTGTGTGTCCAACCATTAACCCACTGCCAAATCCACACTAAACCATGTCCCTGAGTGCCACATCTACAGGTCTTTAAATAGCTCCAGGAATCGTTAATGCCACCATAGCCCTGGGCAGCCTGTTCCAGTGCTTGAAAACCCTTAACAGGAAGGAATTTCCCCTAATACCCAAACTAAACCTCCCCTGGTGCAGCTTGAGACTATTTCCTACTGTCCTGTTGCTTGTTTTTTAGGACAAGAGCTGCCCCACCCTGGCTGCACCCTCCTCTCTGGTCATTGTAGAGAGCAACAAGGTTCTACCTAAGCCTCCTTTTCTCCAGACTGAGCCCCCCAGCCCCTGAACTGCTCCTCATCAACTCCATTCACTTCTCTGGACTCACTCAACACCTCAATGTCTTCTTGTGGGAGGCCTAGAACTGAACACTGGATTTGAGGTGCAGCTGTCTTTGAATGTTTTTATCTGCCTTCCATTTTCAGTAGGCCAGTGATGCATTTGAAATAACTTCTGTCTCCTTAGATCTAGGTTCTAAGAAATGTGTGGGAAAAAAAAATCTTTTTTACTCTTACATATTCTTGTCATATAATACATGCTTTAAATTATTTACTGCATAGTCATCCAAGATTTTCATCAGTATTGAAATTGCTACTGCAGTAATTGGTAACTTTTCTGTCTGGCCTCAAAATGAAGTATATTTCTAAATGCATATAAATGTTGGCATTTTCCCTACTTACATGATTTAGGCTTCCAGTTAATTGGAAGATTGACACTGGTTTTAACATTAGAGGATCTGGACTTCAGAAAAATTAGGCTGTAACACTTTTTTCATGTAAAACCTCCAATCAGCTGCCTGCATTCCTATCTCCTGTAGGGTTCTTGTTGATTAATTTAGAACTTCAGCCAGAAGGTAAGACTTTTTTGGAATGAAAAGATTGCCTCAGGTGGCCAATTTTCCAAGGAAAGAATCTTCTTTTGTCAGTTTGAAAAATATTGAGACTTGGGAAATATTGAGACAGTTGAGACTTGCTTATGTCACAAGAAATAATTTCAGGGGCAGTATTTTTTGTATTTATTTGACACTGAGCTGAAGGAAGAAGGCAGAAACCTTATTACAGCACCTAATGCTTAATACTAATTCATATAAATATTGCTGAAAAAAAAAGGGAAAGTATATGTGTCAATCAGAGGAGACATGACTACGGCTTCATTCGGTAATTGGAATCATTCAAGGTATCCTTTAAAGAGAACTTAAAAGAACAAACTCATAACAGTAGGTAATAGGCAGTATTCTACTCACACATGAAAGGTTTTCTTGTACCTTTGATCCAGAAGTTTATTTAATCCTCATGTGGTGTGAAAAGGTAGTAATCCTGACTGGTAAATTGGCAGAAGTTGAAATTTTTTGCAGAGGGAGGGTTGGTAATGCTGCTTGCTGTGGCAATTTCTACACAGGCAGTAATCATTCTCACGAAGGCTCCCTTTTAGACTGAATATTTTCTCTGACTGGAAGACTAAATTTGTCTTTAATCATCCAGATTAGATGACATCATCAGGATGCTATAACCTGGTCGAAGGATTAAATGCCCACTATCAAAATGCAAACCTAATTCTGAAGTTGGAAAAGGCTGCCATTTTTAATTCTTTGATCAGCATTAACTAACTACACACTATAGCTGAATAAAAAGATCTTTATTACAACATGTGTTATATATAGGGAGATTTTTTTTATTTATTTAGCAGACAGCTGCTGTCTCAAAGAATTTTTGGAAGAAGCTTTTCTGTGCTTTGTTCCAGCTGAACACTTACTATGGACAAATTACTGGTATACCTCTGTAGTAACATTTACATTATAGTTAGATATATAATTGTTACAGGAATGAAGAAGTCAGGTAACTCACAGAATTTATTTGCAGAATTCCTACACATTTTAATTATTAAATGAGGCATTTAATTAGAAATTAAGCAGTCCAAAAAGCAAGAAACCTCCAAGCAAAGCATTTTATTAAACCATATCTGACTCATTAGAACATTTTGGGTAGTTATTACAGCGTTGATGTTAAGAAAGGCTGATGTCAGTAATTTAAAAGCATGCTTAAATACACAGGACAAGGCAGACAGTATGATGGACTGCTTAGCTGGAAACAGAACTATAAGATGGTTGGAAAATTCACTTTTCTATGGAAACAAAAGATGGTAATGAAAAGTTCTCTAAATACATCAAAAGCAGGAAGTCATTTAGGGAACAAGTGAGGAGATGACAGGAGGAAGAAATATCAAAGAGGTGCTTGAGTAATGAGACTGACAGACTTGGCAAATTCCTTGTTTCATTTTTGTTGCTGAAAATATTGGGCAAAGTCTCATGCACACAATAAATTATTTGTACCAGAAAAACTGCATGAAATCTCAGGCCAAGGATATTGGATTGATTTTTTTTTCTTTTTTTTTCCTTAAACATTGAATTAATCAGTTGGTGTCAAAACCAGATTATTTAGGAACCTGTCATATTTTCAGACGGGGCAAAGTCCCTTCTGAAAAAATGTATCCCAACCACACAGGAATTACTGTGCTTGGAGCAAGGGTACATCAGGGGTACATCAGTGGTACATCAGGCCCATTAAAACTGAGGTGATGTCAGGCTTGGTTGGCATGCAGTGTCCCTTTGACCTTTTGGTTAGGAATGTATTAAAGAATTCTACAGATGGACTAACAGCTGGTAAAGCACATATGGACAGCGCAGAAATACCCATCTGCAGCCACCACCCTTGTAGGATAAGTCTGTGCTGTGCTCCGTATCCTGACTCTCTTGACTAAGTCATCCAGCATCTTCTTGCTAACAGAGGGAACAGAGTCAAGAGGAGCCAGCTTGATTTAAAGGATACAGATACAACTGTTGAACCCCATGGAAATGCAGAGCAAATAAGCTACCTGGGCTATGGCATCACCCAAGGAACCTGAGCATACATGAGAAGTGTGAGGTGGTGGGATAGCATAGCTTCTCTCTGAAGGGAAATCCAAGTGGACTAAACTTGATATGTGTTCCCTGAGTGAGTCAGAAAGGGTACGGGTAAAACTGTCTAGTGAGTGCTCAGAAAGCCTTTGATAAGGGTGTGCAGCTGAGATTATTAAAACACGAAAGTTACCACAGGGTTGGAGGAGAGATGGCCAGTCAACAGGAGGCAGAAGTGGATCTTGCAAAGGGAAGAAAGTTTTGGAAGCTGGTTGGGTTTTAGTGGGTACTCTCAGGACAAAATGCAGAACAGAAACATTCTTCCTTTGTGTGGTGGATCATAAAAGGAAGCCCCGTTTTTTCATAAGTGTTTCTTAAAACTAAAAATGGACTTGTTATAAGATACCTATAAGTAATCAGTAGCCTAGAGGAGCTATAGTTTGGCAGTTCTCACGTACTGAGACTTGTTACCTGAATGGATGTCTTTTTTATAAATTTAATTTTTTTTAAACTTAAAAAATAATTTTTCTCATAAATTGCTATCATATTATTAATGTCAGGTGTAATATTCTTTGTAGATTATGATGGAACATGACAAATTAAACTAATTACACTATATCTTTTGTCTTAGGTCAGACTTAACAGCTTGAATTATTTGCAGCATCCTAAGGCTTCAGCAGTTACTGCCTTGAACTCTGGTAATGGATGAAGATGCAGGAAATATTCTTGAGAGAGCAGTTAATAATTATTATTACACACAATGCATGAAGCATCTTTATTCCAACACCCACCCCTGTTGAAAATTGGTCCATAATTCATAATGGTTTGTAATGTTCTTGATTACATTTTAAGAGATGTTTGTGGATTGAAATGCATTTCCTATTGGCCTGAACCTTGGATTGGTGAAACTCTTTTACTGGAGATTGAATTTCTATATTGTTTTCCTTCCTTCTGTCCTTCCTTCCTTCCTATCTGCCTTCCATCCTTGCCTAAAGCTGAAAAAGTGTAGACTGGGAGTGTCTTATTATAGTGTTCTATAATACTGGGAGTGTCACATTATAGTGTTCAGCTTGATCTTAATATAACATTCAGTATATCCACATGAGATCCATAATTTCTGGTTGGAACTGCATGTTCAACTGAACTGCACCTTTAGCCATTAGGCCCTTATGCCTTCTTATTTCACTTCGCTGTCACTAGGCATATTACAACAGACATTTTGAAATTATTTTAATTTCCAATTGAAAACTCTGTTTTTATTTAAAATATTACTTTGCTTTTTATAATAGAAAAATCTAAAATTCACAGTTGCCAGAGCTTATCTAGACAGCAGTGCAGAGAGTTTAGGCTTCCCAGAACAAAGATTGGTCTGCATTAAAAGCTTCCAATCTTTTTCAAGTCCCAAGCTGCAGCCATAGACGGAACAGGGCTACACATGGTCTGGTTCACTTAAAACCTTTTCTTTGAGTTACTTTGCTTGTGTCTCTCTAGAAAAGCAGGACGTAGCCGAGAATTTGCTACATGATAGTGCAGTCTGCAATATTAAAAGGTGTAGCAGCATGTGACGATTATATCTGCTATAAGTAGAAAAAGCTGCCAATTTTTTTTTAAAGGTTGCAGAGTGAACAGGTTGGACCAGTTGCTGCCAGGGTGGAGTTCTAACTGTTTGTTATTGTAATCACCGGTCATTTTCATTAACTACCTCCTTTTGTCAGTACCACCCTGGCTGCTGCTTGGTGGATGACCCCCTCGGACAGTGAAAGGAGGGGACATGGAGGGTGGGGGATGACATCGGAGGGCATGCAAATGACCTTGGAGCCAGCATGCCACGGGAAAGCCACCCCACCAAATTTACCAAAAGACCCCAAAAACAACGAGCCAACACAGAATTAAAGATCAAAGTGATGTCTGAACGTGAGGAACAAATTCCAGAGCCTGCGGAGGTGCTGAGACCCTTTTTTGCCCCTTGCCCTAGCTGGGAGGACCTCGGCTAGAGGCAGGAGCCTGGGAGTCAAACCTACTCAGAGGACCAAGGGATTTTCCCAATGCACTCATAGGGGTAGAGTCTTCAGCTTTGCCCACCGACCAGTGGTCAAAGTTGTGCGGTTTTTTATCTCTCAAGTCATTCCTGGCAGGGGCAGGGGCAGGGGTGGTGGCAGTGTGGGTGTGGACCCGTCAGTTTTCCCCCCAGAGCTGATTGCTTTAATAAAGGCATTTAAAGGAGAAAAATCTCCTGCCCATGTTTATATCAGTATCCAGGGAGGCCACAGCCGACCCCAGGGAAAACAGACTAGACAAGTCTCTTTGTTGTTTAGTACAAGAGTCCATTTTATTTCTCCCCCGAATCCCATGCTGGGGTGGGCAGGAGGTGGAGGCCCGGGAGCCCGAGCAAAGCCCAGAGAGCTGAGAAAGCAGAGAGAGGACACAGACCTGGGGCTGGGGTTTTATCAGGTGTCCCATGGGAAGAGTCTTAGGATCAGATTACAGCCTCCTCAGAACGGAAAAGCTCCACAATTCTGCTGAGAAAAGGGTAGAAGCAGGCTTCTGTATTACCCATGTTCAAAAATTCCCTGTTCCTATTATGTAAAAACTACTGTCACAGCATAGTTAAAGACAAAGTTCTGACCAATCCTCATGTAATAATTACTTCCAGGCTCACATTTCCCTATTGTTGAGAAACAGCTGTATTTAAATGGACATTTCTTTTATGAAATTGTTTCCTAGGCTGTTCTGTGCTAATCTAAATTTGGACTGAATAACTGTTGGAATGCATGAAATGGAAGGCTCTCTGAGTCCCTCAGAGAGAGAAAAGAATGCAGAGTTTGAATTAGAGCCTCTAGAGAAGCTTAAATACATTAAGCCACACAGATACCAAATAGAAATGTAAGTCTTAGTTTTAAGTAAGTAGAAATATATCTTAAGTGCCTTAAGAGACTGTATTAGCTAGTAAAAGCCCTAAAGCCTAGTTTAACTTAGCTCCAGACATCATAAAAACATAGCAGAACATTATTTGTGTTTCTAGATAGAATAGATAGAACTACTCATGTAAATAGATCAAATTACATACCTAGATTTTAGGTAAGAAAACAGATAGTATATTTACATGAATAAATAAAATCATGTACATAAATTTTGGGTAAGAATTGAGACTACTTTCGCAAATTAGAATTAAGATCGGGTTGGTGTAGAAAGAATATTTTACAATCATGCTTTTAGCTGATTGGATGTTTTATGGATAAAAGTCCCCCTGTATTGAAGTGCAAAAAAAAGAAGAAAGAAGAAGAATGAAGAAAGGTGGGAGCTGCTTCTGCTGCTGCTTCTGCTCAGGACTTTATGCCAGAAAGCTTTTAGCATGGACTTTAATACTCTGGACTCCTGAACTCTGAACTCCTCCTCCAAGACTGATGTATTCATGCAATAAACAACTTTACTACAACCAACATCTGCTCTTGTCTCTTTGAAGACCCAAGACCCACGAAAACCTTGACAAATAACTACAAATGAAAGCCAACATCTGATATGTTGACCGTAATGATGCAAAAAGGTGCTTTTTAACATACATCTTCCTAAGAAAAAAAAAAGAAATGGTAGAACACAAAAGTGGTGGTGTTCCATGCTGCCAAAAATCTGAAATTTGCCAGTTTTGCTATTTATTTTGGCTTAGTATGTCTCATGAATTAAGATTTTAATTCAATCCCCCTTCCATTGTGTTTCCACTTCTCACTTTGTGTTAGCAGTCACAGTGCACCACCATCTATGAGTTGCCTTATCTTGCTAGAATGATACAAAACAGATAAATTCTTCTGGAACAAGTGGCACTTCATATAACTCTGCAATAACCCTGTGCATATTATCCACATTGTTTATTTTGAATTCTTGTTTTCCCCTTGCCCCAGTGGTCCCAATTAGTTATTAGTTATTAGTTAAAATTAGCTATTTTCCTCTACATCACAAAGCTAACTGCGTCTCAAATTCAGTGTTTAAAAATTATGCAATCAACTCTCCAACAGGGTTTCAGAACTAAGTAGTAAAATTAGAAAGTACACAAAGCATTACTCAGAAACATAAATGCGTTCCTTGCTTGGGTATTAACCCTCTGAAGTGTACGTGTATATTTGTTGTGTAAACATGAACTATTTCTCAAGACCAAAACCTAGTAAATTTTTGTTAGTATGCTGTGGAGCCTGGGGTCAAACTGAATCCTATGGGATATGGCAGTTGCTGGGGTAATAAGCATTATTTGTGATTGCTTATAAGAACTCCTCTTTGTGAGACGGTTTTTTCCTTCTTTCCTCCTTTTTTTATTCTCTTCTTCTTGCCTAAAAAAGGGATGGAAGTGGCATTTCATTTCCACACAATTTTTACAGCAAAACATTATGGGTTTTGACCCCTATTTTAACTAATAGAAAGAGAGAGGCTTTCATAGATAGGGCCTCATTTATATCTGCAAGATATGTTGAATTTTAGAAGAACACATTTGACTTTTCCAAGCTTTTCTGTGGCAATAAATTTTGCTGCTGCTGAGAGCACAAATGCTTTAAGCAGAATAAATATTGAGAAATATTAGGAAATATTGAGTGCTGTCATCTTGCTTATTATTGTAACTCAGTCTGAATTCATAGGAATCCAAAGCGAAGACAGAGCACTATTTGCAAAAAGAGAATGTTGGTTTAACACAGCCTCGCTTTTTGGTGGGGGCAGTGGAAGCGACAGAGGCAGCTTCTGAGAGAAGTTGCTTGAAGCTTCTACTATGTCTGGAAGAGCCAGTCCCTGATGGCTCTGAAGCTGGACGAATTAGAAAAGTTGGTCAGTCTTCTGTGAAAACATATTTAGGAAAGAAAAAAAATTGCCCATAGTCCTCCTTCCGAGGAATGGGGAGGCGTGGAGGCAGGGCCAGCACTGCGAGTGGCCACGCAGCTACTGTCATCTTGGCACAGCCAGCAATGGACTTTGCCTGCCTGGCTGCTTTTAGCCAGCTGTGCTGAGGACAGAAGGACGAGGGCAGTGGCAGCAACTTCTCCTTTTCAGCACTCTGCATGAAGAGAGGTGCTGTGGCAGCTGGCACCACCTGTGCTGTGCCAGTGGGGACCACATGGCCAACATGAGTGATTCCCCGATGTGGAGCCTGGACAGGATCAACCTTCCAGCACTGCTAAACCCTGTAAGAACTTTTCAACTGATAGAACTTGAGAAGAAAAGAACCTATGGACACCAGTTCTCTCCCAGGTTAGAGAAAAGGTGTCTTAGGTTGCAAATGCAAGATGTCAGTGGGGGTGTGTATTCTATTGCCATCTGTTAAAACCAGGTGGGTCAGTTTTCTTTATCTCTTCCATGACCCATCCTCCCTCTAGGGAGACATCTTCTGTTAATGGGCCATTGAGTCTCACTGCTTGACTGATTAAATTAGATCATCCCCTTGTGAGATGCTTTGCCCAGGGGGAGGAGCCAAGCATTCCTTATTGGATATAATCTGAATTAGAACACCACAGGCAGCCTTTTCCCACTGGACTCCCAGAGGAAGACCAGGCCCATCAACACCACCACTGGACCTTCACAGGAAAACCACATCCTTTCTACAGGTTTGTTGTTTCAAAAGAACTAGATCTGTAACACTACATCTGTCACTCCAGGAGGACTGCAGCCACCATTTAATCAGACTGCTACCAAGACCCTGACCAACTGGGTGTCAGGTTGTATTCTGACTCTGTTGGTGTTATTTTGTATTACTGCATTTTTATTTTCATTTTTATTTTTATTTTTTCTTAATAAAGAACTGTTTTTCCTACTCCCATATCTTTGCCTGAGTGCCCCTTAATTTCAAAATTATAATAATTTGGAGGGAGGAGGGTTTACATTTTCCATTTCAGGGGAGGCTTCTGCCTTCCTTAGCAGACACCTGTCTTTTCAAATTCAGACAAGAGGAAAAGGTGAGGACACCAGAGGAAAGCAACATGGCAACACTACGGTCGATGAAAGGAGAGAGGGGCAGGAGGTGCTCTGAACATCGGAGCTGAGATCTACAAGCCATGATATAGACTATAATAAAACAAACAGTTTCCCTGTAACTCATGACGTGCTTGGGCAGATCAGAGGTCCACTTGCTGCCCATGAGAAAAGGTGTTCACACTGGAGTGCATGGATGCTGAAAAGCTGTATTCTAGTGGGAAACTCAAAGAGAGAGATAGAAGACCCTTGTTTCCAGAAATAAAAAGAGCCATTGCTTCCAAAATAGAGCAGCTTATCCTTAAAAGACTACATCCCCTGAACTAAAATGTCTCATGCCATGTTGTTGGAGAAGACTGTTTTGCCCATGGGAGGGACTCGTTACAGCAGGTTGGGTGGGACTGCCACTCGTGAAAATTAGAACCACGTTGGAGAAGTTCACAGAGAACTGTCTCCCATGGGGGGAACCCAACGGCATAGCAGAAGAAATTAACCTTCCTAAGCAAACTGAAGGTTTTGAGTGAAAAACTGACCAAAACTCCCACACCCTGTCTCCTTGTACTGTCGGTGGAAGGGAGGGAGGGGCTGGATGGGGAAAAAGATGACCTAAAGGTTTATTTTAGTTTTCATTATTATCTTTTAATTCTGTTAATAATTTATTTTCCTTATACTTTATAAGTTTGAGTCTGTTTTGCCTTAAGTATTCTCTCCTAATCCTTGGCTCATGAACCCTTCAATTTTTCCTTACTTCCTCCTCCACTCAACTATATCAGAGAAGAATGATTGAATGTTTGCTTGTATTTTTCATGGCTGCCTGGCTTTTAGCCAGTGTCAGACCATGACAAAGACATAAACATTTCATGGATTTCTTTTTTTTAACATTAGCAGTTATGGCAAAAATACAGCGTTTTACCTATTCATAGCAAAAAGAAGAGAGAACTACTGGCAATGCAATAAGTTGGTTTTAAAATTTTTTCTTCCATTTGACATCTTGTTATTTTTAATTTTAAAGACATTTGCAAGGGTATTCTACTTAAAAGAGAAATATCTATTTCCAATCCTTTTCATAAAAATTGTGCTCTCTAAAGTTGTTGATTTTTTTTTTTAACCAACAATAATATATTTTTTACTTTGAAACTGATAGAAATAAGCACAGTTGATATTATTTTATTGCCAAATCATCTTTTTGTGTGTGTGTGTGTGTGTGTGTGTGTGTGTTTTGGATGAAAATAAATTTGAATGAAAGCTGAAAAAGCATATTATTTTCAGTGCAGCCTTAGCAATCAAACCTACTTGGTTTCAGAAGATACTGCAATTTGTAATACTTACATGAAAATTAAATGTCACATTGATTTCTTTAAATAATTTGAAAAATAATTGCTTTGCTTTTGGTAATTTTCCTCATATGCTATGGAAAAAAAAAAGCCATTTGAAACTAAGTACCAGCACTTAAAATGTTATTGAATTTAGCCATTATTTCTGAATGTGAATGATCTTTTATTATAGATGCTTCTCTTTTATTGTTATTTGCTGCTCTTACTGAAACCAGCAAGCCTGAATGCAAAACATGGGTGCAAATTAGGGGATTTTAGGAATTCATGTCTGTAAGTGGTAATTGACTTAAGCAGAAAAGATGATCCCAAACCCATTCACTGGAGGTATACTTTCTATTGCTTTTAGGCATGGTAGTTGATGCTTGTTAGAATACACAAAAAAAAAAAAATTAACAATCTGAAAAAAAGTGGTAAATTTTTTTAGCCATTCTCCAAACTATTTACAAGCTCATTCTGAATTTTCTAAAGAGTTTTTAATGAATCATAGAATAAAAACATATGCTGAGTTGGAAGGGACCCACCAGGATCATGGAGAACAACTCTTGGCCTGCATAGGACCCTCCCAAGACCCATACGCTGGGCCTAAGAGAATTGTCCAAACACCTTGAACTCAGGCTTGGTGCTGTGAATAATTTCCTGGGGAGCCTGTTCCAGTGCTCAACCACCTTCTGGCAGAAGAATCTTTTTTTAATATTCAACCTAAATCTCCCCTGATACAACGTCAGACCATCCCCTTGGGTCCTGTCTCTGGTCACCATGAAGACATTGCTGAAAGTGATATCTTACAAAAATGGAATGATAAGTTCTCTGTTTTCACCAAGGAACAAGTTTCTGAACAGCGCAGGGTTTGCAAGCACAGATTATCTTACAAGATCAGAGTCAGAACTCTTCATGACTGAACCTGATTCTCAGTGCTAGATTTAAGTGGCACTGGTAATCCTGTAAATAAAAAAAACCTGGTGTCACAGCACCAAACAGAATTGAAATGTGTATAAAAGGCACCTTGGGCTTTTTGTATGGTAGAGTTTACAAGAAAACATAGAGTTATGATGACATTTCCTTTCCTGGTTTTTGAATTCACAAACTAGAAAATTCTGGTTGCTTCAATAACTATGTAAAGTAATTTGATATTAAGATCAAACAATGCCTAGAGATAACTACAAAAACTGTAAGCTGATGCAGGTATGATTTCTGCTAATTGGAATATTGTTGGATAATTTCCCTGTTTTAATGATAAGAAACTTGGCTCTTTTCTAGATGCTATAATCTCTCCCTGTCATCTGCAATAATACAGGATAAAAATAATTTTGTTGTGAAAGCTTCTTTTTCTGTGTCAAGATACTTCACAGCTTTTGTTAGGCTTATTAAGGCACACAAAAAGGTCTGTTACTTTTAACTGATGTTTTCTTATGTATCCTAAATCACTGAGAAGTAGATGAGCAATTTTTTAAATGGGACTTAGAGAGATTTATTGCCAGCACAACAAAAAGGAAACTTTCAATGAAGAAAAGTAATCATAAGTTGTCTTTAATAGTTCCCCAAAAAAGTGATCTGAGCATGAATGGGACTTTTCTAGCAATAACTAGGAATGATTTTAGGAGGCACACTGCAAAGCTACAGTTTTTTGTACCTATTACCCTGTCACCTGTATAGTCTTGCAGAAATCATAAAACTTTGCAGAAGAGTTGTGAAGAAACATGGTGGAGAGATTGCTACAGTATGTACAGTGGGAACAACCTAATTGCACTATTGCAGCTCAGGGCTTGAAATAACATGTCCTCCAAAGACAACGGCTTAAACTTAATACAGGTAGACTGTTGCTCTGGACGTGAGTGAGATCACACATAGTTATGTATTTATTGTTAATCTAGTCCATGCAACACTGGGCAGAGACAATTCACTTCTCCTGTCATCTGCCAGCACAATCCCTGTCTTTGTTGCTCCTTTACTTTTTGTTCTTTTTGACTTAAGTTATAACTTCATTTTGGTTAAAGAGTTTATCTCTTTGGACAACATCTCTTCAGCTGCACTAAATATTGTGACCCTTAGAGATGGTAATAATAGTATTTAGAATAAAAGAAACATAGAACCATGGAATGATGTTGGAAGGGAGCTTAAAGATCATCTAGTTCCAACCTGCTGCTGTGGGCAGGGACACCTTTCACTATCCCAGGATGCTCCAAATCCTGTCAAACACTTCCAGTAATGGGGCATCCACAGCTTCTCTGGGCAAGTTTTCCCTAATATAACTTCCACTATCAGTCTGAAGCCATTCCCCTGGCTCTGTTATTACACGCTCCTATAAATAGTCCCTTTCCAACTTTCTTGTGGATTCCCTTCAGGTAATGGAAGGCCACAATTAGGTCATAGATTATAGGATTCATTCTCAGCTCATGCTGGTTCTAGGTTTTTCCAGTGCATTTTATCTTCCACCTTGATGGCATTCTTTCTTTAAATTATTAGTACTAATATGGAAAGATTATTTTTAATTCTTGAATTCTAAAATAGGTTATTTACTGAAGATGAAATGACAAATAGCTACAGACAGGAGTTGTGCAATAGTGAAATTAGCTTAAAATAAATTATACCAGTTGAGGGAAGTGGGAAAAAGTACTTTGAAATTTTACTGGTTTTATGCTAGGATTTAGAGAAGTTTGTAAGAACTGGCCTTTCCTGTAGAAAGTGAACTTTATTTTTCTAAAGTAAATTCTTGCTGTTTTTTCAGTAGTAGGAATTTTTAATTCTGGACTTTAAGAAAGCAGTGAGGTGGCATTAAGTATGGTAAAGTATATCATTCCACATCTGTACTTGAATAAAAGGGGTTTTGGGGTCTGAATTTGTGCTCTAAAAAATCAATGTCAAAATGGCAGAATAAAATACAAGGATAGAAATTTGTTAAAAAGCCCCAAAACCTTCTGTCAGAAATGTCTCTTGTAGTAATATTTAGCTTTATTAACAGTCCATGTCAGTATAGCTCACAGAAAGACTAGGTTGAAAGAGACCTTCAAGATCATTGAGTCCCACCTGTTCCCTAACACCTCAACTAAACCATAGTACTGAGTGCCACATCCAGTCTTTTCTTAAACACATCCAGGGATGGGGACTCCACCACCTCCCCAGGCAGACCATTCCAGAACTTTATCACTTTTTTTGTAAAAAACTTCTTCCTAATATCCAACCTATATTTCCCTTGATGCAGCTTGACCCTGTGTTCTCTGGTTCTGTCAGTTGCTGCCTGGTGAAAGAGACCAACCCCCACCTGACTACAACCACCTTTCAGAAAGTTGTAGAGAGTTATAAGGTCTCCTCTGAGTCTCCTTTTCTCCAGGCTAAACAATCCCAGCTCCCTCAGCCGTTCCTCATGGGGCTTGTGTTCCAAGCCCTTCACCAGCCTTGTTGCCCTCCTCTGGATGCACTCGAGTGTCTCAACATCCTTTCCTAAACGGAGGGACCCAGAACTGGACACAGTACTCAAGGTACATCCTCACCAGTGTTGAGTGCAGGGGGAGAGTGACCTCCCTGCTCCTGCTGGCCACACTATTCCTGATACAGGCCAGGATGCCGTTGGCCTTCTAGGCCACCAGGGCACAGTGCTGGCCCCACCAAGGCACACTGCTGGTTCACGTTCAGTCGGCTGTTGAGCAGTACCCACAGGTCCCTTTCTGCCTGAGCGCTCTCCAGCCACACCATCCCCAGACTATAATGCTGCAGGGGGTTATTGTGGCCAAAATTCAGGACTCGGCACTTGGACTTCTTAAACTTCATCCTATTAGATTCTGCCTATCCATCCAACTATTCCAAGTCTCTCTGCAGAGCCCTCCTCCCAACAGATCAACACATGCTCCCAGCTTACTGTCATCCACAAATTTACTAATGAAATACTCAATCCCCTCATCCATGCTGTCAATAAAAATAAAACAAAACTGGCCCCAGCACAGACCCCTGAGGGACACCACTGGTGACAGGCCCCAGCTGGATGCAGCACCATTCACCACCACTCTTTGAGCCTGGCCATCCAGCCAGTTCCTGACCCAGCACAGAGCGCTCCTGTCCAAGCTGTGGGCTGCCAGCTTTTCCAGGAGTGTGCTGTGGGAGACAGCGTCAAAGGCCTTGCTGAAGTCCAATCAGACAACATCCACAGCCTTTCCTTCATCCACCAGGCAGGTCACTTGGTCATAAAAGGAGATCAGATTGGTCAAACATGACCTACCCCTCCTAAACCCATGCTGGCTGGGTTTAGTACCCTGGCCATCCTGTAAATTCTGTCTGATGACACTCAATATAAACTGTTCCATAATCTTACCTCATACTGAGGTCAGAGGTTGCTTTCTTTCATCACTTAAATAGAATCAAATAAACTTTTATGGGTTGTCATTTGCCTTGTCAAAATAAACACCATTTTTTAAATTTTAAAAGGATGCTATCTGGAAATGAGTCTGTAAAATAGATTAATGATTTAATATGAACTCTGTGTGTTCTGTTTTGAAAGCAAAACCAGTGAGACACTCCAAGTCAGAAATAGAATTTATTAGGAAATGGGAAAAAACCCAAATACATGCAATAATACAAACCAAAAACCACTGACAGAGTCAGAATACAACCTGACACCCTGCTAGTTAGGGTGGTGGTTGCAGTCCAGATGAAATGGTCTTGTTGGAGTGGTGATCCCATAGAAAAGGTCTGGAAGCTCTTGTCCTCTGGAAACCAGTGGGTAAGGGCTGCCTGTTCTGTCCCAAAGCCCACATTATATCCAGGTGGGGATGCTTAGCTCCTCCCCCCTGGGCAGAGCATCTCACAATGGGCTGATATCATTCTGAGTCGTGCAGTGGGTTCTTGATTACCCATTAAATAGACATGGGTCCTGGAGGGAGTTATCTCTGAGTCATGCAGCAAGGCATTGATGGCCCATTAACAGGAGGTAAGGAAAAACAATGCCCCTCCTGGTTTCAGCAGCTCTTGATGATGGGAATAGAATACATCTTTATATTGTAACCTAGGACAGTGTGTTAGCATGAAGCATATGCTAACTGCTGTGGATTGATTAGTAAGAGGAGAAAACTGAAATAACTAGGAAGTAGCAAAATGATGCAGTGATATATATTAATGATACGTATTAATTTCTAATAACCAAATATGAGTTTTATGTGGCTGGCCTGTATTTTCACATGTACAGCTAATTAATAGCAAGATTTCTAAGGAGTATTTTTTTAAACTGGAATAAACAAGGGTAGTAAAAAAAAAATCAGTGTTTCTGTCATTGTTTGGGGGTTTTCTTGACTATGTTTGAGATGAGAAGCTGAAATACATTTTTACAGAGTTTTCAGGCCCTCTCTGGAAATGAATTAAAACATTCCAGTCTCATGCTTTCTATCTTCATTTTCAGAGTCGAAACACCTTCTGGAGGTGTTCCATAGTGTGAAACCATACTGGTGTTGTTTTAGGTGCATGGTTTCTGTGCATGTGCACACAGCTGAAAAGTTCTGCATCCCTAGCATTTGTAGCTTCTTTGAAATTCAGCCTAAGGAAGATGAAGGTGGCTATTTGTAATGGTAGTGGTTTCTGCCTCTGTTACACAGGCAGTAAGTAAGATGTGGCAGCTTAAAATCACATTGCTTTAGAATATCTAAAATACAGGGAAATTCAGTCACCACTTGGAAGAAATGAAATGTGAAGGAATTGTCAGACCTGAGCTGAAATGTTTTTCCTGGGAATTGAACACAGTGTAGACAAGGCTTAACAGTTCCTGATACAAATGTTTTTCTTATGCAATGGAGAGATGATGGGGAACCAAATGCCATGGCCTGGCTGGGCAGTAGAAAGTCAACTATCATGACATATTACTATCAGAGATGAATACTCAACCTTCTCTTTTATCTGTTCACACTAGAAAGCAGGAGCATTTGAGAAACATAGAAGTAAGATAAATTTTATTTTGATTTATAAGATGTGAAGAAAAGTTGTTTCTGTAGGGGTGCCTAAATTATTTTGGCCTGCATATGAGAAATGGGAATTTTTTTTAAACAAGAATTGCTTCGTATCTCAGTTTTAGCATCTCTCTTAATTTCTTTTTGAGACAAGCAGAATTTATATGCACAATAGAATTAAAATCCTCGTATGGTAAGAATTGAGTTAAAATAAAAATTGCCAAAAGGAATTATTTCATCTTATAACCCATGGCATTCTCCAATATCACACTTTTTTAGATTATTTCCCTGATAAATCATTATTCAACTGTTGTGTAATTATCTACTAACTGTATTATAGTGCCTTTATGTACATTGCATAAAAAGGCATATTCAAACTTACTCCTTCTTTAAGAACCAACCATCTGCAAGACCATTCCTCATTTGGCTGCTTCAATCTAGCCTTTATTCCAGCCTATATATCACCATTATATTTGGGCCAATTATGTCTCCAAAACTAGACTTCTCTGTATAACTTTTATTTCCTGCTAAATAGCTAATAATTGCATCTTTCCTGAATGATAAATACTTATAAGATTAAGTCTGAAAGTTGAGGGGGTTTCTTGATCAGGATGTAGTTGTTCCTGATAACCAGGAAAAAGGTCATATTTAAAGGTTTGCTGCAGGCCCCTGTCATAAAAAGAAAACACCTGAGTCCCTGCTTTCAGCCCAGGCAGGGGGCTTTCCATTGGGAATAGCAGAGAATTTCTAAAAACAGAAGAAATTGTTTGAGAAATTTATAGAAAATATGGGAGAGGAAAAAAAGGATAAAACATAAAAATATCTTTTCTGAAGATATTCAGTGAACCTGAGTTTGAGATGAGCACAGAGCACATAGGTCCCTGGTTTGCATCATTGCTGAACAAGGGAGACGTGGGTGTGAGCTGCAGGCAGAACCACAGCAAAATAAATAATAATGAATGCCATCTAAGCTAGGTTCAGATATGCAGTGGCTTTAGGTGGAAAGCCAGGAACTGCTTAAAATAATATCTTCAGAAATTTTATGTGTTTGTATCAAAAAATCTTGAACATTTACTATGATTTGGGGTAAGGCATTAAACCAACACAAAGCTTTTCAATAGGCACTCAATGCCTCTAAATGTTTCAATAGGGATTATCTTGTTCCATTAGGATTCTAAGAACAGAGGTTTTCCTATCTGATTTAAATCAAAGTCCAATGGAGCAGCTATGAGATGAAGAGTTGAAACATAATCTTAAGAGCATATTCTCAGATTTTAAACAGAAAGCTGAGTGTGAGATTCATTGAGTACTGTGTACTCTGGATATAAATCACTTCCTGTAGCATCCAGTTAGAGGGCTGATTTTTATTTACCTTTCATTGCCCAGACAAAAATAAAGTCTGGCTTGAATTAAATCTTAACCTTGGATAATTTTCCTTAAATGTTTTTCATAACATTTAAATATTTTATAAATTAAATACTGAACTTCAAGCTGAAAAATTGAAATATAAGGTCTTTTTTTCAATTTCACTTTTGAATCAAAACAACTGAAATACCTTCTTGTTCTTTTAATGTTAAATTAATGAACTTTGGAAGTTTGGTTGAAAAATCTTTCTGCAGGTCAGCTGCAAAAAATCCTATGCACTAGGATTCTCTTCACTAGTCTGTTAATAAACTGATCTGTGGTCATATACCTTTCTGTGCTCAGATTATTGCTGTCTCCTGTGTTGTTTCTGTTATATACATTAAAAATAGATAAAAATAATGAAAAGCACAAATAGTCAAATAAATATGTTTCGTTTGGACTTACATATTTTTTCTTTTCCTCTTGATAGAAGTATGTACTTAAACCCCTTTAAACACACTTGAAATGACTGGAGTAAATCTATATGAGACTTGAAGAGTGTGGAGCCCACAGATATTTGTATCATGTTTTTATTGCTTCAAACTGACATCATTAGGATCTCAGAAGAGATGGTAGCGGAAAAGGATTTGGCAAAGATCACTCTCTATTTGGGTGCAATGCATGATGTAACCTGCCTGGGAAGGACAATTACAACCTGTCCAGCTTCCTGAGTGGAATTTTTTCATGAAGTATTTGAGAATTAAATGTGAATACATTGTGAAGGATCTATTTCATATGCATTCCAAAAATAATAGCAACAAAGCCCAAGAATATATCCATATGAAATATTGATTTCCTCAGAATATAATCCCTTTACCCCCAGATTTAATTCCTAGCTATTCAGCTTGTACTAATTGACTCCTCCTACAGGTATTCAAGCAATTAATAGGATAGATTTTATGCAAACATATGGTCTTGTATCTATCTATCTATCTTGTATCTATCCTTCAGTCATAACAATAAAGAGAAAAAGAAGGATGAAATAGAATTTCAGGAGAGAAGGCTTTATGAAACCTGCAGTACATAACTCTCATAGTACCTGAGTGAAAGGTAAATGTCAGGGCTATGAGATGTGTAATTATGGTCTTCGTAACTGAAATATTTTCTCTTTTGGTCAAAAATAGAAAAAAATATTAAGCAATGGATTTAACATCTCATTTTTCCTTCAGAGATTTGGCTTCAATATTGCTCCTTATTGTCTACACAAGTAGCTGATACCCATCCACTGCAATAACAAATTAACATTGCATTTTAGTATCTCTGTTCCCTCCAGTATGAATATATTTGTTCATGGCATTTTAACTGCTGTTTCTCCACAAAGAGCAACATTTCACAATTGAGAAAGGTCTGTCAAATGGGCTATACTGACTAACAGTAGGATATCTCAAGTCACTATTCAGAATTCATACCTACAAGGGTAAGCACTGTATTCGGAATACTGCTAATTTAGCTTTGGTCAGGATCTATGTTTAATGTATGTCAGTTTCCTATATTTCCTGAGAATAAATAAAGCTTTGGGTATATGATTATTAAACTTTTCATGAGGCAGATTTATACTCCATCAGGGTTGCTAATATTTATGGTCTTTTTTCATTATTTTGTGTATATATTAAAATATATATAAACACACTCTATGCATTTATATTCCTTATATTAACTGCAGCAAATTCAGCGTATTGGAAACCACTTATTCAATGCCAAAACAGAAAATAACATACAATAATAGAAAATCGCTTACAATGTAATAGAAATTGTGATCTCTTTTAGCTTGTTAAAGTAGTACTATGAGAAAATTACTAATGTTTATAGATCTGCTTGTTAGAGAGCCAAATGCCTGCAGGTCCCGTTGATTCCTTCTGGGGTGGATATTCAGCACTCCTGTAAACCTGTCTCTAAGTGCTTGCCACAGATATCTTTAAAATAGTCATTGCTTATTTGGCAAGAACATGAATATGAGAAAAGTACTGGTCATCACCTCAGTGTATTCCAGAAGCAAACAGTCTGTGAGGTGTTGTCCTCCTGTGATTCTGCAAGAGCTGTTAATAAACAGACACTACTCCTTCCAAACCTCTACTGTTATCACTGATGATGCTGTTGTACAAATATGTTCTGATGTGATAAGGAGATTTGTGAATTGAAGGTCTTTTTTGAAACAGGAGGCGTTTAGTCATTTCCTGTTTCAATTTTGATTTTGTATATGCTGTTTGCCTTACACATTAAAAAAAAATGTGAAGACAAACTTATTTAAATTATGTGTATATGGGTAGTAAAGCAAGGTTGTAAAGGAAATACTGCCTGAAAGTTTTAATCAGGATGTAGTAAAAGTATGTCAGTTTTAATATATATTGTGTCTGATTTGAAAACCAAAAAATCTATTATATATTTCTGGGCTATGTATACAAGATATACTGCCTTATCTTTCCCCTTGCTTCAGTTGAAAGGGAATTTTAGACTTGCTATCACAATATTGATATCAGGAAACCTCCGGTGTCTTGTATCTATACAAATGGCTACAAAACCAAATCTAAGGTGAAACACCAGCTAAGCTAGGCAGAACTCATTACATTTGTAGATAAAGAGGGTGACATTTGTAAAGGACATGTAACAGAGGTCTGATTTCAGTATAATGTGGAAGAGGCTCACTGCTTTGCATGTTTGGGTTATGATTACTGAGATTTTTTTTCTTATCTGTGTTTCCGATAATTACGTATATAGTTGCCAGAATGGTAAATGAAATCTGCATTTAAACTTTACTCTGGAAAGTGTACAGGAATATCCTAACTCTATAGTATGAGGTCAGAGGCATGGATCATGAATCTCAAGAAACATTCAGTAGCTAGAGAATGCTGTGGGCATTTTGAACTACACACAAAGGAAAGGTGCTTTTGGCCTAGTTTCACTTACACCTTCTTGTGACACTGACATTTCTCCTACATGACACCAACAAAGTCTCTGTGCTTTGACATTTGGGATTTTAGATCTGATTTATTTTGCAGAAGGCTGACTAGGGAACATTCCCTGATTGCAGTCTAGTTTTTCCGGTTGCAAGATAGAAAGTAACATGTTGCCTATCACCAAAGTGATGGCTTTCGTGAGGTTCACTAACTTGGTTTTGTCTTCAAGGTGAAGTTCAGATCTACTGTTTCCTGTTAAGAAAATGTATCCATCTACCAAAATACCTATAAAGGTATATAAATAGCTGAATAGGTACAACAACTGCATTGGCTCTTTGGTGAAATGCATTTGGTATAAAATTTTAGAGAGGGCAAGAAAACCTTTCTGGTCACATGACAGATGTAGAAACCATTTTCAATTCTCTTTCTGTTTACTGCTATAAAGGAGGTCATTCTTGTGTTTAACCCCCAAAGAGAGAGACAGACAAACAAAACCACAAAAGACAGACCACAAAAAACACAATACAAACTATTTGTTATGAGAGAGACCTCAGAGCATTGAGGTTGCACTACAGATAATCTGTCGATCTGAGGTATCACAGTAAAGAATTTGTTGATGATTGCTGTGGGTTAATTGAGTATACACAGACATGACTTAAAGATAAGAATGACTGGGAATTACACTCCTCTGCAGAGCAGGCCAGATGCTTTTACCAGGATTGTTGACAACAGCTTTATGCAACAAATGGCTTGTTCTGTAACATGCAACCTGCTGTCATCTTCATAAATTCACAATGTCACTCCAAGGGCATATGGAAGATGAAAGAAGAACTGAAATATTTGTTGACTGAGGTACTATTTAGGTAAGCTAACCTCTTTAGGTTAAATAGGTTAGAGTTTTAATGGCTATTTTTCCAGACTTGCTTTACAGAGGAAGGTTTGAAGATACTTTCTCTGTTACCAATTTTTCAGGTTTTAATGGTACCCAGTATTAGACAAACATGACAGTTGGCTCAAGCAAGGACAATCTGTCAAAACGCAATGTTCCTCTGCCCTATCACTGCCGAAACTTTTAAAGATGTCTGTGCTGTGCATACACTTATAATGAGTTGTAGTGTTATTTGTTTACTTCACATTTCTGCCAGCCTTGCTCCCTCAGTCCTATGAAGTAGCAGCTTTACTGAGGAACATTAGAGACTGTAGTTTAGCTACACCTCCACTTTCTTGTGTGTCTTCATTGGCATCATACTTCACTGTCTTGCTGGCACTGCAATTCTCCAGTAGCAGGTTTACTAACTGTGTTGGGCTCAAATTTTCTTCTGAAAGAGTTTTCTTTTCTTTTTTATTCTCTTTTATTATTTCTAGATGCAGAAACTCAAACTTTTAAAGGAAACCATGATTTTTTCTGTTAACCAGCAGTATATTTTGCATACATAGTGGCTATAATGCAGAGGGAAGTTTGCAAACTTTCATTTTATATCAACAGGGGCTTAGGTATCCCAGACTGTTAAGCCTCAGCCAACTTGGTGAAAACCCTGCATGTGCAACACACCACAACTGAGACATACCTCATACCATAATGAGCTTGTCACCTCATAGCCCAACCACAGCATTGCGCACCCCAGTGGAGCTGCCCTGGGGATCTAAGACAGCTTGTCTAGAGCAGCCTGAGGGTCAGGAAGCATGCTCTGTGTCCACACATGGCAGTGTGGACCCATAGGCTCATTAGCAGTTTTTGTATATTTATTTTTACCACTAACATTGAGAAATCACTACTTCTTTGGAGATGTTACTTGGGAATTCTTAATTGGTCACAGTCAGTTTATCTCTTTGGAGGTAGCTCTGAGTAGTAGTTACAGCTATTATACTGCTGGTAAGAACTTACATTTTGTGATTACTAGTACAATACACATAATAATATATAAGAAAAAAAAATCACAGCTCAAGACTGTGGCAGATGAAAATAGAAAAATATTTTATGTCATTGTTACTTGGACCTGAAAATAGTATTGTTCTGTAACAAAAGTCTTACAATACAATATCTGCTTCATTCTAACAACTAAAACTCAAGAAATTAGGAGAAAGGCTAATGACATGGAAACATGACTTTTCAAATTCTGTTTTTTATCCTTTGCCTTTGATCTGAAGTCTCTGAAGCTGGAGCTGTGCTCTTGAGAGATCTCAGTAGCTAATAACAAGTATTGAAATTTCATCTCCAAACTTGATGTCAAATAAATTCCCTATGAAAGCTGCACAGCACCCTGTAACAAAGAATATATAGCTGCTATTAATCTATACACTGCTCTAATCTGAAGGACGGAGTATGCTTTTAAAAGTCTTCAAAATCAGCCTTTTCTTCTCATTGATTTTAGCAACCAATTGTTATTTCAGCAAATCAGCACTTAGAGCTCTCTGTAAGAGTTCTTCATGCACTACCTCTTCTGTCATTCCTGCATATTTGTTTGTGTGTCTGTGAGGATGAGGGGGTCTTGCTGATGCCACTCCGTCCACTTGTTGAAAATTCTTGATTAAAATTGAGATCCGTGATCCATCTTCCTGTTTGATGGAGGGAGATGACTGTTCTTACTCTTTTTTTAGCATTGAATATATCCTGTGGGATTACCTTGTTTACACCTCTGTGATGTGGGTGGAACTCCGTCAAATCCACACTTGCAATCAAATTAAAGCAACAGTCCTGTCCTATTTGCAGCCTACATTTCTTCCCACAGATTGTCCTTGGAATGATTTTTAAAAGCATCTGGCCATATTCTCTTCTCTGTTGTTACAACTTGTTGATAATGTTGGGATTATGCTGTAGTTGTTTTGCAATCATAATGAAATTGGCAATGACCTAGCGATGGGACAGAGTAACTGCAGATGAACAAGCTTTGCAGCAGTGAACATACCCTGAATGCATGGCACAGAGTTGCCGACATAGGTAAACTTTGTTTTGTGCTACCTTGCTAGCACAGGTATTTACCATCATGAAGGCATAGCAGAGTCAAACTCAATGTCACTGGGATTATGTGTATTTCTTCCTATTTCCAATCAGTGCCAGCTTGTATTGTGTCTAAGATACAAAGCTAGGATTAGATTTCCCTGCCCCTACTATATCTACCGTGATTTACTCTGAGAATCCCCTTTTCCCATGGGATTGTCAGTCACTGTGTATACTGCTGCTCTTCATTTAGTTACTGGTGACCATTTATGTTAACTCTTTTCTTCTACCTTTGCACAATAGCTGTTACTAATATCATTTTAGCTTTCATGTTGTCTCCTTGACAGTGGATTATAATGAGTGTATTGTTGTCTAGGGCTGCATCTTGAGTTCTTGCAGACTGAGGTTGAAAATTTACTTCCTGGTGGTTCTCACTACTTCAATCCTTTCCTTCATCAGATTACTTTGCTAATTATGTAGAGAGAAGTATATTTCATTGGTAAATTTTCACACTTGTTTGTGAATCATAACTTGAAGTCTCTCTATCTCACATAGGAGCACAGAGTACAGACTGACATGCTGGCTCTTTTCTGTGGTGCTGCACAAGGGCACCCTGGATCTTGCTTCCAGCACTCCAGCAAACTGTACTGGGTCACCAGCAAATGGTCTTTTCACTCTGAGTGATTTGGCCAACACATGCATGATGCCAAATTTCCTTACAGGAAAAAAATTCAAATAAATAATTTTAAAGAAGAATATTTAGCTAAAGAGTTCATAGTGTTCCTAAATAATATTGCATGCTGTCTTTATTTCAGAATGAGCAACAATGGTGTTATTTACAGAAAAATCTAGGCCAAAATCCAACAGAAGATTTAAAGAAAAAAAAAAGCTGCAATTTATTGCATATTGTATATCCTTTAGTATTGACTCAATATTAATAAGTTTACTTCTCAGTAATCACATTTTGAATTTTGTTTTTCATTCCTAACTGGGACAAGTGAAAGTACATTGCTACTGGCAACTATTTACAGACTTGAACAGGACGGGACACTTGAAAATCAGTGTCTTGAGCTGGTTTATTTCAACATCAGTCTCAACACTTAACAATGGAGACACTCGATGTGAACAGCTCACTGATTTACACAGAATGCTAAAGAAACGCGATGTTACAACACAGCATAAAGCAAAATCTTTCTAAGTTTCAGCTAATCACACATAGAGCAAAAGCATATTGACATTACTTCTACTCAATTACATGGAGCACACATAGCTTCGGTTAAAACAATAGCAGCCTATTTTCTAACACAATGGCTCGTTTCATGTTAGCCTTCTAAAATATACATTAAGTAAATTTGTTGCAACCAAAAAAAACAAACCACATAGGCTTATTGTTCTATTTCTCATGTCTAAGCTGCAGCCTAAAACTCTTTCTGCTATCTTGGCATTTCTCTGTCTTTGCTGGCTTTTTAGAGACTGCTTTTTTACCATTTTCTCAAAACTCTCTAACTTTATGGATTCCAGCATACATTTTCAATTTCTTGCAGGATGTCTTTGTTTCTTCCAAGTATTTTCATTTAGAAATGTAGAAATTAATTTATATTTGAATATTTAATTACTTTTAATGTAAAAACCTCTTACCATTTATTTTTTATTGAAATATATAATCTCCTATTTAATTTTTTCAAATATTTTTCCTAATCACAGTAACTGCAGCTTGCTGTAATGAAAACAGTTCTTTCCAGATGGTGCTAGATAGCAGATGTTCTCAGCAATGTAAAATTAGGAAAATACTGTTACACATTATAAATATAGATATGATATTATACATTACTACAGCTAATCTAATCTAACATGCAAATGAACCCGCCATGAAATATAATCTTCAAAAACTTTAGCTGTCCTACAGTATTGAGAAATTACTTTAGGTCTTTTTGCTTGTGTATTTTCATTAACAAGACACTTTCTCCAAAATGATGTAGCCTTTAGATGAAAGCAGCACCTTTTCCCCAGAAAAATGAATGTCTTTCCTGACTCTGTCAGCATGTTTTCTGTTAGTAAATATCTGACTTCGTTGGCATAAATTGCCCTTGAGAAGATCATCTTGAATAAGATTTGTCACATTCTACATATTGCTGAAGTCATTCCCCTTTGTTTAGATAAAATTAGTGTATCGTCTTGAGAGGGGTTGTGGTGCTGACAGAGGAAATGGTCATGCGCTCATGAATCAGCAAAGTCTGGGTATTAGTCAGATTTCTGTCCCAGAGTGTTGCAGTGTTTCAGCTTTTGCTAATATGTATCTCATAATTGCTGTGTTTGAAAAGTGGATTAACTGTGAAAAATTAAAAATAATTTCCCACTAAAATGACTTTCAGCTGCTAGTGGTTAGTAGTTCTGGTACGAGAGTCTGGGAGAAAGAAGGTAAAAAAACTAACGCCAGTGCCTTTATCCTTCAAAAACCTGCTACAAAAGGGAGTTATGCACTTCCCAAAAATATTTTTGTGGATTCAAACCTTTTCTAGCTAAATAACTCATCTCTTTGAAAAATGCCTTGGTGACCCTCTGTGGCTTTCCTACTGCAGAACCTTGTACATATTTTCTGCTGAATAGAGCAGAAAAATAGCTCAATTTGGAGGGCAGAAAACCATCTGAATAAACCATGCTTCAAGACCATGACCCCATTTCTTCTCAGTACAATATCATACTCTGTTAGTGGAAGCATTCTGGTTTCAACACAGTTGTGTTCATTGTTGTTCCTGGTAGTGGAAAGAAAACCTTGAAAGTAAATATACCTCATAATAATTATGAAGCCTTCTTTGCAAACAAATGAGCCATAAGCAGGATACTGACAATACAGTGACTGCACATCTTTCCTGACCCCTAAGACAGCAGTGAAGTAACTCACCTCAGTTTCACTTATTTTGAAAGAATTGCAACAAAAGCTCAGAAGGGAACTAAAACTTAAATTCCAAAGGAGAACTTTAACTAAAGTTTTAAATCCAAACTTCCATGGCCTTTGGAGAAATCTGGATTTGGATTAATTATTATTTCTTTGGTGGCAAACTCAGAATTCTTTGTCTCACAGAAAAATATATACCACTGGTGGGGTTTTATTATTTCTTTTTATTCTGGTTGGTTGGTTTGGATTTTTTTTGGTCTTTTTGTTTTGTTTTGTTTTGTTTCTTCAATTGTATTATCTAAGATGTGTCTAATTTTCACAGGCTTTCTCTTCCTGGTTCTTCAAAAAGATTTCCAATCTACTTTCTTGAGTTTCCATTTAAAGCATTGTAAGTATTAAGACAATAGAATTCTGTTGACATTACTGAAATAACTTGAAGACTGGAAAAATTAGTGTTCATGTTCTTTCAGACAAGGAGTGTATTTCTTTCTCAGTTCAGTGGGAAGGCCTAAAACGACTTCATTTTCCCAGGATGGAGGCAGGGTTTTTGCTGTGATCAGAGTTTTCTCACTGTTTTCCAACATTTTTTCATATATAGGTAAAGCTGTCAGTAGTAATTCAAACTCTTCCATTTTCATTAGAGAAAATGAGGAATTATTGCACAATTCTTATGGCTCAAAAATGTATCATTTTAATGTGTATCTGTCCCTCAGGTGAGGATGATAACAAACATGTGGGGGTAAAAACAGCTCAGCAGTTTTTGGCATTTATTGCCGCATCTGGAGATAGAATGCATAAATAACAAACTGCGACTTGCAGAGCAAGACCAGTGTATGGACATTTTTTATTAACAAAACACTGATGCTTTTTAAGTTCACAAGTTCACATGTGTTCTGTTTGTGCTATAGGTATTACTGAAAGTGTTTCAGATTTTTGGTTTTTTTAAACAACCAAGCACTTTTGTTTATGGTTTTAGTGTTATTAAGGTGATAAAATATTTATTACAAGATAGTTGCTATATATATAAGAAAATGGCGAGCTTTGATGCTGAAAAATTACTAAACATGAAAATTTCTTAAAATATCTTTTATGAACTACAGATCAAATAATGAGGAAACTATTTTATTTGTTTTATTTATTTATCCAGGATACTTTCTAACCCATTTTAAACCCAAACATTTTTATTATTTGTTTTAACTCCAAATTAACTGTGCTCTAGCCTAGTGTGGATTAAAGTCACAGATGTAATCAATGGGATGTAAACAGCGACCACAGATATGGGACTTTTAAGTGCTAAGCACCACAGACATGCTCCTAACTTGTAATCACATGTTTAATTTTAAACAGACAGAGGAATGAAACCATATATTTGACTGTCAGGATTGGATTTGGAGTATTTCGCAGATTTCATATTTCAGCCCTCAGACTGCATGCATTATATTGTAAAAACTAGAGGAAAAGTATTTTTTTCTGGTAAAATGTGCACATTGCAGTGTGCTTTATGCTGTGGTGCAGTTACCCAGAAAGGGAATGAATGTGACAGTTCTACTTATGGCTTTACCCTACTTTGTCAATAAAGGCACATTGTTTATTTATTTGGCCTTAAAACTTTCCATTATAAAGATCTCAAATAATTAAACACAGACTGCATAGTACTGAAATCATGCATGTTGAAGGTTACATGTGTAATAAACATCAAAGCTGTTAGAATTAGAAATTAATTCTACATTCCAACACATGCCATCCAGTAACTTTAGTTCTGGCTATAGGTACCATGTTTGCCCTCGAATAAGTGGAAAGGTCTTTTTTGCTACTGAACTGCTGCAATTTCTCCATCAAACGACCTCATCCAATCCCTCAGCTTTTCTCTGCCTAAGAGATCCAGGTTTTAGTGTTTTTTTACTTTCTTCAGCTTACCCATAACTTCTTCATTATTTCTGTTTGTACTTGGAGCATGGTAATAACATATCCTCTGATATGAAATGTATTTGGATTAAATGTTTAGGCTAGTGAAAGGTAAAGTGAGCACACTGGGTACTCTTTTGCTATTCTCTTTCCTACCTTAAAGAGACATTCTTGGGAAGGGCTATTCACTAGCAACATGCATGCATTAGATGTCTCATTATAATAAATAAAATCTGGTTGTGTTATGGAAAGGATGCAGAAATAACCTCCCACTTTAGTTTTTTTTAAAAGGCATGGCTGACTTGATGACCATGACTAACATTTGTCCTGTAGTTCATATGTAAGCCAAGCTTAAGTGAGCTATAATTCATGCTAGAAATATTGCCCAAAAAGTGGTGTGAATACCTGGTGAAAATCACAGTAAAATCACGTATGGTCACTAAGCTTGAGAATTTCCAAATTTCTCTGGTGATAATTTTCATGTTATTGATACATGTTGAGAAAAACTTCAGTATACTTTTCAGAATGCCTTTGGTTCTTCTACCAAGAAAAGGGGATGAATTGGTACAAGAAGGAGTGGATGGCAGTCCAAGTCTCTGGGGTCTGTAGCTACTTCCTAGGAAAAAAACAACAGTCATGGGCTAATCTGATCTCTTGTCAAGCAGACGGAAAGGAACAAGCTTTGACTCAAAGAAATGTAGAAAGCGTGCATTGGCTCCTCCTCAAATTCCCTGGGTTAAAAACTAAATGTTCTAAAGCTTGATAGTTTTGGTTTTCTCTTTAAATAATTTTTCAAACTTTATGGTCATTTGAGAAATCCTAAGTTCACTCACTACACTGAATTTTTTAAATCACAGACTCATTAAGGTCCCCCTAACCATCCTTTTCTCCAGGCTAAACACCCCCAACTCCCTCAGTTTCTTCTTACAGGATTTCTACTCCACACCCTTCTACAGTTACATTGCTCTTCTCAGGACTCGCTACTGTTTCTAACAGAAAATACATTTCTTGTGTTTCATTTTGTTTGCATTTGTTTTATATATTAGTTTTTTTGTTTGCTTTTCTGCTTCCTAGCTCTGAACTGTCACTCTGAATTGGATAGCTATTCCCCAGGGAAAGTAATTCGTCTCAAGTAAACAGCATTTGTACTTGACCCATAAGTGTTATTTTCTTCATTGTGAAAATGAATAAGAAAAAGAAGTAATTCATAGCTATTTCATTATTTATTCTTGGAGTTGTAGCAGAAGTGCAAATTGCATTTCTGAACACAATTTTTAAAAATACTGTAGAATGTAGAATACGGCTGTGATGACTGCTTTTTTTCAAATACAGTTGTGCATTTTACCTCAGAATGCAGATTTATACAAAGCAAACATGGTAACATATCTAGGGTTGGGTGCCTGTTTTCAAAAAATTTGTTACACTGTTTAACTAACCATTCTTATTTCTGAAATAAATCACTGTAGCAAATAATTGGAACAGATTATCAGCATTCTTTGAAGTACTCTTGCTTCAAGCATGTAAAGCTAATGAATCTGTCTCCTAAAAAAATACATTTCTAGTGGCTGGGGGAGCATCACTTGCTTTTTTTAAACTTTTTTCTGCATTGCAATTGATATTTTCCAGGCTAATGGTACCAGCAAGTGAGTAGCTGAGTTTCTAGTGTGTTCAAACAATCTTAAGGTTTAAGGATCATATGAAAAGCAACTATCACAGCTTTTATAATTAGAATTTTACAGATGGGCATTTTTTTTGTTTATATTGGGTCCATCTTTGAACTAACCTTTGTAATTTTACTTGAATTAGTGTTTTGATAAGCTTGGAAATTGAATATCCAGATTTATTCATAGGAAAAGTTATGCTGCTCTCTTTTACTGCTAGCTTTGGAGGAAAAAAATAATTTGATTCTTGAATTGATTTCTGTTCACAAATGTGCTGTGATGTGATGTGATGGCAGATGACCAAATCAAAATCATCATAAAATTAAGACAGAATGTACAATAGTACAATAAAAATGTACAGATTTATTCCATGTAATAGTATGTAGCTGCTAACCCTTCAGTAAACCCAGCTGGTCTCAAGCATCACAACACCTAGAAACTTATAGGTAAACCTACATATGAATTATCTGGATGAAAAAACAGAACACTTTGCAAAGACTGCATTTGCAAAAAATCTACCAAAACCCCAAAAAAGCCAACAAACCACAAAAAAAAAACCCCGAGCAGGGAGTTCAAAATGCATGTGGAATGTATGTCACATCACAGTTGTAAAGTAGACTCTTTGTGTGGTCTGAGTTGAAGTAGAAATACAAAATACAGTGACAAAGAAGGCAACATTGCTTTGCATTTATTTTTTAATGCTTCCAAAAGTTCTGAATGTGTAGCAATGCTAAAGATTAGCTGCTGCTAGAATATCTCTTGAGATGACTCAGAAGATATAGTATGGAATTTTAAATGCAGAACAGAAACAGGGGAAAACCTGAGCTTTCTTCTCACATCCTTGTCTCCTCCAGTGGTCTGTTCATGAAATCTTGGATTGCCTGGTGTAGGGGTAACCATTTATTAATTGAAGCTTTCAAAGCTGTAATCCACCTAGAAGAAATGAAAGACCAACAATTGTCCCTGATCAAGTGTTATGTATACATTTCTCTGCCCTTTGAGACACACCTTTAATAAGTGGAATTCAATTCTGTTACTATGTGTACTCATAATCAGTGGATTGAAGAGATGCAGAAGTTGGAGGAGTTGGCTACAAAAACAATATAGCTTAACAGCAATTTTCCAACATACTGAAAAGCTTGAAAAGCTTTGTCTTCTATTCATTAAATTAAAGCCTAGGTAGTGTAATTAATAGGCTTTAGGTAAAAACTCCTACAGATGTTGGAATTTGACTGGATTATGGTGAGGGAATTTACCTTCAGAATGTGTTTCCATTGCCCAATTTGCTTAAATTAATTAAATTACAATGGTCATTGATCAAAGTCAATAATTCTTGGGAATGAGAAGGATATACACTCTACTTTCACTAATGAGAAGTGCCATAGCTTTTGTGTTCAGTATAATCACCCACACATAATTGTGAAAAACACCTTATCCAGGTTTATTTCCAAACCTCTGCAAGCCACCCTTGCTGTTGTTCCAGCACTGAAAAGAACAGATCTGATGACTCACATGTTACAGGATATGTTTTACTGCAGTTTGACTAAGGCTACTGCTAAAGGGAAATCTAGGGGGAAAAGTAAAAACAGACTGCAAAGTTGTCACTAGATCTTCCCAAGCTACAGAATTCCTGGTCTCCTAAAGTCTGGTAAATAAACTGGAAAAAAAAGAGAAATTAAAAATATTTGGTTTACCTTTTGTTTTCATTTACATTCTCTGCACATAAGTAAAAAGTTTTAAATTCTTCGGATGGAGGTTTGAGTTCAATGACAGATCTCTTGGAGCCCAGGGACTGCTCACTCACAACATAACCCTGCAGGTAAAGGCCACCTGGATAGAATAAAATAGTATGCATTATGTACATTGCAGATACCATTAATAGAATTACTGCCAATTACAAGCATACCAACAAATCTGGCAAATTGGATTTTCAGATTGGTGTCTTCACAGAGTTTTATATACTTTATATTTAAAAATCTGAAAGTTCTGTTTCTTTTATGAAAATTATCTCAACAATGTTAGACAGGCTTCTTATCTATCAAATGATGAGCAATAAAGATTTATTTAGCTTTTCATTAAATAGGATATGGCAAAATATTTTTCCTAGTTTTTGGCTGCCATTAATGAGGCTGCCTCTAGCTACTGTAATGTTCTTTGGAAGAGGGGCTCTTGTCACTGATACTTTCTTTCTTATTCCTTTAAAAACTAAAGGGAGATGAATTTCAACATGAAAAATAACGTGCCTAAAATCAGTTTTGGTTACTGCTGCTGCCATTAGTAACTAAGGTGTCATTGCAGGCCACATTACCCAGCTGTGAAGGAGATGCATTAGACAGAACTTGATCTTCTGGGCATTTTCATTTTAACTGTTTTTTTGCTTTGATCTTTTTATTTAATTTTTTTGCTTCAGACTTTACTTCAGTGCAACTTAAGGTGTAAGTTCACTTTATACATACATGGTAAATAGCCAGAAAGACCTGCAGAAAACAGTCTTTATTTTTGGGGAGTCTCATATTTAGGCACAACAGCACCAAATTAATGTTCTAGCATTGAGAATGATATAACAGAATGAGAATATGTGGTGAAAATGGAAAAGAAATGCACTAACAAGAAAAAAATACTCCCACATAGAAGAATTTTTATGTGGTAGGATATTTAAACACCAAAAGAAAATATTTGGCAGAAGGAACATAAGCTTCGGGGTCATAAATGCATAAAACCTAATTTCTGGATTTCTGATAATTCATTGTTTTTCTATGTGGAAACCTCAGCTTTGGTTTAATGTAAAGAGGAAATCCTTAGTCAATTTGTAAGTATGGCCTTGGGCAGATGAAGAGTGTAGCAGTCTGAATTGCTGCTAACATAGTCCAGGGTAAGGAAGCAGAAAGGGCTTTTGCATAATATCCACAGATGTTTTATTCAGCCATGTTGTGAGATGTTCAGGTTCCAGCACCAAACTACAGGGGCCTGGGGGCTGAGCCTAGTCTTGGGGCAGTACAAAGATGAGGGTCAATCAGGGAATAGGGAATAGATGTGGCTCAGGAACGTAGGAATAGGGGAAGGAGCCAATGGGGTCTAACAGAGCTTTTTGATGGAAGCTTCTTGTGTCTCCCTAGACCAGGGAATGCCCCCCAGGGTCTCCACAGAAGAGTGTTATGCAAATGACAGAAAGTGGAGTACCTTCTGCCTGATCATAATAGCATAAGTGCTAAGAAAAGTTTTTCCCTTTTGGTCTGAAGACTGGCTAGCAAGTAAAAAGAAAAGTATTTTCTTTCTGGTTCTTCTGACTGCCAGCTCCCTTAGCATAGGGAGGAAGCACTTACAGGTCCTCAGCCATCCCCTCTCTGTGTGTGAAGTAAGCTCTGCTTGCAATTGACCCCAGTAGCATCATTTGCTGCTTTGAGAGCAGGCAGCCACCCTCTCCTGCTGTGGCAGGAGAGATGGCAGCTTTAGCTGCAAATGACTGTGGCCGAATCCTGGACCACAGGCTCTCCAGCAGTAGGAAACTTTTGCAAATTGAGGGATGGAATAGCTTTAACAAGATCATGTGAAAACCTGGTAGTTTCAGAGCAACCAGTCAGAGTTCATGATATCTGTGGATACTTCCTAACATGCAGGATTTGACAGCTTTCAGGAGACTACCATCAGTGGGACTGCCTCAACCCATCATAAAGTGCTTTAGAAGGGTGAATCTTGTTTCTGATAACTGCTCCTAAGGTAATGTGTGCAGAATAACTCAATTTCAGAAAGAAAAAAATAAAAATGTGGGAGGAAAAAATACTAGGGTCAGGAATTAGGTGGCTAGTGAAGAGACTGAGTCATTCACCTTCATGGAACAGCATGAATTTCCTGATAAGAAACTCCCATTGATGGTAAAAGTTCTACTTGGAAACTGAAGTGAAACATTTCTACTTCAATAATAAATTAAAATCTAGCAGCCATCCCTACCTTGGGCAGGTGTAGACCGGAGAGTGGCATAAAAGTACAAACATCCATCCTTCAGAATGCAGTAGTGCTGAATCCAGACATCTTTGCTCCTGTCCAGCTGGTGGAGAAGCCCCAGGCACTCGGGGTTCTTAATAGCCAATGGTGGGAGTGTAGTGTTATGCAGTGTGACATCTACCCACACATGGTTCTGTAAAGTAAGTTATGTAATGAAATGTTCTGGTAAAAAATTAAGGAGGACATGCCAGTATTGAAAAGACACAAGCTCTAGTCTTCTGCTAAGAAATTAGTTTTTGTTGTGAAAATCTTCTGAAAAGTTGTGCTGGCTCTGGCTGGAATAGAGTTAATTTTCTTCACCGTAGCTAGTATGGGGCTGTGTTTGGGTTTTGGGCTGAAAACAGTGTTGACAACACAGGGATGTTTTAGTTATCGCTGAGGAGGGCTTGAACTGATCCAAGGGCTTTCTGCCCTTCACCCCACTAGTAAGGAGGCTGGGGATGCACAAGGAGTTGGGAGGGAACTCAGCTAGGAAGGTGACCTCAAGCAACCACAAGGATATCCCAGAACATACAACATGCTCAGCATATGAAACTTGGGGAAGAAGATGGAAGCGGGGGGAAGTTTGGAGTGGTGGTGTTTCACTTCCTGAGTACGCATTGTGGGAATCCACAAAATCAGAGGGTTTTGGGAAGCTGCAAAATGCAAGCCTTAGAGACAGCAGAACTGTGATTAGAGCTAAGCAGCAGCCATGAGATAGGACAGCAGAAAAATTATTTAAAATGTAGAAAAGCAAGGACAAATAGAACAATGGTCTGTGTATTAACGCTTGTCTAGAATAACTCTCTAAGCTACAGAAAAGTTTATCTAGCAAGATATTAGGAAGGCTAAAGCTTAATAATGGAGCTCTGTGCATTGTGTTTTAAGGCTTACAAGATTCAAAATAAGCAAGCATTGTTTTAACCAAAGGTACGTGTGCTCATAGTGGTTGGATAGAACTACTGTCAATATGCTTTTGCTTTGTGTGATTGGTCAAGAAATTTATAAAGTAGGTTGTAACATTAAGTTCTTTGCCTGCTGCCTAGGATGTGAGCATCTTCCCATTGTCATAACCATGTAATGAGACTGATGCTGAAAAATAAAACAGCTCAAGCCACGTTCCACAGCAGCCCCGTCCCATTTGTGATTTGTACATATACCCCCGGCTGGCAATACCCATTACATGTGATGAGGCCCTACTCTCCTGGGGATGGCTGAATACCTGTCCAGCCATGGGAAGGGATGAATGAATCCCTTGATTTGCTCTACCTCTGTGTGTGGGTTTTGCTTCACCTCTTAAAATGCCCTTATCTCAACCCACTAGTCTTCTCACTTTTAGTCTTCTGATTCTTTCCCCCTTCACACTAGGAGCTAGTGAGTGGGCAGCTGTGTAGGGCTGAGCTGCTACTGGGGTTGTAACAACAAAATTCAATGCTGAAAATGAAATTACTGTGTATGTGATAGAAAATATCCAAATGTCTAGTTTCTTCTTAAAATAATGATTTGCCTTTTCTGCACCTATTTTATTTTTCAGTACATGTTTTTTAGGTACAAACAGGTCTATTTCACAGCTGTATGAAGTTTTTTTTTTAAATTTGTCATGTTGATTACTTGACCTCAGTAGTCTTTATATAATCTGGCAAGAGAAAACTCACCATCTGCTCTTTGGGTTTCAAAGAAAATGTCGTGGTGTCTGTCAGTGGGATATTGCATTCACACTTGGATGGAAGCACTACCACACACTAAATGTTTCCCTTCCCTTCCCTTCCCTTCCCTTCCCTTCCCTTCCCTTCCCTTCCCTTCCCTTCCCTTTTTTTTTACTGTGTTGTTAATGGATGAATGCATGAATGATCTTTCAGTATGTCCAATGTTGGAAATTTTATCTAACAGTTTTATGCATGCTACACTAAAGATTGACTCTTTTGATGTGTTTTGTCTGTGTAAGCCTTTATTATCCTTTTTGGCTCAGGCTGTTTTAATGTTTCTTTAGGTTAGGATACACACTTTCAATTATGTGATCTATTTTTGCTGTTTTCAAGTGTGTGGATTCCTTCATATTGAGAAATGCTCAGGAAGAATATACTTGGAAACAAGTTTGGTTTCGCACTTAAAACCTCATGTGAAAGCTAAAGCCAAAAGAAATATATGTTCAATCAATTTTACATCAAAAGGTATTAAAGCATCAAGAAATACCGTTCACTGTTTTTAAACCTAGCATGAAATACTGGTGAAGGAATCACTCATATAATTTTTTTTTCACTCATAAATGCAGCTTTTAATTTGTACCTTGCAATTTTCATATTTTTATAAAGGTGGTTTGTCTATAGCAGGAGAGTAGGACCCATGGGGCCAGGAAAGGGCAGACTAAAATGTCTTTGACCTCTATGGTTCAAAGTCTGGAAATACTAAAATTAGCTTTTCAATTCCCATTTCAGGTGTAAGCCAGAGACCATTGATACTGAATTATGCTGGGTTGAGTAACGTCTCCAAGTAGCAGCTCAAGATCAATTATGACTGTATTTTTCCCAGCCAGAGGGGCCAGCAAAGAACATAACAGTGTAAAGAGATGGTTAAGTCAATTTTTATCAACATACTTATCTTTCTTTATCTCTGAAAACACAGAAAATAAGAACTCAGCAATCATGTCTCATTGTCACCCAATATTCTGTTGGAAAAAGTGGGTTGCCTGCAATCAAGGCAGAAATGTGGGGAATACTTAGGAAGATATGGCCCTTTTCTTCTTTTACACCGAACAGTATTACATAAGGCTGAACACAAGGCCTTGCTTTCTGCCTGCTACAATAATTTCATGTTATGTTTCCAAACCAGCCTAAAGCTGCTCATATCTGGAGAGGAAGTATTTTGATTAATTCCACCATATCGCAGCAAAGCATATAAGCTGAGTCATAATTCTGTATATGAACCGGTCTTAGATTGGGAGTGGTTCACAGCCCAACAGAACAAAAGTGTGCAGCTTCCATGTTGTTGTCTGCATCTGACCATGTACAAACACAGCTAATCTCTCTCTCAGTCTTCTGCACAATCTGCTGTACACATGCTTCTCACCTAAACACAGCATTACCTGATGGATGGGATGCACTGCTTTATCCATAGCCTCCAGCCACCTGTAATATGACAAAAAGTGAGAATAGATTAATTTGGTAGATCAGAACAAATATGCTTCACTGCCTCTTCTAATTCTTGCTGGCATATGCAGCATCTAAAGGAATGCACAATTTTCAGGACATATTTAAGGCTTTAAGTCAAAAAACAAATGGATTAAATCTAACTAAACATTGCTGGCTCTCCAAAATTTAAGTCACAAAGCTTGCTGTATAACACATTGTAATAAATAAAGGCAATATTGCAGACAGGAGAATCTACATATCAAAATGTATAGTTCAAATATAGTTCAACTTGTCAGGCTAAATGATTACTCTCCTTGTGTTTGTTATAATGTAGACAATGAATTAGTGGGAAATGTAAAAACTCTTTAAAATATTATGGGTGATTTTAATCTCTTTGTTTTGTCACCTGTTATCTTTGGGAAATGCAAAACATTATTTTTTAATTCTCTCTCTGTGTCAAACCTAAAGACATGGTCTCTTATCAGAACCAACATGTTTTTGTGGCACATTTGCATTTTAAAATACTAAAATGAAAATGTGACAGAAAGACAGAAAAGGAGATGAAGATGGGATTGTATTTATTACTAGCACTATTCTGCTTGTTGGGCAGAAGAGAGACTGATAAGCAAGTTTACATCCACAGGAAAACTTGCATTTCCATTTGATATAAAAGTGGGAGAGAAAACATGAGAATGGGGTGAAGTTTTTGTTCTCAGGATAAATGAAGAAATCAGGGGGGTAACAAAATGTGAATGTTAAAGATTTTATTTAAAGAAAAAAAGCTATGAAACTGCAAAATAATTTTTGAAGCTTCTGCAATTGAGAAATAGAAACATTATCTTCCCTTAAATTGCTGATAGATTTTTAATTTTTTCCCTAAGGATCAAGGTAGGTATTGTGAACATCCTCCAAAGATCCAACCTCCTTCTTCCCACACTGGAGTAACAAAACAGAAGCCGTGAAAATGAAGGATTTCTTACCTCTTCATTTCTTGATTGGAAGTTGCACAAAAGTAGAAAATCCTGTTTCCAGCTTGAGGTATACATTTAAAAACAAATGGTTTACCCAGACTTGTGTCGACACCAATTTCTGCTCCTTCCAGCTTTGTTACTTCCAGGGGTCTGCACTTCCCTTCATCCTGCAATTAGAAAAAAAGAATGCCCAAAGTTCAGAGCTAATATGAAACTAATCAAACACCCTCTAAACTTGTGTCTCTGTTTTTGCTCTCTTAATTGCTTTTGGTTCATCAGAAGCCATATCTGCATGCAAAAAAACTTTCTAGGTATGTGTATATATTCCAAACATTGAGGGTGCAGCTGAGTGACACCAGGATTTTCAAAGTGCACTGAAGAATTTAGGATCCTAGGTCTCTCTGATAATCAATGCAGTAGTCGCACTTTGGTTTATGCAGAAACACTCATCTTAAATGCATAGATACAGGAAAAAATACTTATACTTGAAAATAATGAGCATAATTTCAGTTTCTTTGCAAAGTTGCTGTAAATATTATTATGTTCATAAACCTTCCCACACAACAACAACCTTCAATGCAGAGCACTTCAAAACCTTTTTACTTGCTTCTGATTGTATCAAAGCTCTTTGAGAGTGAAAGGCACTGCTAATGTCTTTCTTTCCCTGTGGTAAGCAATAAAGAGCCATTAAGCTCCTTTATGCACATGGGCAGGTGAAGCAGTTTATTCCCACAATTTCCCAGCCCAGCTCTCCTTAAATACATGTCATAACTCAAAACAAAAGTGCACACATCTGGACAATGAACTCTGGCTGTATTTTAAAAAATATTCTCAGCCCCTTTTCCTTGACAATCTGTGACCGGAGCTCTAACAATTGCATAAAATTTGGTGGGAATAAAATTAAAAAAGAAAGTTAATGCTGGGGGCTCTGAAGATCATGAGTGCAATCTGCAAAATACACAGATGGTGGAGTCTCAGAATAAAACTGGTTGATTGCTGGGAATTAATTAAATTTAGTCAGAAGGAGCTGAACTGTAACTGCCTGATGTAATTTTTTCTTAGCCTAAAAATAAACATAAAGAGCTTTCCATGAAAAAAAATGCTCTTGTGGGAATTAAATAGTTAAATAATTGATTGCATTCTCACTGGCACATGGAAATATCACTTTGTTACACATAATTCTTCTGTAGAATAAAATAGTCCCTAATAATGACAACAGTATAAATAAATATTCATGAATACATTTCTTCGATTTCTACATTTCCTTGTCTTCCTATTTTTTTAATGCCAAACTAAATTTTTTTAATGTAAAACTGAAGAAGATGAAGGCAATCCTGCAAATTGTCAGTGCTGTGTGACTCCTTTACTTATAATGATTTCAAGACACAAAATAACATTGCAAAGACAGCATAACCAAATTTGGGTCCAAATCCCGTTCCTACAGTGAAGCACAACCTGTGCTGTGCCAAGGAGGCATTCTTCAGTAGGATCCTGTCCATGGTCCTGAAGACAATGGTCGCTTTAGATACTGAAATGACTGATCACAATTACTTTATATCCCTATAAACCTATTTTGTAAACACTTTCTGTGGTGTCTAGAATGAATGTAAATAGAAGTTCTGTGGCACCAAGAATTATTTATGTCCACTGTGTCTCAAATACATCGAGGAATGGAATAAAATGGATTGGGCGCATTTAAAGGGAGACCAAATGCCTTTCACTGAATGATAGAGAGCCGTGCTCCCTCTGATAATCCAGACCAGAGAATCATAGAATTGTTAAACTTGGAAAAGACCTTCCTAATGATCATGTCAAACCATTAGCCCAGCACCACTTTGTTCACTGCTAACACCATGACTTATGTGTCACATCCACATATTTGTAAGGGGTGGCTTTCATCATGTGGCTTTCATGAATAAGAGATCATTCCTTTGGAAAATATCCCTTTGCTGAAAGAATTGCCAAAGGTATATTGCTAAAAAAAAAAAATTATAGAAGTATTTTCTTATGCCTGAGACTAAAGTTCAACCCATTGATGATACTGCCATTATGGAACCTAATATACCTATGTGATGCTGACTGAGAAGATCATGTTTTGTACAGATTTTAAATGCACTAACTCAGATTTTAACTACTACTGTTCCATTCTGCACTAAACTATTTTTTTTTTCTTTCCTCAAGGTTGTGATCATCTAGTTTATGAATTCTAGGCAGTCTTCAGTATCAAACATGGATGAAGTTTTCTAGGTAGAAGGCAGGAAGCAGGTGCTTCTCTGGTACATGCTATTCTATGAACAGGAGAAACATCTGAAGTAACCATTCCTATACTGCTGGTTTTCCTAAGATGATCTGAGTTTTAGGTTAAATGTTTCTTCAAAAGAAATTTAGAGTATTAAACAATGTATAATGATGAGAAACAGAAATCAGAAAGAAATAAAAATAGAAAGTTAGATGTCTCCTTCCTATATTGTATCAAATGCTCATTAAGGTAGCGCATGTAGTCCTATTTAATTTGGTACAAGTAATTCCAGAATTCCAGTTAATGCCATTCATCGTATTTCCTGAGTGATTCATTGCATTCAAGTTTTGTTCAAGCACAGTTATACATGCTTGAAATGATACATGCTTGAAATTACAAATTAAGTTTCTTCATGTATCATTAGGAAGCTGCTGAGAAAATCTATGCACATTTCATGCTATTAGTAGCAAAAAAATACAAAAAGTAATGACATGAGTAACCATGAAATGAACTTGAAAGTAATACACAAAATAGTCTATAACTACTAGTAAGAGGGAATGAAAGCAAATTTACAGAAAACAATATCAAATCCTAGAAGGAATCTAAAAGACAATGAAAACTGAGCAGGGCTAGACAGCAGAAAAGGAAGTCTTGGCTGCCTTGGGAGACTGGCAGTAGGAAGTGTGAGGCAGTTGCCCTGAGGTCACTGGTTTAGATTGGTTTCAGGTCAGTAGTGGCATGACCAAATTTTGACTGTCTTTCAAAAAATATCTTCCTGGATGTCCCTCAGTGTTCTTAAAACAGACATCTCAACTGAGACAGGAAACGGAACTTTTTTTTCTTTTTGCTTATTTCTTATTTGCCTAGCTTTCTCCATCATAGCAGATGAGTCCACAACTCTCGCTGGAATTTTCACCATCTATTATTTTCTGGTTTTCTCTGACCAGCTTCTCATTGAGGTCTGGTGCTGCGTGCTTAGTATATCACTGAAAATTTCTTCTCCCTGTGTCTGTTTTTCTAATCACTGTATTTGTGGCAGACTCATTTTTTGGTTCTTTAAGGAAATTACAGCTGAAGCCTGTTTACTCCTTCTTTGAGCTGGGCAGAGAACAATGCAGAGAAAAAACAAATGCTTCTTATGTCTTTTTCCTTACATCTATTTCCTTTGCCCTCGAGGAAAGGCCTTGCGTATGTCAGTGAACAGGGAGCTCTAGATTCCAGAACAGTTTGTATGGCATTTTTTGCCAGTAGAGATGAATTTACTTAGTTTTTAATTTTGTTTTGCTTTAAATAATTTACATATAAACTAGAGAGAATATAAATACACTGAAGAACAAAGCAATATGGAAAAAACATTTAAAAGCTTCTCTGATTTGAAGAACCCAATTATCACACACCAAACAATACTGGCTGTCAGATGAAATACAATCAAACGGTCTCATGGAATGGTTAATCTTCACATTCCAGTTGGTCCAATTGGTTCTTTCTAATTTGTTGCAATTAATTCCACAAAAGGTAATGAACAGTTTGCAAGATCAAGTCTCACAGAAAGAAATATTCAGTTAAAATTTTGAACAACTTGAGTCAGATCAAATAATGTATCTGTGTATGACTTTCTCTGGGTCAGGGTATGCAATCTTTTAAGCCAAAATTAACACATATATCATCAGCTAGCATTATTTCTCATTTCTCAACAGAAATAATATAGAGGATGCATTGGAATCAATGGATTCAGCAGGTTCTTAAATGTCAACTGAAAAATACATTCTAGAGCCATGGGAGTCATGGTAAACATTAAGAAATCAGATTATACACAGGCTGTATATAAAGTGGCAGCTTCCAGACTATGGTGATACAGCTCCAAGCAAGAATGAAGAACAAATAGCAGTGATACCTCTATGAGCAATGGCTTAGATCTAAATCTATTTCTAGCTAAGCCATTTATATAAAGTGATTAGGCTTAGCAATGAACACACAGGCTTGTTCAAGAGAACAAAGGACTGAATATTTGCCATAGATTGAAATGCTCTGAAGGCTCTGCATATGGCACAGAGGGGATTTCTTTCTTGGTGTAAAAACTGGACTCCATATACCACAGAAATTAAAATAATTTAAAAGCATTTTTTCCTTCTCTGTTCTATTCTAATGGAAACAGGGATATGACCTAACATCTAATGATTTAAGTGATGTAATAGCTTTTTACCAGGTTGGAGTGTAATTGTTTTGGATGATAAGAAATGCATGTCTTTGTTCTCACTGACCTGCCCTCAGCTTTGAGATACTTTGTCTTAGTCACCCACAATATGCCTAAGGGCTTCCTAGAGGCATTAAACTTGGGAGCTTCAGAAATGCAAATCATAATTCTCTTTTTAAAAGTGACATTATTATATATGATTACAAAAAAACACATTCCTGTCCTTCAATGCTGCCACAGGAAGAGTGCTTTTCAAAAGCATATGTTGTAGTTTCAGAGCATTACCAGCATGAACTGTCATGAAGGCCATTTCTCTGAGACTTGGGGCTACACAGGAAAGTCAATTTTCTCTTTATTCACAGTTCAGTCTCTCACTACAGCTGAATCTCTAAAGCATGCTATTTTCTATTGTCAGGGCAATAGTTTCCAACTTGACTATTCCTTCCAACGTAACTGCTCCTACTTCTTTGCTATCACAGCTTCTTCTTTTGACTTTCCTACTTGGAGTCCATACAAAATGCTGGCAGCAAACCCATACTCTTTAGATCTTTATTTCTAACTACTATAGTTCTACATCATTCTTAGCTGAGGGAATTGGACAGTGAAATGGAATAAATTATAAAAGTAATACAAGGACCTGATAGAGCTGGTTTGACTAGAATTAATCAATCTCTGACATCTGGAAAGGAAGTTTGCATGGAGATACGTTAATAACTCTTTCCTGTTGGAGACAGGCCTCTTTAGAGTTTCTCCTAGACGATAACCACAACGATATTTATTTCTTCATTACCTTTCAGGAGCTAAATTAGTTATCTGTCTTGCTATCCTCTTTACCAGGGTCTACTTATGTCCAAAGGGCTGAAAACAATTCCTAGAAACACTGCAAGATAAAAACCAGATAGGAGCTTGTTATAAATGTTTTTTAGGAAATTCTGGCTTTCACTGGCACTTTCACTTAGTGGTTTTGTAAAAGCCAGTATTAAATTTGTTGAACACCTTACATGATGGATATCTGTAATGAGAAATTTTAGGAAACTAATTTTTGACTATAATGCATTTTTAATCCTTGTGTTTTCCTATTAAGCCTCAAACACTGTTAGCACTCTAGCAGGTATTTCCCCATGATAAATAAATGCATGCTCCACAGTCTTTAAACTCCTTATTGGCCCATTTGTTCCTGAGTCCTGGAAATTATATTTCTTTTCTTTAATAAAGTCACAAGACCAGTATTTTTTTTATCCTGAAGACTGCAACCAATTTTAAGGTTTTCAAGTTAGCTGTCATGTTCTAAAAGTGACTTGCTGATGACAGTTTAGAGATTTAACAGGTTGAAGTGATGCTCTGCTGCTGTGAGGTAGATTGTTTTTTCTATCTTATTGGTCTCATGTAAAGCTGATTAAGACTTATTTGTCCTATACTTCACTACAAACATTTTGTGGTTACTTTGCAGCCCCTTTACTGTGATGAGCAGCAAATGGTACTTTTAGAAGAGCAAACATTGCTCCTTTAGAGCAAGCAGAGAATTAATCACCCTCTTCTTTCTCCACTACAAAACATTATATTCTGCATTTCAGGCTTACATAAAAGTTGTCTTCTTACACAACTGGAAACCAGGCATGGCCTTGCTGGAGTCACTGGAAATACAGCAATGTAAGCTGATGTTCTTAACAACAGAATGAAGATGAGTAAATTGAATATCCTGGCTATTTTGCTGGATAGTGACAGCTTTTCCTGAAGTTTTTTTTTTTAATTCCTGAATTATTCTTGCCTTTAATTAACTATTTCAAAGAACTTCCTAGATACAGTAAGTGAAATTTTTTTTCCTCCAGATTGAGGCAAGATCAGGAACATAATATTGCCAATAAAAAGTTGTGTTAAATGAAAAATATTGTTTGTAATTCCTGTAGAAAAAAAGTGGGATGAGCAGTCCTCTTTTTACATCCTGAGAGAAATCATACCAAAAGAAAGAAGTGCCAACAAATACATTTGAGATCCCTCTTATTTCATTTGGGCATTAGGTTCTCTCAGTAGCGAAGAACTGTATTTGTTTTAACTGTCTTGCTCCCTCTCTCTCTTACTAAATGATTCTTCAGAGTACTCTGTAAGCACATGAGGCAGTAAAGAAAATCCTTGTGTGTTCATCTCTTAAAATAGCACCTCAATATTTCAGTATATTCTGAAATGTATTCTTTGGAGTCCAGGGACAGAGAGCAAAAAACCAGCATGAAATAATTTAAAAAGTAATTGAAGGGTGCTAGTCTTGGATAATGCAAGAAAATAAGCAGTAGTTAGCTATTTCTATAAAATATTTATGCAATGCTTTAAATGTATTTACTCTTTTTAAGAAAAAGCAAATGCACAGAGTTTGCATGATTGAAATATTTATTTTCCTAGTGCAACAAATAAGGTAGTTGAGGAACAAATGAATTAAAAGAAATTTAATTCTACTAGTTGAAAGGAAGAAGTGAAATTGTAATTAAATCTTAGAGAATGTAAGATTATGGGGCACCTTGTAATCCTCACTCCAATTTATCTAACACTCTGTGATATTTAATTGATCAAAAACTGGAAAGTGTTTAAAGTATAACTAGATATGCATTTTTACGTTGCAAGAGTTTGATGATGGATCTGGTTATGATAAAATGAAATCTCTTCAAAAGAATGTTTCCTACATGTTTCCATCTCTTTAGTGTGAAATTTTTTACTTGGTTTTGTTTTGACACCAGAATAGCTAGTGCTGAAATAAAGCACTCGCCAGACTGTTGTGTTGCATACCCAGTGGTTCTGCAGCATATTCCTGATTAGATGGCTCATGTGTCTACCATGAGAGATGCAGAGAAACAAGACTACCAGCTATTCTGCTGGAAATGTAAGGTGCATAGAGAACTGTAGAAGAACATTCAACAAGCCTCCTTTGTACACTTCATGCAAAATCCTGTAGCATTGATGTTATGCTGCTAATACCATAAGTCAAGATAATGATCTGCAAATTTGAGTGCAGAACTGCTACACTCCATAATTCAGGACACACTCCTGAATTATGACTTCTCACCAGCCACTCACCTTCTTGTGTTTGTAATAGTGTAGGTAACCACTATGTTTCAGCACAAACCACCTCTTTCTCCAGCCCTTCAGTATTGCTGATTGCGTTCGTTTGTGCAGATATCCTCGGCAGGTAGGTTTGGGGGTGTTGGGGTAACGGCTGATGTCTGATCCCACTATCATCGTCAGGATATCAGGACCTAAAATATTACATGTGAAAACATAAGTCAAAACTATAAATGTGCCAGTATTTCTGAATACCCATCTAGGGTAGGGAGAAGGAAGGCAGTGTTCTATACCATGCCCATGTCCTCCCAGTGTAGCTTCTAGAAGTAAAAGGAAGCAGAGCAGCTGACAAAGCATATTAAATCAAGTGATATTTGGCCTTCTTTTAACACAAATTCAGCAATGGAACTAATTTTGTGTTGAGAACTAGTAATAGAGCCAGCTATCTGAAGACACATCTAAAAAAATTTTTGTGACCTATCTTTGCCAGCAGCATCTTTGGTACTTGTCTATTTTATCAGTTAGGAGAAGTAATTTGAGTAATTTCATTGCTCAAATGGGTGTACATAAATTGAGGTTTAACGAAAAATTGCTGAAAATGCTCTTAGGGGCACCTTCAGTCTATGTCATTTTACATATGCTCTTGAGAATTCTTCATTTTCCATGCCTTGGAGTATGGTAATTTTTTCTGTGCCCCTCACTGAGGAAGATGGCTGCTGGAAGCAAACCTGTGCTAAAGCTTCTAGTTATCATTTGCAAAATGTAAGGACTCAGAAGAGATTATGGGTTGCAAGATTAAAGAAAAAATGTTATCTTCATCATCAATGAGATGCAACATCACAATATGTGCTGACAGTATCAATATATCTATGATTTTGACCCTAAAGGCCTGAAATTCTGATTGTATCAACACCAAAGAGCAGGTGGTAATGCCTGAAGGAAGATTGAGAAATGCGACTGTGACACAATTTCATCTGCAAAACATTTGCTGGGTTTCTTTTTGGGGGACACTTGATTTTCGGAATGTTGTTGATGTGCCAAGATTCAGTCCAGGGGGTGTTCTCTGAGGAGTTGAAAATACCAGTAATCACAGATTTATCTGCTGAAACACTCAACATTCTCTTAAATAGAGTGAATGGCAGTTCTATAATTAAATAAAACAGTATGTGTCAAGTCAAATTTGTCATTGCCTTGTAAAAGTATTTTAATTTATTGGATTTCCCATGATCCTTTGTCAAAAATTTATCTGGGATAAATACGGGGATAGCAGTAAACTAATTTTCCCCATGTAAATATGGCTATCTGTGAGTTTTAGTCATCACAATTCTGGGAAGGATATACTGGACTAATATCCCTGACTGTCTCTGTGGTGCTACAAAAGAATGCCTCATGAAATAAACTCTCCTATCTCCTGACTAGACTTCACATCTTGGAAACAGAGAAACAGAAGGAAGGTATGAAGTCTTTCCCTGAGGAAGTATAAGGCATTTGTGTCTCTCTAGTCACTTTAAGGGCTTTCTGAGTCACTTTCTTTGAAAGAGGAAAGCCAAACCATTACAGTTACATGCTCTTTGGGGACTAATTTTCTAAAATGTCTAAAAAACAAGGTCTAGATAAAAAAGTTACCTCGGCAATACCACTCTATGAAATAGTAAGGGATTAAACTATTAATTGAGATTTCTGTTGCATATATCACCCCATTTCTCTGGATGAACTTGGAGCATTCAACAGAAAACCTGACCCATTAATTTAATTTATTGTGATTCAGAATTACCTTTCCTTGCCAGATTTGCAGCTTCTGAATGTGGCATGCTGGTGACATCAGTTCCATTTACTGCTATCAGAATATCCCCAACCTGAAGCCCTGCTTCTTCAGCTGCACTATCTGGAAGAAAAAGATAAACAAAAGAGAAAAGAGGAAAAGAAAAAGAGAATAAGAAGATGAAAAAGATAAACAAAAGAGAAAAGAGAAAAAGAAAAAGAGAATAAGAAAAAGGGAAAAGGAGAAAAGAAAGAAAAAAAAAAGAGAAAAAGAGAAAGAAATGAAACCAAAACCAAACAAAATAAAACCACCAAAACCAAAAATCAAACACAAAAATTTATTTACTGCTAAGATATCAAGTGTGTCTATATGATCACACTTTTTCAGCAAAACAAGTATCTGTTCAACCAATCAAGGATTATGTTTTAGGGCCTTCATGATGTCAACTTGGAGGTGAAACAAGTTTTACTGACCAACCTGTTACTCATCTGTTAAGGAAGCTTCAGGATTTGGATATGGATGCAACCCTAGATAATCACTGGCAATGGAGAAATTCCATTTAAAATGCCATTAGGATTTAAATGCTTTAAGATTCAAATAGATATTTCAGTATCTGAGAGTTTTTTGGCCTGAAGTGCAAAGAAAGATCTGATGCAAAGCTCAGTAGAGTCAGTAGAAAAAATATCTATTATTCTGATAAACTTTGAATTTAACCCCAAAAGAGTACCTTCTGTATTGATATTTATCTTTGCTGGTTAATAGAATTCAGATATAGCATTTTGAGAATTTTTGGCTTTAGGAAGAAATTACATGGTAAGTTAAAAAGGTCCCAGTGAAGGAAGAACTGAATCAGATTTTTAATGCCTCACCTTTTGTTTATTTGTTAACCATTGCAAAGCACATGCATTCCTAATAAAACACTGCTCAGACACATGCAAGCCAGGAATGGAAACAAACTAGGGAGGTGATAAATATACTCTATTCATGGGCACCAATACACAGTTACTTAAATCCCAGTTACAAATTTCTCAAATACAGTATTTATCTTCTCATTTATAAAGAAGCATTCTGAATGTACTGTAAAATAATAGTTTTGAAAAATATTATTTCATGTCCTTAACATTTACTGTATGCTTTTAAAGATTTTGCACCCTATGATGCAGTAAATGTGATCCTTCAGTGTATTTCTGAGAATGTTTAGAAACTGTAGGGATAAGATTAGTAAAAGCTTAACAATAAACAGGCACAATAAAACCCCAGTCCACCCTCATGTGTATTAAAAAGAATTTGTAAATGTCAGAACATTTTGGGTTGTGCTGGCCTTGAACATGCCATACCAGACTTTACGACCATAGTGGGCTATAAAAATATTATTAAAATATTCATTATAGAATCATAGAATGATTTCAGCTGAAAGAGACCATCTAGTTCCAATCCCCTTCCACTAGACCAGGTTGCTCAAAGTTCCATTCAACCCTGCCTTGAACTTTCAAAGGGATGGGGCATCCACAGCCTCTCTGGGCAAGATGTGTGAGTGTCTCACCACTCTCACAGGGAAGAATTTCTTCCCAATGAAATGAGTTATATTTTGAGAAAATATAATTTTACTACAAGCTCATCTGAACAACCTTATTTTTTAATGTTGTCACTGTTTTAAAGCAACTGTGTTTGAAAACAACATACAAATAAAAGTGCGATATAAAATGTGAGTTGCTGTACTTAATTTTAAGTGGTAGGGATAAATTGGTAAGTGTCAGAGCTATTGTATGCATGATGTATGATTTTATTTGTACTTAGGTAAAGAACTTATGAACTCACATGCTCCTGAATTCACAGTCTTTCTCAGTGTTGTCAGGATAATGGACAATCTAATACATAAGGCCGGTAATAGTGACAGAACTATTCTCAGATGCCATGCCAGAAGGCATGCACTAGCATTCTCTGTATGGGATGACATTTTGCATAGTATCTGCTATTTTTAGTAAGAATCTATCATAGTCTCTTGTACCTTCTGCTCTTTTCCTAATTCTACTGTGCCTGTCCTGAGATGCAGAGCAGTAGAGCAAACAGTACTCTCGATTTGGATGAGCCAAGGTCTTAGGCAGCAGCAAAATGACAGAGTGTCTGTGTCTCATTCTCTCTGCTGTTACTGACTGAGTCAACTTTTAGTCACATTTCTAAGTTGACACTATGCACAGAGCCAATGATTTCAGAGACTTTTCAGTGGTGACTTCCAAGATCTCATTCCTGAGCGATAGTGCCAACACCATTATTAAGGCATGGTACAGCTAGCTCATTCTTCTCTAGAAGCAGTATCCTTACATTTCATCTTCTCTGAAAATTATCTGCCATTCTTTGCTCACTCACTTGGGTTTTGGAGTTTCTTTTGGGGTTTCTTACAATCATCATAATTACCAGAAGAAGTTAATAGTCCACCTGTCAAGACTAACAGATGGCTCCATGGATCCAAGTGGAAGTGTCCCTAGCCAATAAGATTTTTGGAAATATTAGGAGGATCACTGCATCCTCATTTTAATTTTTAATGGCCTATTGTCATTCATGGATGTCAGCCCACAAAAGTTTTAGACTTTACATCTTGAGGGAAGCAAAATACAGGCACTTGCACAAGGTATGAACTGACATGGAAGAAGACAGGGCAGTGGAGTCTGATTTACTACTAGGGATAGAGGGGCTCTAAGACAGTTGCTTATGAGCAGTTCTTGCTCTCAAACACCTTTCCACTAATTAAGGAAGTTATTGTGTACATCAATATTATAAATTAATATAAAACAGATGTTCTGTACTATGTAGATCATATTATATCATGTAGCTATATATAATATAATTATATCAGTGTATATAATATTATGTATTTAATTTTTATATATTTCCACAGGTGAAATTAACCAGTACTAACACAACTTACTTGTGTCAACTTCAGTCACAAGGATAGGCTTTGAGAACTGGATCCTGAAACCCCAAGGGTAATTGCCAGTTCCTTTAGCAATCTTCACTGTTCTTTCTCGAACTGGAGATAGGAAGAAAGATACCTTTTTTCTTTAAACATTCAATTTAATAGGCAGCAGTCTGTTCTTAAAACTTTTTGTAGGTACTGAGCGTTACTGATTTTACAAATAGTTGGGGTGCTTTCACTATCACTCCTGGCTGTTTAGTGCTGGTCCTCAGGGGGGTGACACCCCTCACACCGCAACAAATCAAGTATCATTCATGTCAGGGCACAGGCGGACAGTAATTTAAATTAAATGCCTGGACTTTGTAATGTAGGCTGAAATATTCAGGTATTCCACTCTACTGATGGTGTTTTGGGAGAGAAAAACACTCATGCCCTGTGTGTCAAACCTCTATTCTGCAAATACAAAATAGACTCTAATTTCTCAAATGAGTTTAAATTTGTTGCTTGTAGTTTCATTCTTTTTATATTTCATAAGGCTCTATCTTTTGGATAGTTGTTTCTTCTCCTTTTGTTTATCCATCCACTCCGCACTCTCAGAATGCCTTCCAATCCTGTAGTTTGACCTCCCCACCCACAGTGGCATCTGCTGCCAAGGGGAGCTGAAATATCTTTCAACTCATCAGAATTTAACACTTAAAGGGATCAACTTCCATAAAAAGGAAGATCAGGGTCTAATTGCTTACTTCCATCTTTTTCTCAGGGTCTATTAGTATTATTTTTCTGACTTAAATGGCCTGGTTCTTTAGCAAATATACTTAAGAATGATTTCAGTGTAAATTTGATTTCTTGGAGTGTCTGATTTTGATCATTTAACTACCTTACTATGTATTTTTTCTTAATGGAGGCCAATTCAATAGTAATTTATGACAGCTGTTTTGTCTTCAAATTGTGTACTATTTGGAAGACAGAAATGTCAAGATTCAAGATTACTTTAATATCAGGCCAATTGATGTTATCTGTCCAAAATAGATACTTCAATACTGACTTTAACAATCATGCTGAAGTTCTGAGCTCTCCCCTGAGAGAAGAAGCAACCAAAATGGTTTTCCAGAATATTCTCATCTGTGTTAAGGAAAATTTTTCATACCAGAAGATTCTGGACATTTGTTTTCTCTCATATTCTGAATTATTTATGAGCTCCAACAAAGCACAATTTCCTGGAAAGCTATAGGGGTGTTTCAGCTTGTCTTAGTTCTTTGAACTGTGTTACTTTTGAGTAACTTAACATCTGAGAAGTGAAGGAAAACCTTCCCTCCAAAAGAAAAAGTTGTTCACTATATCTGTTTGCACAGATTTAAACTACAAATAGAACAATCCTCCATACTCCTAGCAAATGATTAATTTCTTCCTGGATCAATTATGCCTGAAAGTTTGATGTAAACCAGGTTTTATGTCCATTATAACACTTTATGACCATAAATATCTCTAAGATTTTGGCAAGCTTGAAGAAGTCATGGAATTACATTGCCTCTAATTTGCAAATAAATAAGAATTATTTATTTTTTAAATAAGCTTTTAGATTCTTGGGTTGCTCCCTTTCCTTTCTTTAGCATAAGAGACCAGCACCTACTCCAAAATGTTGTTCCCCTGAAATCCTCAGAGTGCCCAAAATTAATAAATTTTTATGACATTTATTACCTGTTGCTCTAGCCAACTTACTTGCCACTGGTCTAGGTCTTTTGCTGAGACATCTAGGACTGTTATCTGGAGAGACATCATCTCCTCTGAAAACCCAGGAAGCAGAATGAAAATTTTCTGTATAAAAACCTCTGTCCTCATTTTCAGAATATAGTCCCAGATCTACTGATCGAGCATCCTCTGAATTTACTGTCATGGTGATAAAACAAGTAAAAGTTATGTCAGGAGGGAAAATGTATGAAGAATAAGAGACCTCAGCCACTCAGCATGCAAATAGTGCCACAAACTTCTTAATTAACTGTTTGTGATGTTTATACTGAATTCCTCAATTCTGTTGCTGTTAAAGGAGAAGTCTGCAAGGATTTCCAAATATAAGATCACAATACTGGAGGCTAATGCATGTTGGACTTGAGTAAGAAATGAAGTCTTAATGCAAGTGGTCAAAACAGGAGCTACAACTCTTTAAGACAAATCTGGCTTTAGCTAGTTCTTAAGCTATCTAATGTGACCCATTTGATTAGGAAATCAAACAAATCTTCTAAAAATTTAGTATGAGTTCAGTTCATATCAGAAGACAAAAGAGAAGATGAAAAGTATCTTCCATGACAGGGGCATTGATGACCATATTTTCTGTTTTCTTAATCTTAGCTCTTCTAGGCATGAAGTTTTTTTAAAAAGGAGGTGAGGAAATAATAGTTGGGTAGGTTTTTTTTTTTTGTTTGTTTGTTTGTTTCGGGTTTTTTTTGTCTTTTACCATAGAACTCCTGGCTAGTTCCTTCATTGGCTGTTGAATATGTGTATTGAAGCCCCTAAAATGAAGCCCCTAAAACAGTTACTTTCAAGAGATGATGGGTTAAAGCATAGAATATAAAGCGGTTACGGGAAATATTCAATGTTAGGAAATCACATAGAGCAATAAATTGGGTAAGGTGTGGAACACAATGACAGGGAAGAGATAAGGACAGACAGTGATAAGTTCAGTGCATTTCAGAGCCAAGAAGAACTGCTGGGTAAGGCACGTTTAGGGCCAACATGTCAAATTGACCCTGAGACCCCTGCCAAGGCCTGGAGGCTAAGCCAACTACACCGGGAATTGACCAAATTTGGGGAGAGGTTCAAAAGTTTAAAGAGGAAGACTCCTCGAAGCTGATGAAGGCCGACCGGAACGACCCCTGAGAAGATCCTCAAAAGAGAAGTCCCCGCCCACGCTCCGCCTACACCACTCCCCATATGTATATGCATGAATATGATGTAATCCCAAACCTAAAACTGTATAAAAAGGTACGCTTTTGCTGTAAAGATTCAGAAATCCCATTTTAGGATTTCTCCGACGTCGTAATAAAATACCTCCTGCTTATTTGACTGAGTCTCTTAAGCAGTAATTTCTCGCCTTTTGGGGCAAAAATCGGCATCATTTCTGGCGACCCAGATGGGACGAAGCAGGGGATCCAGGATCTGAGGAGTCCCCTCGCTGGGTCCGGGGCTGGGACCCTCTGGGCGCCCCTGACGACTTTTTGTCAGAAGAGACTCCCCCTCGGACCAAGCGCTCTTTGGTGGACGAAGAGTTCCCTGCATCTCCTGCTTCTCCTGCTCCAAATTAAAGAGGTATTTTTATCATTGTTCATTGGTTTTAGGATAAAGCGCTTTATGGGAACACGGGGTCAGACGTGACCACCGGAGGGTAAACCAGAGGACGCTCTGGTAAAGAATCCCTAATTGGTATTTTTGGGTACCTTTTGGTAATTGGTGTCTTTGCTAACCAGTAATTGATGCCTTTGGTGGGTACCTTTTGGTAATTGGTGTCTTTGCTAACCAGTAATTGATGCCTTTGGTGGGTACCTTTTGGTAATTGGTGTCTTTGCTAACCAGTAATTGATGCCTTTGGTGGGTACCTTTTGGTAATTGGTGTCTTTGCTAACCAGTAATTGATGCCTTTGGTGGGTACCTTTTGGTAATTGGTGTCTTTGCTAACCAGTAATTGATGCCTTTGGTGGGTACCTTTTGGTAATTGGTGTCTTTGCTAACCAGTAATTGATGCCTTTGGTGGGTACCTTTTGGTAATTGGTGTCTTTGCTAACCAGTAATTGATGCCTTTGGTGGGTACCTTTTGGTAATTGGAAGAAAAAAAGAAAAAAAAAAAAAAAAAAGGAAAAAAAAAAAAAAAAAAAAGAGGAAAAAAAAAAAAAAAAAAAAAGAAAAATAATAAGGAGAGTAAGAAAAAAAGAGGCAAGACTCTGATGCACTTGTTCTTCTTGTATTGATCTTGTTGGTTTGTTTGAAACTGTGATTTAAGGGTTAAAAAGAGTGGTCAGTTTTTGTTTTTATCTGAACTGAACTAAATTCCGGGACTCGGTCCAATTTTCTCCACTCCCTTGGAGGAACTTGGAAGGAGTGTATACGTTTTATACCTTTGTTTAACCCTGTTGTATGCTTTGATGTATTGACTGTAAGATTTTTGCAAAGGGACGAGTTTAGTGGTTTTTATGTTGTCTGAAATTTGTTGTGATATTATCGGCAAAACCGTACTATTGATTTACAGTTTTGCGAGTGTGTGACGGCCTGGAGCCGACCAATATCGGTATCTTACGGTCTGCCGGCAACATCTTACGGTAAAGCAGTGTATTCTGATAGAACGGAAAGGTAGGACAGTTTGAATGAATTGGCACCGTGTATGAGAGAGTGTGTCTGAGACGCAGCCCGGCTGCGAAGCGAGTGGGAGTCCGGCTCTGCAGTTCCTGTCCCTCGCGAGAGGCCAGGTCAGAAAAGGACGAAGCGCTTGGATATTGTATGAATGAGGTGTTAAGATAAACTGGTATATAGTGCTTGTGGGAAGGAGATTTACTTAGTGAGATAAGAAACACCGACCCAGAAAATAGCAATGGGGAGTCAACCGAGCAAAGATATAAATATGAAAACCCCCTTAGGATGTATTCTGAAGCATTGGAAGGACTTAGGGGGGATTCCAGAAGGAAATATAAGTAAAAAGACACTCCTTAAATACTGCACGCAGTGGTGGCCGTTGTATAAATTGGATGATGGTGAGAAATGGCCACCAGAGGGGACAATTAATTATAATACCATTTTACAACTAATGCTCTTCCTCCGCCGGCTCAATAAATGGGATGAGGTGATGTATGCAGACATGTTCTTCACCCTGAGGAATAAACCTGAGTGGCAAAAGGAGTGTGGAATTAATGCAGCCCCTCAAGACCCTCTGGCACTAGCCCTGGAAAAGGATAAGAAAGGCTCAAAATCTAAAAAACGTTGCTGCGATGCATGTAGCATTGGGCAGCGATGTCTTAAGCTAACAAGGAGGGACAATGGAAAAGAGAGTGAAATAAGCCTGTGGGAATACCATCCAGGGCCCCTCCCCAAACCAGGAGTTAGATAAGAGTTGGGGGAAGGCTAGCCCGTTAAGGTCGGAAGAAAGAGAAAGAATCGAGAAGGCACCGAGGTACAGGAAGAAGATCCCGGGGAAGGGATCAGCCACTCGTATTATACCAGATCTGTGGCACGGGAGGAAGCAAAGCAAAGAGAGGGGGGGGAACCACACGATAGCTCCCCTCCGACAAGTTGTGCCAATGGTAGGGGAAAGGACAAGAGTAAAGGTGCCGTTCTCGACCAATGATTTAAATAATTGGAGGGATGAGGCAAAGAATTTTAGAAGGAATCCGGAGGGAGTAGCAAAGAGGTTTGAATTAATGGTAAAGAATTTGGATATTGATTGGGAGGATATAGAGGTGATGTTGTCAGAGCTGACAGATACAGAAAGGGAACTCGTATTGGAAACAGGAAAGCGACATGCTCAACTATTATCGGGGAGACTAGAAGATAATTTTCCCAGCAGCAAACCAGAATGGGACCCGGGCAATGCAGACCACTATCAGCGGTTAGTGCAGTATAGAAAACTGATAGCAATGGGCTTGCGTAACGCGATCCCCAAGGCTATCAATTGGTCAATGCTATATGACATCAGGCAGGGAAAGGATGAGACCCCATCGGAGTTCTTGGATAGACTTAGGGCAGCCATGAGACAATACACACCCCTGGACCCAGCGACGGAAGAAGGGAAACAACACCTGTTAGGATTAATGATGGGACAAAGTAATCCAGACATCAGGAAGAAATTGCAAAAGCTTGAGCATCCAGCAAATAAAAACCTGGAGACACTGCTAAATGAGGCATGGAAGGTGTATAATAATAGAGAAATTGAGGAGAAGAAAAAGGAGGACAGGAGGATAGCTCGAGTGGTGGCTGTAGCCGTGGCAGCTCAGAATACAAGTTACTCGGGACCTGGAACCAGGGGAAGAGGTAGAGGCAATCTGGCAAGAAGGGGGGGGAGACTCCAACCCCACCCAACTAGAGTGGGGCCAAACCAGTGTGCGTACTGCCTGAAAATGGGACACTAGAAGCAGGAATGCCCCCAGTTAAGGGAGAGACTATTGGGCACTACTACGGCCACACAACAAGATAACGACTGAGGGGGACTGGTGGGCCGTTCCCTAGCAGACCCACTGGTTAAAATAGAGCTAGGAGAAGGTGAAAAGGAATTGGACTTTTTGATTGATACGGGAGCAACCTTTTCGGTTCTAAATCAGGAACTGGTACCTAAAAGTGATGAATTTGTGCAAGTTGTGGGAGCAACAGGCCAACCAGAAAAAGCTTACTTTTTGAAACCCATCAAATACAAAATTGGGAAACAAATGAGAATTCATCAGTTCCTGTATTTACCAAATTCGCCAAAGCCCTTATTGGAGAGAGATCTATTGGAAAATTTGAGAGCTATAATAAAGTTCAACAAAGACAAATTGGAATTCCAAGTAAGTGAAGAACAGCTGATCACAGCTCTAAGCCTGACAATCAGCTGTGTAGAACCAAAGCCTGAGAATCATGACATCAGGCGAATCCTAAGTGAAGTATACCCACTAGTATGAGCTACTGATACACCTGGGAAATCAAAACAAGCAACACCTATCATTATTGAACTTATACCTGGAGCAAGGCCGGTGGTTAGGAAACAATACCCACTGAAGTTAGAAGATAGAAAGGGAATCGAGCCCATAATTAAAAAGTTCTTAGAATTAGGATTATTGATAGAATGTGAATCAGATTTTAACACCCCAATTCTGCCAGTAAAGAAACCTAATGGAACTTATAGATTAGTCCCAAGACTTGAGAGCAGTAAATAAGATAACCAAGACATTACATCCGGTAGTTGCTAACCCATACACGCTTTTAACTAAACTGAAAGATAGTTTGACATGGTTCACCGTATTGGATTTGAAAGACGCATTCTTCTGCCTTCTTTTAGCTCCTGAGAGTCAAAAGATTTTTGCCTTTGAGTGGGAATTTGTGGATAGAGGAAGAAAGACCCAACTTACGTGGACAGTATTACCCCAAGGATGGTGTAACTCCCCCACGATTTTCGGGAATCAGTTAGCCAAAGAGTTAGAACAGTGGGAAAGGCCGCTGGGAGATGGCACTCTCCTACAGTACGTAGACGACCTCCTAATAGCAACAGTGACAGAGGAAGAGTGCATTGCATGGACTATTTCCCTGTTAAACTTTCTGGGTTTAAGTGGATATCGAGTCTCCCAACAGAAAGCGCAGCTGGTGCAAAAAGAAGTGGTGTACCTGGGATACGAAGTCTCCAGAGGACAGCGATCCCTGGGAGCAGCCAGAAAAGAGGCCATCTGCCAGATGCCTAAACCAGAGACGGTGAGAGAACTGCGTGCCTTCCTGGGGATGACAGGTTGGTGTCGGCTATGGATCTACCAGTACGGGATGCTCGCTAAACCGCTGTATGATTTGTTGAAAGAGACCAAGAGTGTCCTAGTTTGGACTCCCGAAGCAGAGGGGGCCTTCAAAAAGCTGAAACAGGAGCTAATGAGAGCACCAGCTTTAGGTCTCCCAGATGTATCAAAACCATTCTGGCTGTTCTCCCACGAGCGACAGGGGATGGCCCTAGGAGTCCTGGCACAGCAGTTAGGACCACGTAAGAGAGCTGTGGCCTACTTCTCCAAACAGTTGGATGAAGTAAGCAAGGGATGGCCTGGCTGCCTGAGAGCGGTGGCCGCAGTAATCATTAATATCGAAGAGGCCAGGAAACTCACGCTCGGCCAAAAGGTAACGGTGCTGGTGTCTCACACCGTCTCAGCTGTGTTGGAGCAGAAAAGTAACCACTGGCTGTCACCTTCCAGATTTTTAAAATACCAGGCCATTTTGACTGAGTCAGATGACGTGACTATTCAGGTCACTAACATTGTGAACCCAGCTTTATTCCTAGAAGGGAGAGCCCCAGCAGAGCCGATCGAGCACGACTGCCTGGAAACAATTGAGGCCGTCTACTCCAGCCGCCCGGACCTCAAAGAAGAACCATTCGAAGATGCGGACGACTGGTTCACGGATGGAAGCAGCTTCGTGAGGCAGGGAGTGAGAATGGCCGGCTATGCAATTACCACCGCAGAAGAGGTAATTGAGTCGAACCCTTTACCCGCAGGGACTTCAGCCCAGAAGGCAGAACTGATAGCTCTGATTCGAGCCCTGGAATTGGCGGAGAACATGCGGATCAACATATGGACAGACTCTAAGTATGCCTTTTCCGTCGTACATGCTCATGGGGCCATCTGGAAAGAAAGGGGACTGTTAACTGCTCAAGGAAAAACAGTCAAACACGCAAAAGAGGTCCTGCGACTGCTGGAAGCAGTCCAGCTCCCAGCACAGGTGGCCATAATGCATTGTAAGGGACATTTAAAGGGGGACACTATCCCGGAGATAGGGAATAGAAAAGCAGACGCAGAGGCTAAATTAGCTGCTGCAAGAACTGAAGAAATAAAAGTAGCAGCTCTAGTACCAGGTGAGTTAGACACAAATTTTCGGCCAGAATATCAGGAGTCAGATCACAGGTGGATTCAGAAAAATAAAGGTAAAATGTTAGAGAATGATTGGGGTCAATTGGAAACGGGACAGTTAATAATACCAGGGAATACGATGTGGCAGTTTGTGAAAGCAGAACACGAGAAAGCCCATTGGAGTTTGGACCCGCTATACCAGTATTTGCAGGCTCGGATAGCAGGACCAAAATTGTTCACCACTGTAAAACATGTCACATCCCAGTGTGAGAGGTGCCTGAAGAACAACCCGAATACAGGAACTAAGATACATCCAGGGGCCATAAATCGAGGTAAATTCCCAGGTGAAGTGTGGCAAATTGATTTTTTTGAGCTCCCAAGAAAAGGAGGGTTTCGATATTTGCTGGCATTAACTGATACATTTTCTGGGTGGCCTGAAGCATTCCCTTGCAGAACAAATAAGGAAAGAGAAGTGACCAAAGTACTGTTAAATGAAATCATTCCACGGTTTGCGGTACCGAAGAGCATTTCTTCGGATAGGGGTACACATTTCTGTGCAAAAGTGGTAAGGGCAATAAGCAAAGCACTACAAATCAAATGGCAATTACACACGCCCTATCGCCCACAGGCCAGCGGCCAGGTGGAAAAGATGAACCATCTTATTAAGCAGCAGATTGCCAAAATATGCCAGGAGACTAATTTGCATTGGTATCAAGCTTTGCCTATTGCTCTGCTTAGACTGAGAGTCAAGCCAAGATCGAAAGAAAGGCTAAGCCCATTTGAAATTCTGTACGGCAGACCTTATGCTATGCAAACTGTAAATGGGGACGCTGTAGATCAAATAGGTAATCAGTATATTTATGACTATGTGATTATGGTGGGGAAGCAATTTGACAAGAATGCTGCGGTGGTGATTGACCACCAACCTAAACAACCTAACTGTAAGTTGCATCCTTTTAATCCCGGTGATTAGGTGTATGTTAAGAATCTTTTAGGAAAACCCCTACAAGAAAAGTGGGAGGGACCTTTCCAAGTACTGCTGACCACCTTCACCGCGGTTCGAATCAAGGAGCGACCTACGTGGATCCATTACTCACGGGTCAAGAAAGCACCGGGGAGTAAACAAGAGGAGTAGACACCGTGACCCGGATTCCACTCCAGACCCCTACTATCCTGATCATCAGACCCTTGGGGTTCCATATGAATGCCAGCCAAGTTCTCTTTGGATCCCAGCTAAATGGATAAGACCTGCCTTGGATGTGGAGCCTTCTGAATCAGCTGACCCCTCGGGATCACGAGAGAATCCAGCACAAACTGACATTAAATACAAATGTCCAGTGAAAATGGGCAAGCCCACCGTTTGGATCCAGCAAAAGGGCCCAATTTCATGCCTGTGGAGTGACTTCAGGGAAGACCCACCTGGATCACAACCCCGAAACTCGGTAATTTATAGAGAAGATTCACTTGGGGAACTACATCCTCAAAATATAACCTTTGACCCTCACCCTCTCCTCTTTCCTGTGGGAAAGATCGTAGCATCTAGCGGTCCCGAGGAAGGGAAAGCACAGTGTGAGATGGCATTTAGATTGGATCAGTCGATGACGTTCGCATGTGAAAGGGAGTCGAAAACGCTGGAACAGAGTACTAGTTTCCCCAGACGTGTTACCAGATACGAAGTGGCATCACCGGAAGATGTGATCTCCTTATATCCAAATTTAGACTTGCCCCAAGAAATTACTCCACCAATTGAATGTAGAAAGGTGCATAACTTAACCTTTATCGGGCCCCAGGTAGTAAGGAGGTCAAATGAACTGAAACTGCTGCTAGACCCCACGTACTCTCTGAAAAAGGTGCAGATGAATATTCAGACTAACATTACCCATCTGCAGAAGGACTGTCAACCGTTCATACAACAAAGCCTTAAAGGATGGGAGGCATGGCTAGCTACTAGGTCTTATCACAGGCGGGCGCAAAGGGATATAAGTGGATGGGTCAGCACTGGATTTGGAATACTGAATACCATAGATCAAGAGGTATTGGTTAACAAATTGAGTACTGTCACCACCAACTTAGGAAAACTTAAAGTGCCCCTGAGTTCATCTATGCTTACATTGGCAGAAACACAATCACTGGTAGTTAGGTTACTAACCCTGGTAGCAAATCACACTGCTGAAGATTTTGCTAGAATTGCCGGCTATACAGGAGACATTAGCAAGGAAATTGCGCTTGCTATCCAATGCACACAAACACAACAGTGGGTACAGTCAGTGGCAGCAGGAATAATAAGAGAAGGAACGTCAGGAACGCTGTCCCAGGAAATAAGAGAGACGATACTGAAGGATAGTCGTACTACACAATTTGAAAGGGACCATCAAGCCTGGTGGCAATTAGTAAACTTTACTTATGTACCACAGCATGAGCACATTGAAGCCTATGTTCTTACCATCAGTGCTGCAGAGGAAAGGGCGATTTTCCCTATCCTTACCTTAGGGACCATACATCAGAATGTCCTTGTTAGGCCAGTAGATCATAATGTTTGGGCGAGTTATGATGACGCCAAAAATAAGTGGCAGTCTGTTAGTACAGAAGCATGTATTCCTAGGGGGCAACTAGGATACATATGTAAAAATGCTATAGTAGAGACAGAAGATTTATGCTTAGATGCTGAAAATAGTGTATGCACTTTTGAAATGCTTCCACACAATAGAGTACGGTCGCAGGTTTATTATGTAGAGAATGGATGCGCCTGCGTCAGAACAGCTTGCAGTAACGTAACTGTAGATAGTTGCCAAGAGGAAACTAACAATACTAACTTTTGTGTATGTAATTTTACCAAGATTATAGGTTGTGATTTTAACTATACCGCTCCTGTAACCACCCAGCAGCTAATTAATGCAGACTACGACCTGTATCATGAGTTGCCAAAATTACAGATAGGTATGGATGTCGAGGTTCTTAAGGCGATGCTCGTGCATCCAGAAGTAAGAAGACTGGTGCAAAAAGTGAACCAAACAGTTAAGCGCATGGTCCTACAGGTGGAGCACAACTCAGAAAGAATAAAAAACATCCTGACTGAAGTAGAACAAGTAGGCCAACATCACTGGTGGGACGTTTTCACAGGATTTTCCCCAACAGCAACACAGGTCTTTCATTACCTGGTACACCCGATACTAATTTTAACTATAGCAATGTTTATACTGACTTTTATGAACCTATGCTTGTGGTGGAGGCTGAAATCCTTGATGAGTAAGATCCAAATGATTTGGGCGATGGTGCGGGCGTATCAACGCCCCGAAGGATTAGAACTTGACGAAAGAATTCGTAAGTTATAAGAAAAGGAGGGAAATGAAGCCCCTAAAATGAAGCCCCTAAAACAGTTACTTTCAAGAGATGATGGGTTAAAGCATAGAATATAAAGCGGTTACGGGAAATATTCAATGTTAGGAAATCACATAGAGCAATAAATTGGGTAAGGTGTGGAACACAATGACAGGGAAGAGATAAGGACAGACAGTGATAAGTTCAGTGCATTTCAGAGCCAAGAAGAACTGCTGGGTAAGGCACGTTTAGGGCCAACATGTCAAATTGACCCTGAGACCCCTGCCAAGGCCTGGAGGCTAAGCCAACTACACCGGGAATTGACCAAATTTGGGGAGAGGTTCAAAAGTTTAAAGAGGAAGACTCCTCGAAGCTGATGAAGGCCGACCGGAACGACCCCTGAGAAGATCCTCAAAAGAGAAGTCCCCGCCCACGCTCCGCCTACACCACTCCCCATATGTATATGCATGAATATGATGTAATCCCAAACCTAAAACTGTATAAAAAGGTACGCTTTTGCTGTAAAGATTCAGAAATCCCATTTTAGGATTTCTCCGACGTCGTAATAAAATACCTCCTGCTTATTTGACTGAGTCTCTTAAGCAGTAATTTCTCGCCTTTTGGGGCAAAAATCGGCATCAGTATGATGTGTTATCCTGAGGATTTTCAGATTCCTACTTTATAATAATTTACATTCCCAGTATCTTGCAATGAGTTCACATAGAAATGGAGGAGAGCTCACATGGAAACAGAGGAGAGCTCTAATTCTCTGCTAAAGTTGAGACTCTCAAGGCAACAGGATGTCAGGCAGCTGGCTGTGACAGGTTATAAACAGCAAGTTGAATGTAAATAAATAGTCCAACAACATCCCAAGCAGACCAGGAGCTGGAACTTCAAAGTTAAGACTGGATCGTGAAAATCAAATATAAGTATACATCATCAGATGCTGTGCTAACAGATAGACTGAAAATATAAATTTTCTGAGAGGAAAAAACCATCACATACCTTTCAGTATGAAATGCCTGGTATAATGCAGCTAGATTTAATGCAGCTGGAGGAAGGATCTGTTTGCTTTGTTTATCCTGTGTTTTTACATTCTTTTTTTGATGTAAAATGATTCCCAGTTTAAAAACAGAGAAGATAAAAATATACCTTTATTTAAAGTTATATTTGTTCAGGAAGTCACTCCCTGAATACATCTAAGTGGCAGTCCTTTCTTCTCTTAGAAAATGTGCTCAGTTGTGTCTCTCTAGACAAATACTCTAGGTCCACTGGCTCCTCCCTTATGCAGAAAGTATGAGATTACATGCTTAACTGTTTAAGAAGCTACTAGCAAATAGACAAATAAATAAATATTACTATGCTGATATGTTTAAAGCTCATTTTTCCTCAAATGCATAAATTAAAACCTAGACTAGCACCAAGCAACTCAGTACAGCACAGTATTTTGCCAGTTTAATGCTGAATTTTTGTAATTTTAGTAGAGTTAGAGTAGATTAAAATGTGACAAATAGGCAAAACTATATACACTGCCATGCTGACACTGCCATGGAATTATGCCAAAACATTTCCTTTCTCTTCTCCTTGAGTTTTTGGAACAGATGTCAAACTGGAGAGTCACAAACAAGCACACTTAAATTATTCCCAGATGCTGTAAGTAAGAATGTAAGGAGCTGTTGCTTCCATATGTCAATCAGAGTTGTCTGCCAACAGAGGATAAGTCAAGCTACCAAACCAAAAGGGATGGAAGACTCAGGCCTGTGGCATACTATCCAAAAAGATTAGATGTGAGAATCTGTGACAGAATTGTCTGCCCACTCACCTGTTCTGGAGACCACTCTGGGTATATGCCATATGCTACCCAAAACTTTGTCTCAAGGAAAGCAATTCTAGCTCTTTCAACTTGCTCTTTTTTGACTTGTTTGATTTGTTAAAGATATATATATGCTTCCTCTATGAAACCAAGACATGCTTAAGTTAGTAAAATTTATGGTCCAGCTTTATATTCAAGAGACATCACTGTTGAAATCAAGGAATAGTTTAGCCTGTTGTATATAGCTTCTGGTAAGTTTTTTTGAGCACAGGTGGTTTGACATGATAACTTTCTAGTCTTAATATGACGGCTTAGAACCTGTTTTAGGGGCAAGCAATGAAAATTGCTACCAATAAAGACCCTCTTTATTCCCATGTGAAATGTTAGTCATGCCTTCTTCTTTGTTAACAGGCATTAAAACCATAGGGAGTGGCTCAGTTACCTGAACAGAGGTGGCCTGTACCATATTAGATACCTCAGGGTGTCTTGCTTGCTCTTCAATTACTACTTCAAAAAGGCTTGGGTTCCCTGCTGGTTCACATATCTCAGGTCTGGTAACCCAGTTGCCAACTGAAATCTATGTATAAGTAGTGAATTAATGTAGGATTTACCTCTTTGGTACAGGCATGGAACATATTTATACTTAATCATCTATTGGACTTGCACTGAGGAACTCAGAGTTCAGAGTCTTCTATACGTCCATATTTTCCCTTCTTCAAAGAGGAGGCTATACACCTACAAATAAAATTTCCTATACCAAAAGAACTCATCGCACAAAATATTTCCACAGGGAGGTGCACATTTCTTCATTCCCACGAAGTATTTTTTATATTACTAAAATAGCAAAACAGGAGGTAAGGCAGTGTTAAGTAAGAAGTACCACATATCCACATAGTAGATGGATAATAGACTGTGCAATCCTTGTTTGGTGGTTCCATCTGCATGCAATTTAAATTCACTAAGCAGTTAATCTTAAAAATTCCTTTCCATGAAGTTGAAGCAGATGAATTTGCATGTGGCAAGGTGACAGATCCCTTAAAGAGACAGTTGAGTCACAGTGAATAACAATTTAGGCAACAAGTGTAGATGAAAGTTGGAGCAGATGGTTACCTTTGTGAGGAGGAAAGACTCCCAGCTCAGCATGCTTTGACATAAGTAGATATCAGGATTATGATTTTTGTTATAACCTCAAACCTGCTGCCACATAATTACATGTTTGTGCCTAAAGTTTGTCTTAATATTATTTGAACATATAATTTGAACATGTCCTACCATGAACACGCATGGTAGAATCAACTTTTTTTAGTCAGATTGTTTGCTTAACCAAGGAGAAAGGATGTTTTGTGTTACTCATGATAATGACTAACACAGACATTTGGATAGTAAACTGGAGATCAATTTCCTTAGTTGAAAAGCCTGTCATATTACCAATTACACATACAGGAAAGATAGCAAGTATAATACTAAAGTACTCACTTGATCCCTCAGTGATTGTGCTGTTTATGGAGCTTCCTCCAGTTGAACTGCACTTTTTGCTGTCTTTGAACTGTTTCCGTCTTCTGGCCCACTGGTCTATTGCATCTTCCTGGGAACTGTCACTTGCTCTGGCGTCTTTCTTCAAAGGCAATTTTCTGGTTTTATTCATTTCTGATTTCAAGTCTAAGTTATAACCAGATGTTGTTTGTGAGAAATATGTGACGCAAGTTTTTATAAGTAATTTTACTGTGTAATATCTCCGCATTCTAAATCCAAGAATAATCTAACCAATATATAAATTAAAATACCAAATAATACTGAAAATATTCTGAAAATATACATTTGAGACTAATTGAGTAGAAGTATCTCTAGTTAAATACCTACATATCATAGTACATCACTATTTTAATGCAGAAACTTGTAAATTGCTCATGGATCTTCAGAAATATACATTTCTGAAGCGGTCAATAGGTATATATATAAACTCCTATTTGAATACTAATAATCTTGTAAGATATGCAAGAAGATTTTCCGGGTTCAGACTTCTTTCTAGTTAAGGCAGAATAACCTTAATTGTTGCATTATTATTTCAGGTAAAACAACAATGGTAAAACAGATCTTGTATTATATTCTGTATTAAAAATGTGACTGTAACCATTGGCAAGGACAGATAGAGAGAAAGTCCAACCTCCACAGGCTCCCTGGAGGACTCTGTAGATACACTCATGGCTGCACAGCCTTTTTCTGGCTTCAGCCAGATGTTCATCACATGTAACTCAGCAAGGGCATTCCAGGGCACTATTCCAGACCATTGCTGAGACTCAAGAAAACTATCTCTTCCAATGCCTTTCTAGTGCCCTTTGCAGGGGTCTTTACTTCTTCGATACAGTCATGAAGTACCCAGAACACTAGAGACTTCTAGAAAGCCTTTCCCCCATCCTGTTTACCACAGTAGCATCTCTTCTACTCTGTTGTAGAAGTTCTCATTCTTTGCAGAAAAATGACACATTTGCTTTCCAGTGTCACTGGATTACTATACTCCATAAGTCCCACACTGCCCAATGTCTTGGTAAAGTAGGTTGTAAAATTTATTCTGGATGCACACACTTATTCATTTAAAGGAGGATCTCCACAGCATTGCTGGGAATGATGATAAATCAAAATATGACCCTGGACCAAAAGAGGGCCAAAGCAAGATGACAGGTATGAGAAAGAACACACATAGATAATTCTTAGCAAAGGGCAAAAGGGAAGAGAGAATAAAAGAAGAGAAAAGAAAAAAAAATGAAAAACATAGCTATATCTCACTTCTGTGCTGTGTCCTTAACCATTTAGGTCTAATGTCTGAGAAATCAAGGATTTTGGCGTACTGTTTCCTTTAGTATCTTAATTCTATACCTTGTTCTATAGAGATTTCCATTTCATCAATTCTCTAGTTTACATATTGATACCAAGATACTGGTATTGAGATATTTATGTTGAGATACTGGTCTATATAGCAATATGAATCTATGTAGTATATCTATATAGTGTATAAAATACTTCAGGTATTTTTTTAAATTTCCATTACCAATGCCAAAAAAGACAGCCACAGAGGTCATACCAGTCTTTCTGCAGGTATGGTGAACGAAAAGATTTTTTAAAACTTCAGCTTCTTTGAACTAGGATTATATAAGACATTTTCCATAAGAAAATGTATATTTTTGAAATTATATAAACCTCTTAACCTCCAAATCTGCTGGAAACATTGCCTTCTGGAGAGGTGAATTTGAGATGTATTTGCATATAACCTGATTAATATTAAAAAAATAAAATTAAAGCGTTTGGAGTGGTATTTTAACAACACATACACACATATATGTGTACATATTCATAATGTAAAAGGCTCACATTGTAGTGTGCAATATCCCAGGATGACTTAAAATTTTTATACTTCAAAACACATTCTGAAAGACAAGTTATGGATATGGGTAGATGGATAGAAAAAAGGAAGACAAGAAATTTTGTAACATTAGCTATTAAAAATAAGCCTTTTTCATACACAGTTTCTTCAAACATATAAAAGAGAGGAGAAAAGCAGGTTAAAGGATCCCCTATGGTCATCCAATTAAAATGTTCAGCCAGAATTAAGACCGATATGTACTCATATATATTCAGTATTTGTGTCGATCACATGGATTTGAAAGCCAGATTTATGTGGTTTTAAACACAGGCTTGTGCCCTGAGTTCATATCATGCGGCCACTGCTTTTACTATTTCTTCCTGCATGATGCTTTCTTCTCTGACTAGATGTACAGGATAGGAGGGACGTTTAATGTAGGAAAACTGCTTCTTGATCAAAGCTGCATTAATTTTTTTGGTTTTTTAAAATTTCAATTTCTTGGCTCTGCAAGATGGATCCTAGAATCCTCAGCAGAATAACTGCATATTATAACCCCATGGCTAAACATATACCATAACAATATCATTGAAAACTTTTAATATACATTTATTTACCAAGTAAATAGATGTCACAAAAGCTCCTATGCAAAAGGTGTGTGATATTAACTTGAGAAGTGTTGTAACACCTACCTTTCTGACTAATATGTCTTACTGATGATGACATATCTGCAGTCTCATAATAATCTTCTTTCATTTCAAAATTTGATTCAATTTCTTCAAAGTTGGACTTGACTAACAGAGGTTGTTGATTTATTCCAGGCTCTCTCCTTAAACTGTTGTCAGTTGACTGTTTACCGCAAAAGTCTTCCATTCTTTGCTTAATGTTTAGATGTTCTGTGAAATTCTCTTTATTTTCTGTGCCTACTGAAGAGGTAGATAATACGAAGATCTGTGCTGAATTATTACGGCAATCAGATTCAACAAGGACATCTCCAGATATGTACTGTACCTCAGAAAGGCTTTCCAATGCTTTATTCATGTCATTCTCTTTGTGATCTAACAAGGATGACAGCAAGGATTTTTCTTGTATACTGCAGGTAAGGTTAGGTTCTTTCTTCACTGCAGAGCCAAAACATTCAGGTATCAATGTAGTGTTGCCTTGGATAAGTCTTCCTTCTACTTCTCCAGTTATCACTGGAGGGTCAGTCAGTACTGACTCTCTCCTTTTATTTGTTACCTTAGACTCTGCATAAGGTGGGTGAACATTTAACTGTAAAACTGAACATTGTTTTGGGATGCTTTCTGTAGATGCATAATTAGTACTTTCTTTATCATTAATGAATTCACTTGAAGGGCTTGTAGAAAGTGGAGAGGCTTGTATCAGTTGAGCTTTGTTTTGCCATTCAACATGCTTTTCTACAGAGTTGTACTCTGATTTCTCTTTATCTAAAGCTTCAGTAGACTCTGAGTCGTCTTCCCACACGGATAGGTTTCCCAGAGCCTCTTCATGGTAATTTTCTCTTTTGTCAGGTGTAGTACCTCTGGAATGAAGACTCTCCATTAATGCTTCTTCTGTTTCTTCCTCTTGCCCCACACAGTCTGCACAGTCTTTCAGTGAACAAGTGCCATCTAGACAGACACCTTCTTCAGGCTCAGATGGATAAATGGTAATATTACGATCAAATGATGTTAAAGCATACTGATATGAAGACTTAAGACTTCTCAAATTTCTCAGTGAGGAGGTCAAGTCGGGATACTTGCAAAGCTCTGTCAGAGAGGACGTCAAGTCAGGACACTTAAAAAGTTCCTTGTATTTCGTAGGAATATGTGAGCTTCTGTTATGGACATCTGCTTTGGTCTCCTTAAGCAATACATTTAAGGACGGCAGTGAGTAAAAGCCAGAATCCCTTCTAGGGTGAACTGGTGATGGTACCTCCAGGGTAGTATCTGGGAAAGACTTTCTTCTTGCTGTTTTGGGTCCTCTATCTCTGTGTTGGTCACAGTTATTTCTTTCTTGACATAATACGTTGCTCTTATTAACACATTCTTTCCCGTTGTTTGGATTATGCAAGGTATTAATAGCTACGAGACAATTAGTATTATTTATTTTTGAGAAAAATATTTTATCCTTAGAAAAATCTTCCTTTTCATTGGTATGGTCTTCATAGTCCTCTGTGTTAAGTTCACAGGAATAATTTTCTTCCCCCCAAATACTCAAGGCTGTAGTGAGACTGTCAGATTCCTTTCTGCTATTAACAGGGTATGAAGATATGCCTTCTGCAATTGTATCGAGGTGCATTTTGTCACAGTCAGCAAATTCTTTAGGTGGAGGAAGAAGTGTATATCCATCTGGGAATGTATAATCTACTTTTTCATGAAAGCTAAACAATGACTCACAGTCTGTGTTACACAGTGCCTCTGTAACAGAATTATCTGTTTCACTCCAGTATGTATCTTCATGTTCCCTGTTGAGTGGTTTGCTCTGTTCCTGCTCACCAGTTTTGATGTTAACCTTCAGATTTTTATTTCTGCTGGTATATTCCACCTGAATGTCTTTAGTTTCAACGTTTATTTCCAGGGAGGGAATTTCATTGATGGCACTTTGAATTTTATGTAGAGAGGATCCCTTATATTTCCCCCTGTGTTCTGCTGAATGTTCAGTTAAAGGGCATTCGTACTTGGAAGATTTTGAACACTGACTTTTCTGGCACTGTCTTTCATGACATTTCTTGTTCTTTGAACTCTTCCTTTGTTGATCTCCAACTTTTGTTCCAGAATCAAACAAAGAAATATTCTTAATTTCTACTTCAATATTAAAAGAGCCATATTTTACTTCTGCAGAAATTTTCCCAGTGGCCAAGCTAACCGAGTCTGAAGAATCTGGCTTGCGCCACAGTGTAATTTTTCCTTTGGATGAGCCCTCTGACTCACCAAAAGTTACTGTAGCTAGGATTTCATCTTGCTGAGGTGAGATCATTTTAGGAGTGCAGATCTTTTCCTTCTTCCCTTCTTTTTCAGTGTCTGATACATTATCAAGGTCTCTATCTTCAGAAGCATCTGAGCTACTCTGATTCTTGTTTTCATGATCTTTTCCATTTTCTTCAGCACCCTGTACATCCAGTGGCTCTGTGAACTGAGACAGAGCCTCATGTTCTTTATTTTCAAGGCTTCCTACACTTTGCTGGCATTTACAAATGGGTGACAACTGTGCATCTAATTCAAGATTAAAAACAAGAAAAAACATTTTCCATGATTTGGTAAGCAGCATCATAAATATGTGATTAGCTTTGAGACAGTTTTCATAGAAAATGCCTACACTATGTTTAAGATCTAGTGTATTTTCCACATTATTACTTTTCAATTTCAGTATTAACTAGTTTTGTCATAGTTAACTGATAAGTAATGCAAAATGAGATAAACAGGATGGGCCACATTAATTCACTCTGATCTAAGAAATTCAATATATTTGCAATTTTTTAAAATAAATTTTTGCTTTTGTTAGGGTATAAGATATTCTATTTGTTTATAATAAGAGCTACATTAGAAATTTTATTACTCCTCCTAATATTTACTTTGTTCCTGTGAACACACTGGGTCAATCATCATCTCACTGCCTGCTTGCAGTCTGGGTAAATTCTATGGAAGATGGCTTTTATAATCCTTTTACAGATGAGCAAACAAAGGGATTAATTAATAGAATCACACAGCAGGTCAGTGGCACAATGCCAGAAGATGTGAGTCACAGTACCTGATTTAAGTATAATAAAATAGTGTTTCCTGGTTGTAGTAGGCAAGATTTCATGGCATTGAAATGACATAAAATGACACACAATGACATAAAATTCTCTCTTGCTTTGATTTTTGTAAGAAAAGGTCATATGCATTACAGGGTAACAGTTTAATTGTGACATCTACTTAAACAGGATTAAAACAAGCTATTAAACTAAGACAACACTGAGGTTTACATCAAGAATGGTGACATTTTGAGGCAATTGAACAACAATATATTTGGAAAGCTTTTGCCAGAAATAAACAGGATAGCAGCTTAACTAAAATAAAAGAACTAGCTTCACCATTATGTAATACATTACCTCTATGTGTCCACACTTAAGTGTAAATATTTCCAATCTGACAAACAGCTGGGCTCAAAAGTGAATTTCTGTCTTGATGAGTAAATTAAGAATAGCCACATATGTTTCTGTCGATTTTATTTTATATTAAACATTTCTGTAAACTTACATTCTCTGGAATCTGAGCTCTTTCTGCTCTTGCAGCTTTTTCTTTTCTTTCTGCTCATTTCCAAGAACCAAGGGCATCTGTGTTCTAGTTTTCTGTGTGGGAGGGAAAACAATGGATAATGAGAAGGATTCTCTGGAATAGTTTTGCCCTCTAACTCTCAGGTTTACTAACTTGTTTTGTTATAACTTGTTATAATAAAAAATCGAAAAGTTCTATTGCATAATATAATGCAATTATTTCTATTATTTCTATTATTTCTATATTGCATTTATTTCTTCTTTTATTTATTTAGGAACAACTTTTGAAGATTTAAAAATAATATCTTAAAATCAAGATCTCATGATCTCAGTTACAGGGCCTGAACCAATACCCTTTAAAATCTGCGGAAGCTTTGAGCAGTGGGTGATCTTTTACAGTCTATGATTTTATCTGATTCAGATTTTTAGAGATTAATACTTTGTTTTAAGCATTCATTTTAAATTCAATCTTATTTATATGTGTAACAAAATAAATAATAGTAATTGTTTTCTTCTCTTGAGAAGGGATTCTTTGAAGTGAGAAGTATTTGTACACCTAATACATCATAGGTGTGGTCTTGGAAATCAATTAAGTTATTGTTGGGAAAAATCAACTAATTACAAGTCTTATTAGTCATAATAGTCTTTGGATGTTTGTTTATCAGAACATGCAATACATCATTGTGGAAGGAGTGTGAGTGAATTTTTAAGGCCACAAACTTACTGCAATGATGAGGATATATGAATCTTGTTACAAGGATAAAGCTTTTAAAATAATTACACTGAAATTTTAAGACTCATGTTACATGTCACTGTATGCCATGATACATAGCTAGCCAAACAACTGGGATGAAATTTTTTCAAGACACAGTCATTTCTACTTCTGAAAAATTTTAAGTTAGTGTGAGGCTTGAATGACTGAATATGGCAGTATACATTCTTTAGCTGGCTGTAAAATGAAGGCAATTCTCCTCTGTCTTTTTGGAAGACACTGCAGGCAGACTGTGAAAATGGTGTACTCATTTTACAGCAGGCACTTTGGAATGTTTACACTCTCAGTTTCAGTTTGAAGATATATCTGTACTTTTCCAGGAGTTTTTAGTCTATCAGCTCTTGGATATTAATTATAGTATTTACATATTACTTTTATTGTACCTGCAGTATGTTAAATTGTTGATACCTTAAATTTCAAAAAAACATTGGAAACAACTTCATGATGCAAATAGTTTTGCTGCCCATACTATATTTCCATATGTTAATTTATCCTTTCTACTCTTAGGCCTACCATATCAGAAGAGGCATCCGTTCTTTGCTTTTCGTTTATTCTACCCACGCATTGTCTTGGTCTATTCTTGTCTCATTGATCCTGGGGCTGAGATGTGATAAGAGAATTAGGAATCTCATCAACTTGAATCCTACTCCTGAGTAGACCTATTGACTTGAGCAAGGATTAATTGTATGCATCAGGACTGCAGGGTAAGACCTTGCCTTAGGAACTATTTTGTTCACTGTTGGACACTAGATGTACAAGAGACAAATTAGCTTAACTGGGAATAGAAGCATTCAGCATTTGCCTAGATGGAAGCCAAAGTCCATTGACATAGTTTCTTACATGATAGATTACTCTTACTACATAGATTACTGCTTGGGTTAGCTCAGAATAACAACATCCTAATTTTGAGTAAAAGATCAATCTAGAAATGTTTGCATCTATATTTATACCCCTATTATCCCACTAACAGGTAAATCTCTGTTTAGAATATATTTATTTTCATTGTTGATAACATCTATAATGCTGTTTCCTTCAGGTTAATGCAGATGATGACAAGCTCTGAGATAATGAAAGCAAAAACAAAAAAACCCAAAACCAATGTAATGAATGGCTTTGAGTTCATCTTGTTATGCAGGAAAAGTTGCCTTAAAAACACTGATTGGAAGTAAATTTGAAAACATAGGAGCTATTTTACTTTATGTTTATATGTTTATATAGTGGAGATTTTACGTAAAACTACATGTATTCTTTTGTTTTCTAAACAACCATGTTCCGTGAACCTATAAGGATGAGACTGTCAGAAAAGACAAAGGTAAAAAAAGAAAGGAAAATACAGAGAATATATTTGCTAATGCTGAATCAGAATGGTGTGATGACACAATAAATTTGAAAAATATTTTAAGTTCTTTCAGGATAATATAAACCATCCTTTGAAGCTGTAAGTCTCTTTCTTCTAATTCAGAATCCTATGCTCTATTCATAGCCAAAACCTATGAAGGTTTTGGCTATGATTATATTCAGAGGTACCTTGCTGAATACCTCCCTACTGATGGTGGGGAGTGCTCACAGACTTTAGAACAATGATGTCACAGCCTACCAAAACAGGCCTTTCTCAAACAAGAATATTTTACTTCTCTTTCCTTCTGCATTTCAACATTAAACTCTTCTATCTGTTTCATCCCTTTTGATACAGAATCATTTTTGTCCCTGTTTCCCTAGATGAACTTAGTAACACTGAATTCAATTCTCATTTTTTTCCATTGTGTCTCTTTGTATTTCACAATATTCTACTGTTCCATACTAATCATTGCTTTGACTTTGCTTCTCAAGTTACTAGCTATGTGTGGTCCAGTCTCTAACTGCTTAGTTCCTCTCCTCTAATTACTAAGGTTTGAATTTTCCAGTGTGAATTAGACAATCACAGAATGGCTCATGCTGGAAGGAAACAAAGATCATCTCATCCCAACACCTCTGCCATGGACAGGGACACCTTCCACTAGATCAGGCTGCTCAAAGCTCCATCCAGTTTGGCCTTGAACACCTCCAGAGATGGGGCATCCCCAGCTTCTCTGAGTGATCTGTTTCAGTGCCTCACAGTGAAGTAACTGACACAGTTAAAACCATAGAAACTCTAAATAGAATTATCCAAAGCCATCTGAGATTCTCAAATATGTCTAGGCAAATGCTAAAGTTTACTACTTGATTTATTCTTTTTATTTTCTGTACTGATTGCGGTCTGTGTTGTTTTCCCTACTTTAAATTTCTTACACTGGGGTAGATGCCCCACATATACTTTACAAGGTCATTAGAATGAGTAGTATAGGACAGTCTTGAGTTCCACAGAGAGCAGGCAAAAAGGGTTCATCACTGATTTACCTTTTACTTATCTCATTGAAATACATCTTATTGAAATACCTTCTAGTTTTGCCTTTTTCTCTTTACCAAGCTTCCACTAGAATTTTATTTGAATAATTTCTGAACACACATTTCTGAAGTACTGTAGAATACATTTCATGTCAAAGAATGCTTATGTCAAACATATATAAAATGTGCCATAAAAGTGCCTGTCTTAGCAGTGGTTTCTCACTCTCTGCCTCAGCTGGAATGGATCCTGTCTTCACTTGCTTAGTTTCACCTATGTATTTTCCTGAAAAAACCGGCCTTCTCAAAAATGTCTGCAAAATATCTAGAAAAAAGGAAGAAGGCAGCCATTACAGGGACTGTAACAGTACCATATAGCCCTTTGTAAAATTATTAAAATCATTAACTCTATGTCTGAAAATAATCAGATTCCAATCAAATGGAACTCAGTGGATATATGACAGTATCTACTTAGTTCTGAGAGTAGAGGACCCAAAGTAGAGGACACACAATAAAACATGGACTAGTGAACTCAATTTGCAACAGGTGTTCTGCTAGGACCCACTGATCAACCATTTTATGTCATGAACTGTACTATTGCTGAGTGTGCCCATAAAATCTTAAAATCCTTGCTTGAAAAACAAAGAGGCGGGGAGTTGGGGCACCCTCATGAGCTAAAGCCTTGTAGGTTCTCAATTTTTAAAATTTCTATGAGACAAAACAAACTGCATGTGAAAGGCAGTATCCTTTCAACACGAAGGCCCATCTAAAACCTCCTGTGATGGCAAAAAACCTACTGACTGCAGAATGAAAGGACCACTGGCCTTGTTGACATGGGGAAGAGGATATGCCTGCCTCTCGACAGGCCATCATGTGCAGTGGATTCCATCATGGTGTGTGCGGCCTTTTGTCACAGCATCCTGAATTAATGTATATATATAGTCACTATGTTATAAGCCTATGTTGCAGTTTTTTTAAAGTTGTAATATTTATTATTGTTTTCCCTGTTATTAATGTCTTAGGAGTTGTTTAGGTTTTTCCTAGTATGTTTTTCTTGCTTAATAAAAAATAAAAGCTTTTATGTGTGGAAGGGGCTAACAGCGGGCCTGTTAGCTAAAGGAGCGAGGAGAAGCAAGAAGTAAGAAGAAACTGATAAGGAGCTCTCTCTAAGTTTCTTGAAATACACCGCATTGTACTGGCTGGAATAGAATTGTAGCAAGATGCGCGATGTCGTAAGGTGAACGCAAATTTGCATTAATCACACGTATTAATTGCATTACTTCTGAGGAATTAATACCATACTGAGCTGCTTTCGATTGGAGGTCTTGCACAACTTTCTAGGCAAAGACGTGATGACTGTCATCCTGCCCTGCTCCAGGAGCTGCTTTAAAAACTGGAAAAGCTATAGGGTTATCACAAGCAACATTTGCATTGGCACTGTTCTCTTGAGGTACTCTTGGAGCACTTTTCTATGGTGTCCCAATTCTTTTCTTCAACTGCTTTCTTCTTAACAAATTCTTAAAACTCTTGAGGGTGTCGAGGAAGCAGTTACTTGACATGGAGGCAAAGTCCATGGGGCAGCAAGGCTAGAGCTCTTTGGAGGTAAAGAGACCAGAGCTCCTTGCCCCAACTCAGATGTTACTGCAGGCGACTCATCACTTGCTTCGCTGCTGCTGTCACTGTCAGGTAACGGAGGATACGGCCTTGCAGGTTGTTCAAACTGCTCAGACAGGAGCGGGGGGGCGGACGGCTGGACTAGAGCGGAGGGAAGCGGGGGGGCAGATGGCTGGGTTTGTCTCTCTGCTAAAGATATTTCAGCTAACTGGCGTAGCGGTGTAGTATATACAGGCACCATTGCGAGCTGCTGTGCAGGTGTGAGATAGAGAGGTTTAGGGGTCTGATAAGAGGATGCTACTGCAGGTTGCCCAGAAGTTTTGGCAGCTTTCTTAGAAGCTTTGGCACCTTTTTCAGAAGCTTTGGCAGCCTTCCCGGAAGCTTTGGCAACTTGCTCAGAAGCTCTGGCAGCTTTCCTGGAAGCTTTGGCAGCTTGCTAGGTAACTTGCATGGCACTCGGACTTTTTTCAAGTTCTCCATCAGAGGCCCCCTCTGCCTCATCTCCCTCGTCAGGTTCTGTTATCAGCCCCAACTCTTCGTCCGCATCCCGCTCTGCTTGTTCTCGCTCTGTTTTCTATTCTTTTAATGCTTCAAAGAGCGATTTTCAAGTAACTGCTAGATCAACAACCATTTTATCTCCCTTTCGGATGACTTCTCACAGTCTGTCCCTGACTTTTTTCTATGCCTTAACACTAAAAGCTGTGTGGGGATCAGTGCCAAAATTCTGTGATTTAGCCCACAGCAGTATATTTCGAAGGGCATAGTCTGACGTATTAATTCTCTTATTTCTTAACAAAACTTTCTATGTAGCTAGAACATTTTCTTCTTCTTTAGATAAATTATGTCTCATTATTACTAGTTGGTGGCTCACCTTCTTCCAGGTGTCTTGATAGGAGAAAATCTGGTCTGGACTTCTTTGTGGCTTTTACCTGCCACTCTCAGCTACACCAACGCCGCCTCCCCCACTACGTCCCAGTGGGTCACAGTTGTCAGTTGTTAGGACTTCATAAGGGTCTCCACCGACTTCTTATCACGTCGGGAATCACCAAATGTTGCTGTCGAGGCGGTCACGACATAAAGCAGAGACCACAAGCAGTCTTAGTTGGCAACACTTTATTATTGAATATGGCTGATTTTTATACACTTTCTAATTGTTTATCCTTCTTCTATCTTTACTATTGGCCACAATAAATCAACATAATACTATTGGTGAGAAGTTCTAGTGACTTAATTAACTTTCTAAAAATGTTTCATCTAGCTGCAAAGTTCTTCTATCTTTCTTCCCTCGGTCTCCTTAGTTACAGCCTTAGAGAGAGCTCCTTATCAGTTTCTTCTTACTTCTTGCTTCTCCTCGCTCCTTTAGCTAACAGGCCTGCTGTTAGCCCCTTCCACATTTATGGGGTTATATATTATTATGGGGTTATAATTATTAAAGTTGCTAAGGCTTATGCTCATCAGAAGGCCCCATGGGAAAGGCACAGCTGCAGGTTGGACAGTTGGAAGTCGCTTGAGAGGTGAGAGGCAGTTATGAGTGAGGAAAGAGTCAGCTAGAAGTGAGATCGTGATTGGCTGGAGGAACACATGGACAGTTTATGAGCAGGAAGCTGATTAGATGATAAGACGCATGGACAGCAGCACTGCAGCTGAGGCAGCCAGTGGGTGCCTTCTTTCTGTTAAGTCTCAGTTTGGTTTCAGTTATGTCAGGTAGAGATTAAAGGCATAAAAAAGGTGTGATTTTTTTACAATAAAGGGATCTCCTTCTGATGCATAAGGGGGTCCATGTCACTTGTTCCTCACTGCTACCGTGGCACTTTTTTTTTCCACACCACAAAAAGATTGCAAACACCAGTCAGTATGTCTTTGGTTCTGATTCAGATGGAAGGTTACTGTCTAAACAACTAAAACTATCACATATGCCATAAATCCACATATTTAGGAAACCCAAACCCCGTGTAATTAGATTTTGCATTATTTTTGACTTTTCTACAAGCAGAAATGGACACAATATGAATTGTTGAATAGATTTTGACCAATCTTTTGAAAAGAAATAATAGTTATATTATTCTCTACAACATATTAAAGCTATTTCCCTGCAGACACCTCACTTTGGATTCAAAAAATGCTACTACAATTGCAGTCAGTCAAATGTTTTCAAGATTATTTTAACTCAGCACTAAGAATGCAGGTACCAGCAAAGTTGCAGTGAAATACAGATTAGCAATCATGGGCTGTATATACACAGGTATTTCTGCTTTTTTAGAGAGAAGTGAAGTCAGTTGTTTGTTTTTTTTTAATTCTGCTAAATCATATGTAAAACTCATGTCCTGTAAAGCTCCTGTCTACTTATTAAGTAATTCTGCTTTTTGGTTAATTATTTTGAGCTTTTGCAACAGAAGACAAAATAATGTATTAACAAAGATAAACATTTATTTTAGATGTTGGAGATACTCAATTTCTGCAGCAGCATTTTTCATAATTACCTTAATTCAAAAATGTGCACTGCCATACACTACAACAGACTAGTAGGTAGCCTCTGTGCTGTAAATGGTCTATAAAACATTCCACCACGACTTTAACACAATTACTAAATAATTATTATTCTACACTTTACTACAATGGAAGTTCATGTATTTATTATCATAGTAAAAACATATTTATAAACAGAGAACAGAATTTGTTGTGCAGGACCTCTCTTTTCTACTGCATAAAATAATTTTCCTTAATCAAAAGCTCTGAAAATGTGTTTTAAAAATCACATAAACTTCCATTTCTATTTACATTGTTGGACATCTTCTATGTCTGTTTTAGAGACCAAAGGAAAACCTCCTAAAGTATCAGCTGATACTACTGAGTATCAGCTGGATTAGCCTGTTCATGTCAGTGAGTTTGTCATTCTGATATTCAGAGGGTTATCTATGGAATTCATGCTTTGTCAGTACCAAAATGACAGCAGGTATCAGAAATACCCTACAGATGTGATGCAACAATTGATAATGAAACTAGTAATCTCACTATAACATACATTAACAATGACATCTATAACAACCATAACAACCATTTCCAAAAATGAAATGGAGTTTCTATACTGAAAGAAGTTACTGTCATGTAATACTACAATTCTTTCTCAATCATTCTCAAATAAATTTCCTTCTCAATTCTTTTTCAAATAAATTAATCCAATTTATTTGAGCTTCAGAATTCCTTGTCCCTCTTAACTGAAACCAGGTAAATTCAAAGTATTTGCTTATAATTGAAACTCAGCCCCCCAGAAAAACCCTGCAGAGTAATTGCATACTATAAAAATTTTACCTGAAAATGAGGTAGTTTTTTATTTTCAAAATGTCTGGGAGTACAAAATATAAATTACTGTTATGTATGAAAAATATTCCATTGTTCATAGAATGCAATATGGGCAAAATCTGTCACCCTATCCTAACTTCTAGGATTTGATTTCTGGTGTCTGAAATGGGAACCGTATTTCCTGACCATACAGTTTCCAGGGTCACTTTCTCCACCTGAGCAATTCATACAAAGTAAGTAAGGAGCAATTTAGACTTAGAGTGACAAAAGAATTTGAGACGCTTATTTCATACACTCTTTTTTAGCTTTGACAGAAGTCTTGAGAAAATACCTACACTTCTTAGCTGAACATTAGAATGCTTCTCTCCTTGGAAAGAAACAGAGATGTACTTTACCAAAGCTAGACTAGTTTGCAGGATGAGGAAATGGTAGGAGGAAAAAAATTACTATCCAGGTTTACTTAAGTGCTGAAAAATTATAATGTAAGCTTCTCTACTCAACAGGATCCTCTTCTCTCAACTCAACTCTCAATATTCCTTCTTGACTACTAATTCTGTAGTCTTATCATAGCACTCCTCATATTCCAGTGTGAAATGTTGGTTGCAGAAAGGCAATACTTCTAACAAATGCAAGTTCATATAAGGTGGCTTTAATTTTCAAAATTATATACCACTAAACTTATAGTACTTATATGCTAAAATAAGATAATCAATACAGATTTAGGAATCAAATATCCATCTTAAAAATCTATCACTTAGGAAAAAAGTCATATTTCTTTCCTGTGAAAAAAAACTGCAGAATTTCTATTTAACAAAATTTATGATGAATTGTAATAATTAGTAGCTACAGAATACTAATTAAAACAGTCTAATTTACCAGAAAAAGGTTTATACTTACCATTGCCATAAGCCAATATTCATTTTCCTCAGATGCTTGCTGTTACGGACTGTGAACAGTTTGCTTTTCTAAGCTCATGAAGGATGGGTTGGCTGTCTTACTAAGGCTTAATAGGATAAAAAGTTCAATTTTTTTTCTTTAGACTTACCCCCATAAGTACCATCAAACCCAGTCAGCAATGATATACAGTATATACATATCCTTCAAATCAATGAAGCAATAAAGGACTACCACTTATTTAACTCTTTACAGATAAAGCAGATAATAAAATAACAACTAAATTATCCAGCAGCTACAAAATGCCAGCTCCATCTGAAAAGTCTTAATCAATCAGATTACCTAATTAAAATTAAAGATAAAAGAGGGAGCAATGTTCACAGCCTTGTTCCACTTCTTTTTCTATTTCTGTCTGCTAAGCTCAGAATCTGATTAGTATATTTAATTCCATGAAGCATCATGACTGGTCTACCTTTAATCAGCCTGTTAACATCCACCCATTTTTCCCTCACATCTTGCAGATTTCAACGTAATCAGACTTCAATCAGTAATCAGTTAATTGGCAAGAACGGACTTGTCAATGCTCCTGTAGAAAACATAATGTTCAAATTATAGAATCAACACTGGAATGATTCTACTTTTCATGTGTTTACATACATCTAGAATGAAAAATGAGTTAAAAGAAGTATGTTTATTAGGACAAATGCAAAGTTTGTAAAAATATCATAATCAGTATTATACTTACATTAAATGTCATTACATTGCATGAGATTACAGTTTCATTAGAAGTATCTGTTTTGGTTTGTGTTCAAAGACCTAATTATCTTTTCCTGCTTTATTAAGCTACTATTTCTATTATCTGTAAATTATTATAAAAACAGATAAAATACGTAATATTTTCAAATTATATATTGAATAGAAGGTAGTTCTCTTTAGTACACAGGCAAACTGGGATAAAAGGCATCTCCAGAATTTTCTGCCTTGTACATCTGATATCATGAGTACTATTTATGGTCTGATACCATTGTACAAGAAAAGGAAAAAAGTGACAGATCATTACTCACATCGTAGAAAAAACCCACTCTTTTTAGTAAGTAACACTATTCTCTTAATATACCGCATTAACTTTGTGGCAAGAAACAGCCTGCTTTCAAAGCTGCTGCTGTCTTTTGAGTAAGTTGAACTACTGAGATCTTCTGGAGGTGTTGCCCATACAATATTCCAGTCAGAACCACTACACTCTCTTCAACTGTTTCTAAATTTAATTTGGCACTTTCCTGAAATGCTGTAGTTGCCAGATAACCACAGCATTTGGCTCTTCAATTTGACATTTCCTGTGTAACCTGGAAACAGTAACTGTCCTTAAAATGTATAGGTAATTTTGAAATAAATTTAAACCCTGACCTGCAAATAGGGAAAGTTAAGCAATAAAATGCCAGGAAAAATCTTTCCTTAAATGGATTAAATTTATCTAACTGGCTTTCTTAGATTTGTCTTCTTCCCTGCAAATGGAATTCTTCTCTTGGTAAGGGAAAAAGGAAAAGAAAGCTTCAAAACCTTTTTCAAAAGCTTGGCTTAGATTTTGAATATCTATAAAGACTAAAAATCGTTGACATACTTAAATTATTAAACTTGAAAGATCATTAAAAGATTACTCTCAAAATCAGAGATTATTTAAGTGTTGCTCATTTTGTCATATTTTTCTGGTCTTCTTCATACATAAAAGTGTACATTTTTTATTTACTTATTAGCATTGTAACTGCACATATATACTGGTATACAGATCCTCAAAAAAAAAAAAAAGTAGGCAGATTATTAACATCAGTTTTAATTAGGGATACTGTGTTTGGAGTTTCACTTTTAGAAGCATATCTCTATAGCCACTCACCATAATTTTCTACGCAAAAAACTATTCCAATAGTTTTAAAAGTATTCCTATGGATCTTAGTCATGTACATTTAGCTACCTCAAAGCCACAAACTACTTATTTTTATGCTACCTATATTTGCTCTACACTTTATCCTCCTTCTTCCATCTGGCTCCTCACTCCCTTGTTCATCTCTCCAAATGTAATCACCACAGCACTAGTTGAAACTTCCTTTCACTGCTCAGCTTCCACCACTTTTTGCATACTTTCCAATATTCTCCTTTACTCTATGAGCAACCTCCAACTGATAATTGCCATTGGTACCATACAGTCTTGCTGGTACATGCTTTCCATAACTCGCTTTCTCTGTAAAAGCAAATTTTAAAGGAGCACTGTATTGTTTCCTTCTCCTTGCCAGACAAGAAATAGCCTGTATTTATTTTTACATATGGCTAAAACAAGGAAGAGAATGAAGCAACATAACATGTCAAATACTCCAAATCTGTCAGGAAGGCTTCTTGCTTTAAAGTTTCTTAGGTACTGCCTTACAAAAAAAACCATGAAAACTGCTGAGCATAATGTGACATGGATGGGGAAAACAAAGTACAATCAGAATTTGTACAACAGTTTTACTGATTCCAGGTTCCTGAGAATTTTGGAAAAAAATGTGACACCATTCACTGTTAAAAACAAATTACTCCAAATAAACAAATCACAAAATAATAAGTTTACATTTGTCACTACAACTTCTTCAGGTCATTTGCATTTCTTTTGATATCACTGCAATGACTGCAGAATGAGAGAGTACTATTACATAATGAAATTAATATTAAACCAGTATACTTCTCTTTTTAGAACATCAACACTATCTTAAATAACTTGATAAATTAAGGCACAAATCTGAACTGTAGCATTAAAAACACATAAATACATATTTTAATTAACATATCCCTGCAGTCTTATAGCTGCAGTTAATATACTTCTTTCAAATATAAGATTCTTAATAGCAGTAACAATCTTGGCATCTCTATTTCCATAATGCACTTTGTGCATATTTTGAGATACGTCTTGTTCTTCCTTCTCCATTATTCTGTAATTTCATTTCTAATTATCAGAGAATGAAATTACTCACTGCCTAGCATCAATAAGTACATTATTATCTTATGAAAACACTAATACTTAGGCATTCAGGGATGGTTCTCCAACACCTTTTTCAAAAACAAAATATTGTGTTATACCTTTAAATTCAGGCTGACATACAATTGGATAAGTGCAGGCCAAGTCAGAATGTACGAGTAAATGGTCTGCTTTGAGTATTAACATAAATTATTAATGTAAAAGATACGAAGTACCACATAGTTACATATGCTTTCACTAGTTACATAGTTTCACTAGTTACATATGCTACTGACTTTAAAATAACCATACTTGGTAAGGCTTACAGCACTGAATGTAGATTTTTGTGACAGGTCAAATTTAAAAAATGGAGATAAGCAAAAATGAGAAAGAAACAATTAAGGCCAAAGAGGAGGATGTAAGTAGAGAATTCAAATAGCAGGCAAGGTCAGACAGCCCTCTTTGTAATGCTGTGAATCCTTCCAGTGGGGGAAGACCAAATCAAACATAAAAAGTGTAAAGAAAAAGGCATAATAATTTCATTCTAGAACAAGAAACACAGCCTGTACTCAACAAGGTACCAATTCTACTTATTTGGTGCTTGCTTGCTTGAGATAATTATTGGGTTTTGTCCAAATCTAATTCAGGTCTGAAAACACCTACAAAGATTGCATGGTTTAGCTCTGGAACCAACGTAAAGGCTCAGAAAATCACTTGGTTACACATTCACTAGACAAAAAGTTCTAATTTGTTCCTAATTAAGCATTCAGTAGAAGAAGTAACTTAAAGAAATCAATTATTTGAACTAAAGATTAGCATTCATTCCAATCCAATGTTTCATCAACTGGTGTGCAATAGCTCGACTTGGTGGTACAAAGAAAGAACGCTGGTTTCCTTTAATGAGAACTTCCACGACCTGCAATAAAAGCAGATTTTTTAACTTTAGAAGATAGCATTATAAACTATACAGAATCTAACATTGTATTAATACAGAAATTATCTTCCTATAATGATCCATCAGTCTGCCACTGCTATACCTATTAAAGTGCTACTAAGAGATTCTCCAAGGTAAATGCAGAGAAAGTCCAACATTGTGTGAATTATGACATTTTTGAGCCTAATGTGCTCCAAAGGATAACTTCTTCCTAACAGAACTGTGGAGACTGCTAGTATATTATTTAAGGTTTCTGCGAAGCTTTTTTATGGCAAGGACCACCAGATGGTGCTCTACACTGTGACAAAAATATTTTTTTTAATGTTTACATGTAGTGCCATGGAGATGTGTTTTCTTGGTCATCTGAAGAAGTTGCAAGTAACATGTGAATTCACTTTCATCACATTTTTGAAGCTTATTTCCAGCTGTATGCCAATCTGCATGCAACTAGTTGTATTCAGAACTGATATTCCTTTAAAATAATGCTCCCAGTGTTAACAGAAACACACTGAGATTGTAGGTGATTAACTTTGCCTTCAAGGTGACTTACAGTCAAAATGCTTTGAACAGCTAGGCAGATGTCCAGTGTTATTAAAAGCTTAGCTTCTAAGTTGCCTATAGGAAAACCTGTGAAAACTAAGTTGTGCAAGCAACCTTTCCTTCTACTCATGAACTGAAGTATTTCTGTGAAAGTATTTCTTTTCTGCCTCACTTTTATTTGACTGTATTTTAACTACTGATGGAAGCTAAGTGTAGGATTTCTTATTAATGCACAGTAAGCTGCATTTAATAACAGAGTATTAAAATAGTACTGCATGAAAAAAATATATTCAATCTAATTAATTCCCAGAGTCCTTACTTTAACTTCCACCCTCATAGCATATCTGGTAGCATGCCTGGTTTGAGAAACTGTAATGAATAATGGTATTAAATACTACTACTGCATGAAAAGCACAGGCTTGCTAAGGACACGGGTTAAAATAACTTGACTATCTCACAGAAGGGAAAGATGAAGAGCAAACTGGCAAAAACCTCATAAAATGAGCATGAAAGTAACTCAGACATTACTGTGAATAACTATCTTTTTCTGGTTGTGTCTAACCTACACTGACAATATATTGCCTCTCAACCCTCCAACTATGATTTATCAACCTAGTCACAAAACAACTAATAATACCCCTAGACAGAAAAGGACACAAATGAGCCCTAATTTTAACATCCCTCATAATCTTCTTTCCTACTCATTAATCTTCTAGGCCTATTACCTTACACATGTACCCCAACCACCCAATTATCTATAAACTTAGCCCTAGCTTTCCCCCTATGACTAGCCACCCTCCTAAGAGGACTGCAAAACCAACCCTCTGCCTCACTAGGCCACCTCCTGCTAGAAGGCACCCCTACTCCACTAATCCCAGCCCTAAGGCACCCCTACTCCACTAATCCGAGCTCTGCTGTATGATAAAATGAAGAGTACACATGCTTATTTGACTTGCTGAAAAAGCAAGTGTCTGTTGTATGCCAGAACCAATACAGTCACAGACTAATCAATAGAAGAAGAAAATGAAATTGAACTTCACCTGTTCTCTAGTGAACCAGCGGGCATCCTCTATTTCATTCTTGTCAACTTTAATTTCTGTGGACACTGCAACAGCTAAGCAGCCAATCATGAGGGAGGAAGGCATTGGCCACGGCTGACAAGAGATGTACTGAACATGGGCAACTTTGACTCCAGCCTCCTCCTCTACTTCTCTTCGAACAGCATTTTCTATGGTTTCACCTTATCAAAAAGGGCAAAGAACAAGCAGCTCATGAAAATACTCCAAGCAATGATCACATGCTGTGCTTTGAACTGACTCAAAAGATTTGAAACTGCCCAAGGCAATTATCTATAAAGATCTAGTTCACAGATCAGAGCAAAGACCTCAGCACAAGACACAAAAGTCCAATAAGGTAAAACAGCCAAAAAAGCAAAATGGAACTTTGAAAAGAAAGTGTAGTAATTTCCCCACAATAATATTTATTTTCTGAATTGATAATTCCTTATGCACACAAACCATTATCACTATATCTAAAATGTCAAAAATTGAGTAGAAATAATCCTATAATTATTCTTGAAACATTCATTTGTAACTAGCACTGTGTTAATTTCTGGATTTTCAGTATGATTGCAACAGCATGTATTACAACTTGAAAAATCAGTATTTAGAATTACAATAGTAAGAAAACAGAGATTTAGAATACTTGCTAACATTTCTGTGTTGTATTATTCCCTTTGCCTGACTCATTCTTCATTGTCTTAATACATGCAGACAATACTGTAAATTGAAACTGCAATGGAAAGCTCTGCTTCCATATCCATAGAAAACTGTAGATGCATGTGCGCGGAATGCTGATGGTCACCAGCCTACATAGGCACATATGCACTGTGCTGTAACTGCTGGTTACAGGTTCATTAAAGGACACAGTCCATCCATCAGAAATAAATATCTTGACTTCTTTCAAATAATACCTGAATAAACTTGTCCATGCTGTCACTGTATGTCAACCTGCACATGTTTACTGAATATATTTATTCACTATAATTTCACTGGTGATAAAGATCTATTCACAATACAGAATATTTTGCAAGTTGATCTGCAGGTACTTATAATTGTAACTAATTTCAACTATTATTGCTTGACATAGCTATTGAAAAATCTCTTTATCTTTCTTTCAGAATTATGGAATGTCTACTTATCTTCCATAGAATCAATCAGGCCCTAAACATGTAAGTATATGCTTAACTTCATGTTAGCTTTAACTTAGACTTTAACACTTACTTTTCCTATGCTAAAATCCTTTGCCTAAAGTATCACTGGCCAAGGTGACATGTTAAAATATTTTTTTTTCTTTTAAGTAGTGATTTAAGACTACATGATTTGAAAACTGTTCAGTATTTTTATTTACTCAAGTTGCTCTTTGCTTTTTTTTAAATAACTCAACAGCTGCAAAGTACAGAATGGGTATATTCATTGTAACAACTCATCTATCAGGAAGCAAAAAAACTTCAATTTGAGAGAACACAAATTATAGTTCTTTGTAATTGTAAAGGTATAATACTTTCATTGAGAAAATACATTTGATAAAGGAAAACAAAATTACTCACCAGGTTCTACAAATCCGGCAAGGCAGGTAAACATTCCTGGGGGAAATCTCCTCTGCCTACCTAAAAGGCAATGGTTGCCATCTGGATGGATGACTTGCATTATCACAACAGGATCTGCAAAGGACATTAAATTAATATATTTCAACATTTGAGAGACTTAATGCAGTAAAAACTTCTAGTCTATTCCATACCAATGCATATAAGGGCAAAAATTATATTGAAATCATAACTGTGTCTGTACCCAGAGTAAGCTGTTATTTCATTTCACTTTGGGGTTACCCTCCATGCAAGATATTCTTTATATGGTTGCGCAACATACATGCTTAATAGAAGCAGCTTACTAACCAAGGCTTGAAATGCAGGACAGAAATTACCTGTAACCAAAGGACACAATTTGCTAAGAGTCAGTACTAATCAGCAATACTAACCTGTGCATCCAGCATATACCAACAGTTTCTGCAACAAACTCGTTTATCATCTTCTCTTCACCACAGAGGTCTGAAGAATGTCTTTTTGACTAAACACCTAATAACTAGACACTTTGCTGACAACATAAATACTGACTAAATACTGACTACTTTCCACCTTTGATTTCATTTACTCTTTGCTATCGGTTTCTCATATGATGTTGCACTTTGACAAATTTTCTCACTTCTGGTCATTGTATCTTTTTCTTTCCAACTAGTAAAACTTTAAAATATTACTAACGTAATATTTTCTCCTATTGGTCTAAGCAGCCCTATCAACTTGTGATCTTTTCTCCTTTTTACTGTCATCTAGTTTTAAGTAAAAAAGTAAAATGTGACCCTTTATACTGCCAATTCTCATTTATACTCTTGGAACTTCTAACTGATATTAGTTGTTGAAATAAGGTTTGCATTATCACAGCAATTCTGTATCACAGACTACTGAAACAAAGAGAAGCCCAAACTACTTAATCCTAAACAGAGCTGAAACACACACAGCCTGTGGAGAAACAAGTATGGAAGACCTAGAACAGAAGTAAGCAGCTGAAATAACTAGAAATAAATTGATATACATGCATAGCAATTTACAAGCAAATGATTTGAGTGAATATTCTTACCAACTCTTGGATATGATGTGTTGTGAACTCCTTGGAGACTGGGACAACCTTCTTTTAAGCAAGTTTTCTTGTAACCCCCTTCTTCAATCTTGGTTGCACTCCCACATGTTGGACAGAATCGGTAACGCTGGTGCCATGCTAGAACAGATCTCGCCTGGGCTATTACTCCTTTAAAACAATACATTGAGAGTGCACAAAATCAAATACTAATTCATGTTAAGGTTTAAAAAAAAAATCAAATACTGAGTTTTAACACAAAAAATCAGAGTGTGGTTTGGCTACAGGAGAAGTTGAGCAAAATGAGTTATGCAGACCTTTTTCTTTGCAGCACAGCAAACACAATAGAACATAGTATTAAAGAGCTACAGGGCAATTTACACATATTCAGGAACAAATTCATCCAGATCAATATACCCTGTTTCTCACAGAAGTCTCTTTGTGGAGGCAAACTGCCAAAATTACATGTATCAAGTCTTCTTCAGATGACCATTTTAGGGCTACTACAGGTATTGACATAATAATGCATTGTTCCATTTGAACTTAAGGTTCAAGTTGAGCTTTTCTTTATCCTTATGTAAAAACATAACTGTTACAATAGCAGTCATTAACAACATTTATTGTTAATGTCCTTACTAACATAGATTCACTTTGGTATCCTAAATTTTCAACACTTTCTTGTCAAATGAGTATCCAACACACTATTATGAAGGACTTAGGTTCTCATTTCCTATAATTAATAATTTCATAATTATTAATTTTAATTAACGATTTCATTACTGAAAACTCGGTAATGACAGTTTTTTCCCTTTATGTTTACAATGTTCGCGCATTAATAGTTAAATAGTACCGTTTAAAACCCATGATGATCAATAGGTTTTACAGTCTAATACTGTCATTGCAGAAATTAGTCCTTTGCAAATGCAAATGTTCTTACATACAAAATTCTTCACAAAACCACTACCAGGCTTTTAAAATCAAAATATTTCTAAAACCACTGAAAACACAATTTCTTTGCAGTGTTTTGTCTTTTCTTTGAATTAATACCTCAGGAAATACCAAAAGGAATCTTTCTGATTATGCATTTTGTACTTGCTGCATTTTATGCACCTTACCAGCTTCTTTTTCAGGTAACTGCAGTAGCGCTGGCATCGGTGGGTGAAGAAAGTAACAGTCCTCATGCTTCTGTTTAAATTTTTCAGCAGAAGCAGAATCTATGCTAAGAGCAAACCAAGCAACTAACCCATCTTCATCTTCTTGCTGAACTCTTCCACTACAAGCAGCCATCAGGTTCTTATCAAACTGAAGGTCCACTCCAAGAAAAACCAAGGTACATTCTTCAGTTTGGTTCATGCACAGTTCCACATCCTTGTGGCACAACCTGCAAAGCTTTACTTCTGGTTGCTGCGAGCTCTCTCTTCCCCCACCCAAAGTAACCAAGGGACTTAGATTTGAGAAGAGGATGTACACTGTATCTGGATGGCTTTGTTTTTTACTTAGCCACTTAGAATCTGTTCTTTTATCACTCCTTCTGTCCAGAAGTGTCATGCCAAAATAATTTTCATATTCTTTCACATCATTTGACAAAAAACTAGGTTTCTGATCACCTTTCACATTAGCCAACAAATTAGCTATGTGTTTGTACCCCCAAAATTTAGCAATGTCCAGAGCTGTCTGCCTTGATTTATTAACGATGGATCTGTCACACCTGAATAAACAGAAAAGAGCCGAGGTTACCAGAATAAATATGTTTAGAAAAGGTCCTGTTGCTGTATTATTCTTACAGCATACATATCTGACACTATTAAGGTACAAGAACTTCTAGACACTGTCAATACTGGGATAATCTTTAGGCAAAATGTTTAGCATCATGGTAATAAAATATAATTTACTTCTTCCTTTGCCAAGGCTGTATTTCACATTTTTGTTGATCCCTTCTTGTTGATCCTCTCCAGATTATCATTCACCAAAATTCATGAAGTAGTACAAAGGCAATGAATTTATTAAAATTCCACATACTGTATCATTAAAAAAAAGGCTCAAAACCAGAGCTTCAAAAGTCAGGCTATCGGTCTGCTCCTCATAATCAGTAATCAAAAGGGGAAAAAAAAAGAAGCCTAACCAGCATTACCTTCTAGAAGCTACTGGAAGCAGCAATAAAACATTTACAATAAAATATTTTATTGAGGTTAATTGGCTTGTTCAGCCTGGAAAAAAGAAGACTGAGGACAGCCCTTACTGGGGTGTCCAACATCCTCACAAGGGCAAGCAGAGGTGCAGATACTAATCTTTTCACTCTGATGACCAGTGACAGGACACAAAGCCGGACTTCAAGGAATGTTTAGACAACACTCTCAAACATGGGCACATGGCGGGATTCTTGGGATGACCTGCACAGCTGCAGGAGTTGATCCTTATGGTCCCTTCTAACTCAGGATATTGGATAATTTACCATAAAATTAGAATCAAGAATACAGCCTCTCCTTAGTGACAGAAGCTGGTTCCTGTAGGGATTTTTTAGTTACCCAGATGTCTGTAAAGTGAAACAGGTAAGGGATATGTTGCCTCATCACATACATTTAAATACTAAAACCAAAAAGAAACCCAAACTTTAAATAGGTTGAGGCTGACTGGGAGGTTAAAATAATACAATTTAATTATTTGCTAATCTTAAATTGGTAAGTAAAACAGAAATGTCACTGTAAATTACAAATTATGTAATAAATACTAGACTCATCAGTTTTTAATACCAGAAGATGCCAGTATTATTAATGTTGCTGATACACAGTTAACTGTACCACAGGCAAGACCATTTTGAGATTTTATATTAAACTCAGTAGTTTTTGAGGGAATTTGAGTATACTGTTTAGAAAACTACTCAAAACTTAAATTACAAGTATTTGCTGCTAAAGCAACTCTTTGCATGACCAGTAACAGGACTTACGGGAATGAAATTAATCTCTCTCAGGAGAGGATTAGGTTGGCTATCAGGAAAATGTTCTTTATCCAGAGGGTAGCTGGGCACTAGAAGAGGCTCCCCATGGCAGTGCTCACAGGACCATGGCTGACAGAGCTCAAGAAGTGTTTCGACAAAGCTCTCAGGCACACGGTGTGATCCTTGGAGACAGTGCTGTGCAGGACTATGAGTTGGATTTAATCCTTGTGGGTCCCTTTCAACTTAGGACATTCTATGATGCTACAGTTCTGTGACAAAAACGCAACTAGATTTCTAGAATTATTGTCTGTAATGTTATGAAATATTATCTTCATAGACATTCATGTTTGTATAACCAGCAACTATAATTGTCAAAATAATTATTCTAAGCATTAACTAAAAGAAGAGCAATGAGGGTACAGCATCATTTCATGAACTATATTCAATTGCCTAACAGAGCAACCCTGAAAAGGAATTTAAAAGTGATATTCACCTTTTATTTTATTAAGAAAAGCTTAAGATAAAAAAACTGATAATCCTATTTACGAACTGATAAATTTCCCAGCATCACAAAAGATTCCTCAATACCCAAAATCTTGCACTAAGATACCCTCTACGTAATGGAATGTACCGATTATAGTAGAAACCAGTGGTTCATCTAATGCCCCACTCTGAGCCCCAGCAGAGGCTACAGGCCTTGGCTATGACTGAAAAAAAAAATCAAGAGTGGGTGGGATGATTACTGGAGGATGTGGAATGCTATGCCTGAAGTCAGTCATTAACTACAGAATGAACTAAACTTCCTTTTTTCTGTAAGTAGGAGTTCAGAACGGAACACCCTGGGCTTGAATAATGTTAAACTCAGTTAAATGCATTTGATTTTAACTTAGTTTTAAAGCATTTTCCATTTGGAGTAATTTTGGAAAAGGTGAGTCTGTGATGTCCTACTGAAGAGTCAGCAAACATTCTACACTAACAAAGATTCAAAATTCAAAGTGGATTACAAATCAAGTTTAGAGAAAAAATTTAAGTGGAACGATCAAATACATCCAATTTATCATACAGCAGTTGAAATTAGGGTGCAAACTCTGTTCTATTCTGTTGGCCTCTGTGAAAAGTGACAACATATCCTTGAATATCAAAGGAGTAACTTTAGAGATGCTTATAAGTTTTAGACTTTCTTAGCAAAAATAAAAAGCATGATGCAACAGCAGAACCCAGTTATAAAATGACACAGAATAAACTTTCCTGAGTTTTATCCCTGAAAATTCAGCCATTATCTGTCTGGTAAATTTACTTCTGAGACAAAACTGATAGGGGCAAAAAGGGGGTGCAAAACAGAGCTCTTGAATAGGTTCTACTAAACAGCTTACCCCTCTTGAAGAAGAACCTGCACAACCTCAAGGTGTCCATTTCTAGCACCGTACATGAGGGCTGTCCAGCCATTCCCTGTGGCTGCATTGACCAGTGATGGCGAGTGCCTGAGCAGCACTTTCAGCCCGGCTGTGTCACCAGCAGCAGCAAAGTCATGCAGCTGAGAAACCATGTCCTGATGCAGGTTCTTTTCAAAGTCAGTCATTGTGCCTTCTAAGATTAAAAAAAAGAAAATAAAAGTGCCAGAGAGCATACCTCCCACTACTAAGACGATTTAAGCAAAAGATTGAACTTTAATCCTGTACAGAAAATCAGTATTATTACCAAAAATACAGATACAAGAAATTCTTATGATTGGTGCGATATTATTATTCCAAATCTTTGTCCCACCCATCTCCAAACATTGTGAAACTTTACCTTAACAATCAAAACCAGTTTTAAAGAGGATTGAGGACCAGAATATTTCACTGTGGAAATGAAGATTCTGAGTGTGAAAACAATACATCAAGGTTTCTAAACCAAAAGCACACATAGATACAGAGAGATAGACAGACAGACACACGCACACATGCACGCACGCACACGCACACACAGACACTGCTGCCGTGACCGCTGCGCAACGCATCGACAGCTTCTACTTCCTCAGGTCCCGCTCCACTCACTTCCTCAGGGCCGCGACCCGACCTCAACAGCGGGGCCACGTTACCGTGCGCAGCCTCCGCGGGCGGCCAGGCCCTATGCCGTTCCCACCGCGCCCGGCAGCGCTGCGGAGGAAGGCCCGCTCCAGTGCGAGCCCGAGAGACACGGAGCAGGGCCGGAAGGGGCCGAGCGGAGCCGAGCGCGATTGCCACGCCCGGCCTTTCAGGCGGGCGCTGGGCTTGAGACGCAGCGTGTTCCCGGAGGGAATTGCCAGTCGTTCCCCGAGCGCCGCTGCTGGATGGGTTGGGTCGATACACAGGGTTAAAGGGCAAGCAGCCATTTTGTCCGCCGGGCGGCAGTGGTTATAAGGAAATGATCAGATTGATTTTTAGCATTGCTTTACCGCGCTAGCAGAAGGCAAAGGTGGGTGGCAAGAGAATGCGGAAGTAGTTGTGGAAAAGGTGCAGCTATTGACATGGCAGGGGAGAAGAGTTAGCGGCGAAATCGGAATGATGTAATCAGCCAGAGGTGTGTCCTGACTAGTCAGGAATATTCTACGAACACCAGAGGTTTATGTCCAAAAAGAGGAGTCCTTCAACTTTTTTTTCGAATAAAGGGGGAGACTCCACAGGGGCACATGGCCTCGGGATTTTTTCTCTCGAAGTTTCAGAGGGCGCAGCCTCATTTTATTCCAAACTATATGTTGCCCTCTTCCTTTCCCCATTGCTGAGGTACTAGAAAGGTACCACCTTAGGAACCACCTACCACGTATCCCCCCTTGAATCTACTGTCATTTTACCCCAAAGAGCAGAAGTTCAGGCTTGTGCAGACCCTTGTCTGTCTCAGGAGTGTGAAAAATGTGTATTTTATAATTGCCTTTTTGCAAATATTAAAATGAATATTATATGTGTTGTGTTAGAAAGTAGTGCTGTATTAATTCTCTTCAGTAGTGTGTTAAGTATAGTTTTAGGTTATAAGAAATTTTAAAATAGAATCTATGTTATGTAGGATACTTTTTTTAAAGAAAGGACTCACAGTGAGATAGCAGCCACAGGACACCTAAATCTTTCAGAGAAAAAGAATTTATTGCCCTCTTATCAGAAGAAATGAACTTCTTCCCACCTTGAAGGCGCTGTTACGATTCGGAGGAAGAAGTTGATGATGACCATACAGAATCCTATGTTTGAATGGAATTTATGCATCATGTATGAAGTGTATGAATATGCAACAGGCTATTGTTTTTAAGGGTTAACAGGTGTCCTTTTTCGGGCTTGTGCTGTCCAGAAAAAGGTACCTGGATGTCCATAACTCTTTGTTTCTATTGTCTCATATTGTCCTAATTCAAATTGTCCAAATTATTATTACTCTAATTATACTACTATTTTTATAACCATTTTATTACTATTAAACTTAAAAAAAAATTAAAAACAAGTGATTGACATTTTTCACAGGAGCCAAGCAGTCTGGGCTCTGCAACAAACCTGCTGCCCAAAGTTAGTAGAGACACTGTAACCCATTTCAAAGATGCTAACACCCACACCTTCACCCATCATATTGTTTGTAAAGACATTAGCTTCCCTCTCACTAAGAAAAACCTTGGAAAATCGAGGCAATATTAGTCCTATAGAAATGAACATGGAATTGTTGTCCTAATGCATTTGCACCTGGAGAGTGCAGGGAAATAAAAAGGTGTAGCTTTCGAAAGGTCAAAATAAAAGTTTTGTACTGTACAGGGTAATCCTGCAAAACAGATTGCGGTTATTCCCATTGCCTAAAGTTGGAATGCAAAGGTTAATCTAAAACCAATTCTGACATGCAGAGAAAAGACTCCACAACCAGCAAGGTTGAAAAGTAGGTATTTTATTCAGCGCACTGGATGCATGAGGGATCACTCCACCACAAACGTGTGTGTCCATTGTTGTCATTTACCTCGCTTTTATACACAAAGATATTTCATATTCAAAATAATTATGAAAAGTCTATACATATTCATAACATTTCCCCAGAAAGGCATGTTTTATTATAATGAGTCCTGGGAAGTAATTTCCATAGTCCCCACCTTTAGCTCCTTTTGATTGCTCCTGTGTAGTGCCTCCTGGTGGTCATGGGCTGGAGGCTTTAGGATGAAGTAAGCTTCTCTTCTTCATGCTGAACTTTTCATCTCTGTTCTTCATGCATGTTCCTTGGACCCTTGGCATTTGTCCAGACCACAAAGCCAGTTTTGGCTAGTTTAAGATGCTCCAGGAAACTAGTCCTTACTCTTACCAGGGACCAGTGCTTGTTTTTATCAGGAACTGTCCATAACAGGCCTTTCTAGCCCCTTTATCAATAGAACAGGCCTTAGCCCCTTCATCAGTTCTTCCATCAGTATTACATTAATGGTTTTCCCACTTGGATTTGTATTAAACATGAATAGCTAACTCATATGAATCTTTGTGAGATATTCACCATTGTATTCAAATAATAACATGATTGGTCATCAGCTTGTTTTTAAATGTGGCTCTCAGAAGCTCCATAAAGTTTCTGTTTTAGCAATAGAGTTTTAGCTGGAGATACATACATATATAAAAGTATGTATATATAGAGGTATATGTATATATCTACATAACCTATTACTCAAGAGCAGTGTCATTTATGATTCAAGAGTATTGCAGAAGTTTAGTAATGTATGAACAGGAATAAATAGTACAAGGAAGAAGGTTTTATGTCTTGCTGATGGTAGGATACACTCTCTGTGTCCTGATATCATGTCAGCAGTTCCCAAGGTCCATGATTTTAAGTACTTCTGGTGGAATTCATGTCATTTTCAAGTGCATCCTTGTGAAAACAACTTAGTACCCCTTGTTTAAAATACCAGCAACTATAATAAGTTCAATGTGACTTCAAAATTGTAACAGTGAGAAACAGGTCACTATTTGAAAATTTTTTATAAAAGTTTAATAAGAGATAAAAGGGACAATATCCACTGCTGGGGTGCTTGACAATCTGCCAAAAGTATACCATAAGGTTCAACAATTTTCTTACATATGTTTCATTACATTGGTTAAATGCTTATTAGTGAGGGTTATACATATTGAAACATTCCTGTGAGTTTACAAAAGAGTAGGAACTCTTTTGTTTGGTTTTAACCTTTGACATGCCATCCTGTAGATTAAATCAATATATTTTATTTCTTCTGGAGGGTCCATTCTATTGTTTTGACACTTCCTAATAACTGGAGAGTCAGCAGTAAATTTTTCTCTTAAGTGTCCTGGTCCTTGTCACTGTTATAATTCAGATAAGATAGTCCACAACTGTGAGAAACAGCAAAGCTATTTCACACCAATATCTGAGATACTTACACCAATAAAAGCATTTTTACATTACACAACCTCTATTTTAGTATTGTGATAAGGCCTAAGATATATGTTTATCACACTACTATTTATGTAAGCTATATAGTGCATACATTAGATGACAGATTATATTGTACCAAAAAGCAGTTTAAAGGAATTACAAATTGTACCATATCAAAATCTTTGTGGTCAATAATAACTAGCAAAAGTCAATACATAGATGCAAAAGCCAATGCTATTTTGTCATTTAGAACAGTAACATACAAACTTGTGAGTTTGAAAATAATTTGTTTCTACTAACAGATGTAGTTACTTCACTGGATAAAAGGTTACAAATTCTTGTGAATATGTCAATCTCTATTTAATAATCACTGAGCTGAATTTTCTAAGGGCAATTTAATTTTATTTAGAATGGAAATATGTAATAGTAACTTGCTTTAAAAGCTGTTTTTAGCTTCGGTGTAGTCAAGAGCTAAGTAAAACTCACTGATGAGGTCAAAACAGTGCTAAATGTAGCTGTGCCATAGTTCTTGAATTTTGTAGAAAATAAAGCCTGTACTGGCCAGTATTCATTCAACTTCACTGAATCTGTTAGCTCTTCAGTAGTGGAGAGCATGGTTGTAGAGATGTAGTGCAAGGCTTCAGGAGTCCAAGATTGTCAGTATGAGAATAGAAATGAATGCAACATCACTAATTTACACTGATCCTGAAAGAAATGGCTCCATGTTGATAGTGACTAATGACAGTCTTTTCAAAACGCTTGCTGATTGCTGGGGACAGCAGTCAAGGAGTAGTATCTGAATGTCTTGATGCCCTATTCATTTGGTGCTGCAGCCTTTAGAAAAAAATTGCATGTGTACCTAAATGCCATCGGGAGCACTGCAGTGATTGGGAAAAATAAGTATTGGAGTGCCTGCAAGAAATGAGACAATTGTGCTTCTGTCTGGTCTGAGTTACCTTCTAAATCTCTTGAGATTTAGCTGAGGTGGATGTCTGAAAAAGACACCAATAACTCTCCTTTAGGTTAATAGAATTATTAAAAATAATGTAAAATGTCATTATTTTTATATTTATATTGTCTAGATTCTTTAGAGCGAGAATCTGAATTGTACCCATTTTAGTGTAGGGGCTAGGTTACACACAAGAATTATCTATTTTTAATGCTTTTCAATAAAACAGTAACAATATGACAAAAGGTTTGTTAGTTCTTCATTTGGGCTTGCATTTCATTCTTAACCTTTTAGTTCCACCCATGTTTCATGAAGGCTCTGTTCAGAGTTGATGTGCTAGGTAAAGTTTAAAAGAAGCTCTGATTTTAAGTTGTTCATTTTAAGTGAAAAAAGTGAGACACTGGATGTGTGAAAGGACTGTGTTGTCAAATATTTTAGTTTATGTACATTGTGATTAGTGTATTGTAATAGACTATGGTTTTCGCACTTCTTAGTATCAAAATGAAATTTTGATTTGTCTTAAGGAGTCAAAGTTGTTATGAGGGAAGCAGAAATCAGTATTATCAGGCACTTAAGCATTCTGTAATAGTATGCTTTGAAGTTGTAAACAAGGACTTTGGGACAATACAACTAGTGCCTTTCCTAAGCATCTCTCTGATTAATTTCCAAGCAGTCCTCCCTGAGAAACATTTGGGCAAATACTAAAGGGCCTGATCCAAAGCACTCATTGGTCTAAATATGAGTTTCTTGGTATTGAAGAGATGGAATCCTTTTGGTGGGAGTTTTTACTTTCTTGTAGGAAAGAGCTGTAATAAAGCTGTATGACAGTATTTATTATGAGAAAAATCCATTTACACATATCAGTTAATTTCAAAATACTTTTTTTAGTACTAAGTCTGGACCTCAGCAGTCTAGAGAATAGGGAGAATAGGAATTCTTTCAACTCAAAATGCTTTCAGTCAGCTGAGCAAGAAGTTTCTTACAGCTGTGGAAGGTACTGCAATACATGCTGTGTCTGACAGTCTGACAAGATAAAAGGCATGTAGAATCTGCCCAGAACATGTTCCTGAAAAGTGAATGGTTTGTCATATGATGGTTATGAAACAAATTTTCTCCAAGCAACTGATGTGGGGGTGAGAGGTGATGAGTGCTGAAGCTTAATGTTCCTGAATTAAATTTGTGGGGACGGTATGCACAATATGGAGAGCTGGAAGGCAGAAGCACAAACAGCTTACTTTTTCAGAAGGGACCACTGCTATGGAAGGTCCCAGCTGCTTCCTCTGTGAGACTGAATCCCTGACCACTGCCCCATTTTCCCCTTCTGCACCTTGCTTAATCTTGATTCATTGGGGAAAGATGAAGCAGCTGTTCAATGACCTAGCACAAGGTGCAATCCAAGTGGGGAATGTTTCTGGTGTAGTAATCTGCAGGAGTCTCCTGAAAAACTGTGAAGGGTATAGGAAGAGAAGTAGTGTGTCTAGAGCGGGCATGAGACAAGATGATTATAGTATGGGTAGGATTATTATATGTGCTTTGTGATTGATTAGGATTTTCTAGTTCTTCTCCAAATTATTCTTGGATTTTCAGTTTTTTCCATATTCTAATTTGGTTGCATTTGTTAAGCACTTGTGTTTAACTGATCACTTATAAATTTGGAAGCATAGCTCCCTGAGTTCTAGACTGGTTAATTTAATTTCTCAAATTTCTCAGGTGATGGCTGAGCTGGTGTTTGAATTTTTTAATAAGGGTTTATTAATAAAAGTGGTTTTAATAATTTCTCAGTGTCTGGCTTGCAAGTACTTGCTCATGATCAGCGAAGTCATATTTGCAGCAAATTTGAGTTGAAATGGCTGTTACTCTTCCTGTTCTGTAGACTCTCTGAGGCCTGGAGTTGGCATTAGAAATATCTGATAACATTATTTTTCAAACTGATATGATACCTGCAAATTATTTTTTGCTTTAATCATAATTATCTTCATGCCGCTTGTTTCAAATTCAAAGGATGACTTCCTTTGAAGTCAAATTAAACTGTATTTTAAAACCAGGAAACTAGTTTTGCTTGTTTTGGGAAAAAAAAAGAGACTTTCAATATATCTGAGGGAAATAGTGGAACCAATTCAGGGATAAAGATTTAGGTCATCAAAGCAGGTTTCATAAAACTGTTCCGTCTCCGAGTTAATTCTTTGTTTTTATCATATTAGCCTTCTATCTCCTGGGATCTGTGATCTTGCTTATGCTCACTCTCGCCAGTGCCACCCACCATATATTTTGGAAACAAGCACTATATTCCTGCCTATGACAGGAGAGGCCCCCTCTTGCTCTCTGTACCTTGTGCTGGGATCCCCCTCCTCACTCCAGTCTCTGATGCCACGGGCCAGGAACACCCACATTCCCAGGTTTACTCCAATGTCTGGCACCACATTCCATTCACACACAGGCACGTGCAGGTCCCCCCAGGTACCTGGCACTGAGTTCTTGCAGCATGCATATACATGGGACAGTGCAATCAATTATGTAGAGAGGAAGATAAGAGAATTTTTAATAAGAAGCTGCAAGAAGACAAGACACACTGTGGCCATCAAGTGCAGGACTAAGCCAGATTAATGTACTGAGTGGTACTTCTTTACAGACAACTGTACCCCTTTTTGTCCTTTTTGTCTATCTGTTTTTCTTTGCTCTCCCTTTCCCTGCTTGTCGCTCCACAGCTCTGTTGATTCCCTCACTCCACATGGTTCAGGGCCCCTGGATTTGCAGAATGACCAGAGGACCCCTGGGTTTGCAGACTTACTAGCTGAAAACTCCAGGTGAGTTTTCATCAAAGTAGTGGCCATAGTTGCATGATAGCTCAGCAGCTGTTGGACTGGCAAGGTTAGTTTACTGTCTCTGTTGACATATTTGCTTAGTCAGGTGTCAGTATATTTTGCTTCCTGCCTACCACTGTTCCTTTGGTTTGCCAACTGACCAAGTTCCCAATTAAGATAACCTTGCTGGAATAAATATTCCTTTGCCTTCACATGTCTCCTCATCAATTTGTGTGGCTGACCTGACCCGGCTGTCATCACCACCTTCCTTATCATTTTGTGGTCAGGTTTGTGTCCCTGTATCTTCCTGTGTATGGCTTCCTCCTTTTCTCATTGGCTGCACTGAAAAAGGTCCTTTACCAGATAACCTTGAAAATACTGACACTCATTTCCATATACCCTTGCTGCAGCCATGGTGGAACATCTTGTATCTGCCAGCTTAAACTATTTGCCCATCTCCTGGATCTGCTCATGTCTGCAGTCTTGATTCCTATGACAGATTTTCAAGCTCATTACACTGCTTTCTCTTTCTCACTATTCATCATCTTAACATCTTCCATAATTTTGTCCCACACAATCACAATTATGTCTTCAATTTATGTCTTCAATATAGCTACTCCAATTGCTACATCCAGGCTGCTGTTATTCAATTGTCATTTCCTATTCTTCTACTTTTCTCAAGATAGTTTAGCATGCTTTCAGGCTGGTGTTTGCTCAATTTTTAAAGTCTAAGATATCTATGACTTCTTTGACAGTGATTAAAAACAGACCTCATGGTGTTGAAGATTGCAAGAGTTCTTCCTTAGACCCTCTTTCAATAATTTGCAGAATACTTTGGAGATGGTATTCATGGTTATTAACAGTCAATGATCTTTCCTAGAAAGGGTTTTAAAAAAATAGGTTTTCTTTCCAAATAATTGAATTCTAGCATCTGCAGTATTCAATTGCAGGGAGCACCTTAATTGCAGGTTGTTTGGAAAAAAACAAGGTTTTTTTGTTGGTATTGTTTTTGCTTCGAACCTGCCATCTAGTATGTTCTTTTGATTCTTATGCTATTGGAATAGAGTAAGCAGTCATTTCTCACCTATTTTATGTCACTCATAGTACAATTCTTTCATATTCTCCTCTGTCTTTTCTTCGAAGGAAACAGTTGAACCTAATTATTGCTATCACCATATGACTGCTTATTGTACTCTTAACATGTAATTTATATTCCCATACTGTCTTAATGTTGTAAATGTCCTTGTTCAGTCAGCCCAGTCCCTCTGCTGTCCCTGTTATGTATCTACAATTCCTTGTCAGTATAGGGGCAGTCATTTAGCTAAGGGATTCTTTATAGTCAGCATAGTGGGAAGAAGAAAGAATTCCTATAAAAAGTATGCGGTGGGTTGACTTTGCCTGAATGCCAGATGCCCACCAAATTCACTTTGTCACTCTCCACATCAGCTGGACAGAGGAGACAATATACAAAGAAAGGCTTCATGGGTGAGATAAAGATAGGTACAGATCACTCACTGGTTACTGTCATGGGTAAAGCAGACTTGGGGAAATTAATTTATTACCATTCTAACTAGAGTAGGATAATGAGAAGTAAGCCTAAATCTTAAAAATAGCTTTCTCCCATCCCTCCCTGCTTAATTTCTTAACTTTATTCTGACTCTCTACTCCTGTCCCTAGCAGTGCAAGTGAGACAGTAATGGGAGTTATGGTCTCTGCTACTGCATCTTCCTTAGGAGAAGAAATCTTTCCTCTCCTCCATGCACTTCTCCAGTATGAGTCCTTCTTACAGGCTGCAGTTATTCATGAACTGCTTGAACATGAGTCCCTTCCATGGTCTGTAGTCCTTTAGGAATGCAGTGCTCCAGCCTGGGTGCCCTTTGTGGTCACATGTCTTGCCCACAAACCTGCTCCAGCCTAGGCACCTCTCTCCATGGAAGTCCTCTCTCCAGCAGGACTTCTAGTCTTCTACATGGTCTTCCTACAGCTTCATTCAGACATCTACCTGCTCTGGCACAGCGTTGTCCTTGTGCTGCAGGTGCATCTGTGCTCCACCATGGCCCACCATGGGCTGCAGGGGCACAGCTGCCTCACCATGGGCTATACCTCGGACTGCAGATGGAATCCAGCTTCAGTACCTGGAGAATTTTCTACCTCTCCTTCTCCACTCATCTGGGTATCTGTAGAACTCCTTCTCTCACGTATGCTTACTCCTCTCTCTGGCTGCAATGGCTTTGGTGCAGTAACTTTTTCACTTTCTTAAAACAGGTATCCCAGAGGCGATACCACTGTCAATGATGGGCTCAGCCTTGGCCAGTGGTGGGTCTGTCCTGGAACGGGTTGGCACCAGTTCTGTTGGATAGTATCCTATAGAAACTACTACTAAGAGACTACTTTCTAATAGAAACCACCCCTATATCCCCCCTGCTATGAAAACCTTGCTATGGAAATCCACTGCAGAGCAGAAACAAGTCCTCAGTTTGAATCTTCACATCTGCCCCAAAAGATTGTTAGTGCTTTTTATCCCACAATCCACTCTCTTCATTTTAGTATTTTAGCAATAAACTTTTCTGGAATTCAACCTTCAAGACCAGGCAGTGGAAAGGAACATTTTCCTTCAAACACAATATTCTGAGCAGCAATGTAAAGCAAGCATCATGATAGCTTGGCTTACTTACTACCCCTGAAATTTAGTAGTAGATTTAGGGCAGTGTTACATGCTTTAAGAGATAAACATATAATTAAATAAATTTATAAACTCCCCCACAAACATACATCTCATCTTTTTCTCTCTCTATACAAACTTACAAGAATAAAGTATGTACATGTACCAAGTTTCAATTTCAGAAATAAAATTATTTTTTAATTTGTTTGCTCTTTTGTCTGTACAGAAACCTAGGCTAGTTCTAAACAGAGTTGCAAAGGAAATGTAATAATTTGTCTTTCATTGTTGAATAGCTTCCTCTGATTAAATTCACAGAAGTGTATTAATACCATAGAGCTGAAGGCCTAATTTATATTATAAAATCCCACAACAACTTACTAGGTCTATTTTCTAATGAGTAAAAGTTACTTCTTTAACATCTAACATCTCCTGAATTTCTGTGCTAGGTGTGTTGGCCTAAAAATTAAACAACATAATTTAATAATTTTTTAATTAGATTATTTACTTTTTAATTTTTTACTATGTGAAAACATCTTAAGAAACACATAGAGGAGCCTAAACAAACACTTCCAAAAAGCAGGCAGGAAGTCTTGCTTCTTTAGTGTGATTATTCTGTGCATTTAAAAAAACCATGAGAAGGAGAAAATTATGCATCCGCTGCCATAAGAAACTGAAATAACGAGCAGTGTTTTAAATGGTTAAAAAAATCAATGTTGATTGTACAGCTTTCTAATAGATGAGGTGAAATTAGCTGTACAAAGTCGGTAGTTAAAACTATTGAGCAAGAAACAAAAGATGAACAGCAGGTGGCAGTGCTGTCAAGAGCAATGGTTTTGATGAACATCTACTGTTCATATACTGTCAGCACTTCTACAAATGTTAAGTTAAATACCACAATATCAGCTATGCCTTGTGCTTTTGGGGTAAACAATAATGAGATATTAGCCAAATTGAAACAAATCTCTTGTTTCAAGTGGTTTCTCCGACTGCAAACATGAAATTACTTTTATAAGAAAGGTTGTATTTTGTTCTATAAAATGACAAGTTTATTCTGTGCTTCCTTCTAGATGGAATTATGAGTGATTATATACAGTTTATATAAGAATAAATACAGAAAATCAAGAAAAGTGAAATCTAATAAAATAAGTTTTGTTGTAAAATTTCAGACATGCAAACATCTCAGTCCATAATTCTGCTACCTTAATTACTGACTTGTTATATCTTTGCTAATGCAATGTTCTTTGTCGAAGCTGAGACATTTGTTGATATTTTAGAGAACATTTTTATAAACATTACTGAAATAGTTTATCTTAAAGACCATATTTTAGCATCCTCTCATATAATTGTGCTAAATCACATTTATACATTTTATTACAGAACAAATTGCTAAGCTTAATATTTTTTACTTAATAGGTCCTTGGTGCAATATGCTGTTATTTGTGACAGCTTATCCTTTTGCCAATGGTTAGCATCTTGCAAGGAGCTGCACAGCTAGAGAATAAAATCACTGAGCTTCAGTGTGCTTACACTTCTTCTATTGGTTAGCCTTAAAATCATTCCAGCAGTAGAGAATGCCAGGATCCCAAGTTCCCAAGTGCAGAAAGCATGAGACCAGTTACTGCTGATGACTGTCCCCAGAGACATTTCTCAAGCACTGTTGTGAGGTTCCTCTACAAGTCTCCTTAATGTTGGTGCTCTCACCGTGCTTCTTAAAAGAGAAATTGCTAAAAAAATCAGAGGTAATCTAAAGGGAGGTTAGAAGAATAACTTTTGGACTTACAGGCCATTTTATGAGAATGTTGCAGTCTGTGGGCGTTACCACAAACTTTTTTGAGTGTAGTATCATTGTAGAAAAGTGAATTGGGTCATGTTGTTTCTGGTAAGTCTAATCATGACTTCCCGATGCTTTCAACTGTAGGGACCATGACCTGCCTTAATTATACCTTACGTAGTAAGAGGAAGAAGGTTGAAGAAATTCAGAACAAAGACGTAATACAAAAGCATTGTGTATAAAATGTGTTTTTTCAAGATTTTTGTAGGGTGTCAGCAGATCCTTAACATTCTACTTTGAATTCAAATTGTCAAAGTTTTCAGTAGATGACAGATTAATATAGTTAGCATTAGGAGTTTAAGCAGCTCTAGTAGTTGTGTCAGTCTGGGAAGAAGAAAAAAGAATTTAATGAAGTGTGTTATAGATGGTCAGTTTTTCATAAAGCTTTACCCACAGGAATATAGGGCTTTATCAAGTCTGGTTTTAGTAATCTAGGTATTAAAGCACTGCTCTTTTCAAATCACTGCAAAGAATTGGTTTGTGTATATTTCAGGCAAGGCAGTTTTCTTTGGATTTTTGGTACTGAATTTGCCTTGCAGTTAAACCATCTTTTCCATGTAATTAAATATATATTGGTTGCTTCACTGAGTTGAAACTGCAGAAATATAAGTTAAAAGTCAGAAATATAAGTTAAAAATATAAAAATGCCTTTTTTCCCCTTTTTTGGTTTGTTTTTTGTTTTGTTTTTAATAGAAAGATACTGGGATACTCTTTTCTTGCATGAAATACAGCAAATGAGAAGGCAGGGTACTCTGTGTTTTAATTTAAGCTATTTTAGTTGATTTGACTGAGTATCTGAAGAAAAATTCATGTTGTCTTTAAGGAATTTCAATGTCTTCACAGAAATACCAAATTTATTTTACCGATTTCTTTTGTATGTTTTTCACCAGGTGAAGAGTGTACCTATATTCCTGAGCTTTGAAAATAGCTGACTCTTTAGTAAACTCATTATTGTAGCAGTAAAGCCCACCTGAGAGCTATGTTAAACTGTCTGGTTATGAGCAAGGCTTCAGTGCCTTCAGGCTTCAGGCTGCTAGTGCCTGAACCAGCAGATGTAGGATGGCAGTATGGCCCATCAATAGGGCACGTGTGACAGTGCTATGTTATGCAATATTGCAATATGCATTCAAAGTGTTGTTTGAAATCTATGGAAGATTTTAATGTTAGTATGTATTTTCCTCAAAGGGATCACAGCAACACTTAGTGTATATGAATGAGTGGGGGACAAAAACCCCCATTAATAATGTGATTTTGTCTGAGTGCTAACAAATTGCTGAGTGCTTCCCTGATTTGTCTGACAAATTAGGGAAGATGTTACAAACATGAATAATTGGTCTGACAACCTCGGTTCTCATGAAACATGAGAGAGTACAAACCAGGGGATCACTCAGATTTCTGAAGAGCTTAAAGGAAACAAAAATATCATCCAAGGGAAAAGAATTTTTTGTTTAAACAAATAAATTTTAAAATTGTACAAGTCAGTTCAATTTTATAACAAAATATATAGTTTGCAATACAGAAGCTAGGGAGTGTGTATTTGTCTACATGTAAGTTAGTGACACTGGGACACAGTGTATTGCACAATACAGAAAAACTGAATTTTTTCTTATCCTACAAAGTAAGCAAAATAGGCTGAAAACAAAGCAATGTGTGTGGGTCTCTTTATATAGACGCATACAAATGATTTTAATTTGTTTTGGGTACATTTATTAGTTCTAAATTTGCCATCTGAATTTTAAAGTCACTATCTCAAATATGTACAGAACCTGTGCAGTATCTGATTTTGAGTGTGATTTGCTCTTTCTTTGCAAATACCTAATTTATTTTGGTTTTGAAAGGTCAGTTTAGGTGATTTCTTTAATTGGAATTGGACACAGCATTTACCAGGGAAAGCTCTTCCTTATCCTTAAAATGGAGAGCCAAAAGATGGAGAGGAAAATTATCAGGATAAAATCAAGTTAATATACCCTTTGAATATTCACATAATCTCCAGTTAGACTTAAAACAGCATGAAGATATTTAATCAGGTATTTGCAGTGATTACAAGAAGACTGTGGAAGAAGTTCCAAAAATGAGGTGCTTGGTAAAAAAAAAAGCCAAAGAAAACTACAACCAAAAATTCTGTAAGCATTAATCACTAAGTTTTTACAAAAAATGTTTATTTTATGGCAAAGACACTTCAGATGAATAATAGACATTGGAACTAGAAAACTAGGTATGAAGGATAGAAATTTTGCTCATGAGCCTAACAGCTCATATACTAAAGTATTCTGATGTGTACAAGTTTATTAATGCTGTAGCACGCATGAAAGACGAAATACTTCATCTTATCTTTATGACCATAATATGTACAATTGAAACTGGTAATTTTCAGGTACATAAAATCATTATACTACAAAGTTGAAACAATAGCTTTAATACTGTTAATACATGCAGCGTTTCCTAAAGCATTTTTGAACCATATGCTACAAGGCAAATGAATTCTGTCCTTGTCACCAAAATAATTCACTCATTTTTATTTAACACTATTCAGTATAGCATGTCTGTTTAACAGTGATCTATCTGTAAATTAGTAAGGACTTTTAAGAAAAAATGTTACTTATACAAGCCCAGGATTGGGCCTCTTTCTGTAGATTCTATATAAGTGCTTGAGTCAGAATACATTTGTTTTAATGGTGTTCCCTTTCAATTATTATAAAGACAATGTTTTAATCAATTATTATAGACAATGGATTTATTAAAAACAAAGAATGTAGCTAATTCTATTTTTGGAAACAGTTCAAGTGCTGCTTGCTGCTGAATGAAATACAACTGCATGCAGTTCATGGTAGAGATTGTCTGAAAAACAGGTAATAGCATAAAAAAGGACACCCTTGTTTTGTCAAAGTCAGCAAAATACTTCTTTACAGGAGATGTGACAAGCAAGCAGCTCTCTGTCAACTCATTTTAAGTACATGGACCTCTAAAACTAGGACTTTATGTCTTGTTAGTATAAATTAACAGCATAACATGGTTATACTTACAGTGGAAGTTCATTGGAGATTAGCTTCTTTATCTTTTGGTGTGATGGTTTATAGAAGTTACAAGAATTCTACCATCTCAGAGAGCATCTGTCTGACAAAGGCATTCTGCAGACCACTGCTCCTTTTCTGTGTTTATTCTGTGTAGGTATCCCTTAACCTTCTGTAAGACATCTACTAGTCTCTGGGGCTTAAGGTAAGCATGTATTTGCTCTGACTACTTCCATCTGTTTAGGATCACTAATTTGAATTTTGCTTTCATTGTCATTATCTCATCCAGAATCTTGAATTTGCTTACAAATGCTTTTTAAGGTATACTCATTGTTTGTTTGTTTACCTATTTTATGGTTAGGATTAGTCCTTGGCTGGTGAATTTAAATTTTTTTTTGCCTCTTTTCTCTAACTTCTGACCCTCCTGGTTATCATTACTTTGTGTTCTAGTCACACCAGAAAATCCAGACAAAATCATATTCAGTATTGTGCAAACTACATTAAAATTGTGCTAATCTAGGGGACGTGTGTCTGTAGCAGTTGGATAGGGATAAATTCCAGGTGTTCAAGAGAGGCATTTATTGATTTTGGCTAAGTAAGTATCTTGTTAATGAAGGGATGGCATGAGTGATCTTGGTTACAACAGAATTATCATGAAAATTTATACAACCTGCACAGTCCTTGTTGCATTGCGACAATCCATTTAAAATTCATATAAATAAGTTCAGCTGTCGTGTGTCATGAAACAAAAGCTGAAATCCCTGAGAAATAGGGAAAAGTGCATTTAATAAAAGGTCTGTCTTACATTGACAGTAAAGCTGAGAAAGGGATACAATATTGAATAATATGGGTGCTTTGTTGGGGAGTTTTTGCCGCTAGAGGGTGCACAATGCACAGGGACAGCAAAAAACTGCAAAATCCTTTACTACTTGAACCATAGGGCAGAAAAACATGTCTGAGGAACCTTCTCTGTTTAACGTTTCAGGTACCATTCAAAAGTTCCCAGAACATTTCTCTTAGTCTCTGAGTCTGCAAGTGTCTGTGCTTGAGGTAGATTTAATGATTGCTTTCTTTACTTAAGTCCTCTGAAGAACAGATTGTCACTGTTTATTCTTGAAAACCTATAAAACTATTTTAAGAGATGGTTTTAAATATTGTATTAAAAATTGCCTTTTGTACTCTAAACTTTGTAAGCATTTACATGAAACATGACTAATCACTGAATGATTGGAGTTTACCTTCTAAAGTTTCCATAAGAATCTGACTTTTACCTAGATATTGGAGATCAAGTATTGTGTATGTAGGAAGTATTGATCGAGTGAAAAATGTAAGAGCAATAGCAGGTGATGCACCATAATGGTGGACCATAAAATACCCTTCTCTCTTTTTTTTTTCCCTAATAAATTACTATAAATTACTAAGTCATTTGAATTACTGAGTGTAGTTATTCTGATCTCTAGGGTGTAATCCTCATTCCTGCTTCGTGTCCAAGTACATGTTATGTACATGTGATTTTTCCCTTTCAATGTTGTTGCTTTTTTGAACCTAATTTTGGGTGCCAGAACCCCATTAAATAAGAAAATAGGACCAAAGTTGTCTAAAATACTAAGAGATTTTTGATCTTTACAGTGGTTGATATGAGGCATTCCAGGCAGCCTTTAATACTTGATTTTCTGGTTTTCAGTTAATTAATGGGTCTCTGGTAGAAGCAAGACATAAGCCAAGAAACAGGTGGAAGGTATGTGAAAAGTATGGCCAAATGGAGTGCTCATTTTCTTGCAGTATGCTTCAGAGACCAATATCCTTGGTCTAGAGATATCAGCTGTAAAGGATCTCATATATCAGAACAACAGTATGAGGCCTGGTAGCAATAACTAATGGGGGGCTGAAGATAATTTCTGTGCACTCTCTTCTTCAGTGTTGTCAGGGAGGATAATTGTGAGGGGACTGTGGTGAAATCCGTTGTGCACACACAAGTTGTGTTTGTATTTTCCCATTTACTGTCTCAGTCCAAGGACAGGTCCATTTTCTCCCTGTGTCTTGGCAACTTTGCTTCTTGGAGCCAGCTGCCAGGGTTGCCTTCTGGCAGCAACTTTTGTAAAAAGAAAGAAGCACAATAGGAAAAAAAAAAAGAAAAAAAAGGAAAAGACTACTGTGACTAAACTGTTATACAGTCTGATTATTTCAGTGAAGGTAAAGATTCTTCCTTTTCCTCCCACTCCATCCTCTGTGTAGTTAAATTCCAGACTATGTGCTACTATGAATATTTCTATTGTAAAACCTCAGAGATCTCTGAGCAACAGAGAAGGGTTAAATGGTCATGGAATTGGTCCACACCCTTACCACTCTGCTTAAAATTTTACTGTACCTAACAGAGCTTTATGCAATGTGTAAATTCTGAACTAAAACACCTTTTCCAGGGCTAAAAGAGAAATTAATTTCATAGACCATAATTCTGCAACCATTCTTTGGAGACTGCCAACTCCTGTTAACCAGTGCCACATGTGGTGGGTTTCTTGATATGGAATAGAGCACTGAGCAGACTATATTTCATATGAGACTTTAAGACATAATTTCATATGGCTTTCATTGTTATCATCTTATGATGCATTTTAATTTATCTTATGAAGTTGAAAGGCTTTCTGTGCCCTTACATAATAATCTTCAATCATTCAGGACACTTGTTTCAGATTGTTTGAAATACTTTGTAAACAGCTATAGGTACCCACTACAGCTCTGGAAGAAAAAAAAATCAAAACAATACTAAGTGCATTAAAATGCTACATTAAACTGCTAATGATATATACCATTTTATAATGAGAACAAAGCAAATATTGGGAAGGAGCAGAGACAAGGAAGATGAAAGCAGGAGACACATTTTCAGCATGTTAGAAAAAAATGATTGAGGAAGATTCAAGAAAATTCTTGACTTCTGTGCTTTCCTTCCTGTTTGGAAGGTAGAGGGAGAAAGTACTTTTGTTTCCTTCCAAATAGAGGCAGAGCTGGTCCTTTTGCAAGTTTTCTGATTTTTTTAATGTCAAGATTTGCATTGAAGCGTTTTAGGAGGCACAAAGTAGCAGGAAAACAGAAAAAAAAGTTGCCAAAAAATGGTTTAGGAGAAAGGAGAGTGATGAAGTTAAAGCCATACACTGTATACTTGTACACTTATTTTTTTTCCCCATTCCATCTTTCTTTGGCTCACAGCTGCATCACACTGTTTGTCTTTTGCTTAGTTCTGCCATGATGATTCATGATCACCCTGTACACTGTTTTTCAAGATCTTAGTACATGGCTCACACACTGACAGAGCTTTAGAAAATTGTCGCAGGAGCTGAGTCAGAACTGTGATCTTCTTCTGATCTTGATGTTGTGTGGCTGTTGGAGCTGAAAGAGGACAAGGAAGAGTTCTTTCAGGGAATGAATGGTGCTGTGATTGTAAAGCTGATTAAGCTTTAGTGACCTCTCAGCTGTCTTTCTAAGGAGTCATGGTCTGGCATTCCTAAATAGTATGAGGTCTAAATGTCATACAATTATCAAAATTTGAAAAGCTATAGTAATTAAAATACATAAATTAAATGTAGTAGGCTATACAATGGTGTACCATCTATTCTATGCAGTTTCTCAGTAACTTCCAAATCAGAGAGTCAAGAAAAGAAAGAGTCTGAAGACAGAATGAAAGGATGGGACTGTGTGGCTTTGTACATCATGTGGTCCATCAACACCTTGAGAGGCTGTTATATATTTGAGTGGATTAAAATGCAGCATGAGCAAAGGTGTCATACGCTTTTCTCCTGTGTGCTTTGCCTCAGAAAGATTACTGTGCCCTTGAGAAAACATACCCCATAGTTTAGCCAAAGGTTTCAGTTTGTACAAAATGTATATGTGCATTTTTTTTCCTCTTTGTCAGAAAAGATTAGATGATTCAGGAGTTTTTTGCCCAATGTAGGTATGGAACAAAATTGAAAGTAGTTGTTAACTAGATCGAAGGCCTTTTAAATGGGCTTTAAATTGTGGGTACAGTGGTGCTGCAAAGTGTTTGCAGGATGACTGAGAACTGTAAACTGTGATTCTAGATTTATATGAAATACCATGCTTTTGATATACTGGCAACAGTTTGGCAGACGGTTATGGCTTTTCTTATAGAAATGGGATGGCTTTTTGAGCATGCTTCTTGGGACATTTGGGGTTTTTACTAGTGCAGATCAGGATGTTTCAAGAATGTCATCTGTTGCACTCCTGTATTTTGCAAAAGTAGTTGATTCTATAATTAGCTGTGCCAAGTGTATGCTTAGTTGACACTGGTTTTTTAAGTGCTTGCCAGAACCACATGATTTATCATGTCTTTTATAAGCACACAGATATTGACATGTGCTAGCAATTTAAACTAGCATTTGCAAGTTCACGGTATAACAGTTAAATTACTAGTGCAATAATTTTACTAAGGGGCCCCAGAATGTAGTATTAACAAACTCTATGGCTAATTAATTTTGCTAACATGAAAAGAACATCTGGCCAAACATGCATAGTCTAGACTAAAACCAAATTTTTTGCTTTTAAAGTCTATGCCTTCTGCAGAAAACCATGTGTTTCCTGACCCCTTCTAGATAAACATGTCTTTTCTGAAGTAATTTAATGTAAGATCACAAATAGTCTACAACTGGCTAATAGAAACTTCTGAGCACAGGGTAGAAAAAGACCCAAAATATTATTCTGTTGAGACCTTTCAGTCAGCAATTCTATTTCATATCAGAGGATTAGGCATTTTGCTGGTAGCTCAAGTAAAACTTAGGTTAAAAGTTATAACCTTTGTCAAATGTTGGCAATGTTGTTAGAATTAATTAGCTTACTGTTTTTAACTTTTTGAGATCATTTGATTAGATGCTGTAAAAGTAAAATAATTGCTTTATGCTTGCAAGAAATTTTGGTAATAGTAAATGAATAAAAGATTATGGTAAACCATTATTCAGCAAATCCATAAAATCATGACTGAAATAGACAAAATGACAAATAGAGTAGAATAGAATTAATATATAATTTAAGATTGTGACGAATATTCTCAAGATGAAATATTGTTGGTCTTTGACATGACAACACAGTTAAAAGTTTAAAAAAAGATGTCCTAGGACACCTAGGAAAAAAAAGTGTCCTATTTTTGCTGAACCCACCTGCTACTGATTTTATTCCAAAATGTAAGTATTGCAAAGTTTATTAAAATTGCATCATTCCTATGACTGCTAATGTTATTTTTATTAAGAATGCATATGTCAGAGCATGCAGATTGCATTATGATTATTGAGAAGAGGCAGATGAATATTTTTTACTTGTACTGCCTTCACAAAACCTGCTTTTCCCTTAAAATAATGATTGCCCACTTGCTACAATACTTGGACAATTTAGTGTAACACTATTATAAACAATTTAAATGAGGTCTGAGTTAAGAGTGGAACCTGTAATAGAGCCAATATTTTCTCATGCCTGCTCTATATCTTGCTTTCCAGAGAGAGTCTGCCTTTTGTAAGCACAGCCTTCATAGCCACACTGAAAATACTAATTTCAGTCTCCTCTGTAGTGTGAGATTGGAGTTAGGCACATGAGAACAGGCTTTATTGGTCAGACTTGCCTCCAGAAAGGAAATCTTGTAACCATTGTAACCATTCATCTTTTCTCTTTCCGGAAGAAAAGCATTTAAAGTTCCCATGCTGTGACTGTGACAATCACTCCTCACGCCTCGCCTTCTTAATCTCTGACACACAGATTGACTGCAACACATTCCCTGCACAGCTCCTCAATATGCTTCTGGCTCCCGACTATTTCTGAGGAGAGCACTACCAGGTTACTGCACTACAACCAGGCCTGTATCTTTTGGAGAGAAATCCAGGCTCAAGGAAGGTTGAGTTTACCAAGGCACTGGGCTGGCACTGTGGTTCCTGTCCATCGACTGTCCTATTTAGCATGAAGGCATACCCATCATGTAACTGCACATATATTCATATATGTGAATATATGAATATATGTGCAGTTACATGATGGGTATGTAACTGTCTGTGGCTGTAGAACACCACAGGCCTTTGCTACAGCTTTCCTACCTGGTCAAATAATTGCATTCTTTTACATCAGCATTCAGATAAGTCAGAAAGCTTTGTCAAGCAGGGGGTAGAACTCAAAAAGAGTAAGTCAAACTTGAAAAGAGCTTTAAAATATACTTTGGGGTTTTTTACTCTTTGGAATGCAAGTGTGCTGAATTGTTGTCAGGCGTAAATTGGTATAATTTGAGTACAAAGAAATGCAAGCAAGTTTGTTGACTCATTGCAGTTGTGAGACAAGCAATAATTTTAGTTAGATTGTAATGCAAATAAAATGTCATGTTGTGTCACCCTGCTTCTCCCCTGGCAAATTCATTAGCTGATTATTCAAAAGGGATAAATAATTCCTTATATTTGCATTCCTTTTTGACAAGTGATATGAACTTTTCCTTCACATGAACAAAAAATGAAACTGACTAATAATGAAATCACTGAGCATACTTAAACATGAAAAGAACCTTTAAAACCAGAATGTAAGTGTGGGTTCTGCACACAAAACAATATGGATTTTCTATCAGAATAACAGATGAACAAAATATGAACAAAATATGAATTTTCTTTTGTCTTTATATAGGTTTTCCTGTGCATATTTCTGTCCACAGAGGCCTATTTCTATCCAGGAGAAGGGGGTGGAGAGCTGTAGTTTTGCTTTGATTCACACACTCATTGTGTCTTGAAGAGTGGGTGATGTGACAGTATCCTCCAGGAGAAAAGGCAGAATTCAGGACATCTGTAGTAGAATGTTTTTTATACATTCTAGAATGCAATTGAGCTCATACTCCATATGTAATTATTTAATCTAAAGAGAGCGTTATGTCTATAATCTCTCTCCCCCCTTTCTGAAGAGAGTTACTGAATAAAGACTGGGAATTGAAAACAAAATTAAGTGCCTCATACTCACAGACCCTTTCATAATCATAAATTTTATTATATATGGCCAAATATTTAAATATATCTTCAGTCCAAGCAATTTTTAAACAGTAGAAAGGCTACCCCAAAGAGACTCAGTGGTTATCACCATTTAGGTAGAGTCATCAGGCAATTTGATTTATTTTGTTTTCTGTTATATTTTCAGATATATTTCAGACATATGGCCCTTTTTGTTTGGAGTCTAATCCATACTTCATTAAATCTGATAAACTTGCACTTGAATGGTTCTGGACATTTTTTGCATAGATGTATGTTGTAGCCTGAATAGCTGCTAGTAAAGTCCAAGGTAAAGAAACAAAAAGGGCCTTTGCATAGTATCCACAGATGTTTAATTCAGCCATGAGGTGAGATGTTCAGGTCCCAGGCACACACATGCAGGGTCCAGCTCTCTCTCTCTGAGGGGCCGAGGGGCTGACCCTGGTCTCGGGGCAGTCAGTACAAAGATAAGGGCCAATCGGGGAATAGGGAAGGAGTGGCTCAGGGACACAGGAACAGACATAGGAACCGGGGAAGGAGCCAATGGGGTCTTATTGGCTTTTTGAGGGAAGCTTCAACCCAGGGGATGCCCCCCAAGTTCTCCATGGGTGTGCATGGACATCAGTGGGATGTAAGAAAGAGGACTCTAAAAGCCGCTTTGGGTCATTAAGTACAGACTTTTACTGTCACATCTGAGCACATCTTAGAATCCTGTTCATCAGCTTATCAAAGTGTGATTTAAACCCAAACTTACTTGTTCTCCTGCACCTACAGAATCTAAATTTGACTCTTTTGAAGGTCAGAGAGTAGGAACTGGAAAATCTGTCCTTTTATCTCATGTGAAAATTATGCTACACATAAAATCACTCTTAGAATATATATGTTTCCACAGATAGATATTTAAGATTTGCTTAAGAATTTTTTAAATGAATTTATAAAATGTGGTGGATTTTTTTTTAATTTTTGGGATTTAACACTTTTTTCTAACATGGAATTAACAGTGGCGTTTTCTTTCCCTGTGCTGACCTCGAATTCACTGATACACCTTCCCTCACAGCAATTTAAAGCACTGCCAACAAAAGATGCTTTGTCATGTGTTGACTCTATCAAGCTTTTAACTAGTTTCTCCTCAGGTGTCCATTGAAGATGAAGAAGGTTTTGAACAAATGTGTCTTGGGGCCTGTTTGTTAGCTAATTTTTCATCTGGGTTTCCAGCTGTACCAGCAACCAGCAAGGAAAAAAGAAGGTGATTTTCAAGACAAATTCTCACTAAAACAGAATAAGCAATGCAGTGTTTGGTACTTGTCTTTTGAGATAGATTACTTTGACCAGTTATCTTCACTTGTTGCTTTGTTATCTCTACATTTGTGTAAGTCACCAGCAGTACAAAATTTGTCTCGAAATACAAGCAGAGATCTTTTAAGCACGTTTTTTTTGTACTTCCTAAAAATTGAAGTCAAGATTGCTACTCCTGTAATAGGGAATTCTAATTTTGAAACAGCTGTGGGACCAAAGTCATTCATAACATTGTCAGTGTCTAATAAACTTACAAGTAGTTATGGTTCATTATGACATAATAAAGTAATCAAATAATCTGTCTCCCATGCTGCCAGTGAGTGGCTGAACAAGCTGGGGAGAGCATGGCTAGCAGAGGTCATCCAAACTGGCCAAGAGACATTCCATACCATACCAGAATGCCATACTCAGTAAGAAAGTGAGGTCCTGGTTGCTACCTGAGGACACTCTAGGCATCATCTGGCACACAGTGAGCAAATGTATTGGCCATTAATTTGACTTCTTGGTTTTTAGTTCCTGTCTTTTATATGAATTTATTACTCTTCATTATTATCATGATGTGGATTTTTGGTTGTTTCACTTTTTCCAATTCTCCTCCCTATCCAGTGTTGGTTGGCAAAGGGAAGGGAATGAGTGAGCAGCTGCACCATAATTGGTGCCCATTTGGTCTTTACCACACCTATTAATGCCTCTGGGTGCTGCTCTTTCTCAGTATTATCAAATCAACATTTTCTTACAGTGCCTACTAGACACTGTAAGAAAGAATTCTGGCTGAATAATTCCTGCAAATCACCCACAAATGACTAAAGACCAGGAAAGACGTAATATGAGGAGTTTAAGTGGTAGGTGTTAAAATATTTACCCTTCTGCTTTGCAGTATTGTGTGTATGGGTTTTCTAACATGCATCCTCAGATGTCTGAGTTTTCTCTTTTTCCCTGAAAGTCTTCAGAGGTTTCTTCTTTGCTGTTTATTATAATGTGGATATCTTTGTGTAGGGTAGTCAATTAATTTGGCCTTCCTGTTCTTTCAGCTCAGATTTCCAAAATGCCTAGTGGCTTTACCAAGAGTGAAGATATTTAATTTTTTTCCTTTTTTTCTTTTAAATGTTTAGCTTTTTATGTGAATATTAGGAATGTGGTGTTTAGTAATCATCCTATATCTAAAAATTCTAATCAGCTGTATTGCATGAGGCTATTAAGCATGTTGTTTTCTTCATGATGTTAGACTTCCATCAAAATCATGAGTCTTAAAATAACAAGATCTCACTCTGTCCAGGATAGAAATTGGATATGTAGGAAATTTTTCACTGGTGCTTATCAAGCTGCATGTAATCTGGACAGTTTGTGTGGCTGATTTCTCTCCTGGGCTACCTACAGCACATATCACAAAGGCTAAAATTTGGCTTTGAAAGAAAGCAGTTGCTTCTCAGACTAGCTAGTAGGTAACTTCTCCTAATATTTTGACTTTAATAAGCTGTATGCGTCATGGTCTTGTGAGTTTTGCTTTTTTTTTCAAAAAAAAACCCCAACCAACCAACAAAAAAAAACCCAAACAATACCAAACCCACAAAAAACCCCACAAGTGAGATTTTTTGCACATCCAAAACCAAGTAAGAAAAGGAGAAGTGTGGAGAGCTTTGTGGACAGTTGGCTAGCTGAGAAAGGTCATGTTGACATAATACCGAGGGTTAAGTTAGAAGGGGACAAGTCTAGGATTCAGCAGTCAGTGTCCAACCACTGACAAGGACATTGTGTCCTTGGTGCAACAACTGGATAGAGGAGAAGATCTTTTGCCAGAAATATGAGGATAGTTTCAGCAGAATAACCACAAGAATGTAGAAGTAGTAACAACATAACCATAAGAATATAGAAGTAGGCGTGGTTGACTGATAAGTAATTAACCAATAATGAGCTCAGCTTTGCAATATGTATAAGCTTCATTAACACCAATATAAAATATGTGTGAACTATCAATAAAGTTTGAGACTTGCTGACCACGCATATTGTGTGCCACATTTCTTCCGCCGATCCGACAAATGGTGACCCTGCGATGAGATACCGGCAACGGCAACCATGGTGGATCGGTGTAGGAGTTCAGGTCCTATCGCAGCAAGGACAGCGAATAAGCACCGCTGAAAAAGGGAAGATGCTGTGCCCTGGGTGACCTCATCAGAGAGCCCGGCCGATATGTGCTGCCGAGACCTTGTAGGGCTGCAACAGCACCGACGTTTTTAAAATGGATAGAGAAAGGCAAGCAGCATATGATTTATTTACTTGCTTTTTACAAAAGCTTCAAGTTAAGGGCATAGATTTGCAGAAAGAGCTTCCTGGGTTGTTAGCTTATGGGTATGAAGAGGGAGTTTTTCAAAATCCTCACACAGTACATGAGTTAACGGAGTGGCGTAAATTTGGGGACAAGCTGTGAGAGGCAGTCATAGATGATGACAAAACTGCAAAAAAGTTGGGAAAGCTGTGGCGAGCTGTGCATGATGAGTTATTACAATATCAGGCAGAAAAGAAGGCTGCTCAGCAAGCTAGCACGGTGCATGAAAAGAATAAGGGTTATGGGGACTGGTTTAATTGTCCGGTACCCCCTGCCACATCTACAGTCATTTTGCCACCAACATCGGCTCCTGCTTTGAGCAGCAGCTCACCCCCTGCGTGTGCTACAACAGCACCGTCCTCACCGCCTGTGTCAAACACTCCATCTCCTCCTCCTAGTAATGAGCCGATCCCTGGGTCAGAAAGTGAGGGGGCCATTGCACGGGGGCCATTGCACGGGGGCGAAGGGAGGCATGGGCAGCGATAGCAAAAGATATCATGGATACGGGGGATGAGGAGGCTATAAAAGCAGCTATGGATGTTGCTTGTCTGGTGATATATTCACCCGTGGCAGGGGGTGGGTTTCAAGCAACAATAACTCTAGACTGGAAGTTGTCGCAATTACGGTCCACAGTTAGTCAATTTAGGGTAACCAGTGAGCCCACAAAACAAATGATTGATTATATCTGGGAGACTCAGGTTTTGCTGCTGGCTAATTGCAGAAGAATAGCAAAGCTTATCTTCACTCAGCATCAGCAGCTCTTGTTTAATGCACACTGGCAGTCACTCTGTCAGGAATGTGTAGCAGTAGCACAGCAGCCAGGTGACCGTTACATGGAATAACCCTAGAGGGGTTAATGGGTCTAGGGCCTTTTCTTTGGACAGAAGCACAAGCGTTCATCGGTCCTGATAAGTGTCGGGAGGCTATGCGCCTGGTGCAGTTGGCTATAGATAAGATAAAAGAGGCAGAGGAGATTCCCTCTTATATGAGAATAAAGCAAGGAAGAGATGAGTCATTTAGATCTTTTATAGATAAGGTAGCCAATGCTATTGAGCGGGCAGGAGTCCCTGATTTCATGAAGGGTACTTTGTTAAAACAATGTGCACTCCAAAACAGTAATCAGGCTACAAAGAATGTATTAAATACCCTAGGAGCTAATTGGTCTATAGAAGAAGCTTTAGAACCATTGGCGAATGTGCCCGTAGGGAATCAAGCAATGTTAGTAGATGCTAACTGGGAACAGCATTACAAAAACAGGCAGAAACCTCACAGAGTCAGGTGTTAGTTGCTCTTGCCCCCCTACAAGCAGCGGCAACAATTACTCCACAGGCTCCATCTACTGGCCAATTCAAATGTTACCAGTGTGGAGGTATAGGACACACACGACAGGCTTGTCCAGCAGCCAGTGTCTGGTGCAAAAATTGTCACTTGGATACCCACAACACCGGAGCTTGCTGACGCCTCACAGGAAACAGGAAAGCCAGCGCGTCCACCAGCAGCCGCGCCCAGACACAAGTAGCTGCTGTCAACACCTCAGCCCAGCTTCCCTTCAACCAGCCACCGCCGGGAGCCTCAGATTGGACGTGGCAGCCTCAGCAGCAGTAACCTTGATGACCACCCAACCGGAAAAGGTTCCGACTGGAATAAAGGGACCAATCATCATTGATGGATTACCTATGGGAGCTTTACTTCTAGGACGATCATCAGCCACCATGATAAGATTAGTTTTACCTGGGGTAATAGACGCTGATTATACGGGAGAAATTTCTGTTATAGTGCATACTCTTTTTCCGCCTATACAAATCGAGAAAGGACAAAAGATAGCTCAATTGGTTCCATTGGAACAAATGGCTAAAACTTTACCCCCTCGTCAATCACGGTCGAGAGGAGAGCAAAGATTTAGTTCCACTGGAGGACTTACTTTATTAACAATGAACCTGAATGATCGACCAAAGTGCACTGTAATAATGGAGTATCGGGGTGAGAAGCAAACCTTAGAAAGATTATTGGATACTGGCGCAGACTCCACCATTATTAGTCCAGACTTCTGGCCCCACAACTGGCCATTACAGCCAACCACAGTGACAGTTACAAGGTTGGAGGCCTAACACTTGCAAGAAAGTCACCCATGTTATCTGTAACTATTGATGGAAAAACTTTGTGGAGTGTTTTCTCAATTGTACCTTTGCCCCCTACTGTGCAGTGCCTTATTGGTCGGGACATTTTGGCTCAAATAGGGGTGGTGCTGACAAATAAGCACCCTTTAGGTTAATGGCCATTGCGTGGACTTTCCCAATCCCATTAACTTGGACCACGGACATTCCAGTGTGGGTTAAGCAATGGCTGTTAAAAAGGGAAAGTCTGGAAAAAGTTCATATACTAGTACATGAACAATATAAGCAAGGTCATTTACAGTTGTCAACATGTTCATGGCATACCCCTATCTTTGTTATTAAAAAAAAGTCAGGGAAGTATCGCTTGCTACATGATTTGCGGGCTGTAAATGAACAAATGGAGCCTATGGGAGCATTGCAACCAGGATTACCTAATCCGGCTATGTTGCCAAGGGACTGGCCACTTTTGATTGTTGATCTTAAGGACTGTTTTTTTACTATTGCTTTTCACCCTCGAGACAGTCAGAGGTTTGCCTTCACCTTACCGGTGTTAAATAGGGAAGAGCCAGACAAGAGATTTGAGTGGACGGCTCTTCTGCAGGGAATGCGCAACAGCGCCACCTCGTGTCAACTGTATGTTGACAATGCTTTACAACCTTTGCAGCAAGCCTGGCCTGAAACAATCATTTATCATTATATGGATGATATTTTATTTGCGCAGCCACAACCTTTTACAGGTCAACAAATTAAAAAAATACATGATGCTCTGAAACTACATGGATTGGCTCTAGCTCCTGAAAAAATTCAGTTATCTGCACCTTGGAAATATTTAGGATGGACGCTTACCGATCAAATTGTTACCCCCCAGAAATTGCAATTAAATATTAAAATACATACATTGCATGATGCTCAAAAGTTACTTGGTGATCTACAATGGCACCATCAGATTCTCCAGGCTTCTGAGTTAGATACTTTACAAACATTGGAGCTATTGGCTGTTGTATGGGCCATGATGCACTTTTCTGGGCCTCTCAACATAGTGACAGATTCTTTGTATGTTGCAAGAGTATGTGAGTGAATAGAAGATGCCTCTATAAAAGAAATTCAAAACAAGAGGTTACATGAGCTGTTTATACAGTTGCAGAAGGCAATTAAGCTGAGGAAGCAGTCTTTCTCTGTTATCCATATCAGAAGTCACAAGTGAGATATTGGTCTAGGAGAAGGTAACGCATGAGCAGATAAGCTAGTCTCAATCACACAAGCAACTCCAATTCCCAGGCAGACTTTAGCCAGAGAGGCACATTCCATGTTCCACCAAAATGCAAAAGGCCTCCATAGAGAATTTCAGATATCTATGGAGGAGGCACGGGCAATAGTCAAAGCCTGTCCCATATGTAGTCATCATAATGGGGGCTGCAAGATAGGTCTAGGAGTTAACCCAAGAGGGCTGAACACAAATGAGACCTGACAAATGGATGTCACACATGTTGCTGAGTTTGGAAGGATGAAGTATGTGCATGTTACTATAGATACTTATAGTAATTTTATATGAGCCACAGCACAGACTGGTGAGAAAGCAAAGCAGGTAGAAAGACATCTCAGTAGTTGTTTTGCAGTAATGGGAGTGCCACAGCGCATCAAGACAGATAACGGGCCTGCTTACTGTAGCAAAGGAATAAAGCAATTCATGCAAGTATGGGGGATAGAACACGTTACAGGCATCCCTAATTCTCCTACAGGGCAAGCGATCGTAGAGAGAGCAAATGGTACCTTGAAAAGATATCTGGGTAAATACACAGACATCAGAGAGCTGCAAGAGAGATTGTTAAGGTGTTTATTTGTCTTAAATCACTTGTGTTTTTTTAGGGAAAGTAAAGTTCCTGCTGTAATTCACCACTATGTACAGGAAAAAGATGATGTGAAGCAAGATGTATAGGTAAGATACAGAGATCCTAAAACAGGACAATGGCAAGGTCCTGCTAAAGTGTTATATTGAGGCCGCAGATATCTTTGTGTTTCTACCCCTACAGGATCTTTGTGGATACCTGCTAAATAGACCCAAGCAGCTGCATTTGATGAACACCTCAATCAACTGAGCGAAGAAGATCGTCGGTGAGTGGAGACGAGGCTGTTGATCATCCTTTGACCAATACTTCTTAAACTGAAAGGACAGTGTAGTTTTGCCATAGACCAAGTGGTTGATTGGTGCAAATCTGTAAATAAGCTTGCTTTCGGCGCTTTCTACATTTGAATTTAGAGGGCCTAGGATTTTAGCTTGTATTAAGTGTCAAAATAGACATTGTGCTGCATGGATACTGCTTTTTTGCGGGGGTTGTCAGGAAACTAAGTGGGTGCATCAGTCCCAATTACCTGAGTTGTAGTGCAGGAGCTGTGATTTCTATTGGCAGTTCAACTCCTAGCAAAGAGAACTTGAGGCATTTACAGGGTTACCTGGCCTCCAAGGATTACAATTGTATGAATCCCCAGAACAGAAAATTCTTGCATAGTTTAGGTAAGAAACCCAGCACTTAGTCAAAGGCGCTTTAAGGCAATCTCAGTCGTGTATTTTACAGTCTAAGTGTGGTCAGGGTATTCCCCTGTCACAGTCAAGTATAAGTCAGATTTCAGGAGATCAAGATCCCAACGGAGCGTGAGATGATTGTTTGAGAGACCTAAAGAAGTTAAATCTGGGCAGATCAAGAGGGAAAAAGAGAAAAGGAAAGAAGAGCTATTCTTAACGATTTGTGAGAAACATGCTTATTTCCCAAATGTCTAAGTAGTTCAAAGCAGTGCCTGGAAAGATCAGAGTGAGGTGGCAGCCTTATGCTATTACTTTACTAATCTTTGCCCTTTTTGTGGACAGTGCAGACCATCAAGTATAAGCCCCACTTCAGCCCAAGACTAACATCCTAGTCACCCTGGCAAACTTAACTAACCAGGAAGCTATTTGCCTGTCATTATCTTCTCCCAGTAATCCATTTACAACCTGTTTGGTTAGGTTACCAGCGGATCCCTGACCATGCCCCTCACATGTACCCACCTGTAAGACCAACAATGCTAGGGCAAGTGTAGATAATTGAGACCAGTGGGTTTCCTTTTTTCCCATAGCACCACAGGAACCCCAGGAATTGGAGCTGTTAGGTTCAGTGATGGCAGATGCATGTCTTAATTTCAACCATAGAAGCCAGCTGCCAGCCAAGAACCATTCCAAGATTGTAACTTCCAGCATAGCTGTCTACCGTAATGCAACAGCCTGGTGCAATTATACCACAAAGAAAATATCAATCTCATCAAATGACCCTATTCAATTGCCAGCAAAATACTTCCTAATATGTGGGGACCGTGCTTGGCCCGGTATCCCATCAATGCTGCACAGAGGACCATGTAGACAGCTGTCCAATTAGACAGCTGTGTCTACTTACACCCAACACGTCCATGATACTAAACATGAGCTGCCGCCATCGTTGAAATAAATGAATGGCTCATGCATTTGCTGCAGACGGCAAGGATGATGTAAAATTCTGGTCCCCAGAAGCCATAATTGCAGCATCTTTCCTGGCTCCAGGGGTATCAGCCACAGGTGCTCATGCTATTTTAAATAAGTTGAGATGTTGGCTTGCTAAGCAAACCAATGCCACCTCTTTAGCACTTTCTAGTCTTTTGCTTGATGTTGATTCTATTTGACATGCAACGCTTCAAAATAGAGCTGCAATTGATTTCCTTTTACTTGCACAAAGCCATGGTTGTGAAGAATTTGAGGGCATGTGTTGCATGAATCTTTCTGATCATCCACGGTCTGGAAACTTACAGGTAGAATCAGGCTTTGGTATTGATGGATGGCTCAAATCTTTAGGCCTGGGATCATGGTTATGCTCTATTGTTAAGGTCAGCATTATAGTGGGCATTATAGCTTTGTTACTAGTATTAATTTTGCCGTGCTTTTGCATATGCCTACAGAACATGGTGCAAAAGATGATATCTGCTGCATTTAACCAGACCATGCTTGTTCAACAGAAAAACGGGGGAAATGTGGAGAGCTTTGTGGAGGAGAGCTTTGTGGACAGTTGGCTAGCTGAGAAAGGTCATGTTGACATAATACCGAGGGTTAAGTTAGAAGGGGACAAGTCTAGGATTCAGCAGTCAGTGTCCAACCACTGACAAGGACATTGTGTCCTTGGTGCAACAACTGGATAGAGGAGAGGATCTTTTGCCAGAAATATGAGGATAGTTTCAGCAGAATAACCACAAGAATGTAGAAGTAGTAACAACATAACCATAAGAATATAGAAGTAGGCGTGGTTGACTGATAAGTAATTAACCAATAATGAGCTCAGCTTTGCAATATGTATAAGCTTCATTAACACCAATATAAAATATGTGTGAACTATCAATAAAGTTTGAGACTTGCTGATCACGCATATTGTGTGCTGCATTTCTTCCGCCGATTTCCCACAGAGAAGCAAACCACTTTCAAAGATGTTGTATCACAAAGCTGTTAGAAAATATTTTTTTCAATTGGCGATCTTCTATTGTGAAGCAACAATATCTCTTTTGATGTCAAGAAATGGTAAAGAAGAGACTATATTATTCTAGCTTTTAGTGGAGTGTTGCACTGTGTTTTGTTATTAGGTTGGTTTGTTCCACTCCCCCTATGTCTGAAAATGGTTCTGCTCCAGTTCTCCCTTCCCGCCTTTGGAGCTGTCTGTCTCCCTGGCTCCACCTCAGTTGACAATGTATCCCCTAAACTCCGCCCCGATTTCCCTGGAAACCCTTGTATCTTTTCTTCTGACCCCTCCCCAGTACCCTGCCAATCACTTTCCATCCCCACCCTTACTGCTAGAATGTTCCAGCAGGGGAGTTTGATGGTTGGCTGAGGAACCGGGGCCCCTCCCCAGAATGTTTCCCGTTGGTGTTGCTCAGGTGTCAATCCCTTGGACCCCACTCCCCACTGTACCCCCATTCGTCCAATGGCTGGCACCTCCCTTGTTCTCCCTACCCTTTAAAACCTGCTGTTATCCCCTCCTCCTTGTCTCCTCCTGCTGGTCCCCCTGGGATTCATTAAAGCCTGGATTAAGCCTCAGCTGGAGTCCGCCCTCTTCTTTCCGCTGGCTGCAGCTTTTACCAGATTCCGTCCTGCACAAGGCGTGCCTACAACCACAGGCTGGGCATTGCCTTAGGCGCTATCCCGAAGCCAGCTATCGGGAGAAGTGCCCCCTTGTACTGCTAGCAGTGCTGGTAGCTAGCCGGACATTGACAATTCAGCCGCACTGCTGCAGAGAGAGGGTCCCTTTGGGGACAAATTAGTTAAAAAGACAGGGAAAAGAGAGACTTACCAATCCCGGCGAGGGCCAAAAGAAATCCAGGGGCAGTGGCTTCTGCTGGAGGGACGACTCCTCGGGCACAAGGAGCTGAAGTCCCCAGTCCCCTGGAGTGCCACCCACCAAAAAGGGGTCTGCTCCCACAGGGGTAGTCCGGCGGCCAGTGGCATTAAAAATTCCGTCTGCAAGGTCCGGCGATGTCCTCAGGCCCCATGTTGGGCGCCAGGAACTGCAGCAGTGCGGCTGAATTCTCAACGTCTGGCTAGCTACCAGCACTGCTAGCAGCACGATGGGGCACTTCTCCCGATAGCTGGCTTCGGGATAGCACCTAAGGCAATGCCCAGCTTGCGGCTGTAGGCACGCCTTGTGCGGGACGGAATCTAGGAAAAGCTGCAGCCAGCGGAAAGAAGAGGGCGGACTCCAGTGGAGACAGTTTCAGATTGAATTAATGCGTACACAGATAACGCAGCATGCTTCTTTCTTGACAGACAATGAAAATGGGTGAAAATAAGAAGAAATTTGAGAAACAGTTCAGAAATGAATCAACTATTTAAAACTAAATATGTGCCTATGTACTTCTGCTAGGCAGGGAAATATATTCTTTTGCCAGTAATCTAACTGTTGCTTTTCTAATACTTTGTAGCCTTTTGAATGGCTCAGATTATGGTTCATAACACCCTAAATTAAAAATAATAGCAAAAGATATGTTTTACAGGTCAAAGGTAATTATTGCAGTCTGCTTTTTCTAGTTTTAACTATTGAGAATGGAAATCCCATATAAAGATAATAAAGGTTCTGTATAATTTTCAAGAGTGATATAAATTGTATAATCAATTCAATAAAAAGATGTTTGTAATAAATTTATTTAATAAACTGAATGAAAAATAGTTTGAATTTTCCTGTATGGTACATTTGTGCTTTCTCTGGACTTGCAGATTCTGGCAGTGAAATTCATTTATATGTAGGTGACAAATTATGTATTCCTGTTATTGATTTGATAGTTATATCGTGCTGTAGAGTTCCTGATGCTTGCCTCTCTGATGGCTTTTATGGAAGCATTACTGCTGTTACTGTGTGTGACACACCTGCAAGCATAGGGCTGGGAGAAACTGATGGTTTTACAATGCCAGTCCTCTCTGCTATTCACAGAGTCCAAGCTGAAACGAATATGCTTTTTTAAGACTGTCACCTAGGGACCCTACACTGAAGACATACTTTTACCTCTGTGTAAAGATCCAATGGAGTGCATTATAATTCCTAACAAATGTGTGGCACACATTCCTTGCTTTTTTTCTTAATCTTATTATCTTGAAATATCAAAACCTCTTGCAGAGATGTCAAGAAATGTGTAAGTCAGAGTTTTGTAACGAACATTTCAGTAGATTTAATGGCACACATGATAAGTTTTGAAAACCACCTGAACTCTATTTAAATTATATAAACAATATGCTAATATAAAATCATTTACTCAATTTTTTAATAATTTAGCCATAATCCAATATATATCATGGAATGAGTTGCAGAAAACAATATTCACAGAAAATACAACAACATTAATTAATAGGAATAAATGTGTTTCTGCAATTAATCTCACTTCCCCTAGTTTGGGGCCTTGACAAGTTCAGCCTAGTATTATTCTCTCTCCACTCTGATTATATTCTTGTCATAAAAAGCACATCAATACTTAAACAATTTATTAAGAAGAAAAAAAATCTGAAACCTAGACAGATATCCTTTCTTAATAGGTTTCTCATATCTGTCGCAGTGTAGCCAAGAAAGTACAGAGAGCCATTTAAAACTGGTCAAGTCCATAAAAGAAGTTTTGGTGGGCTGACCTCTACTTGCAGCCAGACAGCCATGCAGCCAGTCTTGTAGTCCTCCTGCTCCCCAGACTGCTGGGAGAAAATAAGATGGAAAAGCCCACGGGTCAAAATAAAGACAGGCAGATCATTCAGCAATTACCATCATGGACAAAACAGACTCAACTTATGAAAAATTTATTTTACTGCCACTTAAAATAGAGTTGAATTGTGAAAAGCAAAAACCGACAAAAAACTGCTCCCTAAACCCCGTTTGTCTCAGGGTGATGATTGTGGTACTTTACTGGTAATAATGTGAAATATGAAAAGTTTTTAAAGCTTTTTTAAACTCTACCTGTTTCCTGTCAGTAACATTCTAATAAGAAAACCCATTCAATTCACTGCTTCATTCACAGCTTCTCAAGGAACAGGGGTTGTGGTCAGGCCACAATCAGTTGTCTCTTTTGCCTTGTCCCCCTCACACTTTGTTACTACAGTTCACTGTGTTTGATCTATTTGTCTTCATTAGCCAAGGACACTAGGTGATGATTAACTGTGCAGTTGTACTTTAGGGTAATGGATAACTGATAATCAGTATCTTTACTGCTCATGATGGCATCCAGTAGTTCATCATGCAAGTATTGACTACAAATACCTCTTTAATGATTTCTAGTTTGTTTTGAAACAACTGGACTTAAAATAATATTTTGTGTTTCAGTGACACTGTTTGCACCAATATAACTGTAAGTATATTGTTATTTGACAAAAACTTCATTTTCAAAGGTTTTCAAAGGTTTGTAAGTTAGTCATGAACACAACATCTAAGGAATTTTAGTATTCATATCCTGAATGTAGTAAAAGAAAATTTTCCTCAAGAAAAGGGCAACATGTTCATTAAAGATTTTAAAACGTGCTAAATCATTACTAAAATTTTGTATGTGTCATAGCTTGGTGCTGGCACAGTGCCAGTGCACACATGAAAAAATATTTTTCTCAAATGGCTGCTGTGAGATGTGACCAGAAACAGAGCAGAGCAGGCTCAAGCTTAGAAATAAAGAAAAAAAAACTTTATTAACCTACACTAAAATTAAAGGAACACAAAAATTCAGAATGAAAACCTTCCAAAACATTCCTCCTCTCCCCACCCTATTTCCACCAAAGCACATTGAGACAAAACCTTGCATTGTAAGTCGTTACCACCTCTCAGATAATCAATTCTCAGTTCATCACAGGAGAAAGGAATCTCTCTTGTACCATAGTCTTCCACAGGAAACACAGTTGAAACCTCTTATGTTTCCATGTCACACACAGCACCACCTGAGAAAATCTACCATCATGACATCCTCCTTCCATGTACAGTGCTTTCACCACTGCACATGGACCAAAACTGCTTATAGGGTTCCTTTTAGGGATGCTTTGCCAAGTACCAAGAAAACCAGAACTTCTCATTTTGGGACAACAGTCTCCCCCCATTTTCACCTCCCGTAGAGCCAAGGATCTTGAGAACAGAGATCTTCTTCCCTGAAGACAGAGGGCACCACGACACCCTCCTCATCTTTCTGTTCACTTCACTCCTGCACATGGTGTCACTGCAGCAGGTCACTCTCACTCCTGCACTGGCAGCCACGGCAGCGGGTCACCCTCTTGGCTCAAGCCATTGCATCTCCCTAAGTGCAGTCTCTGTCTTACAGGAAAATTGGTTCAGTCTATGGCTATACAAGAAAAAGTCCAGCCAAGGCCATTCTATAATCTCTTCCCACCTAGGATCCTTTCCATCTTCTTCTGGTATCTCAGGTCCCAGGCTGTTTCTCTCCTCTTTCAGATCAAGGAGGATTAGTGTTTCGCAGAGTTTTCTTTGTCTAAGAGAGAGCTAAAATCTTGGGCTCTGCTGGCCTCAGGACGGCTTAAGTCTCACCGCAGCCTGCCCGGGACTCCCACGGCTGGCAGCTGCGTGCTGCCAGCACATGATATCAAATTTCAAGGTGGCTCTCTCTCTCTCTCTTTCTCTAAGGGGGCTGCCTCTCTACCCCTCTGTCCTGCAGGGGCCAGCCCGGTTCCATTCCCTTTACCCCGCTTCTCTTCCGGGGCTGCTGACCTACCTCAGCCTACGCCGTATGGCTTCCCCTCCCCCACCCAGCCTGTAGCCCTGAACCCTTCACTGACTAGAACAAAAGGCTTCTCGACGGCGCTCTCTGCTTTTAACGCTCTGTGTTCTCAGAGGCGTGTCCATGTCTTTAGTGGTTACACCAGGTGTCAATATTCAAATCTGACCACTGATTGATTTGGCTATAACTTCCCCAGAAAACTCACTTCCTTGTCAACCTATGGCAATATGTTAAAAAGCAAGACTATATCATATTACAAAGATAACTGAAAAAAGAGTTAAACATGCTTAGCTTGCATTTCAAGAAATTATATCAACATGCAGTTACAAAACAAGCATCCACAATTAATTCTTTTCCCCCCTGACTTGTTCTATGGTTTTCTTACTGCACCAGGGATAGATCCTCAGCAGCTGTAAACTGTCTAATCTCCAATTTCAAGAGATCTGTGAAAGCTTGTAGTAGTGAGGATATGCTGCTGCTCTGTTTCTACATATTTGTGTCTTTCCTAATGTACTCCACAGTCTCAAAGAGAATAGAGAGGAAATGCTAAGCCTTCCAGCTCACTGGAAACTCACTTTCAAACTGGCATCACTGGCAATTTTTTTAGAAATGCTTTGTCATCAAATAAGCATTATGTATAGCTCCTGGCACTTCAAACCATATTTTTCCACTGATGATGAGATATATTTCTAAATGTTTGCCTTGTTTTCTACACCATTTGTGTCTGAAAACAAATAGCAAAATATGGTAGTATATAGTGTGAGATACCTGCAAAAACTCAATGAAGTCCCAGACAGCACTCTGGGTTCCCATCTTTACGAGTGTATGTTAAGACATTTGTGCAATTTAAAGGAAAGAACAGTTAGATAGAACTGTGCATAAGAACTAGGAAAAAGAGAAAATACAGACTCTGTGATTGTGGTGCAGAAGTTAAGAGACATCAGGCTATGAGGATGATGGTAGACTTCCATGAAATACCACTAAAAATTCCAGGCCACTTTGACAGCTATAGAAAACATAACATGGGAACTCTGTATGTAACTCTGAATGTGAAGAAGTTCAAAAAAAGGAAAAAGAGTAAAGGTATGACATTAAGAGTGACATTGTTACATTACACTTCAGCCTAAGGACTGAAAAACCCCAGCCCAAACCCAAAAAGACTGTGTTTTTTCTGCCTTGCATACTGTAGACATGATTTCTTATTTTTGAGTTTTCTTTCATTTGGAAAGCATTATACTAATGGTCACATGAAAAAGCAGAAAAAAAAGTTGAACTTATAGGACACTACTTGGTCAACGGGGTAAATAAGGATTTAGATCCTATTTTGAAAAATAGGATCTAAATCCTGATTTTATTCCTTATATACATATTTACTCTGGACAGTATAATGGTTTGAGGCAAAAAAAAGCCTCTCTATGTTCTACCAGCTATATATACATTTTTGTCACTTTTAAAAGTGCATGAAATGAGTTTTTTTGACTAATAAAAAGGTCTCAAATCTAATGAGTGCATGCAAAAGGAAATATTGTAATGCATTCAAGTGTCAGTAAAACATCATTTGCTGTCACCTACCACAAGATCTCTAATATTTTAATATACCATTGATTTTTTTCACAGTCACTAATCTCAAAAGTCCAGCTTTTATTGTATAGTTTTAGAACTATGTCCCTTTTTGGTAACCTCTGTGTTGCTGTATGAATCTATAAAGTTAATTAACATAGAGGTACTAAGATTTTCAGTATCTTTGATTGTTTCTTTAAATAAATTAGTTGTACATAGAAACAGAGTTAGTCTAAATTCGGGTACCATTTATGGGAATAAGGTTGAAATTCTTTCCTCTAAAAAACAGGTTACTATTATTCCTACTCCCATATCTTTGCCTGAGAGCCCCTTAATTCCAAAATTATAATAATTTGGAGGGAGGGGATTTGCGTTTTCCATTTCAAGGGAGGCTCCTGCCTTCCTTAGCAGACACTTGTCTTTTCAAACCAAAACATTAGATAAATGTTGTCAGTAAAAATTCCAGGATCTTTGTGTGTAATGAACCAAAGAAATAAGAGCCTGGAGAAGAAATCTGGAACATGAAGCCTGTGAGTTTAAATGAAAATATGAGACAAGATGGATGGGTGTTGGGTGAAGTTTTTTGTGTGTCATGGTTGTGTCTATGCAATTGGCTCTGACTGTGCCATTAATGCTTCCTGGTGCTGGCCCATGTTCATCTGGACTAATACAGAATCAGAATGCTTCTTGGCATGAATTCAGCCTGTACCATCCAAAGCCCTCCCCAATACCCTCCCTGGGTATAATTTGGCAGTTAAAATGCTCTCAATTACTAGAATAGATAAGGATGTGCTGCTTTGGCATGCTCCTTCTGGCATGGCTCTACAATCATCCCAGGAGGCTGTCTGGCATTTCCCAGGGCCTTCCAGGTGCACCTTTGGCATCATGCTCTACAAATGCCATTCTTATGAAGGACTGTGATGTAATGTGCAGATTTTTCACAGTTGGAAAGCAAAAAGCAGAGTCATGGTATTGAGGAGGCCAGGAGATGACCACCCTCTTTATAGTCTGCAAGAAACTGAGTGAGAAATGGAATTCAGGTCTGGCTAGATCCTTCTTCTTCATCCATCACTGCCTAGGCCAAGACTGGCTTGCCTCCCTTTCCAAGCCTGATGATCAGACACTTCCTCTAAATAAGACAGGGTACATGTGTGCCTGTACCCCTTTGGGGGGTTGGTATCTTAAACTGGGAAACCTTCCCAAACCCTGCCATGGGGCATGGTTTTATGATGTTATTGTGGTCTGAAAGTCAGTTGTCTGCTAAGGGAGGCAGAAGCCTCCCTTGGAATGAAAAAATGTAAACCCCCTCCCTCCGAATTATTATAATTTTGAAATTAAGGGGCTCTCAGACAAAGACATGAGAATAGGGATAACAGTTCTTTACTAGTATGTATAACAAGGCAAACAAACAACAATGACTATGGCACAGACAACAACCAGAATCAGAAGCCGGTGACGGCGCCCTTCTCCGTCGCAGCCACTTTCCCATTTGGGGCAATTCCGGTCACCGCCGGCAGGGGCGCTGGTTGGTGGCTCCCGCTGAGACGGGAAGGGATGGAAGAGAGGAGAGGCTTCGCTTCACAAACCCCCTGGGGCAGTCGATCCCGGTGCCCCAGCAGGACACCGAGGAGCACCAAGCTGGAACAGCAGGAATCTCGGGCTGGTGGACGAGATGTGGCAGGGACTCCTGAGCCGTGGCTGGAACCGTGGGATGTCTCGGCAGGCCGGGGGTGCGGGGCTAACGCGTAGCGAGAACTCGGAGCAGTGCCAAACAAGCAGCGGGGCGGGGGCAGCGGCAGCTCGGCTCCCAGCAGGGCAGAGAGGGGTGAGCCCGAGATCCCAGGCAGACGGGGATAGATCCCTCTTTTAGTGAGGTGGGTGTTAGAAGGTCCCAGTTCAGTGGCTGCTCTTACAAGCAAAGGCTCACCTCACGGCAGAAGAAACAGCTCTGGGCTGGGCTCTGGCGGCAGCAATGAATTCCCTTCGAAGCCAAGCAGCGGTTCCAACCATCCTCCCCTAAAAGCCAAGAGCGAGGGAGAGCTAGCAGCTGTCCCAGCCCTGCCCCAGTCTCGCAGCACCTCTGCCCCTCTGAGAGAAACCAGAGGAGTGCCACCAGACCTCCTCTCCCCGAGGCCTGGTCACCTCTCCACCGTCTCAAGCTCTCAGCCACCAGTGCTTGCCAGCAACTCAGTGGGAAAAATTCCACAAGTAAAAAGGCACAGAAGTAAAGAAACCCAACCCCCAATGGATGTTTTCTCCTCCAGAGGACTACTCCAGGCCCAGATTTAGAAACTGAGAGATGGTCTTATCCTTTTTCTGCTTTTATCATTAATGCCATGTATCCTTGTGGCACAGTCTGTCTCAATCAGAGTAAAAATTGTGTTCTTTACTCTTAGTCCTATTTTGGAATCTGATCAATGGAGACACTGAATTTCTGGAACAGCCAACATTATGGATTGTAATTTATGAGAGGGAGAGGCTGTTAACAGAGTCTTAAAGAAGTCTCCCTTGGGGACTTTTGCATTGCTGACAGCATCAGATAAGAGAATTTCTTTTAGAAAACATCCACAGGAGGGCCCCATCTCCTGCCTGGGTATGAAGGGGTTTTTCCTATTAAAGGGGATAGCAAAGGAGGCTTGAGTATGCAAGGCATCTAATTGAAAACCAAGAGCAACAAGGACTTTGCAAAGTTACATTTGGATGTATAGCAGCAATATTTGATATGGTGCACCAAACAGAGGTGACAAACCTTGATAAGGCGTGGCACAATCAATTCCACTGATTGATGAATGGAAAAAGATATTTGCTTTTACAAATAAACTTTAGGTTTGCTGATAAATGAAATTAGACATTGAAAGATGAAAGAAACAATGGGGAAGAAAAACCCCTAAATTCCATAAGAATTAAAAATTAAAAGGGAGGGTTATACATTAGAGAGGAAATCTTTGGTATCAGGTGTATTGGGAAGTCTGTACCTCTCAAGTATCTCAGCCAATGGGGAAAGAGAGAAGGGAAATGCGGCTGGGAAATTAGGATGAAAAGAGTCTGCATCCTCTAAAAATTTGAGAGACAGCAGGGGAATGCCCCATGGCCTCTTCCTTTATTCGAATAAAGTAAATGGACTCCTTTGTCTCCTTTTTGGACATAAACCTCTGATGTTTGTGGATTAATTTTCCTAACACCATGTACATAATTTATTAGGTGTAGAAGTGAAAGAGGAGTCTCTCTTCTGAGAAGAAGGGGACATGACTTCAGGAAGAGAAAGGGGCTGCACAGTGGGCATTTCTGGCATTCTGGAGGAGCAAGTGATGAGAAGGTGCCAGCTTTGGTCCTGTCACATCACTTCAGACTCAGTGGGCATCTTGCATGTGATCACTCTCTTTTATATATTGTTGTTAGTAGTATTGTTGATGCTACTGTTTGTTTTCAGTAAATGGTTAACCCGTAAATTCTGCCCCTTGTCTGTGTCACTGAGGGTGTGGGGGAAGGGGAGTGGCTGCATGGGGCTTAATTTCCAGCTTGATTTAAATCACAAAACTGAGTAAAAGGATTGAGGTGTATTTATCATAGATCTGTTTTCAACTGGATTTGTTATTTTGAGAGGAAGTTCAGTAGCATAGATATGGGCTGTTCCACATTATTAGGTTCTTATGACCAGCAGCCATTCTTTCTGTGTATAATTAAAAGTTTTAAGGCCTGGGCTCTTTGTTCTTTTTCTGTCTTAGAAGTCAAGCTCACTGCTGGGCTGCATTGTAAATGTCTCTGTGCTGTTGTTTATGTTTCTGGTAGAAGAATTCACCCTTTGTAACTTTGCAACTTTGCAGAGTGCAGCAGACTGTGATGACCACTGTGGCATTGGGATAGTGGTGTCTGTCCCTTGTACCTACCACTTGAAGTTCTTTTGTGGTTCTTTGCTGGTTATGTTGGTTGTATTTCCTCTAGCATGTAGGGGGTTATAGATACCAGAGCAGTAGGAACTGAGGCCCAGTGTTTGCCACTAATGCAACATAGATAAGTGTGCTGCTGGGATGTCAGAGACAGACTAGGGACTTTATTTGACATAGTTTCTTTAAACAGTTTATTGGGAGGAATTACAGTAGTATGTTTGAGACAGGCAAGTCAGAAGCAGATTGCAGGCTGAAGGGGGAGTGATGGTGAGATGCAGAATCATAGCTTATTGCTGGACTTTAGAAAGCTGATGAAATGAAGTATGAATCCAGCCCAAAAGAGCTCTGAGGCACAGAAAAACAAGGACTTCCATCTTCTTTGTTGTCTACAGAGTAGATTTGGATCAGATGACAATCAAACAGCCTACAGGATTTTCTGATTCACAGTACTTTTATCTTGCTTGGTTCTAATGGTAATACAGAGAATTTAACAGCATTGTTGATCAGAGATTTAAAGTGGTAGGTCTTTACAAAAATGTCAGTGAATATCATAAATGGAAATGAAATGGCATTCATTTCATAATACTAATGGCATTAAAGATAATTAGCAAGTTTGCTGATGATGCTATATTGAGAGGAGCTATTGGCACTCTGAAAGGCAGAGAGGCCCTGCAGAGACACCTTAACAAATCAGGGGGCTAGGCAATCACTAATTGTATGACATGGGAAAGTTCCTCATTCCGTGCCTGGAATAAGGCAACCCAGGATGTATGGACAGACTGGGGAATGAGATGCTGGAAGGCAGTGCCACAGCAAGGGACCTGGGAGTCCTGGTCCCTGGAAAGTTGAATTTGAGTCAGCAGTACCCAGCAGCCAGGAGGGTCAACCCTGTCCTGGGGGGCATCAGGCATAGCATTGCCAGCCAGGCAAGGGAGGGGATTGTCCCACAATTATTAAATATGAAGTGTAAAATTAATTATTAACATTTAAATTATATTCTAGCTGCCAGCAAACAGGGCTTTATATTTCTCTGTGAATTTAATTTTGTTTGTGGTAGGTAATGCTTATTGAGCAAACAATGTGCAGTGAAACTTTCCACATGCATATTTGTAGTAAACTGCTTCATTTGGATGTCCAGTGATTTAGAAAACAGTAATTTTTCCATCAACAAACCAAACTGTATAAATCTATAAATCAGTGATTTTTAAAGTTGTAACCATATTTATATAAAGCAATAGGTGAATTAAGACAGGTGTATTATTTGACTTCATTGGTGATAAAGACATAAGTTTCATAGGCAATACAACTGAAAATGAGGATCAGTGCTTAAGCAAACAAATAGTTGAATAATTACTTTAAAGAATAGAGACATGATAGTGTTTAACATGGAATAGAAGTAATGAGCTTGATGTGACTAAGGATTGTGAGGCCCTGTAACAGGTTGCCTGAAGAAGCTGTGGATGCCCCATCCCTGGAAGTGTTCCAGGCCAGGTTATATGGGTCTTTGAGCATCCTACTGTAGGGGCTGGGTGACTAGGATTAGATGATCTTTAAGGTTCCTTTTAACCCAAACCATTTTATGATTTTATGATTAAGTGCTGGCAGTTTTTAAACATTAAAAATCAGGGTATGTGCTCACCAGATTTCTTTAAATATTTATAGATGGTTATATATAGATATAAAATATATATAATATATGTAATATATGTTACATATATATATGTAATAGATTGTTTTATATATATATATATATGTATGTATGTATGTATACAATCAATATAAATTGACTTATATTTTACCTAAGCAAATAATTCAAGAAGTATAATATGTAAATATACACTTATAAATCTAGCAAATTTATGGGGGCACCTATACATTGTTTAGCTAACATCTGTGTATATTCCAAGTAAATTTACAGTTTCTGTTGGGCTATCCATTGCTACTTAGTTGTTTCCCACAAATATCTGTCCTTTTTTAGTCTTTGAAGCCCAAATTGTATTCCCAGACAAGAAGTCTTATTTATTTCAGGATTACACAAACAGAAATTAATCCCAGTACAGGGTTAGGAGATAACTCTGCAAACTGTTGTAAGAAATGGTGAAGAGTGTATCTACTGAATTTGCCAATGTCATTAGTTGAGGAGTGGCTACAAGCACACTGGAATATAAAGTGAAATTCAAAGTAATTCTGAAAAACTGAGTTCTTCCCTCAAGGAGTCAAGAAGAAACCTTAAATATCAGGAAAAGATGGAACTGCTTGAAGAAGTTTAGCTTAGAGATAAGCAGAATGGTGAATATGAGCTGAAAGTCTTCAAATACTGCAAAGGCTCCTACCAAAGAGTAGATGGCTCCTGCCATCTCTTCTTTTTGATGAGATTGAACAGCAGGAATTAAGACTTTATTAGAAGACTTAAAAGTGGGATTTTTTCCTAACAATAAAAATTGTTAAGGATAAGATAGAAATATCCCACAATTATGAAGTTATGGGATATCCTGTGTTCATGCAGTCTTAGTATTGTGATTTTGAGTGGAGTGTTCTGTGATGCAAATGGCAGTTATTTTCCCCTACCATGATATGTGAAGAAGTGAACACTGGGTAGTGAAATCCTCTCCTACCTCCATTCTTCATAGCTCTTTTACCTTATCTGTCAGCTGTATTGCTAGTTCACATGGTATTCTTCTGCATACTTCTGTGAGCTGTGATGAAATATAAGGAAACATTCCTTTTAGCTGATGTAATCAATCATATGTAGTATATTTGAAAGCATGACCAGAGATAAAATGACAAGCTAATTTTAAGGACTGTATTGTCACCTCCAAGTGCTTGATTGTGGTGGTGGAAATTTTTTCTTTCAAAACCTGTGAACCTTCAGAGCCATAAATTCCTGAAACAGTTACACAGACCTCAGTGAGCTTTAGGAATTATATTAGATTCTTATTTTTGTTAAAATAGCAGGGAAAGTAATGCAGTCTTCCAGATAAGTATGTGGTTTGATTGCCTTAAAAATGTTTAGTTTTCTTGTCATCTTGTGTTCATTGAAGGTGCACAGGGTGGGTTGCTCTAAGGTAAAACACCAGACGTATTGAATTTCTATTACTTTCTTGCAACTTGCCATCATGAAAATGGATATCCTTTTGTTCAGCATGTGAATATTTTCACCTCAGCTTTACATGTTGTCTTTTTTACTGCAGTCATTTTGTTACCTATAACAAGTGAGATTTTTCCCACCTCTGGGCTCTTCAATATCAATATTTATATCATAGGGAAGAGAACAGCATTTTCTCTGATATTTACCAGCATGTCCATTCTGAACTTCTCAGGGAAGTCCAACCTCAGGGAATTAAAAGAAAAGAGAAATCCCTGGAAGTTCAGTGAGCCATTAGAAGTGTCATAAATTTTTTTCGATGCAAAAGTTGTCATATCTTATTGAATCCTAGCCATGTTAGTGTATCCTGCTCATGTACCCTTTCTGAAACAACAAATTTTGTGTGTCAGTGTACTTGGAGTTGGAGAGATACAAGATGTATCTCTAATACGGTGAGATACTTTCTGGCTGTGAAGGTAATTTGAAAAGCACATAGAAATAGCTGACTACTTGTAGTAGAGGGAGACTGTTGCAGTGTGATGTCATGGTTTGCCTCAGATGCATCGGGTTTCTCCCTGTAGATTTCTTCCCCAGGTATGTCAATCATCTCTCCTTTCCCCCACCCTGACCCCTGGTGAGCACTGTGTGTCAGTCCTGGCATTCCAGAAGGGTGTCAAGTGATTGGCAGAGTTCAAAAGATGCCTTGCACCCCTGGAGGACATTGGACCATCCAGGTGTCATTTGTCCCCTGAGACTTCTCCCCCGTACCTAGTTGGTGGGATCCTTACCCCTTCCCTCCCCCTCTCCCCGGGGTTAAAAGGAACAACAACCATGTGGTTCGGGAAATTCTGTTGGAGCAGTTACTGGATTCAGAGGCCTGTGGACCAGGAATAAAGCTCTGGATTGAAACCCTCCAGCAGAACCCGACTCCTTTTCCTTCACCTCGCCTGAAACCTTCTCCGCCAGAGGTAAACCTGAGCTCCTGCATGTCTGGACTTGCATCCAAGCACCCAGCTGCAGCATCCAGCTAGCCAAAGGTGTCTCTGAGGTGAAACCACCACAGCTGCCACCTTTGGTCAAGCATCAAGGGCCAGACAAGCCCAGGCACGTCCCACCCGGTTATATTGGTATTAATTCCAATAGGAGACTGCTACAGCAAGAAATTAATTCAAAGAATGCTTCTCCTGAGTATGTCAGAACTATATTGTCATGACTCTCAGTATTTCTCCCCTCTTTTTGGATTAATTCCCTCACCCCTTAATGTTGTAAACATATTCTTATTAATACTTTGAATTCCAATAAGGTAAGGTGTGCATAAGGTAAAGTGCAAGAATGTGCCTGGTAGAAATGTGTTTTGAATGTGTGTCTGTCAATAAAGTGGATCTATCCTCGTTCACTGTTAATGAATTTAGCAAAGCAGGACAAATAAAAGAAAAATGTGGCCATTATGCACACATATATATACTGGAAGTAAGTATAAAGAGGCTAAGTGCTAATGGTGTCATAATAAATAACTAAAAATAAACTTAGCAATTTATCAGGATTACCAACAAAGCAGGATGCAGAGGCTTCTTTATTAAGGTTAGCCTCAAATGCAACTAGTAATTCATTGTCTTTCAGTCATGCACTAGTTTCTCCTAGGTCTTTGCCCAGACTTACTGTCTCAGACACATGCTTAGCCCAAACCTCAGCCTGTGTTTCAGTCTATGGATACGTGGAGAGTTAGCTCTGGCTAAAAGCCATGTACCCAACCTTTCTCTCATTTTCCCATCTGTGAGATGGGAGGAGAAACTAGGATAAGAAAAATTACAAATTGAGATAAAGAGAGAGAGATCATTTAACAATTATTGGCATAGGCAAACCAGACTTGACTTGGAAAGAATTACTTCAGTGTACTCACAATTCAACAGATTCAGGTAGTGGGAAACAAGAAGACAAATTTCAATTCATCGCATCCCTCTTTTTGCACATTCCACTTCACTCCTTCACTCTCAACACCTCTACCCATTCCCTCTTATGGCACGGGAGAAGCGGTTGAGGATGAGGATGGGACTGTACTCTGGAGGTGGCAGTTTATCTCTGCTGCTGTTCCTCATACATTTTCACTGCTCCAGTCTGGTGCTTCAGGAAGCAAATCTATTCTACCATTGTCTGCACCATGAGCTGTGGGAAAATCTCATCTCTGTGCTGAAATATGTCCTCCCTTTCTTTTTTCTCTGACATGCTGTTTCTAGCTTTTTCCACCCTCTGCCTGTCCATGATCTTTTTCCTCTGTCTTAAAAACACTTTCACTGAGGCATCACCATCTTGGCCCTGCGGTGGGTCTATTGCAGCCAGCCGGAATTGGCTGTGTCCAGCATAGAGCAGCCCCAGCCTTTTCTCACAGAGGCTACCTCTGCAGCACCACTCCTTGCCAGTATCAAAACCTTGCTGTTTATGCCTAATGTAGGATTTTTTTTGTTTGTCTTTTCTATTTGTGTATCTGAGTAGCTGTACACATGTAATGGAAATTGAAGTTTTTCTTATTATATAAATTTCAGCCTTTAGTGCTGAATATAACTAAGGATTTTGGAGAAACCAACCTATCACACCAGAATTAATCTTTGCTTTTCTGTTCCACTTGTTCTTATTTGTACAGCTGGCCAAGGGCAAGCTATTTTCCCAGAGTGTACAAGTCTCCAAAGGGTTTTCTCATCTGCTTCTTAAAAAACCACCACTACAAAACTGCCTGGTGATTTCTCAGGCAATGCAAGACTGCATATCCCTCATACTGGAAGAATCAAAGTTATGGATGGAAATATATTATTGATTAGCAAACCTCCCTGTGATAAGCTTCTGCTCTTGGCCTGTGTGTTACCCACTTCCGTGATGCTGAAACTGGCTTGTAGACAGCTGCCTTTATGTTGTCACTGTTAAGAAAAAAAAAGGGGAAAGTTAAAAATGCCTCAGCTCAGTTCTTGGAGTTCTATCATCAGCTTTTTCTACAGGTATGTGGGTAAGTAGCAAGATGCTTTTCTGCAGTTGACAGGTACCATTGCTGTGTTGTGCCCAGATTCTTTCCATGATGGGAACCTTCCTCAGTGGCATATGGCTGCTGCAAATGTTGCAGTGCTTCAGGTTAGTGGAGCACCACATGGCCATATGTTTACTGAATGTTGCTGCCCTTGTGTGGTGTAGCACAACTGAACTTCAGCATACTGTAAGCATACCACATGGCATCAGTCTATATCAGATCTTTCTATGATCAGTTCAAATAAATATTGTCCAAGCCTATGACACATGATTTGCTTTTTCATGTGTTCAGTTCTTGCTGGAAGATGGTACTATGCAGAGTCCAGGAGCTATATGAACTACAGAGCCTTATGCCATTTTTTTTCCTCCTTATGAAAGGAAAGGCTTATTTTCTAACGGTTGTAGTAGTAAGTAGTACTGTAAACTGCATTCCTGTAATGATGACAGAAAACATCCTTTCAAAGAAAGAATTTGAAATATTTCTGTTAGTGAAGACTTGTGCTTTATATACCCTGAGTGAAGAAAACTGAGTAGTATCAAATATCTTGCAGTATTTTTAAAACCTGTCTTTTTTTTTTTTTCTTTCCTCCAGCAGAACTATAATAAAACACTTATGTGAAGTGTGTATACATAGTGCAGAATTTAACCTCAGGTAAATTGGCCTAGCACAATGGAGGTATATTTGAATGTAATTGAATGTAATTGAATGCAATGAATTTCAGGAATGACTAATCAGAAAGAAATTAAACTTAGACCAGTTTTGAAAAAGAATATATAATATGACAATCAATACAAATGTAGTTTCAAGAAAATTGAGTGGTAAGTGAAACTGTATAGTGTTGTGTTGTGTCTGTATAAGTTGGACTGTTCTGTTCCCCCTATCATGTAATGGTTCTGCCCTGGTTCTTGCTTCCCTCCTTTATGCTGCCAGTTATCCCAACTCCTCCCCAGTTGCCTTGGAGATTAATGTACCCTTTCTCAAATCCCTCCCCGGTACCCTGTCCATCAATTGGCGCTCCCACCCTTCTCTCTAGAACTCTCTAGAAACTTCCAGCTAGAGCATTGAGTGATTGGCTCAGGGGCCGGGGCCCCACCCTCAAGTTATCCCCATTGGTGTTCTCCCATAGTCAATCTTTTGTATCCCACTCCCCTCTGAAACCCTATTCGTCCAAGGACTGACTCCTCCCTTGTTTCCCTCCTTCCTTATAAGCTGTTGCAACTTCCCCCTCTTTCTCTTTGGTTGTTGGTCTCCCCTGGGACCGAATAAAGCTGGATTCAACCACAGCTAGAGAGCGCTCTCTTATTTCTGCTGACTGTAGCCATAAGCCAAGCCACATCCTATCACAATGTAGCACTGCTGTAATAGCACATTTTATATTTTTTAATAGCACAAATAGAGCATTTGCCTTAGGTGCTGTCCTGAACCACAGAAATCGGGATAGTGCCCCCCATACTGCTAGCAGTGCTGGGATAGCTAGCTGGGACGTCCGAGAAGGACAATCAATCTTTCTTCAGCTGGACCACTTCAGTATAGTAAATCAAGGCAACCCCGATGAAAGAGAGAAATTAAGAGGAGGACTCCATTGGTATCAGAAGGCTAAATAATTACTTTATTATATTATTTTATACTATATTACACCATATTACACTGAATCTGCACAAGCACTCAATTCAACTGCCCAGAATCTTTTGACTGTCTGCTGACCAACAGTTGCACATGTGCTTGGCCCTTATAGGCCAAGGAAATAAAACACCATCACTGGGTAAACAATCTCCATATTGCATTCTACTTTTGCACAAATACAGGTGCAGCAAATGAGCTAAGAATTGTTTTTTCTTTCTCTGAGGTTCCTCGCTGCGATTCCCAGCAATATCCTTGGGAAGTTGTGCCTTGCTTTTCTCTGTGAAGAGAAGTGCGATCATAAGACTGGACTGAGAATTCTGGATTCAGTCTTTTTGTGCTGCTCAAAGATGGAAAGAGAAGCATACCACAGTGATGCCTTAGGCTTTAGTTTTTATATTTTTCAGATTCTGTACTGCTTTAGTGTGTAGTTCTGAGCTTCCTGTTAAGGAATGGTAAGCTCTCTTCACAGAGTACCGAGACAAAACAATTCCTTTTTTAGCTTGGGACCAAGGACAACTGATTCAAATTTCAGGCCCAAGAGCATAAACAATGGTGGAATTAAGAGAAAAAAACAAGAAGTATGGGACTTCATAACCTAAAGCTAAGATGAGACAATTGGCTCCAATATGCATATAGACCAGGACTTATAAAGTAAGAGCCATCATGACCATTGTCTGTTTTGTGACCATTTTGGGTTCATCTTGGGTGTAGCCGTGGCTGGGTTCTTGTACTGCCCAAGGTGTATCCATTGAGGCCTTTTAATAAATTCCTACTTTATTCTTTAACTCCATCTAGCCTCTGTTCTAGGTCAGCCTTCTCAAGGCATCAACAGGTGTGAGTTGTTACTGTTATTGCCTTCAGTGCTTGAAAGCAATGGAGTGAAAGATGATATATAGGTATATGATATATGAAGCCTCAGTTTGTTTGAAGATGGTGGATGATGGATAGGAAGGACAGAGAGTGTGAGTACAAGACCATAAATATGATGGTCCTTACTGAAGGACTTAGGTTTTGTCTGTCATGTTATTACATTGCCATTACCTGGGTCAAGGTTGGTTTTCTGCAAATATTAGCTGCTGGAGTTAGCTATTAAGCTCAACAGTGGTACCCATGCAAAACAAGGATCTTAGACATCTTGAAATTTTAATTTTGTCAGCTGAAGTGAATTCAAATTGTGTTGTGGAGTAGAGTGATTATTAATAATATGCTGCATCACAAATTCCCACATAATGGATAATTTATGAACTACATAGCCCTCTGTAAACAGTCATTGTCTAATGGCACAAAATTCTACAATAGCTATATTTTGCCACCACTTACTTAGATGATAGTAATTTGGTGATTTAAAATCGTATTTATGTATGCTGCTGCGTTAATTGGATGCTGCTGATAAGGCCAAGAAACTATCAAAATATATTGCAGAGTGACTGTAAATAAACTAGTAATGGTAACTGGATTTGTCACTTTGCAAGGAAAACCAGTAAGTTCTTTTGACTGATTTGAAGGTACAATCAACCTGTTGCTGAACATTTTTGAACTTAGCTAGTTTATGCAAAATAGACCGATCACAAATGCAGCACATGTGGGAGATAGAATGATTAATGTACAATGTGTTGTCATCAAAAAATGTTATTTCTTTAAATATTGAACTGCTGAACTGTACAGCATGGTAATTTCTAACAAGTTGCTGTGGAAATAAATAACTGTGTTAGTACAAGACATCAACACCAGTGTGTTACCCACCCAGAGGAGTTAGATATGTAGAATATCAAGGTTTTTGTTCCTCTTCTGTTAATAAAGAGGAAGATTCATTTACCTTTCAGGAAACAACCAACCTTACTATAATCACCTTGAATAAGGACAATATTTTCATTAACTATTGCAGTATCTTTACAGAGCAACTAATACATTGAATATATGCAGCTATGCAATACAATAACATTAAGTTAATAACACTATGCTACAGTGGTCAAAGAAGACAGTTTTTTTGTTTACTGCATTTTCCCAAAATTCTGTATGGATTGCATACCCGTTCAGGAAAAATGCCTCAAAAAGTCAGGAAAATGGTAAAGGAAAAAAAGCAGAAAAAAGGCTTATTCTCTCAGTCTTCAGTGTCCTCATTCTTTGAATACTTATCCTTAGCTTTTTATCACAGCTGCTTGGCTTTAAAGTGGAAGTCTGATCATTAAATGACATGCTTTTTATTTTGAAATACTCTATGCAGTTTAGTCACTGGAACACTCAACTGGGAACTTTGCATTCATTAAGCATTACATTCTATCAGCTAAAAATCAGCGGATTGTTAGGTGTACATATATTTCATTGTCTGTGTTTTCTGTGAATGTATTTCTTATTTAGCTGTTGAAGATCCAGAGAAACATAATGGAATTGTTTCAGCTGAGAGAACCTCCATCTAGATTTACAGAAAAATTTCTGTTAACATAGCTTTGCATCACAGAGCTGGGCTTTTAAATGAGTTTTTGCTTTTCTGCTTATACTTTTTAAAGCATTTTAAAGTATGACAGCAGTCATGGCCCTAACAAAGAGATATTAGAGGGGAATTGTATTTAGGATTTCTGGGAATCTTGTTTCTTATTTCATGGCTGTTTTGAGTAGCTCTCAACATTATATCATTATAATGGTATAATTGGGGTATTTGTCCAAGGACATTTAGAATTATTTGCAGTATGGCTTATTGTGAAGTTGTAGCCATTTCTTTATTAATAGGAATTATTAACAGGAATTTATTTATTAATAAGAAAGTCTGTGATTTATATCTCGTTAATTCTAGTTATGCTATTTCCCTCACACATTTGCACATTCACTGGTTTTGCTAGCTTGGAAATGGTATTGCATAGCTGTTGGCTGGTGTATAGCTGTTGATCCATGGACTGAGATAACACTAGGCTAACATGGCAATGACTTGAAAAAGAACTACCAGTCTTTCTACCAAGAATATAAATATAAATAAAAGCTACTGAATTTCTTTGCTACTGATGTCAACAATGCAGATCAGAACTGAAAATAACTCCTTTCTGAGAATGCTGACTTTTAATCTGCGAAATACAGAGCAGTAGTGTACTGACTAAGCTGAAATTGTGTGTGCATATGTGATACCATACTTGTGGTTTCTGTGTTAAATGCATTTGGACTAGAATAAACTTTCATGAATGATACATTTTTCTCTGCTCATACATTTTTTGCTCTCTCAGAGAGTTTTGTTGTGTAAATACTGACATACCTTACTGCGCATCTGGCACCACTTTACTGAGATGAAAACACAAGCTTTACATGTTTTATATGTTTTACATGTTAAATACATATATGAATATATATTTTTTAAATGCCAATTCTCTAATTCATCTCTTCTCTCCATCCATTGCTTTTCAAATAACCTTCAGTGACTTCTGATTTCAAAGGTAGAAGTAAGTCATGGAGAGTCAAGTCTTGCTGTGATGTTTTTGTCCTTCAAAATTATCAGTCTCAACAGAAAAAAAACTTTTCCTGGTATTAGTTTCAAACATATAGACTGGCAAACTTGTAAAGAAGGTCTCATAGAGTTTATCTCATCTTTAGGCTTTCAGAATTTCACTAGAAGATATTTTCTTGTAATTAAATGCTTGACACTTGCTGCTCTCTAGTTATATCTGTTAGCTTATTTCCAAGTCTTTCTTTATGCTCAAGTTTGCCATCTTCTGATGTATTACAGATAATTGATTCATTTAGATTCAGTGGCACCAGTCCTTCTGGACCTAGTCTGGGAGAGATATTTGCAGAAATTTTGAACTGTAATCTGTATTGCAAATTTTACATACTCTGATACTTAAATTGAGTAAATGAGTTGGCAGAAATGCTGTCCTTTTCACTACTCTTATAATTTTTTAGGTAAATGGTCTGAAATATATCAGAAAAGATGTAGACACAGCCCAATGGGAAAAGTCTTATTCGCTCAGGAGTGGCATATATTTGCAGACCTTGGCAAACAATGACTAATTCACATAGATAACTCTTTTTATTTGAAGAACCTTTCAAAATAAAAAATCTTAAGAAGACATTTGTAGACACCTGCTACATGTGCGGCAGTGGTGACAGAGCTAGTGTTTAATGTGATCTTCTATGTTTTTACAGCTTTAAGCAAAAAGATGTATTGGCAATTTGATTTTCTGCATTATAGGCAGACAATGGAAAATACAAAGCTGGGATATTGTATTTTGGCACAAATGCTGAATGTAACAAAAGGTATTGACTTTTCCCACCTGGCTTGCAGGCTTTTGGAGAGAAATAACATATGTGCCATACTGGAAAATGTGGACTTAATGAAAACACAGGCATCATATTGTAACTAATATAAAAAGAGGTGTAGTGACAAGCTACTTAAGAACACATCACAGTGTTTTGTTTGTTCGTAACTGATTTGCTTTTGGCAATGTTGTGAGGAAGAATGTAGACATTTAATTTTCAGTCCAAGAAAAAATAGAAAATGTTCTTAATGTGCACCTGTGTTTAGCTCAAATTACAACGTCAATATTTTTGTTTAAAGAATATGTTGTTGTGTTTTTGTTTTGGTTTTCTTTTCCCTTGTGGTTTTTATGAAAGAATTTTGTTTTCTTTATTTGACTTCAACTTTCTGAAGATTTCCATAGAAATATATCTTTCAGATCTCAACTGCACACTTGTTGCAGAAATGTTTTGCAAAATATAACAAAAAAAAATAGAAAAGAGAGAATAAAAAATTAAACCCTTAGTTAAAGTGCTAATGAAATTAGTTAAGGAGTTTATATAACCTTGAAGTAATATGAAATTAAACCTTAATCCACGAAGCCTTGAGAACATGAATAATGTAGTTGTCCAAATTACTGCAAATTTGATTGTTTATGATGGAAATTCCATGAAGAATAAACCCAATCTCTTCTACTTTTGATGATGAAATACAGAAAAGGAAAACTGATATTCTGGTCACTGGGCCAGTAGCCAGAAGGTAATCCTTCTCTCCTTTGATTTAAACTTGGTTTAGAATCTGGAAAATGTATGTTAAACAACAAAATGTATGATTAAACAATAAAAAACCCCAACATGTCAAGTTGACAATCTTTTTTCCTTTGCCAGCTCTTTTGTACTAAGTAAGTGCATCAGTGGCATTGCCTTCTGTAGAAATTTTTCAAAATGTTGTCATGAATCCATCAGAATCCTTATTTTTGTAAATCCCAAGAGAAAGGTTGGATACACCTTGTGTATGTTGTATACAAGAATGTATGTTCTGAAGCTTCTTATTAGTGGCCACTGCCTATGAGCTATCAAAACTCTGAAGACACAACAAATTAACAATTTCTGCTTCCTCTTTACTATGCCATATAAATGAATTATACAGAGTGTCAAACTACTGCATGCCCAGTGTGGTGCAAGCCACTCTTCCCTGAAAAAGTGGGAATAATGTGAAACCATTTACAGATGTAGTAGAATACTGCCAGTATCTTCCTGATCTGAATGCAAACTTTTGTTAAATTTCATGTTAGCCACATGGGATGCTTGTATTCTGTCTAAATGCCATTCAGCAGACACATTTTTATATGCAGCCACTGTCTTTCATTCAGGCCTCTGCTACACAGAAATGTGAGGTCCATACAGAGTCTGAATGAGAAGGGCTATCATAAAAATCTGAATAAATACAACATGTATTGCACCAACAAAATGTCTAAGCCTATGTGCTGATCTGCCTAGACTGTCTATAAGCAGTCAAGCAGAGCTTCTCATAAATAATGGCAATTCCTAACCACATTTTTGGTATACAATTACAAAACACTTTTTGTAACAGTAATATAATGCAATTGGTATCATCTGTTGCAATAGAATTCAAAAAGAGCACAGTATTCCTAACTTAAATTGACATTTTGAAAGGTTAGCACAAGAGCTGCTTTGCTGTATGTGATCAATAAAAAAAGATTTCAGGTAATTAAAATCTCTGATGTGGACATTCCTTATTTGGTGCCTGTCAGAAAAGACAAACCACAGTTGCATTACACAGGAGATAAATATAGACAAAACAACCCCTGCTCCTAGAAGCTCTTATCTTCATGAGGAATTATTGGTGCACAAATCTTTCCTGATAAATGAATTAAGAAAATGGTATTGCTGTGAATTCACATGTTGGTTAGGGAAGAGAAGAACAGGATATAGGACACTATTTTCACATGAACAATAGATGAGAAAGACCTGTAAGGTAATACTAGATGTACATGTCTGATACCTAGATACATCAGTTATATGTGTGTATGTAAAAATATTCTAAATACGCATGGATTAATGTTATTTATGCTTATAGAAATAGATGCTTATAGATTCTTAAATGTCCTCATTATAAAAAAGGAAAAAAGGACCTTTTAAATACAGCTGTTTGGGTTTTTGGGAATTTGTTGTAAAGATACACTTTCTTATAAGTCCTATTTGTTACTCATAAATGGTGATAAATATTTTGTTATTGATACCCAAAACATGACCTGAGTAGGGACCTTTCTATAAAGAAAATATTGTGGTTAGTAAGAGAGAGTAGTCTCATTAAAAGGTTAAGGACTCTCATTGATGTGGCTCTAGAATAAGGAGCAAGGAGGGTTGTTGGTTCAGGAATGATACAGGCTCCTTAGGAAAGAGAAGAGGAAAATGAGGAGAATTATTTGCCCTTTTGTATGAGAGAGCAGCTGGAATGCATGGAGCTGGGTCCAGTAATGGGTAAGGAGCCAGATGGGAACTTTTGGATGGATGATGGTCAACAGGTGAACCAGCATGGTTGCTGTTGCTGTGGCTGCTGTTGCAGCTACAGATTCCCTGAGCAGGAAGAAGTATAGCTGAGGCCTTCTTCAGATGACTGGAAGAAACATCACATTTACAGGCCCTGGTGATGATGGAAGATTTCAACCACCCTGATATCTTTTGGAGGGAGGGAAAAAACAAAAGGTTCAGAGATTTTCTAGAACATGTAGATGACGGAGCCAAGAAGGCAGGGTGCTGTGCTGATCCTGCTACTTATGAGCAAGGAAGAACTGGTCATGGATGTGAAAGTGGGCAGCATTGGCTACAGTGACCATAAGATTGTGGATTCCTGATCTTAAAAAGGAAAGAAGGCACGAATCCAAACAACAGCTCTGTGTTTCTTGAGGGCAGATTTTAGCCTCTTCAGAGATATGCCTGGAAGAATCCCATGGGATACATCCTTGGAGAGGATGAATCTGGAAAAACTACAGGCCAGTCCTGCACTCCCAGTCCTTGAGAAGCTGATGAAGAAAATTTCTTCTTAAACCATTTGCATGGTGATAATACTAAGTGAAAGCAAAGATATAGGGCTGTGAGGCACCTCTAAACAAAACCAACATGATTAGTATGATTTATTTCCCCCTCCCCCCCATCAGAGCCTTACAGACAGTATCCTTACTGATTTTAATTTGGATGCTCTAGGATCCTTTCTAGAATATTCTGGAGAAGACAGTAGCACTACCTTATTAAAACCTAGTGACCCTGTTAACCTTTGTGATCCTGGTCACATAGCAGCTACTCATTCACAGGTCAAGGGCAAAATTCTTTGTGTCCTCAATAGTAAACCTGTATAGTATCCTTCTTTTTGTTTTCTCCAATCTTTCTATATGATATATATGTGTACATCTTGCAAAAATACTTCAGCTATTTTCTTGTCTGCTCTATACTTCTGGTGAGCAACATACCTTTTTCCCCTAAATACAGGAACATTCTTGCATTTGGGGGACATAGTAGGGAGAATTGAGGTTTTTAGTATGATTCACATTAAACTAATATAAATGTGACTCTGCAGATGTAGCTCTGACTCAATTGTGACAAGTGCCTCCAATTTCTCTTGCTTTTCTGGTAGAAGGATTAACAATAACAGTAGGTGTGACTACACTGTGATTTATGGTATTCATTGTTATTTGTGGAAAGAGGGTCAAAAAGGAAACTTTGACCCTTTTGACTATGATCTTATTGTTGCCACAGGTACTCCAGAGAGGTAGTAAAAAACTGGAAAGGGACAAAAAGTAATGCAGGTGATATGTTCTTGAAGCCTTGACTTTCAGCAGCTGCATTTTAAAGGCTGTCATTCCATTTTGTTGCTATGTCTGTGTAGCCTCTCCATTATATGTGCTAACACAATCTGATTAGTATTTTTTATAAGCTAGTCTTGTCTGCTTTTTTTACAGACATCATCTTCAGATGTGGAGTCACCACAGCCATTAAATCAATAATATTTAGCTATTATTTGTAATAAATGTCAGCAAGGCTGAATTGAACCCAGCAGGAAATGTTCAGGGCAGAAAACACACCGACATTCATTCATGCAAATTGTACCACTAGTAGAATTAATCATAAAGAGGGAGGGTAGAACATACATTGCATTTGTATTACTGTTTTGGTCAATCATGATTCATAATGAAAATGAGGGCTATAATGGGTAAACAGTGTCCTAGAGACAAAGAGCTACATTCAGAGTATAATTAGGTTGAGTGTAACTTTCAAGATGTCTTAGTTTAAAAGACAGGTGTCTGCCAAGGATGGCAGGAACCTCCCTTGGAATGGAAAATATGACCCCTTTGCCCCAAATTATTACGACTTTGAAATTAAGAGGCAAAGATATGGGAAAGATATGGGAAAGATATGGGAAAAGATATGGGAAAAGGAATAAAAGTTCTTTACTAGTATGCATGTATATAGCAATGCAAATAATCAACAACAATGGCAGGAACAAACAAAAAACCAGAAAACCCAATAAAGTTTCTCTTCCCGCTCTTTAAGCAATATCCAGTTAGGGTCACAGACGACAGGGGCGCTGTTGGCTTCTAGCAGGGCAGGGCGGGTGCGATGATTCCCCCACCGCTCCAGGGGGTGCTCTGCCACGGGCTCAGCCATGGCTCCCTCATGTGGTAACAGCGGCTGGGCTGGATGGCGAAATGGGCTGCAGCAGGCGCCTCGGAGCAGTGGCTGGGACGGCAGTGGCAGGCACGCGCTGTACTGCTATAGGGAACTTATAACTAAGCTTATGTGACTATAGTTTGATGTGTAATTAAGTGTGTTAAGAACAGATAATCCTTTGCTGTGCAACAACAGGATTTTGCCTATTATTTAGGACAGATAAAACAGGAACTAGTGCTCTAAAAACTGATAAAAACTGTATCTTTAGTTTGGACTGTGTCCAGAGCCTTGAAGGACAATCTGACACCAGGAGAGCCTGTGTGAAATAAAAAAACCAGCAGGAGTTCTTTCTCCTTTTTAATGCCTTTAATAAGAGTGACTAGCTTGGGTGGGGGCCCAACAGGTTGCACTCATGCCACCACTGCTTCCCAGAGTGGCATGGAGGAGGAGGTGTACAGCTTTGTCTGCTTTGCACACAGGCAGAGCCAGGGCTTCCGTCTTCATGGGAGCAGCGGGATTCCAGTGTCCCTGTTCAACCTCTGAAGTCCTGCCTCTAGCTGACATCTCTTAGGCCAGGGCAAGAGGCTAAAGAAAGGTCCCAGAAGACCCTGGTTTCAGTTGCTTACCCTTAGACATCACTTAAATTGCTCAATTCTGTGGTGGCTTGTTGTCTCAGGGGTTTTCTTCGCTGAACTTGGCAAAGTGTTCCTATTTTGCATACAAGCTCTTATGTCACTTCCTCCTCACAGTCCCGGGTGCCATTTTCTAGGGAGTAGCAGGGGTGAAAATCCGACCTGATGGAGAGGGATTTCTAACAGGTAATTAACAGGGGATGAACAACATGTAATTAACAGGGGATGAACAACATGTGATTAATAGGGGATGAACAACAAGTAATTGATTATCAACAAGGTGACAATAAAGACTGGTAACAGTGGGTTTAATTTTGTCAACTCTGTAACTTTTGACAAATAGGCAATTTGTTATTCATAACACTGCGCAAGGACCAGGTTCATCCAGAGTACATTGTGAGGATGACTACTTACTTCATCCAGCGACCCCTGCTTGAGACCACCAGAAAATAGTGTGCAAGTGCAGAACATGAAACGCTGAAGCAAGAGCAGGTGGGGGTAGGTCTTGAATATGTACAAGCGATGTTGTAATGTCATAAATATGTATGATCTGCTCTGTTTGGCATGCATGCTTGTGGTGGAGCGACCCCCTCCATGTGCCCAGTATTGAATAAACAAACCTACTTCACAGACCCACTGGTTGTGGAGTCTCTATTCCAGATGTCACTGCGGTGGCAAACAAAATATAACAGAAAACTCTATAGTCTTAGCAGGAGCTTTGGGGGTCGGGTGGACATGGGCTGCTGGCATAGAGTGTAATGAAAAAGCCCAAGCAGCAGCACAAAGCAGCAGTGCTGAGCAGTGGCAGCCAGGATTCTCTGTAGGCAGGATTTTCTGCAACACACAGCTGAGGAGATGTGCCCTCCAGGAAGGGGGAGCTGCTTGGGGTCCTCGGTTTTCCTCTGAATCACCCGAAGAGATGGTGAGAGTCCTTTCCAGTAAGATTGGTGTTAATAAGGTCCCAGTGCAATGGCTGCTCTTATGGGCAACGGGTCACCCACAGCAGGAAACACAAGGCAGGGATGGGCTCCGGAGATGGCAAATTCCCCTCCACTTATGAGCAGTAGCTTTGCTGTCCTCCTCAGAAGCAAGAGAGAAAGCAAGAAGAAAACTTGGAGCTACATAAAACCCCCTCCCTCAGCCCAAATCTCACAGTATCTCTGCCCTTCCCAGAAAATCCCTAGGTAATGCGTAAATAGCCAGCTGCACCCCTCCCCTGAGCTATGACAGCTTCTTTTGTCTCTCTTAAGTACCTGGTTGTTATTGTCTCCTAGCAACATATGGAAGAAAATTCCCTAAGAGAAAGAAAACAAAAAGGAAAAAAGTCCTAACCTGTAACACAACACAAGATATTTAAAGATTCTTTTTAAATTGCAATGTCAATGTAAAAGAACTGCAGCTCCTCAAATTTCATCAAATTTAAATCTCAAATTTCCATCAGATTTAAACAAAATAGGCAATTTTTTGCATTTTTATCTTTTCTGTCTCTTTTCACAATGTGAAAAGATCTGTTCTTAATACTATTTTGCTAGGAAGTTTTTGAAGGTAAATTACATAAAGCCTTTTCAACTTCACTATTTTATACTCTAGGAAACTCTATTCAGAATCAAAGGTGGGCATTCTTGTATTTTAACAAGAACAGGTTTCTTTGACAGATGTCTTACTGGAGCATGGAAATGTTTTGCTTGATCACCACAAGATTTACATTGATAAAAGTCCAGGGGGTGTCAGGAAAGTTTGATGTCTGGAAGTGTCTAGGAGGCCAGACTACCTTTCACTGATTTTGAATCTGTAGCCTGCAGAGCTGACATGAACAGAAATTGCTTCAGGAGCCCAGCTGTTTATTACTATTAAGACTAATGCAGACTAGGAACTGAATTCTGGTGACTAGTGAATTAAGCTCTTAAAATTTTGCTCATGAAAGATATAAATAAATTGCTCCCTTCTCCAGTACTATGCTTTGCAGATTCTAATAGAGAAAACAAACTTAATTGTGTGAGAAATACGTGCTCACTTCAAAAATTTAAAAAAGTTTACTAAACCTTGACAAAAATACAACAAGAGGACTACATAAGGAAGAATTCACAACGATGAGAACTGCCCTTGTGGATACCATGTGACAGGTTCCTCTTCAAGATGAATGCTCGGTATTTTTTACCCCTGGGGGTTGTTTCAGCCAGCCCTGGCCCCTCCCAAAGTCTGTCAGTCAGCTCTTCTTCGCCATTTATAGCTGGAGACTACTTTCTTGTAACTTGAGTGGAGATTAGGTGTTGCCATGCTGCACCCCCTAAGCAACAAGCTTTTTCATTCCCAGCTGCCCCATGCAAGGGACACATGTGCACATCTTCTTTCTACCCATCCTAGACAGCCCAGGCTGTCTGATGGCAACAATACAGGTTGTGGGGTGAAGGGAACCATGGGGAGAACAAAGGACATCTAAACTATAGTAACATAACTATAGATCACTAAAGCTTTTCTTAATATTCATACAATAGTCATCCCTTAATTGCAAGAACCAATCATCTCATTATCCATCTGTAAGAACTGCAAATATATTAAATACTTAGCATTGTAAAAGTGTAAAAGAATATGTGTTTTTAGTAATTGTATTCTTTTGCACTCCAACAAAACACAACGGCAAATCCTAGGACGTTCTTTTTAATTGCATCAATGTATCTCCAAAACCAAAGCTTAATTCTCTAAGTACATCTTTTTCCTTTAGCTTCATGTCCAAGGTTAGTTTTTGCATGTTGTACAGGTCATTATCAAGGATAGTAGAAAGACCTTTTGAAGTGTTGAAAAAAGGATTGTTTTGAGGGCTGTGTTTCCAAGTGGTGCTTGCTGGAACAGAGATGAACCAATTTGGCACATTAGCTCTCACAGCTTCTTTACCCCTGAGTGTTATACATTTCAAATTTTGTCCATATATGTAGAGTCCTTTATAGGATTTGTGTCAGTGACAATCAGATGTCTTTGATCTGTCCTGTATCTGTTCAGCCTCCTTGCCATCCTGCAATTTGGTGTCTTGTTACTGCTAAAAGAATGGCAAGATCTAGTGGATGATTTGGCTGCAGGCTGCTTTTGCCATCTGCTCTTTCCTTTGAACATTATGCACCCTGACCATAGACACTGGTACTATTGCACCTGGAACCTAGATAAATGAATTTTTTCTTCTTTGCTGAAGAAAAATTTCTGAATGGAAGTAGATAAATGTTAAGCATAAGTTTTTTGGTAGTAATCTGATTTCAGCATGAGCAGCTGACAGCTTCAGGGCTACTGATGTTCAATTTCTTTTGCTGACCAGTATTTGAGACACAAATGACACTGAGATTAATGCCTCTTCTTCATTGAAACAACATCCTCTTTTACCACAATTACCTCAAAAAATCCAGGCTTTATCAGAGAGACAAGTCACACTGCTTTATTTTTTAATTTACAAATAAAAGATAACAATTGAATTGAAGTAATATTGTTCAAACCAAACTAATCTGGAAATAATAGATGAGCTGTACAAATTAGTCTTGTAAAACTATTAATGTTTAACATAAAAGTTAAAATCACATAGCTACACTACATAAAACTAGTGTAAGAGTAATTGTTCCTTCTTTTCTTGCTACTCTTTGAAAGAGAAAATAATAAATAAAAGTGATTCAATGTCATAGTAAATTTTCAAAAATGGTTTTTATATGTTTGCTCAGAAATACTTAAAAAAAGATGAAAGCCCAGAAACCTGGGGCAAAACTGGAGCAAGAAAAAAAAAATGGATACTGGAGACAACAGGATATTCCTTTTATTTAAGTTAATGTATGTGTGTGTGTTGAAGAGGAAATTGGATAGTGATTTTTTTTTCCTTTGCCATGCTGAGCTGTTTTATTTAGTGAATATAATAGCAGAGTATGAGAATGACACATCTAACTTGCATTATTGAATCTCTGTGCACACCTTCTAAAAGTATACATGATGAATTTGTGGTATAAAAGATTTACTCTGCTCTGTGCTAAACCTTCTTAATACTGCCAGAAAAATACTTTAAAAATCTTCCCTGAGAAGATACCAAATAAATAGCTTTGAAATGCATAATGCCAAACACGAGTCTTCTAGCAATAGGTGTATGTAAATTGAAAAAAAAAGTTAGCAGGAAACTGATGAACTGATGTGTTATAAATGATCAAATAGTGAGCCAAAATTATCAAAAATTTAGCAAAGATTTATTAATTTGCGAGATTCTGCAAGACCGAAATTTGGTCTTCAAAACCACCATAGCCAAAGAGACAGTGTCGAGCCCGGAATCGGCGCCAGGTGAACTCGGATCTGACCTCCTGAGTGTCAGAGTCCCCCCTGTTCATGCTCACTGCTTCGCACAGCGAGGTTTTATACAGTTCATTCTGCTCAAGGCAAAGATGCTTAAATTTCCTTTGTGTCTCTTCCCATTCATTGCTGTTTCTTTCCATGTGCAGAGGTGGACAAAGGCTGAGTCCAGGTGTGCCATCAGTGTTAATCGGCTTCGGCTTTGGAGCAGCCGTTTATTTAGATGTATCACGTTTGCGCTGCTGACTATCTTGATAGATGCAATCGGCAAGGCGACAATTGCTCTTGAGTGGCTCCCGACAACTCGGGAAACCAGTGATCATCGTCCTGGAAGCTTCTATTCTTACATTAAGGCGTTGATCGTTATCTTAACTTGTATCCAGGAACTAGTTGAATCTGAATAAGACAGCTGCTCCCGGCCAGGGTAGTCAAAAGACGTGTTTTGGATTTCACAATATTTTATACCATACATTAATAGGATGAATTATCCCTACCATATATTACAATCCCTCCCCATTTGTATCACTAATTTAATTCATGCTTTTATAACCCAAATTGCTAAATTCTTTTTATTTCTACTTCTACCCACCACCATTAAGGGTCTTTCACAAAAAAAGTAACCTTTATTACACTCTCCTGTACTCCCCTTGTGGAACACTCTGATACTCAGTATTATTTACATTCATTTTCACTTGTTTCTCAAATTTTGCCAATACTTCAGCAGCGTTGCTAGCATACTTCTTTTCTCCCAGTCTTATATGATCTTAGATGTGTTGCCTCCGGAAGCCACTTCCCGGTCCACGGGTCCTATTGCTATCTGCATCCCCTAGACCACAGAATGGATTAGTCTTAATAAAACAAGGAATTAGACATGGCAGGAATAGGATTCCGGCTACTGAACACAGCACGAAGAACATAACTTTGTTTCACCAGGCCCCATAGAACAATCTGTCCCACCATGAAGACTGCAAAATAGAATTCCATATTTGAATGGGGACATGGGCCACCTTCTTGATTTTGCCTGCAAATCCTCTTTTGGTCTCCCCATAATCATCAATCTCAATACAACACTCTGATTCGTTGAGCTTTCCACACACTCCCTCTTCCTCGGCAAGCAAATAGCTATTGGATTCTGGTACACAAATGCCTGTACAGGGGTGTGCTGCCAACTAAGTAAATCCAGGGCTTTGGAGGTGTGATTTGATATAATTTCCACCACTGCCTGCAGCCGAATCAGCCTGTTCAGTAGGTAAATTGGAGTCCTCTACCCGTAGCTTCCATCCTGAGCCCACATGGCCGGTCCATAATAATCAATTATTCTTGCAGCTGGCCACTCTTCCTCCCCCCAGGTTTGTTTGCCACTTATCACTGGTATCATCTTTTTCAAGCTTCTCCTCTTCCTCCTCAGGGTCTCGTACAGTGGAGCCCCTAATAGGTTACTTTTTGTTCGAGGAAGAGTAAAGAAAACTGGCCGGATCATGCCCAAAGTGCATGATCCTTTCCACCATGGGGGTAACTTGCTGTATGCCTTTTTCCCACAAATCCAGTATACTCCATCTGGGGCTTTCCATCTGATGTTTATCCTCCCTGGGTCTCCCCAGTATTCTCTCAGGCCCTCCAAGGATTGAAAAGGGTTGGCTCCAGGATTTTTGACCCAGCACAGTCCTATTCCTTTGTTCCATTCACAATTTGTCTCGTTCCTCTGGCTCCAGTACCCCGTAGGGGGTTCTGGCTGCCAGACCTTGCTCTTGGTGTTTGAATTTACTGTCAGGGTAGACACACACGGAATGTATCCCACCATTTTGGTATCTTCCTTTCCTTCCCGACTGATGCAGATGGTTCCAATCACCCTCTGGTCCAAAATCCATCCCTCACGCCTCTGTGTCAATTTTGAGACCCTTGGACTGTCCCATTTCAGAAACTGTTCCGGAGCCAAACCTTCCCCTTTCCATGGCCATTTCTCTGCTGACTTCAGCCCCCCACAAATCCAGCAATTTGACAACCCCAGTTCAGTTGCAATTTCTTGCATCGGGTCAATAAATAGATTTCTGTCCAGGGAAGGTAGTTCCCAATCAACATATTGTTTCTCCAGTAACTCATACTGTTTTCCCAGAGTTTTTAGTCTTTCCTGTTCAACTTGTTTTCTCCTCAGTTCTGACTCCCTTCACTTCAATTCCTGAGTTATTTCTCTCATTCTTCCCTCAGGATCCTCACCATCTTTATTTCTTGTGAAACAGACAACCCTTCATATTGCAGGCACACCCTGTCATCATTCGCCTGTGCCAAATCCAATATGATTGGTTCTCTGTTCAAGGTAAATTTGCTATCAAATTTAACATTTCTTCCCATCCAATACATTTTCCCGTTCATCGTGCATATCCCCAGCCTCGCATTGTCATAACACAATGGATTCACTTGGTGATACGCAACAAAGATCGATTCCATCTTCCCCCCAACCCATATGGTTCAGTTGCATTGGTTACAAATGGGGATTGACGTTATTTCTGCATTTCGTTTCCGTATTTGATGCTTGTGCTCGTCTGACTGCCTGTTTCTTAGCCCTGCCTCGGGATTGATACACCAAATCCCTTTGTCCAATTCACATAATTTGACCCTCGTGCCGTTTTTCCAACAGTACCTGCCAGGCTCCTTGAGACATTCTTCCAGGGTTTGGTATGCTGAGAGTGCCCCATCCCCTTGCACAATTGGGACCACCTGAGTGCAATTTCTGCACTCATCTGCGGAGCTTTTGTTTCCGCCTCTCATTGGGACCTCAATGTGCATACTCTGCGTGCCACACCTGGCTAGGCTCAGCCAATCAGGATTCCCACCAGGCGTATTCCTCTGCCTTTGCCTCCACTCCCTAGGGTGCCACCAGCGGTGAGGAAGACCATCTTCACGGCAGCTGGAGTATTCTTCAGGGAACATGTTCTCTGACCTAGCTGCATACCTCCTTTTAAAGGCACCCACCGTGAAACCCTGATGGCATCAGAGCAGCACAGTACTTTGATTGACTTCTGGCACTCCACATCCAGAATCTCCGCTTTTGATCTAAGTTTTCCATGCACCCCATTCTGAAAAATGCAAAACCACTCCTGTGAATCTAATTCAATGATTCCCAAATTTGTGGCTAAGGTTAGGATTCAGTCAGTCAGCTCGAGCTCTTCCTCTAGACACTGAGTGCACAGCCCCTTCGGCCTCTGTCCCCTTCTACAGTGAACAACAAACACCCCCTGACAATATTCACACTTGAAATGTACAAACGGATAGCATACACAGTTAGACAGTATACAACTTATCTGCTCCCTGTCGGTCATTTACAAGGACATTGGAATCTGAGTTTCAGGTTGCCTGGGGAAGAAGTGACCCTCTACTCAGGTGCTTCCTCCTGATGTTCGACCTTCTTCACCCTAGACATGTGCGTCCAGCCTTTCTCCACCATCCGAATAGCTGTGTCTGTTGTCAGGAGCACAAGAAAGGGACCTTCCCAGTGAGGAGAGAGGGGTACATCCTTCCACCCTTTCACAAGCACTCTGTCACCCGGTTGGATTTTGTGGATAGTGAATCCCAGAGGAGCACTCTGAGACACTATCTCTTGTTTTCTGAGTTCTTGCAAGTTTTTGTTGATTGCAACTGAATATGGTTAAATCTGACAGTCCTCAAGCCTGGGGTGTCCCACCGGCATTCCATGTCTATATCGCATTCCATATAGCATTTCAATTGGTGAGAGCCCCGTCTCTGAATGAGGCATCGTTCTGATATTAAGCAATGCTAAAGGCAGGCATTTCAACCGAAACATCCAAGTTTCTAAAATCAATTTAGATAACTGCGCTTTCAAGGTCTGATTCATCCTTTCCACTTGCCCTGAGCTCTGGGGATGCCATGGAGTGTGGTATTCCCATCAAATGCCTAGTGCATCAGACATCTGCTTAATAATCTTCAATGTAAAATGTGTCTCTTGGTCTGAATCAATGTAATTCACCACCCCATATCGGGGTACAATTTCCTCCAGTAATTTTCTGGACACCATCTGAGCCGTTGCCCATGGGCTAGGAAAAGCGTCCATCCAATGGGTCAATTTGTCCACGATCACAAGCACAAATTTGAATCTCCCTACTTTGGGCAACTCTGTGAAATCAACTTGAATTCTTTCAAATGGTCAGTACGCAACGGGGCAACTCCCCTGGATGGCCTGCTTTGCCCTTGTTTTGTTGACTTTCTGACAAATCAGGCATCCTTGTACCTCTTGTTTGGCCAATTCGTAAATTCCCTTGCACCCAAAAAATTTCAAAAATTGTTCTGCCAGGGCCTGTGCCCCCCAACGTGTTCGTTGGTGCAGTTTCCACAAAATCGTCCTGGTAAAACCTTTAGAAACTGGTTCTCTCCCATCAGGTAATCTCCACTTACCTTCTTTCAATTTTCCTCCAATCTTTTCATAACATTCGATCTCCTTTTGATTGGGCTGGGGAGGATCATCTGGGACCTCAGTGCCTTTGATCTCCGGGGTACTCACCATCATCAACACCACGGTCTTGGCTTCCTGGTCCGCCAAATTGTTTCTCCTGGTCCAGAATTGAATCCCTGCCTGGTGTCCCCTTTGCCTGGACCACTGCAATTTCCTCCAGCCCCCTTAGAGCTTCTAAGATTTGCCAGATCAATTCCCCATGCATCAGTCCCTTCTCCCTTGTGCTGATCAACCCCCTTTCCTCCCAGATTGTCCCAAAAGTGTGAACCACTCCAAAGGCATTGCTAGAATCTGTAAAAATTGTTCCCTTTCTCCCTTTCAGTCCCTTCAAGGCTCTCAGAACTGTGTACAGTTTGCAAGCCTGTGCCAAGCAACTTGCACTCAGGGGACGTGCTTCAATCATTTTTCCCATCTGTCCATCAACAACTGCATATCCTGATTTCCTTTTCCCATTAACTACCCTGCTTGATCTGTGCACAAACCACTTTTCTCCTTCATCCAACTCTTCCTCTTCTAGATCCTCTCTAATCTTTGTGATTCAACCACCTCCACACAATCGTGAACCAGCTCCTCTGAAGCTTCCCCAAACAAAAACTGCGCAGGGTTCTATGCTGTTGTTGTTCGCAACTCCAAATCTTGCGAGTGAATCAAAATGGCTTCATACTTCAGCAACCTTGCATCAGTGAGCCATTTGTCTGCCTTCTGCTGTAGTATGCCCCCATGTTTTGCAGTGCAAAGACTACCAACGGTGCACCGAAGGTTACCTTCTTGGCTTCCTCCACCAGCAATGCTACAGTGACGATTGCCTGCAAGCAGGTGGGCCAGCCCCTGCTGACCGGGTCCAAAAGCCTTGACAAGTAACCTGCCAGTTTCCTGACCCCTGGCCAGTCCTGCGTCAGCACCCCATGTGCTGTGTGACTGCTCACATCCACGAACAACTGAAAGGGTTTCTTCGTGTCAGGGAGGCTCAGCCCTGGTGCTGCTGTGAGTGCTTCCTTGACTCCCCTGAATTCCTCTTCATCCATTTTCATCCATTTGATCCGGTCTGTGGTGAGTTTCTCATATAGAAACTTCACCTTTTCGCTGTACCCTTCAATCCACTGCTGGCAATATCCCAACAACCTCAAGAGCTGTCTGACCTCCCTTTTTGTTTGCAGGGGTGGTAAGGCAATAATCCCTGCCACCCGCTCTGGATCCAATTTCTTTTTGCCCTTGGTTAACCAATGTCCCAAGTACCTGACCTCGGGCTCTGTGAATTGCAATTTTGACTTTGACACCTTCAACTCATTTTTCCCTAAAAAGTTCAAAAGCTCAATGGTGCTCAACCTTACAACCTTCTCCCTCGGACCAGCAACCAACAAATCGTCTACATATTGTAAAAATTTTGTCCCCTCTGTTGGTAGGAAATGACTTAAAACCTGCTCAAGTGCCTACCCAAATAAGTTCAGAGAGTCCACGAAGCCCTGAGGCAATGATGTCCACCTAAGCTGCTGCTTTCTGTTCGTCTTTGGGTCTTCCCACTGAAACGCAAAATAATCTCTGCTGTCCTCCGCTAGAGGACAGGTCCAGAAAGCATCCTTCAAGTCAGTCACACTGTACCACGTGTCCTCAGGAGAAATGTTATTTAACAAAGTGTAAGGATTCGAGACCGTGGGGAACGAAGTCTTAGTTCTATGATTCACAGCCCTTAAATCTTGCACCAGCCTAAAGCTGTCCTCTGTCTTTTTCACAGCCAGAATTGGGGTGTTGTGCCGAGACATGCACAGCTCCAACGTTCCTTTCTTTATCAACTCATCAATCACAGGTTTCAACCCCTTTCTCCCCTCCATGGAGATGGGATATTGTTTGACCCATATAGGGTCTTCTGGTCTCAATTTCTACACGAATTGGCTCTATGTCCAGCTTCCCTGCTTCCCCTTGGACATACCACACCCTCGGGTCTATTTTATCCTTGTCCTGAATGGTGAGTTTATATGTCCTCACCTTGAGCTGAGACTTTTCCACCGCCAAGCCAATTTCCAGGGCAACCATCATGTCCCGCCCCAGCAAATTGAATTCCGCATCCCATATCAGTAATATATTTCTGTCGCAGGCATCATTTCACTAGAAATTCTTTCTTTAGGATTTTTCCTTCTGAGAAGCTAAGAGGCTTCATAGATGGAATGTAAACAGTGGTTGTCTGCTGCTGTGGAATGCAACAGGTCCACCTGTGATTGGCCCATCTTGGATGTGTATAATTAATGGCCAATCAAGGACCGAGTTCTCTTGGACAGAGTCTGAGAGAGCTGCCTTTGTTATCATTCTTTTCTTTTCTATTCTTAGCTTAGCTAGGTTCTGAGGAAACCTTTTCCTTTCTTTTCTTTTTAGTATAGTTATAATGTAATATATATATATATATATATCATAAAATTATAAATCAAGCCTTCTGAACATGGAGTCAACATTCTCATCTCTTCCCTCATCCAAGAACCCCTGTGAACATGGTCACATATTTCCTGTATGCTTTTTGTTTTCCGTTTCTATTTCTACATCTTTTATGATTGGAACCTCGAAAGGTTCCCCCTTTGCCCCGATTACCATCATGGAATCGTGGTTCAGAGAGCATCCCTTCGGCAGCTGCTGCACCACTGTCCGTTCCGCCCCCGAGTCTACCATAAACCACATTTCCTCCCTGTGGTGTCCTACTTTTAATTTTATCAAGGGCTCCCTCGGTGTTCCAGACCCCAAACTGAAAAGCCCCTGACACCCCTAATCTTCTTGAAAGATTGCCTGGTCCTTGGCTTTGTTGGGACAATTCCTTTGGATGTGTCCCTTTTGCTTGCAGTAATAGTACTCAAAATCTCTCCATTGATCATTTGATCCTTTTCCCAGTGAAGAACTCTGTTCCTTCACCAGCGCCTTTTTCGCCGTGTCTGTGCCCTGTTCCTGCTTTTGTGTTTCCCTTACCGCAGCTACCAATACCTTTGCTTGGATCTTCAGTTTCTTTTCATCCCATCTCATGTAGACTTTCTGGTCTTCCCAGAGCAGCTCCTGCAACCCTTGTTCCAGCCACCCATCTATCTTTTCTAACTTTTTCCAAAAGTCCTCTGAAGATTTTGCCACAAACTGAGTTTTTAGCAAAACCATCCCGACTGGAGAATCAGGATCCATCCCCAAATACATTCTCAAACTCTTGCAGAGTCTCTCCAACCATTCCGTGAGAGTCTCATCTTTCCCCTGGAACTCCCTGAGTACCTTGCTCATGTTCTGTCCCTTGGGTACTGCTTCTCTGATACCCAGAATTATCATATTTCTTAAATTTATCATTTTCTGCCTCCCCTCCTCCATCTAGGAATTCCAGGATGGTTTCTGGTGTGGCCTCCTCTCGTCCCTGCTCCCCCCATTGGGGTTCCTCTTTTCCCAATCTTTGATCGCAGCTTGCCTGATCATGTCTCTTTCTTCGTTGTTAAACAGCCATCTTAAGATCGCTTGGAGATCCTCATAGGTGTATGTGCTGGTCCCTAAAAAGTCATCTAGTCTTTCCACCACCCCCAAAGGATCATCCATTAATTTTCCCATCTCTTTCTTGAATGCCCTCACATCATTGGTGTCGATCACGCAGCCAATCACTCCCAGGGCCATCAGCACCTCCCATAAAGGGAAGAAGCTGGGCTTCTCTTCCTTATCCCCACTGTCTCCTGTGGTTGCCCTCCTTGTTTGCTGCCTCATCCGATGGGCCGGGTGAGAGCTGTCTCTGGGGATGGTTACCTGTTTTTCTTTGGTTTTGGGAAGGTTGGCGGCAGTGGTCACTCACATGGGAGCGGAATCGCTGCCACCGCTTGTTCACGTGGAGGGGAAGGTGGTGCTGAGACCTGACCCAGCGGGATCACTGCCTTGAGAGGCAGTATGGGCACTGGCTGTGGCTGAGCTGGTCCGGGCTGGGGCGGAGGAATAAGGTAAGGAGGTGGAAGATTGTCCAAAGGTTCCCATTCCTTTCCCCTGTTTGCTGTGTGTTGGAGGGCTCCTACCGGGTATAAACTTGTAGAAGCACACCTCCACATCTCGGCATACTCAGTTTCCTCAAAATCCTGTGGGCAGCGATCAAATACATGATCACACAAGGACTCACAAGTCTATGCCTCAAATGGGCCGAAAATCAGCCACACCACAAATTTTCCGATCGCCTTCCCTCCGCATTTTTCCATACAAAAATGGATCATTTTCTCCTTGGATCTGCCTGCTCTCCTTGGGCTCTCTTCCCAATGTTCTAGTATCCACCCCAATGGACTATCTCTTAGGATTTCCGGCAGAACCTTCCCGGGACCCTGGGGAGATTTTTCCTGGGGTTTTCTCTGAAACCTGCTCTTTCCCAACCCCATTTTTCCAAAAATCCTTCCTGCGATTTTCCTCACCTTGTCTCCTCCAGCTGGGATGCTCATCGCAAGTCCCAATTCTTTGTCCGATGTCGATTTCCTGAGCTTGCAAAACGCTGCCAGTCTTACTCAGTCAAGCGGAGAACTGTTCTGCTGACTTTTCGACTGATCTCCGGTTTTCTTAACTCTTTTCTCCGGATCAGAAGGTGGACGGACTCCTAGAATTTTCTAGGAATGTCTCTCTCCCCTCCTGACCCAACCGTGACTGATTTTCTCCCTCGAACTCCCTGCGAGTCTCGGGTCCTATGTGTGTTAAGCAAAAAGCGTCCCCTTGACTGACCACATCCCTCGTGGAATGGTGGAAATGCGATCATGGGGTCCACACCCCGCTTCGTGACAGAGTCACGTCTCACACACACGTTCGGTCACACCCCACTCAACCACGTGATACTCACAGTTCCTTTTCTCGCGTGGATTCTTCGTGCACACCAATTTCCGAATGGAACAAAAACCTCGGGCTCAGAGATCCCCTGAATCTTTCCGAGTTTCTGAGAACTGAGCCTGTTTTTATCCCTCTTTGCTGTGGCTCCAGTTTCAGTTTGGTGATTTTTGATTGGCCTCACGGATCCAATCCCACTCAGACCGCTGAAATCAGTGGGGCACCCTCCAGGTGGGAAGGGGTTCTGAACCCCAAATTCAAATCACGTTGGGGTCACCAGATTGTTATAAATGATCAAATCGTGAGCCAAAATTATCAAAAATTTAGCAGAGATATATTGTCTGTGAGACCGAAATTCAGTCTTCCAAACCACCACAGCCAAAGAGACAGTGTCGAGCCCGGGATCAGCACTGGGTGAACTCGGATCTGACCTCCTGAGTGTCAGAGGCCCCTCTGATCACGCTCGCTGCTTCGCACAGCGAGGTTTTATACAGTTGATTCTGCCCGAGGCAAAGATGACCAAATTTTCTTTGTGTCTCTTCCCATTCATTGCTGTTTCTTTCCATGTGCAGAGGTGGACAAAGGCCAAATCCAGGTGTGCCGTCAGTGTTAATTGGCTTCGGAGCAGCCGTGTATTTAGATGTATCACGTTTGTGCCGCTGACTATCTTGATAGATGCAATCGGCAAGGCGACAATCACTCTTGGGTGGCTCCCAACAACTGACAACTCGGGAAACCGGTGATCATCATCCTGGAAGCTTCTATTCTTACGTTAAGGCGTTGATCGTTATCTTAACTTGTGTCCGGGAACTTGTTGAATCTGAATAAGACAGCTGCTCCCGGCCAGGGTGGTCAAAAGACATGTTTTGGATTTCACAGTATTTTATACCATACATTAATAGGATGAATTATCCCTACCATATATTACATGATATATTTGGAGCTGAGGGCATTTTATTAAACAATAAAAGAAAAAAATCCAATTAGTTCTCACTGAGAAGAAAAGTGAAACTCTAGAGATGTATTTTAAGAGAAAATAAAAACAATTTTGTTAAAGTATTTTGTACCTATTCTGTTTATTTTGATAACTAGGATTTTGCAAGCATCCTGCCTGAAGAGTAAACAATTTTGTGGTGGAAATAGCCTTGGTATTTTTAGCTATTGAATGAGAATGGCACTAGGCTCTATTTATGAGGTAATTTTTTCCCATAGATGAGGTTATCTATCCAAGATGAGATATCAAAGGAATCCCTTTTCCATTTTGTAGACTGCAAAATAATTGGCAGAATTCTTTTGCACTTCCTCTCCTTCGTTTTTAACAATATAGGTCTAGTTTCTCCAGCTCATAATGCACTGTTTAGGATTATCTAAAATAGTCAATGACATAAAAAATCAGTTCCATAAGGAAATTGGGAAGATGTGTTCTTCAGTAGTTATTTCCCCAGACTTCTGTTTCACCTTCCTTCTGCTCTCTCCTTCTCCAAAATACACTTTCACTCCTTGTTTATATGGGAAATTCCATGGGGTTTATGATATGTACAGAATTTAGAAAGAGCTAGCAAATCTTTACTCATGTAGTCTATCATTCTGGCAGCATAGCTCTTTTTTCACAGCACATTTTCTTGTCCATTGTTCCACCTACTTTTTTAAGTTCTAAACAATGTAGGTTCTACCACTTTCTCTAGGAGACTATGCCCCCATTTAGTAGATTTCATAATCAGCAAGATTGAGATATGTCCACAAGAGATTAAAATGGCCACTAATCTTACCACTTATATGTCATCCCCATCTGTCTGCTACAGCTTTCTTTGAGAATCTAAAAAGAGCATTGAAATTAATAGATGAGTGGCACTATGAATCTAAATGTGTAGGAAAGGATGCACTGAAAGAGAAAAAAGATCAACTGTATTTAGGCTATGGCTGATTTCATTGACTTCACCCAGAATTTTTGATGTTGTTTTCTTTGTCAAGCTCTTTGACACCCTGGTGATTGTTATAGGTAACCAGCTAGCTGGATGAGAGACAAATCATAATATTGAAACAAGTTTCTATAACAAAACCTGGAGTACGACCTATGAATGGATCCATGGCAGGTTGTCTAGAGAAAGTGCTCTGATTTTCCAGCTTTTTGAATTGCCCATGCATGGCATATCAGTAATTGCTAAGAGAAAAAGACTATTGATATAGAAATAGTATTGAAGATTAAATCTTCATAGACAATGAGATTTGAAATTCTAAAGATGCAAAACTGGTTTACAGTATTGTATTATTGACATGGTGCTGTCACAGAGGCCTAACTGTTTTGGTTATTGTGCAGATCTAGGATAAAGGACATTCACTGTGCCGTAAAAGAAAGGGTGTAGTGTGTCAACAGAGACAGATGGTATACAAATAGATAAGGGTGATAATAGATCCCAATTTTTTGTTTCCAAATTATTGTCTTTACCTTAAATGTGTATGGGGGTGTACAGAGAAGAATGGTGGAAATGTAAGAGATATGTAAATTTATGGGTCTCTGTTATTCACATGCATGCTACTTTAAGAAATTTATGCTAATCGCTGAATAAATTTGTTATTCTGATATGGATTTTGGAAAAGATAAGTTAACAGTTACTTTTAAAGAAACCTTTGGAGTTTTGTTTTTAGCTTTTCCCAAGATTTCTAGCTGAGATTAGCTTTCTGAAAAAGATAATGAAATATGTTTGATAGAGAGAAGTAATAAGTTTAAGGTTTGGAACTGTTTCCTGCAGTTTGCATTTTTTAAACTTCAGAGCTTGGGGGACCTCAACAAAAAGCTGCCTGCAGAAGTAAAAACTGAGAGAGGATTTGTGTTCATAGATTACCTTTCCATTAAACTTTGAGACTAAACACAGATGTTTGCTGCAATAGCAATATTCAGAATTAGTGAAATATCATGGATTTAACTTCAGTTTTCCAGTTTATGCTGTAGCCTAGCTCCTTACATTTTCTTTTCATTTGAAATTTACTCTGACTACCTAAAGTACAGAAGGGCTTTTCTGGGTGTTGTCTATGTTTTCAGAAAATCAAAGCTGTTCAGTGGTAAAAAACCCACCAAAAACAAATTGCATAAGGGACAGAAAGAAACCTCCCTCATTTTACTGCCCCAATACAGATTTTTCACAACCACACTTGTTAAGAGCGTCTGCAAAATTTCTTAGTGTTGTCTAAAAAAGGACAACTCATACTTTCCACTACTGCTTTGAAGTCAAAGACTTTAAGTGCCAAGAGCTCTAATTCACTGTTGAAAAAATGCTTCAGTACTTTGAGCAAAGATGAAGCAAAACAACTGTACTTTTTTGGAGACTCTCCAGATTGTAACTAGGTCTGACAGAACTTGTATAGAAAGCAACAGCGAGCAAATGAAACCTTTCCCATTCTGCATTGTGTATTTTGAGCTGCTTTGATCTTGTTGCTCAGACATTTCTATGTTTTTCTGTTAATGCCTTTCTAGTCTTGCCTTGTTGTCACAACATAGGTCACAGCATATGTCACAGTCAAGATGGTCATGATACACAGAGTATCACCATACAATATCAGAAAGCTTCAACCCATACAGAGTAACACCATACCACATCAGAAGGCTGCAAGCATCAGCCCTTCTTGTTCTTTAGCCAACCTTTTATACCCTCCATGTACATGCATTGCACCTCTGTGCTTTCTGTTCCCTTTGTGATTGGTCAGTACATCTCAGCACTTCATGTCTCATTGCTTTCAATGCTGTTCACCTGCTTTTCACAGCTCTGCCTATTTGGGATGAGGTTCGGCAACAGCCTCACTCCCAGTTGCCACAAACTGTGTACCTACACCTTGCATCTGAAACTAGACAATGTTTTCTTCCTTGCACTGTGAAATTCCTATTGCACATTTGGGAACAGTAACATGTTGGAGTTCTGGATGCTGAGAATTTTAAACTTTCTGTACTGACAGACTCTGACTCCAGGGAGAGCACTACATTTTACCTGAGGCCTAAGCAAAGGCGCAATTAGTTATATTTTTCAGATCGGCATAACTCTTATTTAAGGAGGGTCAAAGAACTCCATGGGCTGTCATTTGGAATCCTATGCTTAGAGAGTTCTGAGAGAAATGCAGATAGAAAAATAAGAGTTAAAGAATAAGCCAGTTTAACGCCACAAAAATTTGCTGTAAATGTTTGAAGTAATTTGGCTAAGTTTTTAAGGGTTCTTAGAAAAATCCATCTAGTGATTGTGGACAAGTCATCTCAAACAGAAAGTGATCCCAGGATCTTATTCTATAAGAAATGCAATTTATCTAATTGAGGTCCATGCATTTGGGAGTTGTGTAACTTTTGTTAGTAGCAGTTTTTTATCAATTCTCTTGGTGTTGAAATACTGTGTTTCTGAAGATTGTGGATACTCCTAAATTCCAGGTATTCTTTTACAGTTATTTGATTAATAGCTTAAGATATTTTATCTTTAACAGTAATAGACATGAGGGCTGATAAAAAATACATGTGCAGAAATACATGTCATGGTAATTTGTAAATATTTGAAATAATAAAAGAACAATTTTTCTTTTCCAAGATGTAATATTTTATCTTTGTCTCTCTCAAGATTATGGATTTCTCTCCTACATTAACATTGAGTGAGTTGTAAATGAAATATCTGAAGACAGGGAAAAAGACTCACAGTTTGGCTTCTTAATGACTTGCTGAGTATTTTCCTCTGCCAAGCCCATCATCACTTGCACTGCCAGATCTCCACAGGGAGGGATCTTGATAAGACTTTTGAAGCTACTGCTGGTCAGCTGGTGATTTTTTTAAGGTTCACATTATTGTCACTGCTGGATTCTTCTCACTTCAAGTATACATAAGCTTTGAAGAGCAATATAAGCTTATTCTTCTTTTTCTCTTCAAGGTAAATACTTTCACTGGCAATTGAGAAAGAAAAAGTCCAGGCATGGGCTGAATAGCAGAGGAATCAACAGGGTGCTTGTGTTGTTTTTTTTTATTGGTACTTTTTTTGACATCCTTGCTCCGCTGGAAGGAAGAATTGAAGTACGATAAAAAAAGTACCAGAAAAAAAAGCAGTCAAAGCCAATAAAGGTAGGCAATTGGTAGTGAACTGAACTGCAACTGATACTTTATGGAAAGTGTTGGGGAAATGAGAATATGTAAGGGCCAGAGGTGTACAGCTACATTAGAAAAAGACCTGCAAAATGATCTCCTAACCTGTTCATCAGCATATTGAATCATGATGTACAATATGCATTCTTCTGGCAGGGTGTTTGGAGGAAAATGTTGTTAAATCATCTGCATGGTTACACCTTTTTGTTTAACTGTTAACATGTGAAAATAAGTTTATAGTCCTGCTATTTTACTATTTGATGAAAATAATATTTTCACTATTAGGTGAAAATAACCTTTATTTATAAAGAGGTCACTTTGATTATGATACGAGTGACAAATCAGGGTAATTTCACATTTTAAAACTAATGCTTTATTAGATTAGTTCATTAATAATATACTTAGTCCTAGTGGTCAATTGTGACAGTGTTCACAGGGGTTTTCAGGTTAGGGAAGAGACGAGAATGTTGACTCTATGTTCAGAAGGCTTGATTTATTATTTTATGATATATATTAGATTAAAACTATACTAAAAAGAATAGAAGGAAAAGTTTAATCTCAGCAGGCTAGCTAAGCTAAGGAATGAATAATAAAAGTTTGTGTCTCGGACAGAGAGTCCAAGCTAACTGGGCTGTGGTTGGCCATTAATTGTAAACATCCAAGATGGGCCAATCACAGATGCACCTGTTGCATTCCACAGCAGCAGATAATCATTGTTTACATTTTGTTGCTAAAGCCTCTCAGCTTCTCAGCAGGAGAAAATCCTAAAGAAAGGATTTTTAGTGAAAAGATGTCTGCGACAGTCAATTCTTACAAATAATACATAAGTGGTACATATATAAAGCTGTTAGTCTTTAGAAGTCATATTCTAAAAGAGCTATGTGTATACAAAACCACAGATGTGCTGCAATATAGTAAGTACAGATAGCTATGGTCCCAAGCGTTTCTTAGTTGCAAATGTCAAATTAGTCAGCCCTGACAGGTCTTTCATGACAGAAGTGGGTTTATAATCTGTATTATTCCTTGCTTCAAACTGTGATTCTTATGCTGTTAAACTGTTTCCATGATGGGGTTTCTCCTCTGCTCCTGATGTTGCCCAAATTATATAATTTTTTCTAGCTGGTTATGTGTCCAGTGCATTTGGGAAGCTACCCTGCCAATTTGCAGTTCCTTGTGCTTCTTCTGTCTGGTAACTTTTTGTTCTTCGGATGCTTCCCGTTTTAAACTTCAACCACCTTTCTCTGCTTCATTGGTGATTACACTCTTATATATGTGATATATAGATATAGATATAGATATAGATATAGATATAGATATAGATATAGATATAGATATGAGGTAGTGTCTGGTTAGACCATCTTAGTATCCCAAAATAATGTGTGCTACTCCTAATTACACCATTGTAGTACACCAATATCAAGTTAGTAGCCAACTGAAGCTTCACATATGAACAGAGTTAAAGAAATAAATGTACTATTACTTTAGATGAGTTTCATGCAAAAACAGATTTTGAAGATGCAAGGAGTTGAACTTCTTGGATATGAGACCAAATGCAAAGATTGTAAAGAAAGATGGAAAAACATGAAAGGTGAGAGGACCAAGAGAATTATTTGAATGATTCTCTGTTAGAAGCAGAACTGTAGCTGATGTTCCAGATGTGTGCTACACAGTAGTTGATGAGGCTCATCATGTATCACACTGGCAGTGTAACAGAAGTGAAAAAACAAATTTTTTCTTTGTATGCGCAATCACTTATCTCTACTATTTTCATGACATGCTATACTGTACTTTCTTATGCAGCCCATGTATCATCAGATCCATGAATAAAGGATGATGATTTCTGGAGAAGTTATAACATATCAATGTATTCATTGGTCACTTCTGCCTGATGCTTGCCATAGTAACTCAGTTTTAATGGTGTGTTCACACCATTTTCTTTTGCCCCAGAACAGTGTGACACAGATGGCCAGAACCAATCACATTTTAGGAGCAGACTGATTCTTTCCTACTGCTAAATGTGAAATATGTCCACATATTTTAACTACTTTTACAGTATCATAAAACATAAACACTATTTCTGTCCCTACAGAGGACATAAAGACTAGCTACTGCTTTAGTGGCTATATGTCCTAGGTTACAATACAACAGTGTATTCTACTCCTATCCTCAAGAGCTGCTGAAACCAGGAGAGGCATTGTTTTTCCTTATCTCCTGTTAATGGGCCTTCCCTTGCCACATGACTCAGAGTTAACTCTCTCCAGGACCCATGTCTATTTAATGGGTAATCAAGAACCCACTGCATGACTCAGAATGATATCAGTCATTGTGAGATGCTGTGCCCAGGGCGGAAGGAGCTAAGCATCCCCACCTGGATATAATCTGGGGTTTGGGACAGAATAGGCAGCCCTTACCCAATGGTTTCCAGAGGACAAGTGCTACCAGGGATCTTGTCTTTTCTCTGGGATCACCACTTCAACAAGACCACTTCATCTGGACTGCAACCACCACCCTAACTAGCAGGGTGTAAGGTTGTATTCAGACTTGGTCAGTCATTTTTCTTTTATATTATTGCATGTATTTTGGGGTTTTTTTCCCTTTTCCTAATAAATTGTATTTCTGACTTGGAGTGTCTCACTGGTTTTGCTTTCAAACCAGAACACTATATTTGTAGTTAGTCATTCCTAGATACCTAGAAGAAATACCTAGAAGAAATGTATTTATTGTTATGTTACATCAGGTTTTCTGTTTTAAACTATTTTTATGTAAATGCATTTATTTCATACAGCCACAGTTAAAATGAAGCGGCAGTGTGTGGACATAAAACATAGTGATAGGATACAAATCATATGAACAGTGCAAATTACCAAACACCTAGTGCAAATAAGTAAATAAATATTTAGTGCAATACAAAAGGAGTTGTAACCCATTTGATTACAATCAATGATTTTTTTTTTACTTGGAACATCCAAATTTTTTTAGATTAGTTAAAAAAGGAAGTATTGTTTTTCTTGATTTGAAGTTTGGAGAAAAACATTTTCACAGCTTTGAAATACTCATGGGGGTAGCAGGAAATGTTTGTTGCATTTCTTGTGACATAAGGCAGATTTTGTAGTTGTCTCTTTCAGGAGAAAGGTAGCAAGCATACTAGCCTTCTCACACATGCTTTATATGTTCTTTGACTGAGAAGGAAGAGTGCCTTTAAGAGTGACATTATTTCAGTAAGTCGAGTTTGGTAACATCAGAAAACTATGAGCGGACATTTTCTTCCTTTTTTTTCCTCTCTATCTCTTCCTTGAACATTTTATATCATTTTTGTTTAAGTCAGTGCAAAGTCAAAATTCATGTTGACAATCACCATGACAACAGCTTCCTCTAAAAACCAGCAACATGCTCAAAACTGCAAATTCCTTTAAATTATGTTTCTGGAGATATATTCCTGTCACAGACTGACAATCAGTACTTCTCTTTTTTTGAAATAGTCAGTTTTTCAAGAAAATATGTTTCATGAAAAAATCAGAGATCAGCCCAATATTTTCCTTCCATCTGATACACCATCATACTAAAAATAAAAAGTAACAGATGGATAATTTCCCCCCATTGTATTTTGACCAGAACTGTCTTGGTTAATGTCTTTTAAAGAATATTTCATCTTTTCCATTTGGGCCTATGCTAAACTGGAATAAATAAATAAATGTAAAATAAAAATATACATTACATAAAATATACATTTTTATGTTTTATATATATAATGTTATTATTTATATATGTGTATATATATATATATATATATATATATATATATATATATATACACAGATCTCCTGAAAAATTAGAAACATCACATTATTTGAAATACATGCCGTGTGTGTATTTATTAACAGAAGATATCTCCCCAGATGGAGGATGGGTTGTAGAAGAGATAAAGAACACCACCTCACCAGCTGCCTAAGACACCTGAGCTTCTTCATGCAGAAAGCAAGGACAATAATTTAAAAATGTGGATTCTAGAATCACTTCAGAGGTAGCAGGAACAGCATCTGATCTATTTGCAAGCAGCAGGGTCTGAAGAATAAATAGGGAGTTCTAGGTCCAGGGTCCAAAAATTTCCCGTTGGAATTGCTTTCCCGCTGCAACTTGGTAATTCTTTTTCGTATCTGGATTCTTGGCACAATGGTTCACAGAGAGCCACTGCCTGCTAAGGGACTTTTGCTCTTTATAATGTCCTTGCATCAGTGATTTTGAAAAGCCTGAGGACTTTTACTCATTGTCTTACCTTCAGCTTTATTGATGATAAGGATTTTCTTTATCCTTTGCCCCCACTTCTCAGCCTCTGTGAGCTGCAAAGTTTAAAAACTGTAAGAAAAATGAAAGTGCTGAAAGGAATTGTGTCATGGTGGCTCCTTCTGCAATGGCTTAAAGCATTGTTTGCATAGACTCTTCCAGTTCTTCCAGTGTGTTTAACATGACAATTTCAAAGAGCTTTACAAGTATGAGGGAATCAGCATAATGGATCTGAATACACGGGTTTGCCTGTAGAGACAGAATGGAATTCTGGGGAGCTGAGCCTCTTGATAATATCCACATGTTGAAGCAAGTGGGAAAATTTTCTTGTCACAATTACTCTATCCACAAAAAACAATTTTTTGCATTGCCATCACCAGATGAACACTTTTAATGCATTTTACTTTGAGAGGCTGTATGTACAAAGTACACAAAATGAATTTAAAATGTCCATGTGAATAATCATGGAATTCTGTGTGGCTATCTTAAAGAAACTAAAAAAAAAAACCCAACAAAATCTGTAGTAACAGTGCAAGTGTTTGCTTTTCATTGCACTTCATATTTTTGACACTCTACAAGATCATGTTAACTGATGATATATCATCATGCTATGTTTTAAATTGTTAATGGTTTTTCCTTGAAGACCTTTTGAAACTCTATAGGCATGAAGGGATCTGTTGTCAAGAAAAATCAGATAGAGAGCATGTGGCACCTCACCTCATTACAGTATTTGTGAAGTGTTGTCCTTGAAATCACAACACCAAATTAAGCTCATTAAGACCTGTTAGTATGATTACAATCTGTGCTCAGATAGGTTCCTGGTTCTTAGGAAACCTACACTGTAATCACATACAAAAATGCCAGATTTCTACCCTTTGTTCTTGTGTTTTTGGACATAGAAAAACTCAATTTTCCCACCGAATCTTTGTTCATTGAATGTTCTGTAGAGTTTACCAGCAGGATGTTGGGGAAGGGGGGAGGTTGGAGGGGGATGGGAAGTAGAAATAATTAAAAGGATAGTGTGTCAGTTGAGAAATCTGGGAAGGTAAATTATATAATTTATAATCAGCAGATTCTCTTTCCATTTGTGAAATAATTTTTTTTTGTTCTGTACTTTCTCAGTACTTGTAGTGTACCATAAAGGTCTTTCTCCATTTGTGATCTCACTGAAATATTTCCTTGAGGCATAGATTTGGTCCAGGCTTTCATATGCATCAGAATGATGGAAATTCCAAATCACTCTGGTACACTCTGCCTAGCCACCTTTCTACCTACAGATTCTGGAATTTCAAATGGTATGTTGCTAATGCTAGCTAAACTTGTGCTTTTTAAACTTTCCGCAATCTTTCCAGGAGATACCTGCAGAGGCTTAGGTCAAGCACTTAAACATTCATTCTTTTTTACTTTATTAGGATACTCAGTTGTCCTGAGATGAACCTGGATGGTGAGAGAATGGAAAATAGGGTTGTAGACTGCTGTTGTCTGTGTTTTTGCCACGGCACTGGGAATATTTAAGTAGAGAGCTGAAAACAAGTTCAAATGAGCAAAAAGTCGGATTAAGTGCTGACTGGCCACTTTTCACATAGACCAAAAGGTCTGCATTTATTTTAAAAGTATTGCTTCATACAGAATGTGTGATCATCTTGCAAAGCACAATTTAGTTAGAAGTTAAATTTGGGATGACTGGTTTTGACTGTAGAGATGTAGGAAGCTGGATTGTGCTGCTTCTATTCAAAAAAATGATACTAGCCTTGAGTCTGGGCATGACATGTTTTTAGAACTTGATGAAAGGGCTAGTATATAAATTAATAACCTAGGAGGTTAATAATTTATTTAAACCTTGAAGTTTGAATGTGGAAAATACTTCGTGAAAAAGGCTCTCATCAAGGCTCTTATATGGGCCCATAAACCACCTTAGAAATTAAAAAGACCAAATCAAACGAAACACATAGTGGGGAGATGAATCCTTATCTATAAGGATAACTAATCCTTATCTATTAGGATAACTAATACCAACTAACAGGACTATTGTATATTCATCTCAACGATGAAACACTTTGTTAATTGATTTTTTAAAATAACTTTAGGACAAACAAGTATGTAGATGGACAGGGAAGTGAAATGTTGCAAATTTCTTACAATTTCAGACACTTACAATGTTGCAAATTGTTACAATTTCTGTGGCTACTGAGTCCTTTTGTTTTGAGCATATATGGAGTGGGGGACACCTGGCAAAACAAAAGTGGATGTATAATGCCTATGGTGAGTCTCTAATATTTTATGTACTTCTGAAGTGCTGCTATTTCTAACAAGAAGCATGGTGTCCGGTTTCTCATTTACCTCCGCACTGCACAGGAAAGTATGATGGAACTCTGAGCAGGAAAGAAGGATTCCTTTTTTTTTCAGCTGAACCTGTGGAAGTAATCATTATTGCATAAAATGTGTAGTTTGTAATGCATTAGATATGGATATGCTGCTGTTAAATGTGTTTACCAGGGTTTCCTTTTTTTTATTTTTGGCTTTTTATAAAGATTAGTGTCTCTAAAGATTATATTCTAGGCAACTTGCTATATGATGCATCAATTACATCAAATTTAGTTTGGAATTGAAAAAAAAATTGAGCCATTATTAAACTGCCTTTCTGAAACTGGATTCTTTTTGAGATTTAGCATGGAAACTGGAAGCAGGATAGCAATAGGATTGAGTAACATATACTTATAAAGCCCAACTGGTTTAACTGAAATAGAATTAAAAATAAAGGCATTGAAGAAAAGTAAATCTCTTAAGAGAAACTATTTGAAAAAGTTCATTAGCAGTGGCCTTTTAGGTACATACATATTTCCTCGACACATTTAAAAAAGCCCTGAGTGAAGGTTAAAATGGCAATTCCTAATTAACTGACGTTAAATTTGAAACTGCTATTTAATGTCATGTAACTTAACTGATATGTAGAGTAGTCAGGGAAAAGTTGTGGGTGAAAGACACTTTACTTCCAATGATCAGTTGGTTGCGTTGTGTGCATCAGACGAACCCTCGTTGCCAGGGGCGAGTGCAATCCTGGGACCAGGTCAGCCAAGAACAGGCTAAAAATAAAATAGGGGTAGGTACAACTGAAGTGCTCGAAAATCAAGGTTTAATAAAGAAAAACAAAAGGCGTGGTAACAATAAATACACAACAAAACCATAAACTGTACACTATAGACCATAAAATAAGGCAAACATGAACTTATATAGAGGGCAGGGAGCCAATCAACAAAGAAACAGAAACCAAATCTTATATAGGACACAAGACTAACCAATCAGAAAGCAGGGTTCATAACATAACCTTATATGGAATAACTTAATCTGCATAACTGCACCCATCATTCCTTTCTTCTCACCCTAAATTTTGGGGAATGCCCGGAGCCTGTGGTGTACTCGCCCAGGGCATGGCCCTGGTAGGCTCATATGGGCCTCCACAATCAGTATCCAAATGTTGAAGATTCCAATCCGATATGGTTAAGTGCAGGCAAAACTGATTCTGATGTATCGGTTCATGCTGGGTTCACTCAGCATGAAGGGCATTGTTCAGATACTGTTCGACCAAAGACATCACTTTGTTAGTTCAGGCTTTAAGTAAGAAAAATTGGCCTGAAATGTCTGAGACTTATTTTATGAAAAATCCTTTTGCCAGGATTTTTTCTCCTGAGAAGCTGAGATGCCTCAGAGGAAAAGAAAAACAATAATTATCTGCTGCTGTGGAATGGAATAGGTGCATCTTTGATTGGTCTCATGTGGTTGTTTTTAATTGTAATGGCCAATCACAGTCCAGCTGTCTCGGACTCTCTGGTCAGTCACAAGATTTTATTATCATTCCATTCCTTTCCTTCCTTTCAAGCCTTCTGATAAAATCCTGCAGTCTCACTTCCACAGCCACTGGAGCTGATGGGTGCTGGCTAGCCACTCCCAGTGTGACCGGTGGAGACCACAAATTCCGCCACTCCCAGGTTCTCGGCGAGAACCCCTGAGTAGTGGCTCCATCTGCTGTGTGGTGATGCAGGTGAGAGCAGGACTGCGAAGCACAGAGACAAAAGAAGGAAGGAGTGGACACGCGTTTGGATGCCAAGGTGCTTTATTGACCCAGGTGGGCCCAGTGACGGTGTTGGGTAAAAACTGTTAGCTAGGCACTGATAAAGGGGAAGGGTGTAACGGACGGGGACACGAGGGACCAATGAACAGAACCCGGGGGGGTGGGCGCAAGGGACATACTGAACCAATAGGAAGGGCCCAGGGGAGGGAAAAGGCTCGGGGGACAAATCATATGTTAGGTGAGGGATGATTGACATAGAAGATTCTCGACCTGAGAGGGGACGGTTACAATGATTGACAGATAACAGGTGGAAGGAACAAACCATTACAAGGGAGAACATGGGGGGAACCGAGGGTCAAACCAAATTCTTAATTTATAAAATTAACCAACTTTACAATAAACACATATATAAAACATACAATGCTATAAATCCTTTCTTCTATTCTTTTAGTATAGTTTAATATATCATTTCTTTTAATATAATATAAATAATAAAATAATAAATCGGCCTTCTGAACCATGGAGTCAAGATTCTCATCTCTTCCCTTGTCAGGGTTGCCTGCAAATTCCACACTGAAATATATAAAATTTTATGTTACAGTGTTTCTCTGTGGTATTTGTATAAAATCATGTTGTACTTTGAAGTGTCTTAATAAAGGATATATATAATCCTTCCAAAGATTCTGCACTTGGTAGAACAGAGCATTTAGAGTATCATGGACTTATTCATGTTGTGTAGTCAGCAATTAGGGGCTTTGAGCTCTGTTGCTTTCTTGGTAGTTTCTTGGGACTCTTCCTGGTCAGAGTGACCCCGAGATACGTTAGAAAGTCTCTTTTCCCGGCCCGGCGCCTGAAGAATGAGTCAGAGCTCTTCAGTTCTTGGTCTCAAGGTTGTTTATCGTATCTTATCTACAAAATTCTTTCTCCTGTCCAGCTGAGATCAGCTCAGCAAGACAGTCAGAGGCACTCTGCCTGCCCCTAGGGTGGTGTTATCTTTTTATACTAAAAACTACGTTTACACTATTTACAATAACTTTCCAATAACTATCACCTATATTAGACAATGAGCTTCTACTCTAAACCAATCTAAAAATCACAGCAGAAGATGGAGGCCAAGAAGAAGAAGAAGGAGAAAGGCTGGACATGCCCAGATTCCTCCATCTTGCCCCCTGAACCCCTATTCTAAAAACCCCAAAAAACCTATTTTTCACCCTGTGATAAATTCACTATCATTTTACTTAAACTTTTATGGCTTGTAATTCTTCATGAAAGGTTGGTAATTGTTCTTTCCAAGGGCTAAATCAAAGGCACAGGGGTCTTGAACTCTGTGCCAAGGTCTCTGAGCCCCCTGGGCAGGGGCTTGAGTCCTCCAGGGCAGCCAGAGGAATTTCCTGGGTTCCAACAGTAGTTATGTGTGGCCACTGAGTTCTTGGGCAAGACATCCTTATGAAATTTTCATTGATGGGAAGAGTTGTGGTTTTATTTTCAGCATGGTGGGAATGAACCCATTAATGTTAATAAGTGTTGTGCATCTAAATGACTGTGCATTTTAATGCAAATTTACCTCCTGGTGTGTTTAGAGTAGAACAGGATATATTTGAAATCATCCTTCTATGAAATAACCTAGAGAATATAAGGGTAAAGAATATGAAAATCTAGAGAAGATGAGGGTAATGGGAAGGCATTCAGAACAACAAAAAAGAACTGGAAGGAACCACAGGGCATAAAAAGAAAAAACACAAAAGAGATACAAAGCAGATCAAGCAGCTGTGAAGTCAAACAGAACATGTTGGGAGCAAACAAGGATGTTAAAAGCTTAACAAACCAGAATACAGAGGGATCAAAAAACTGTATTTAATAGAGGTCACTATTAAACTATAGAATTGTGTACCAAATCACCTCCTAAAACCCAGAAATCTCTTCTGTAGATGCAAATGGTTGTGAATCATGTTATTGTCTTGGTTTACAAGACATGTGTCTGCTAGGGAAGGCAGAAAAAAACCCCTCCCTTGGAATGGAGAATGTAAACCCCCTCTCTCTGAACTATTAGAATAGTGAAATCAAGAGACTCTAAGGAACGATATGGGAATAGCAATAACAGTTCTTTACTAGTGTGTATAACAAGGCAAACAAACAACAACAACTACGGCATTAACCCCAAACAGAACCAGGAACCCAATCCCAGTCTTTTCGGCTGCGGTACTTTCCTCTTTGGTGCAGTTCCGGTGACAGCCGGCAGGGGCGCTGGTGGCTCCCGGTGGGCAGGGCAGGTGTGGTGATCCCCACATGGCTGCAGGGGGCGCTATGGTGCAGGCTTGGGGAGCACGCTGTAATGGCGGCTTTGTCTGAAGACGGGAATGAGTGGAAGAGGGGCTTTGCTTCACAAACCCCTGGGGTAGCCAGCTCCGGTGCTCCCAGCAAGACTCTTGGAAAGCAATAAGCTGGGCCAGTAACATGTCTTGGCAGGCAGGGGGTGAGGGGCTCCCACCAGGGCAGAGAGAGATGAGCTCAGGATCCTGGGCACCCAAGCAGACAGTTATAGGTCTCTCTTTTAGTGAGGTGTTAATAAGGTCCCAGTTCAGTGGCTGTTCTCATGAGCAGAGACTCACCTAACGGCAGAAGAAGCAGCTCTGGTCCAGGCTCTGGCAACAGCAGCAGTGAAAAAACTCCCTTTCTCAAGAGCAGGGGCTCCGATCCTCCTGTGAAGAAAGAAAGAAACAGAGAGGGCCAGCAGCTGTGCCCAGCCCCTTCCCCCAAGGAAAACTCCCAAAACCTTAGAGTTCCCCCTTTGCCCCAAGCACCCAGCAATCAGCTCTCATCAGCAACTCAACGGGAAGGAATTCCCTAGGTGATAAGGAATGAGCAGAAAAGGAGACCTAACCTCCCACAGGTATGTAGTAATTTATGGAGGTACTTCTATGCTTTCACCCCAAAATTAAACTTTGGACATTAGATTGATCCTCTTGACTTTTCATGGGAAGTCTAAATTTATAGTTTCTTTTTTCTTGGCACAGAGGTCATGCATTTGATGATGTCATCCTGCTGTAATGCTCACAGTTGATGCATTATACAACTTTGCAGTATAGTCTTACAATAATCTGATCTCTCAGTAAACTGACATGTCTGATCTCTATAACCTGTGGGGGAAGAGATGAAAAAGGAAATCATACTATCTTTATTTCCTCACATTTTCAGGGTGGAGTCATCTGCCCGAGATGGAGTAGCAGATTCTACAGCACAGGCCAGGCTTCGACCTGGAAGAACTTGTAATATATGATGTGAGATAATTCATGCTTAGATTAAATATGTATAAAACAAAGTTGTAAAATAAAATTTTACATGTAACAAAAATCTGAAAAGCCTAAGACCATGGACAGTCTGGAGACAGATTGCCTCACAGAAGTTACAAGAGTCCCAATGGCAGCAAGGAAAGAAAACCTCATTAGCAAGCAAAAAGACGTGGCTGGTACAGAGATGGGCTTCTCCTGGGACCATCCAGGGAACACCCAAGAGTGATGAACACCTGATAAGTATCTTCAATCAAGAAAACTGTGTTGTCAGGAACATACATCTCACTACCAGATTTTCCATAACAGATCAATGCCGCCACCTCCCAGAAACAGCGTTGTCCAGCCCTGTACAGAAAAAAGAGACTTCATGCATATGCAGGGTAACAAAGGAATGGGGGCACCTCTGCCTCAGGCAGAAAAAACTGTATAAACCAGCCCCGCCAGAGACAACATTTGTGAACAGAGGGGGTCCGATGCAATAGAGGTTGGACAGAGGTTCACCCAGTGCTGATCCCGGGCTTGACACTGTCTCTTTGACTGTGGCTATTGAGGACCATATATTTGGTCGTGAAAATAAAATCTTTCATTATTATTATTGATTTGGCTTTTTCATTGATTACCTATAACAAACTGAACAGCAGAAGGGCTGCCACTTAAAAATGAGAAGCAAATTACCAGAAACTTTATGGGAATTATTTTCTCAGCTAGGTTAACCTTTAAAAAAGCCACACATTGTACTAATTTTCTGTGGGAAACTGGTATGTAAGATTATAATAAGAATGGTTTGATGGATAAACCCCCCTCCATCCTTAATATTTGATAACTAGTATTCCAAGAAAAAAATGCTTTATTTTGTTGAATGTGCTAAAATATTAAAAAAAAAAGAATTTTTTAAGTATGCCGTGAATTACTGTATGCTCTTGTAGTATTTATTGTGTTGCTGTTAATCAGTACTGCTCTATTACAATCTTTAAGCTAGTGTGGGTGTCCAGTATTGCTGTAGTATCCAGTATCGCCCACATCCTATTCAGCACTTTCTTTATTAAAAAAAAAAAAAAAGCCCAGAATGTTCTTGTTGAGCTGTATTAGTTTGAATTAATCTATTTGCTATTTTCAGTTTGCAGCTTGTAATATATGGTAGGGATAATTCATGCTATTAATGTATGGTATAAAATATTGTGAAATCCAATATGACTTTTGACTACCCTGGTCGGGAGCAGCTGTCTTATTCAGATTCAACTAGTTCCCGGACACAAGTTAAGATAACGATCGACACCTTAACGTATGAATAGAAGCTTCCAGGATGATGATCACTGGTTTCCCAAGTTGTCGGGAGCCACCCAAGAGCAATTGTCGCCTTGCCGATTGCAACAATCAAGATAGTCAGCGGGCGCCACCCTGATATATCTGAATGCACAGCTTCTCCGGAGCTGATTGACACCAATGGCACACCTGGATTTGGCCTTGGTCCACCTCTGCACATGGAAAGAAACAGCGATGCATGTGAAGAGACACAAAGAAAATTTGGTCATCTTTGCCTCAGGCAGAATGAACTGTATAAAACCTCGCTGTGCAAAGCAGCAAGTGTGAACTCTGACACTCGGGAGGTCAGATCCAAGTTCACCCAGCGCCGATCCCGGGCTCGACACTGTCTCTTTAGCTGTGGCGCTTTTGAAGACCGAACTTCGGTCTCTCAGACAAATTATAAATCTTTGCTAAAGTTTTGATAATTTTGGCTCACGATTTGATAATTTATAATACAACTCAAGAAAACTGCCTTGGGGTCTCATTAAGAAGGTGTGAAAATTGCTTTATCATGTGTCTATTGTTTCTGGTGGACAAATGCTCCTACAGTTTTAACTCTCCACATCTATTCTTCCTCTTCCTTCTTCCTTTGTCATGTGTATACTTGTATTTATATATGAGTGAAGCTGCTGTGAGTACAAGAGGTATCTCATAATTAAAAAATAACCACACACCTTTGTGGTTTACAAGGTGGAGATAAGTAATTCAAAGAGGAATGACTGTATTACATACTTTCCTTTTGCAAGTGTACTAAACTGATGATTAGTTACTTCACAGCTGGGATGGGGAAAGCTTTGTTTCTGACTTGGTTGATTCACATTGTGGCTTTGTTTCAGAGCTTTACCTGAAACGTTCTACATTAGTCTGTGGACAAATTTATATAAAATGCACCAAAAAATGAAAATAATAATGAATTATTGAGGAGACTCGAGCGAATATTGTTTCTGTAAAGATTAATTTACCCTGGAGAAATATCAGGCTAGAATTTTTGAACATTCCAGACTCAGTGAAATTGCATAAATTTCTTTTTTCCACTTCCTAAGTATCTTAAGCATTTTTTTGCATGGAAAATATGCAATAGCTTTCCTGTCTAAATGTCTTGTCTCTATGAGTTAATCATAAGGTTTTTCTGAACAATGTAATATATCCATTATACTTCCTATTGTTTGATGCATATATAAATGGGATGAAATTTCCTTCTCAAATACTCAGTAATTATTTTATACACTGAAGCATGTAAATTGACTGCCCTTTTAGTTTTATTCTGGCTGATTAAATCTAACTGTATATGCTGGTTTTATTCATCAATGTTAAATAATTTTTGTATCTTATGATTTTCAGTAATATCTGGTGATATCAAGCATCACAAATTAATTACATGTTATATTGTCAGAACACACATTTTTTGCATTTTAAATGTGTAGCATTTCCTAACAGAGCACATGGTTTAATTGCAGCCAACAACTAAGTTCAGTGTGGCTGCTCTCACTCCTCTCTGCTCCAGCCCTGGTTGGATGAGAAGGAGAATCAGAAATAGTTAAAGCTTGGGCATTGAAATAAGAACACCTTAATAACAGGAAGAAAGTAAAACATTATAATGATAGCAACAATAAAAATAATATAAGAGAGAGGAATAAACCTCAAGACAAAAAAGTGATGCATAACAGAGTTGTTCACCACCCATTGACTGATGCCCAACTGGTCCCTACATATGTTTTGGTTAAGACTACAATATTTACAAATGCCAAACACTATCAAACATTTTAAGAAAACCTATTTCTGTGACATACTAATTGTTGACAGTTCTGTTGCTAAAAAATAGAGGAATCCAATGAACAGAAACCTAACCAGCATGAATAGTAAGTATAATAGAACAGTAAGTATAGCAGAGTGAACAGCTCAAAAGCTACCTAAAAATGTAGTGATTTATGTATAGAAAATACACCTAGCACCTATGAACAACAGGTATATGTGGCACACAACTTTCCCAGGCATTGTCCTGGGGAAGGCTGTGAGAGGATCAAAGAAAAGAATAAGAAACAATTCTTGTCTTTGCTTGCTGCACCCATTGTTGTGAACACGTGGAATGTGTTATGGAGATTTGTTTAAGAGTGTTATGGAGATTTGTTAAGAAACCACCAAGGGGTGGTTTCTTAATTGATCAATGATGATGGTATTTAGATTGAAAGACCAATTGGGTCCACCTGTATCATGACTGTCTATAAGGGCGACTGTCTGTAAGGTTTCTTAATAAGTATAATATAGTAAAGTGATAGATCAGCCTTCTGAGAATCATGGAATCAATGCTATTTATTACCCAGCTAGGGGCGTGCAGTGACAGGTATATGTAAAGAAAATTAAGATAAATTTTATTAATTGTTCTGCATCTTCCATTATGAAAGGCATAGTCAGAATTCATGATAATCAAAAATCTTGCATACTATTATTCATTCCAGAAACTTAAATTTCAGAGCAATGTTGATCTAACTGAAATGCCCAGAAAACAAAATCTTGTGACCAGTAAAAACAATGCATATTTAATTTATTGAGTGCTTACAATAAGATGTTGATAAACTTATTTCAGATAAATTCATATTAAGTACAGATATTTTTGAATGTCAGTATCTTCAGATATACCTATCAATTCTATACACAAGCAGCTAACTGGGACATTTTGTGTGAAATCATGTGTTCAGATCTGGTGTTATTCTGACAATTTAAAGACCTTCTTTATCTTTTCTGCCACGCTATAGAAGTAAATTCAAATTATCAACCTCAGAATAAAATACATTTGTATAGTTCAGCAGTCACAATGAAAGAAATGTAAAATTTTCAAAGCTAACCACTGTTATTAGGTTTGTCAATTACAAATTACTGTGGTTTAAATAAAGTCCAATGCCACTGCAGGCCGAGGGGAGAGGATAAGAATCCTGTTTTAAGTCCCTAATCCTAGTCATATCTCCTCCATCCATAATAACAGGTAACAAAATTGTAAGAAAATAAAATATTCATAAATTCTGGTGAGGTAGCAAGAAGCCTGTAGCGTCAAAAAAATCTTAGAACCCATAATTGCATTTGATCTCAAGCTATGATTTTAGATAAGGTGAAATGAGGCTACTTACTGAATAACCACAGAGACTGTAAATGATTGGAAATGGTGGAACTACCATCAGTTCTCCCACTTTCCTACAACTTTCTAGACTTGTAAGAAATCACGTATACAAATCACGCCTTGATGTAAAACTATTTTTCTTATATCTCTGGGGTGAAAATGAATACACTACTGTTATTGTTATTCATATCTTCACAAGGACCTCATTCATGCCCTTTTTTCCAATTAGAAAAACTAAGCCTGTCTTCTTCTTTCCCATATGGACTAAACAGGCAGATATTTGACTCTGTGTCCAAGGTCGCACCTCCTTGGCTATCACAGTGTAGATTGTCCTGTTATTGTAATGACACAATGAGCATTCTTGTGTTTTCTTTCCCATCCCTATTCTCTATTTTTTTCATTTACACAGTATCTAAAAAGATACTAGATTTCTTCTGCCCATTATGCTCTCTGGATATGAGAAACACCACATTCAGCTGTCTGTGGTCTATCAAACAGCTCTTGGAGGCCTGACCAAATGCATACTGCTTGGAATAAAATGCAGCAAGCACAACAAAGCAGCTCTGCATTCCTGCAAGTGCCTGAGGACATTATTACTACTTGGGGTTCGTAAAGGAAGCTCCTTCTCCATCCCTTCTGCCAGCTGTGTCGGCCATTACCATGTGAGAGAGACGTTTGAAACTCGCGGTAGATCGCCACCTGCAGCCGCGGGGGAATCACTGCACCCGTCCGGACTAGCTGGGGAGCCGCCAGCGCCCCTGCCGGCTGTGAGCGGAACTGCACCAAGGGGGAAATTGCCTGACAGCCGACAGAAAGCTATTGTTGGGTCTCTGATTTTTCTGTTTGTTGTTGCTGCTGTTGTTGTTGTTTGTTTGCCTTGTTATACACATATATATTCTAGTAAAGGATGGTTATTTCCTTTTTTCATATCTTTGCCTGAAAGCCCCTTAATTTTAAAGTTATAAAAATTTCGAGGAAAGGGGGTCATATTCTCCATTCCAAGAGAGGCTTCCTGCCTTCCTTGGCAGACACCTGTCTTTCAAACCAAGACAAGTGGTTATCTCAAAAGACAGACTGGAGAAATTTGTGTGTGGGAACAGACCAGGTTTTTTGTTGTTTGGTTTTAGGGATTGTTTTGTTTTGTTCCACTGGTGGCTTGTACCAGATTTTATGGAGAAAAGCACCAGAGGACACACAAATTTTGTTCACCAGCATTATATTCTTTGGAGAAAAACTACCTTGATTGCTGATTAGTTTTATAGTACAAAAAGCAGTTAAATGCTGCTGTTACTGAGATGGATTCAGTGCTGAAATAAATATGAGGCCTTTTCTGTGGTATTTTCATCTGGTTCAAGTGAAAAAGTGGGAAATGAAAAGGCAAAAAAATTAGGAACAGTTCTTTTGTCTACAAGTCTTTATTAAAGGTGAGATAATTTCCATGAGTTACAAATAAACTACTGGAGAAGAAAACACTTGAGAAAAAATATGGCTGAATCAATGGAAGTTACAGACTCACTGAAGACTGTATCAATATAAAGAGAAATATCAATGATCAGAATTGCAATCTAGTAAGCCATAAGAATGTCTGTATTTGAAATCTTCAGTTTCTTTGACTTTGAAGTGCAAATTTTTTTTGACAATTGAATTTGAGATGTGTTGGCATTACTGACAATCTCATTAAGAATTCAAGAAGTCCTAATCTGCAGTAGAGGTCTTTCTGGATGAACTTCCTGGTGAACGTCTCATGAAGTTTTCCAGATTTTCCCATCCTCAAATATGACCCAAGTGTCTTGCAAAAACAATCACAGAAGAAATGTTGGTATGTGTTATGAATAATTTGTTAACTGTATTATAAAGATAATTGCATGTTTTTTAACAGAGGAAGACAACCATGCCCAGAGATGGTCTGAAATATCTTCACCTTTCTGTACTTCTCTTTAAAAGCCATACAGGCTGAATTTTTTTTAAATTTTTTTTTTTTTTTTTGTGTGTGTGGATTGTCTCTAGATAAAACACAATCACTTATGAGGGGTGGTGAGTTTTTCTTGTCAAATGGTGCTCTTTTCTGGTCTGTGAGAAAACTTTTTCAGTCAAAAAACACAGTGGTGTAATACCATGCTAAATTCTCCCAAATCTGCCTAAGCCTTTAACTTCGAAATACGATTGTTCCATCACTTTTTTACTCCTTAGCATCACCCATGTAGAGGATTTAATTATTTATTACTTTAAATTAATATTCTGTTCTGTTTTGTATCTACCTGACACTTTCTAGTGTGTCTGCCATGACTAGTGCCTCAGATTTCTGCTTTCTGAAATTGACAATAAAATATTCCTAAGCATAAATAATCATTAGCAACCCAAACCCATAACAAAAGCAGAGGCATAAGGATAAAAAGGATCGTACATTCACCAGTTTGCTGCTACTATTTTATCTCCTGTTCTGCTGACAAACCAGATGCTTTTTTTAGCCCATGAGACTAGAAGATGCATGAAATTTTTGTCTGTGAGAAGAAAAATTGTATTTTTTTTATTATCTTCCCTCTCTTCATGCATGTTATTTCTTCATTGACTCTTTAAAAATTCCTCATTACTTTTCTGTATTTCAGCATTTGCTGGCTCACTGTGAAACACAGGGTCCTTATTCATGGACAGGTGGGAAAGTATTTTTTATTATAATAGTGGGTTTTTTTCACTTACCAGTTCTTAGATTTGGATAGAATACCTTTCAATTCTTCCTAGGTGTGCCTCTTCATAAAATCATAATTCCAAATGATTCTGGAAAAGATTTGTGACTTTTCTAATTTTACAGTAATGAAACTTTGTCGGGTTCGGCTGTCTGTCTCTGCCCCGACACGGGTAGTGTGGTTCTTGGGTGGCACGTGTTTCAAAGGACAAGTCTGGACTCTTCAGCTTTTCGGTCTTCAGATTGTTTATTGTTTCTTATCTACAAAATTTTCTGTCTGCCCAACAGAGGTCTGACCTGCAAGGCAGCCACAGGCACTCTCTGACCACCCACGGGGCGGTCATGTCTTTTTATACTAAAATCTACGTACATGATATTTACCTTTATTTTCCAATACTTTTCACCCATGTTAGCAAGTGCACCTTCACCATAAACCAATCCCCAAGTGCCAACATCACCACAGGAGATGGAGGACAAGAAGAAGAAAGAAGAAGGACGAGACATGCCCTGATCCCTCCATCTTGTCTCCATAACCCCCCTGTACCAAAAACCTTAAAGTTTATATTTCACCCTCTAAATGTGTCCCTTTTACACCCTTCACTCTAAAGTGATTCTCAAGTCCTCAAATTGCTGTCACTTCTGTGGATGGATCAAAATCAAGCCACCAAACACTCTTGGCAACATTCCAGGATTTCCGAGACCCCCAAGGGTTCTCCTGGCATCTCTGGACATCGGGAACGATGTGCTGAGATCCCACAAAACTTTTATTTTCCCATCGAGTTCATCCTGTTTCTTCCTAAATAGAATGCATTGAATACAATTAAGTAGATGCACTAAAACCTCTTTTTTCCAGTTAATATTGACATAATCTCTTTTTTGTTATGACTTCATGAGTTTGCTAATTTGTATGCGTGGAAGCAAATTTTAAAAAAGGTCACTCTTGTTGGCATATTGAGTAACCTTTTGGATGCAGCAAACATTTACTAGAAATTATCTTCTGATCAGGGACATAATGGCCTCTATTTTTCATTTAAATGTGATGCAAGTTCTTGAAATTAGACTTAAATGTTGGAAATGTTTTGGGCATGAGGGTGAATTCCTACATTTTCAATGTATATCTGAAACTAACATCACCTTTCACCACATTATGGGGAGACTGAGGATTCAAGCTTCAATCTATGAAATATATCTGTAACCCTCCAGGTTCCCCCAGATTTGTGGAGTCTTATGAATGGTTAAGGACCAAAAATTTGTAGTAGTTGATTATTTTGATTAATGCATTTGGATATTCTGTCTGGTGAGAATGAGTGGAATCTCTCCTTGGGGTTCAATAGAGTCTTGACTTTTACATGCACAGAAGGAACACTAACATCAGCCCAAAAAAACCCCCAAAACCAACCAACCAACCAACCAACCAACCAACCAACCAACCAACCAACCAACCAACCAACCATCCAACCAACCTACCAACCAACCAACAAAAAACAAACCAACCAACCAACCAAAAAGACAGTCTTCTAGACTGGAGTGAAGTCACTGACTAGTGTCTGTCCAGAAGGCAAATTACAATGAAACATGATACACAGAAGAATTAAAGTAGCTGTTAATTTTAGCTCTCTAAAGGTTTTAGTTATGAGAAAGCACTTAATTAACTTCAGTAGAATTACAGGGTAGAAAAGAACAGCTGTTCTCCTGGTGTGTTGGGATTCAGAATGAAACTTTTATAATGTTAGAGTAGAACATGAGGGAATTTTAAGCAAAAGAGAAGGCTAAAAGAAATAAGGGCTGTTCAGTGATTAGTACCTTTGACACAGTGAGGGTGGCTGCGACAAACCTCTCTGGTTCCCTGACTTCAGGGCAAGAGTGGCAAAAATGAAAAGGTGTGGGTCCAATGGAGTTGCCCAAAAAGAACTTTAATAAAGGGTGAAAAGCAACAAACACGGAGAAGCCAAACTCAACACAGGGTGCTGGATCCAAAGACTTGAGGCAAAGGGGAAGCAACAATATATACACCTGGAAGTAGAACATTCCAGAACTATAACCATACAAGGGAAACAAGTAACCAGTGGGGGAGTAGAACTTGGACAATTTAGCATAACAACACCAAAGGCTTATGGAAGAACTCTCAAGCTCACCCTGAGTTAAACAAAAGATCCCCAGGCCTTGAAACTCACGGTCGGGTCATTTGGGGTAAAATCCAGCTGACTCTGAGTCACAGCCGGGCTAACTCCCACATACGTTCTTGGATACTATAAAAGTTTTGCCACAGGGTAGCAGGAAACTCTAAAAGGATATGATGCTAACATAAAAGCCCAAACCTTCCTTGTGATAGACTTTATTCCACATTTGCTTTCAATTGAAAAAACAATGAAATCTTGGTTCATCCTCTGGAGAGAAAATAGAGTAAGTCTCAAAGCTGTTCTGTCTTCCAGTGATTGGTGACAGGTCACTGAAATAAGTCTTTTCTTGTCGCAGTAAATGTGCTGTCAGGATTGAGGAACGTCTGGCACACATTTGTCTGGGAACAGAATTATAAGCATGTGAAAGGCTTCTTTGACATTCAAAATGAGAGAGCAGAAATCATTCTGTAGAAATACCTCTGCTATTTGCAGGTTTATGTTGTTTTCCTGACAGACTTTCCACAACACTTTCATCTGAAAGAGGGACAGAAAAATACACACTTGAGAAGCAGACTGAGAGTAAAGCTATCAGAGAGAGGCTTCCAAAAGCCAGTTCAGATAAAATTGTAATATTAACCTTTTAGGAGGGGAATTATTCTACTACAATATAGTAATAAAAACAAAATTAGCAACTGGTTGTGGGAGAGATAAGCTGGGACATTTGAAACTGATAGTTTAATATTTTTAATTTTGGCTATGAAAGATTCAACCTGTTATAAATATTTCCATGATGCCACATAAAGAGGTAGTTCAATCATCACTTTTTGGAAGCATAAGCATCACAAACTATTTCGATTATTAAAACTTAAATAACATGTGAAAGGCTGGATCTAGGCATTTCAGATAGATTATTGCTGTAGCTGAAGTGCTGGTCTTTGCCAGTGACCTGAAACCCATGGTAGCACAAGACCTGGAATTAGGTGTTCACTTCAATTACACCACCTTTGAAACTGAAGTGCGTGGTATGAACATAGTTCAAAGTTTGTCTCTATACTGGCTACAATATTTTTCTGATCCTATAGCAGAAAGGCCTCCACAATTTAAAAAAAGAACACAGTCCATATTTTTTGTGTTAATGAAGGTCATTGCAAAGCACTGTCAGAAACCTATGTAAGACATACAGAGTACAAAGGTTTTCAGGCCATTTCTGTATTGCATGTCCTTGCAATTTTTACTTTTATTCCTGCAAAGGCTGGCAGAAAGAGCTAGGAGAACCCTGCAACAAGGAATCACTGACTGTAGATGGCAAATTTGCCCTTAGATCCAATTGAGATTGGATCTAAGGGCAATTAGGATCTATTAGGTGATTTGAGGCTTAGCCAAGGATCCAAATGCACCGAACAAATACTCTCCAACATACAATTGTATAATTGAAAAAAAAGGACTAAAACTGAGTATGATACTTTTTGAGTCTCTGCTGTTAACTTTAAAAATATAATGCCTATTTATTTTTTTTAGGAAAAATCAGCTCCAAAGAGGACTGTCTTAAAGAAAATATGTTGATTAAAAAAAACAAATGAAAAACTCTGGCAAGGCAGTTTTATCAGTTTCCATTAAAATTCTTTAAACTGGAAAAAGTTTACTTGATCCCCAGGTCTCTTCACTCAAAGTAATAGCAGTCCTTGAATCAAAACTTCATTCTTCAAGCCTAGGATGAGGCTAAGAGCCAAGTATCTAGTGCTAAGTGGGTGTTGCTGTGAGATATACCTTGAACTGCAAAAAGATTTAAAAACAAAAAGCAACAAATAAGAACCCATAAAAACTTTTAACAATTTGATAGGCTTGTAGATGTTTCTATAGAAATTAACTCTTAGGACTTTAGCATTTATTTTCTCATAACAAGGGTGAATCGATTATTGAATGGTCAAATGCATGCAATACATAGTGATTTGTTCATGAATAGCAGCTTTCTCCCAGCAGGCACTTTGCTGCCTGAAACATATTTTAAATAGTATTACTTCTCATTAAATTACAATGACCTGGAGCAATGGCCAACAAAACTGAAATTGCCTCAGTTCGTCATGTTTTGCTTCACTGCCATTAAATTTCAGTGGCTGTGTTTCCCTAGAGTAAATAGACCTGAAGAAATAAATGTTTGAATGCTTCAACTTGTATTTAATCAAGTAAACCTAAAAATTCTTACCTATATTTGGAAGCTAAGAAAGTGTATGAAGTTCTTTGTTGTAGTTTTAGATTAAAATGTAACAATTTTTGGCTGATGTGATACACACCCATACCCTGATCCACTGTCTTTTGCACACAGGGGACTTTATTTTGATTTAAAGAACTGTGGGTCTGGCAGTCCAGTCAGGCGAGGTCCTTCCTTTTAGACTGTTTGGCCACATTTCTGTCTTCTAGTTTTAGACATGAGCAAAGAAAAGGGACATAGAAGTCTACTTAATTACATGGACACTGGATCAAACAATACATAGTAGTTTTCCTCACTGAGTGATGGAACTGGAAGCTCCTATCTATTTTCCAATTAATTGAAATTTAAATTATCTCTAAATGTGTCAGGAATAAAACTGTTGCCTAATTTTGGGGATATTTTTAAGGCAGAAAGAAACTCGAAGCTATTAGCAAGGACAGTGGCACTGTCACCCTTTATATGAGGAAGACATTGGGATGAAACCTGGGAAATACAAGAACCAAATTCTCTTTAAAACTGAGCTGAGGAAAAAACTAGATCTTATGTACAACAGAAAAACATTCTGAATGCTAAGATAAAGAGAATATGTTGTTCTATGTACCACACTGCAATGACCATAATTATCTTTCTGGCAAAAGTATGTTTTATCAATATTTAAACTATTGATTTATTTTCAAATGAAGTCTGAAAGTTGAGGCTTCTTTAAGCAGGGAAGAAAGAAAAGGAAAAGAGAAAAGAAGAAAAGGAAAAGAAAAATGGGAAAAATGATAAGGTGGAAAGGGAGAAGGGAGAAAGGGGGAATGGGATGGAATGCAAATGGGGGAGGGAACTGTCCCCCTGCTGCCCATGGGATTTCACAGGGAATGCAGAGATCCACCTGCAGCCCATGGGAGAGGTGCCCATGCTGGAGCGGATGGATGCCTGGAGGAGGCTGTGATCCAGTAGGAGACCCAGTGGAGAGAGGGCCCTTGCTTCCAGGCTGGAGCAGCATGTCTTTGGAGGACTGTATCCCGTGGAAAGAGTGACCCATGCCAAAGCAGTTTTGGGAGGAGTGTCTGCCCATGGTGGGAGTTCATGCTGCAGCAGCTGCAGTATGGCTGTTGTTTGTGAGAGCGGACCCACAATGGAGAACTTCACAGAGAGCTGTCTCCCGTGGGAGGGACCTCATGGCCTCCCAGGGGAAGGACTCCTCTCCTGGAGGAGTGGAAGAAAACCTTGCGTGATGGACTGACCAAAACTCCCATGCCCCGTCTCCCTTTGCTGTTGGTGGGAAGGAGGTAGTGGCTGGGGGAAAAAAGGTGTTTTAAGGACTTATTTAACGTCTCGTTTTCCTACTCTGATTTTATTAGTTATAAATTCACTTTGTACTTCTAAGCTGAACATCTTTTGCCCCTGGAGTGTTTTTTCCTGGTCCTTATCTCACCTAATAAACCCTTTGTCAAATATTTCTTTCCTCTGTCCAGCTGTAGTAGGGGAGGGCAACTGAGTGGCTTTCATGGGTGCCTGGTGTTTGGCCAGTGTAAAACCATATCATCAACATATATGTATGGATTATACCAGAAAAACAAACCAAACAAACCAACAAAATCTGTCAATTTAATAAAAATTTTTTGAGGAGTGGAAGTTTTCAGGTTTTAGCTGAGTAAATGGGAGGCAGCAAATTTTACAATATGTCTGCCTCTACCAAACAGTTATCTGCACTGAATGATTTCTAATTTATTAGTTATTATCATGTCTTTATGGTGTCTATTAGCAGAGATGCAAAAATTGCAGGAATTTTTTGTATCAGAAACATTTGTAGAAACTGAATTAATTGCACTAACCCGTCTTTATAATTCTGAAAGATAATATTTACTCTTTAGCTTCCATAAATGTATATTCCCCAACACTTCTCCATTTTATCAAGTCTTTCTTCTTCATCTTGGAATATATCCTGTTCACTGGGGAACTCATACATGTATAATGAATGTACCAGGACAAATACTGACATATAATCCATCAGTAAGTTGATTGTTTACTCCCAAAGCTGTAATTATTTTTGTCTTGGTTTGAAAGACAGGTGTCTGCTCAGGAACACAGGAGACTCCCTTGAAATGGAAAATGTAAATCCTCACCCTCCAAAGCATTACAATTTTTAAATTAAGGGACTCTCAAGCAATGATATGGGAGTAGGAATAACCGTTCTTTATTAGGAAATAAAATAAAATAAAAAATGCAATAATACAAAAAACCACGGAGAGAGTCAGAATATGACCTGACATCCTGTTCTTAAGGGTGTCCAATTGAATGGTGGCTGCAATCTTCCTGCAGTGACAGGTGTGATTCTGTTGAAGCAGTGATCCTGTAGAAGGATGTAGGTTTCTTCTGAAGGTCCAGTGGTGGTGTTGATGGGTCTGGTCTTCCTCTGAAGATCCAGTGGAAAAGAAAGCTACTCCTCTGGGAATGCAATGGGAAAAGGCTGCCTGTGGTGTTCTTAATCTCAGATTATATCCAGCTAGGAATGCTTGGGTCCTCCCCCTGGGTGGAACATCTCCCAAGGGGATGATGTAATTTTATCAGTCAAGCAGTGAGACTCAATGGCCCATCAACAGAAGATAGCTCCCCAGATGGAGGATGGGTTGTGGAAGAGTTAAAGAAAACTGCCCAATTAACAGAAGATAACTGCCACACCTCTAAGAGGTGATGATACAATACACACCCCCAGTTCCATCTTCCAACCTAAGACAATTTTTTATCTGCCTTTCATAATGAATACCAGTGTGTTTAGCTTTTGATGCAAACTCAGGGAAAGTGTTATCTGATTTCCTCAAGACCACTGTAAATAAAGCTAAACTCCATTTTTTTCTTATAAATTTCTATTTTAAAATTGATTTATTGTTATTAATTTTTAAGGTTGTTTTAGAGTCATCAATTTTATATTCTTAATTGTTGTAGTGCGTTTTTATATTTTGTAATACTTTGAAGTAGTTTTGTTTTGTATCCCCATATTTTTTCCAAATGGTTTATCCCAGACTGTACTCCCCTCCCTTTACCTGTGTTATCCCTCTCCCGGGATGAGATCATCCCCAAACCCCCACCCTGGCTCTCTGTCAATCACTCAGCATCCCATCCCTCCATCCAGAAGTTTCTGTCCAAGTCATCGAGTGATTAGCCAGAGGCTGGGAGTCAGCCCCCCAAGCCTTGCCCCATACGCTGTCCTATATGTCTATCCCCCAGTACCCATCCCTTAGAGTTACTTATTGGTTGGTAAAATGTTATCTACTTTCGGTTTCCACCTCCCTTTAAATGTGACCTTGGCACATCTCCCGGGACTCTCGCCAGGAGGCCCCCTGAGGTGCAGGAGCTCCTTTGGGATCCTAATAAAACCTTGGATTAACCCCTGCTAAGAGTCAGCCCTTTCTCTTCTACCCATGTCTCTGGTGTCTCTTGTGCTGCAAAGGCGCCCAGCCCAGGTGCCCTCAGCACCCTCGGGGCACAGAGAGTGTCTCCCTGCTGTCGGCCGTGTCGGGGCTGCCCTCCCCGGTGTCTGCCGACTCGAGACTGGCCCAGGGTTCCTGAGAGGCTCGCAGAGAGACAGAGACACTTAATCAGGCCTATACAATTTTTTTAGCTTTTTAGCATCCAATAAACTTTTAAAAGATCTTTATTTTCTGTGTACTCATGTACTCATGTTTTAAATGTCACATATATTTTTCTTTTTTTTTTTTACATATCTGGTCATCTACTTCTACAGTATTCTTTTTCTCAGTTTAATTCCTCATGATGCACAGATTTGCTGTGATTTGTATGAAATACACATGTATTTTATGTGTGTTTTATTTTGAAAGTCAACATATATCTTCTGTCATTGGTTCTGACTTTATTCATTATCAAGTTTGCCAATGACATAAAGCTGGTTGGAGGGGCTGACACATTAGAGTGTCCTGCAGCCTGTCAGGGAGACATGGACAGACTGGAGAAATGGGCAGAAAGGAACTTAATGAAGTTCAGCAAAGGCAAGTGCAGGGTCCTGCATCTGAGGAAGAATAACCCCAGACACCAGGACAGCCTGGGGGCTGACCTGCTGGTAAGCAGCCCTTCAGAGAAGGACCTGGGGGTCCTGATGGACAACAAGCTGTCCATGAGCCAGCAGTGCCCTTGGGGCCAAGAAGACCAGTGGTATCTTGGGGTGCATTAGGAAGAGCATTGGCAGCAAGGGAGGTGATCCTGCCTTCTACTCAGCACTGCTGAAGGCTCAGGAGTAGCACCTGGAATGCTGTGTTCAATTCTGGGCTCATCAGGACAAAATAGACAAGAAAGTAGTGGAGCAGGTCCAGCTGAGGGCTATGGAGATTCTGAGGCAGCTGGGGCATCTCACTTAATGAGGAAAGGCTAAGGGAGCTGGGCCTGTTTAAATGGGAGAAGAGACGACTGAGGGGGAACCTATGCATACAAGAGCTTAAGGGCAGGTGACTGAGAATGGGGCAGACTCTTTCCTGTGTCCAGAAACAGGGTGATGAGCACAACCTTAAACACAGGCAGTTCAGTCTAAATATGAAAGAAAATTTCTTTACTCTGAGGGTAAAAGGACTGGAATAGGACAGAGGATTGGAATAAGCTGTCCAGAGAAGCTGCAGAGTTTTCTTTGGAGAGATTCAAAACCCATCTCAATGCAATCCTGTGTAATATACTCTGTGATCTTCCTGTAGGAGTGGGGATTGGGTGAAATGGTCTCCAGAGGTCCCTTCCAACCAATGGTTCTGTGGCTGTGTGTGATCCTGCATGATCCTTTTCAACAATCAATTCAGCTTCTAGAATTTTAACTTTTTAGTACCAGTCAGCAGCTTGCACTCTTGCATTAACCTTGAAAATGACTACCATATTTTTCTTGCTGTTTTGGTTTCTCATTATTTTTACTATACCATGAATGAATTTCTCTTGTTAGCCATGAATTGCTATTCATTCTTAGTGACCCCAGGCATAAGGGAGACATTTGAAAAATTAGTATTGTATAATCCCAGGTTTTACACATTTTCTTCTTGCTAGGACATATTCCAAATGACTAAGGTATCACTAAGACCTGCACAATAACTATCACTGAAGTAGCTAACATTTTATTTGTAGCGTGCTCTGGGGAACTAAATTTTTTTGATGTTTCTTAGATATGTATCCTTTAAACGCCAAGTATACTGTTATAGCTACACATACTGCTTAAAGCAGACGAATGGTCTTAAGAACATTTTGAAGCTTAATTACTGTTTTCTACTTGAATATTTGAAGGATATAAACACCAAAGAGATAGAAGAGTCAATTAGAATATTGCCTAGGGTATGTAAAGGAATAATGATAATATTGCATAGGGTATGTAAAGGAATAATGAGAATTACAGATGAAGTGTTTGAGTTAAATAACAAGAAATTTTTTCTGACACAGAATTATTTGCCTGTGAAATTGTTTTGTAAGGAAAAAGATTAAGGAATAATTTCTTAAGACAATTACAAACATATGGGCATAAAGAAATGCTGTAGGGTAGAGGCAATTTTTTACTGGAAGAAAAAGAAAAACCAGATAAAATTTCCCATCTTCATTTTTACCTGTGCCTTTTTCAGTTTCATTATTGAGTGCCAAAAGGTTTTGAGGAAAGCAACCTTTCCTTTAAGCTGACATGACATGAAAAAGTCATTCATAGGTTTCTAGTCATCAGATACTGTTATTAAATGACTAGGTTCTATAGCATTTAAGATTCTTAAACTTCTCTAGTCAGTCATTAAATGACTGGTAAAGACCAAATTAATCATTAATACTTAAATATCTATCAGTGTTTTAAATTTCATACTGCAGAATTCAAAATGTCACTTATCTATAATTCAAAAGATTTTTAAGGACAGCAATTAATGGCTTGCAATAGCCTTCTAATCCATGAATTGCAGTCTCACATAAGATTGAAGGCCAATGTAATTCAAGTGAGAATACGAGTAATGTAACAATTGTATCTGAACACACAAGATGAATAAAAACCTTTCAGCTTGATTCTGAGAAAAAGAAGACCTGTTTACATGGGTATGTAATTATTTTGTAAGATACTACTGATCACAGTCAATAGGACAAGAGGAGAAATTTGTATTTCAGAATGGAATTTAGATTTACATTTAAGATATGTTTCTTGGCTGTCACACAGAGCTCAATTCCATTTAGTCAGCTTTGACAAATTCCTATTAAGTACAGTTTTGTATTCCAAGTCTAATCTATAATTCCAAATCTAATCTAATCTACCTTTGTGTAGTTAAACATCCTTCTCAACATGGATCCTGCACTGTTCTATTGTCAGTGCAGCTGGGTCTAATTCAATGATTGAAGGATTCTTAAGATATTCAGCCCCCACTAGTCATTTTGTGTCTTTGCTTAGCTAAAAGATATGTTGAACAAAATAAACAAGAAGTAGTCTCAAGAATCAAATGATTTTTGAAAACCACAATTATCAGAGGATATGCCTAAAAGAAAAGTAGTTATTTCTGACTTAAGGACTATTAGTCAATTACATCAGCTCAGTAAAATACTGTAAGTCAATTAATGAAGTGTAATATAATGTGTAGACGCAAATAACAATTTGTTCAGTGTAGTACTGCTAAATGAGATTTTTCCTTTAAAAAATACTCATCTAAATTACCTATGAACAGTTCACAGATGAATAAAAGGCAAAAAAGTAATATAAAAAAATAGTTGCTCACTTTATATAGAGTGTTAATATCATTACTTAAAATGACAAAACACATGAAATTGAACTCAATTCCAAAAATATTTTTATTTATTCCAGGGTTTATTTACATTCTAGAACATATGGAGTGAAGCTTGTATTAGAACAAATAAATTAAAAATAGCTTTTTTATTTTGGTGATGAATTTAATTCAGATTATTTTACATTTGTGTTGTGGATACACACTAATTCTCCTAAATAAAGTAGATTTATCATGTTATAAGATTAATTTAACTATTGCATTGTCAGGTCACATTGAATTCAGATAGAAATGGGGACAAGACCTGGCAGCCTCAAGCATGGATAAATTAATCCTCTGGAATTAGGGCTTCCTTTGGATGACATAATGTGTCATCTGAGAGTCTTTGCATAGCTGCCCAGAAAACAGTCATTTTGTCAAAAGGTTGATGGAGGAATGGAACCATTTGCATAAAAGAAATATCCATAAGGTCATATGGACACTTCCATTTGCTGACTGAAGAATATTTATTAAGTAGTTCTCTCAGCTCACAAAAACTACTTTTCAGAAGTTTTTCCACCTTTATTTTATCAATCTACTTCACTAATAACGTATTGCAGCCATGGAAAATAGTACCAGTCTACAGACACTTCATAACATGATACTGAAATTTCAAATCATGAGATTTTTACCTAAATGTTACTCTTAATAGGAATGTTAAATTTGTCATACTGTATTAAATATTAGACCCCGAATGTTTCGGGGTGTGTCCTGCCTGGCTTCGTCTGGCCTCGCTGCTGGACCAAAGGCTGCAGCTGTGGTGTTTTCACTGCAGAGATGCCTTTGGCCGGCTAGGTGTTGCAGCTGGGCGCTCAGAACAGGTCCAGGCAAAATAGGAACTCAGTTTACCTTTGGTAGAAAAGGTTCAGACGACGGTGAAGAGAAAAGGAGCGGGTTCTGCCGTGGAGCTTAGATCCAGAGTTTTATTGTAGCACGGTAGACCTCTGAATGTGGTAACAGCTCCAGACTGACAGACGACCTGGCCGCATGGTCTCATGGTCTCGTGTCCTTTTAAGCCCCGGGGACAGGGTGAGGGGAGGGACAGGTGAGGGCCAACCAGGTGGGAGCAGGGGAAGGCTCAAGGGATGTGGACGCTAGGACAAACCAATGAGCCCAGGCCTGGGGGGCATCTGCCAATCACATGACGCCTTGCTGGAAGGTTTAGATTAATGAGCAGCTTCCAGGCAGGAGGGCAAAGGGGGAGGGGGAAAGGTTGGCGTACCTGAGGGGGATGGGATAGGTGAGACAGGAAACCACACTGCAACAATACTGCAAGATTTTTCATCTTATTTTTTCTCTCTCCTGTCTGAGGAAAGTGATGCAGTGGCTTGGTGGGCACCTACTGTCCACCAGGGTCAACTCACCGCAGCATTTTTTGGAGAACAAACACAGAGCACAAGGCAATGGTAGCTGTGCATTAATCATGCTGTAGTTATAGCTGTTATTGGTCAGCAGGATTATTTTGTGCATCACACTGCTTGTCTCTTGATTTTGCTGAGCTCAGGAACATTCTAATATAAACAATGGCTCTGTGCTTTGCCCTCATGTTGATGGCCTGGCTGTTCTGGAGAAGATGTATTCTGGAGAGCACAAAGGAATGCATCTTCCTCTTCCCAAGTGGCCCTGCACTTTTATGTGAGTTGTTTAGAGTGTAATTATATTGAATATTATATAATTATATAATAAATAATTAACGCTGTTAGTATATCATGGATTCTGTGGAATCTGCTGTTGTTGTGGTGTAAGAAAAGGCAACCTTTTTGATGAAGAAATACTGAAAATCACCCTGAAGTAGGTGTTCCTTGGTTGTCAGGGTGTGTGGAAGCATCTGGGTGCACAAAGTTCCTAGGCCAGTTATTGCCTCTCATAGCCTGGGACTTTACATTTGAACATGCAAGTAAGCCTGTCACAACTTGATAGAATGAGTCCTTACCTATCCTGGAGAAAATCAACAGCTTCTCACACTGTGCTATGTACTACACATCATCAACAGTCTTGCTGGTATAAATTCTGAAAGTATAAAGAATAGATGGGTTTTTGTAAATTCAGAAATTTCTCATTACCTAAAATTTTATGCCAACTGTCTAAAGCATATACAAAAATACTAATAATTTTCATGACCTTCATTGCATTATCAATAACCTTCCAATTACTCACAGAGACAGTAGTGATGCATATTACAAATTTCTAAACATTACCAGTGGCTTGTTGCAGAAGTTGAAAATGTTGTAACAGGAACATCAAGTACACTTTCCTTATTTATGTTCATTAACTAGTTTAACATTGGCAATTTCTGGGGGAAAGAAGTGGCAAAAGCCTTGACAGAAATTCTGAGTGCTTTGAATATTCTGGTCTGTTCTGATCTGTGTGCCTTTAGTACTTCACCCTGAAGTAAAAAATGTGGCTGGTCCAAGGAGAATGAGATCTGTGTGACATTTCTGTTTGAAGTCATTAAATTAATAACTATCCTCCTCCATTGTGTAATAGTCTGTGCCCTTGTCTCAATGCACACATGTCTTTCAGATGGTTTTTGGAATATTTCCACTGTACTTATGAGAGGTAGGTAATAAATTCTATGTAATAAGTAGCAGTTTTAATATGTTCTTTCATGTAGAGGTTGTGGTTTTTTTCTTCACATCTCTCAGCTTTCTAGAAAGGAAGCAACAGTTTCTGTAAGAAGCAGATGACCAGCTTTTTTCTTGTTATCTGTCATGATTGAGGGCAACTCATTTGTCACTTTTCTGTCAGCTAGAAATCTTGTTTTTTGTGTTTGACTCGAGTTGTCCTCTGAGATCCACTTCTGCAATATTTTGAAAGTTTCATTTGTTATTTCTCAATGCTCTGCTTCTGAGGGTAACATTGTCTCTGAAAGACCTTGAATTGTTAACTCTATCAAGGTATTCTTGCTCTCTGAGACCTCTTGTTTCCACTGACAGAAGGCTGTTCGCATAATATACAGGTTGCTGAAAATTCAGCAATCACAATGCCATGTTATTAGAAATCTAGTCAATAGCTGGGCTTCCATTTTCAAAGTCAGAACCTTGGCTACAGCTGCATTGCTCTTTTAGCTCACTTTGCAGAGCCCCTGAGCCATTCCCTAAACTTAAGAAGGTCACACCACCAGGCTGCATAACCCTATTTATGAAAAGAACTGGGGCTGAGATGCAAGGCAAGAAGCTATAAAAATAGAGCAAAATAATGTGTGAGCTGAAACATAACAGTGGAGAGACTTTGTGAGGTTTCTTGGAGTACAATTAGTAATATCTTTTTATGCTGGTACTACAATGTGACAAAAACACCACACAGTTTATGAGATATTAAGATTCACTCTGTAAGATTAGCCCTGGTATAGGTTAATAGAGTTAGTTTCTATATAATTTTGCCTCACTGCTTATGATAACAACCAAATGGAAATGGTTTTTTACACTTTGGAAAACAGAATCAACATTTGTTGGTGAAAAATGTAGGCAACTATTAAATAGCTGGTAGGATGACCCATGTTTAATTTTTTTCTTTTGGTTCTGTCTGAATGTGTGAAGATCTAAAATAATCAACTGTTAAAGGCCCCAACATGCAAAAAAAGGAGGTTTTTTCTGTCCTATTTTTCATTTTGGCATTGGCACTCAGTTTCATGCTGAAAACAATAATTCTAGTAATGAAAATTAACAATGTATTTTAAATGTTTGATTTTAAACTCACTTCATTTGGGCAAAAATGAAAATAAATACTTGGTAATTAATTAATTAATTTAACTGAGCCATTTCATTCTGATAATACTTAGAAGCCTTCAATTTCCTTGAATTAAAAAAATTGCTCAAGTGACAAATTCCCATCTAATGATTACTTTCAACAAGCTGACCTCTCCAAATTAAATCAGAGAGTGAATCCTGACTAGGTCTGCTAATCATCATAAAAATTAATGGATTGCTTACACAAATAAGGATAGTGACAGACTGAGGCTGCATAGCAGAAATGTTGGTGTAATTTTTTTACTCGATTTCTGAAAATTTCTGGTACTCAAACTCGTTAAAGAACCATTTAAAATGCTAGAGAAAACACTACTACTAGAAAGAAAGAAAGAGAGCACAGATAATTTTGTGTCTCTTCTGGAGGATGTGTGGTGCATAGACACTGACTGAACCACAGTGGCTGAATGCAATCTGCAGTCACACACACCACTGCAGTATTTCTCTAACAGCAAGTCTGGTAAATTTGACGAGATACCTATTTTGATCAACCATATATTTTTCTTGCTTATGTTGCTTGCATCTCTAATATGTCTTGATTTATAGCACAGTATCCAAAATGAACTTGTAAGTGGTACTACAGAAACACTAATGTTGCAGAATAAAATAGGGTCCAAGTACAAAGAAACCATTCACCAAAGTTCAAAAATCCTTAGGAATGGGAGGGGTGCAAATAGTTCAAAGTACTTGAGAAACAAAAAATAATATTATTGAGGTCTATTTCCTGTTTGACCATAGATTCTTTGGTTTAAAACTGAAAAAAGCCCAACAAAAAACATTAAAAAGAAAGGAAGAAAAAAGTTAATTTCCTGTGTAACACAAATGTCCTACTCAGAACATTTAGTCATTTCCATGATGCAAATGAATCACAAATGAAAACCTTACAGTAAAGAAATAGAAATAGAAATAAAGAGAATAGGAAAAGGAAAAGGAGAAAAGGAGAAGAAGAAAAAGAAGAAAATAAGAAAAGAAGAGGAGAAAAGGAGAAGAAGAAAAGAAGAATAGAAGAAGAAAAGAGTAAAAGAATAAAAGAAAAGGAAAAGAGGAAAAGAAAAAAGGTAAAGAGGAAAGGGAAAAGAAGAAAGGGAAAGAATGGGAGAGAGAGAGAACTCAAGTGAGTCCTCCCAATCTGTACTTATGTCTGAGATTGTCCTGTCTAGTCTGTCAGAACAAAGATAGAAAAGGGATAAGTTATTTCCTTTAGGTGTAATTTTAAAATTAATTGTGTAGGCTTCAAATTCAAATATAATAAACAGCTGGTATACATATTATATCTTGTTACAATTGAGTAACAAGAATAAAAGTGAAATTAACTGCAGTATTATACCCAGGAAAAGCATGTAGCTCTTCAGTAAATGCAACTTAGAAATTGATACAATTTATTTTTCAGCATTATATTTTCTTAAATTTTTAAGAAGCCTTTTAATCTATGAATTGTGTTACAGATCAGAGCTGAAGGCTGGTGTAATCAGAAAAAATTCAGGTTCTTTGATTGTGGGATGTTCTGTTCAACACCTACTCCACTGACATTGATATCTGATGGGATGCACCTTTTTCAGAGGGTAAAACAATTTCTAGCACCATTTCTTGGAGATAGTGGGGGTTGTTGATGGAGCTGTAAAGTAGTTTGGAAGGGGGGAAGGAAAAATACCAGGCTTGCCAGGAATGAACAGTGGGATACTGTGCCGCATGAGGAACAAGCAAGATGAGCTCAAAGTTTTGGCCCAGTCCCCAGGATTTGAAATCACTGGTGTAAGTGAAAGGGATAGAATGTATGGAGCTCTCAGCTGTCAATGGAACAGTTGAAACCCTCTGGGTAAGAATCAAGGGGCAAAGAAATGATGTGGATGTCACTGTGAGTCACCTACAGATCTTCTGGCCAGGATGAGTCAATGAGTCATTCTTTGAGGAACTAAAGGATGCTTCCAAGTCAACCGCCTTTGTCTTTATGGGGGACTTCAACTTACTTGAAATCAACTGAGGCCATCAGACTGTTGGTAGAACCCTGACCATAAAAAAAACCTGGATGGCAACTTTGTGGAACAACTCCTAAGAGAGTCAACTTAAGAAGATGTCCTCCCTGATTTGGTGTTAGTCAATAGAGTGGATCTCATGAGCAAAATGGAGACTGGCATTCTTCTTGGACACAGGCATCACAAAGCAATTGAGTTTAAAATTTTTTTGACAGGAGAAAAAATGCCAGAAAAACCTCAGCTCTGAACATGAGGAGAGCAGATTCAGGCTCCTCAAGGAATTAGTAACTAATGTCTCTTGGGAAAATATTTTTGCAGGTTCTGGTGTCCATCTGTTTTGGACACTTTTCAAACACCACCTTCTAAGGGTGTAGGAGCAGACATTCCCAAATGTCAGAAGTCAAACAGTTGAGGCAGAAGGCTGGGTAGGCTGAACAGGAATCTTTTCTTGGAAATAAGGTGGAAAGGAAGGTATGTGCCCAGTGGAAGCAAGGTTAGGTGGCATGGGAAGAATATAGAGATGCTACTGGTCAATTCAGGGAGAAATTCCTGTGGCGAAAGCTCAACTAGAGTTCAAGCTCATCAGAACTGTGGGGGAAATAAAAAGTTTTTAAAATAAATTGATATCAAAAGTCAGTGTAGAAATAACATCAGAATAACATTACAAGATGAGGATGGTCACCTTACAAACAGGGACATGAACAAGGCAGAGCAGTTTAGTGCTTTCTTTGATTCTGACTTCAACACAGATGATGGACCAAGATGGTCCCAGCGCCCTTAGCTGAAGGACCATGATTCTGAGAATGATCGAGTCCCAGTGGACCTTGAACTCATGTGGGTTCTTCTGTTCCAACTGGATCCCTACAAATCCATGGGACCTGATGGGATTCATTCAAGAATCTTCAATGGGCTGGCTGGTGTCACCACAAAAGCTTTTAATTATTTTTGAGCAGCCTTGGGAATCCAGAGAGGTCCCAGCTGGCTTGAAGCTGACAAATGCCATCTGATTTTTCAAGAAGGGCAAGAAAGAGGACTCTGGAAAATACAGGCCTCTCAGTCTCACTTCAGTTCCTGGTAAAATAATGGAAAAGACTATTCTGGAGTTATTAAAAAACACCTGGAGGTCATCGGTCCCAGGCAGCACAGCTTCATGAGGGGAAAGTCCTTCTGGTTGATCCTGATTATCCTCTACAGCCAAGGTTACTTCACTAGTTGATCAAGGGAAGACAGCTGATGTAACCTTGGTGGACTTCAGCAAAGCTTTTGGTACTGTCTTTCCCAGGATCCTTCTGGACAAAACACCCAGCACACAGCTGCATAAACACATCATGCAATGAATAACTGGCTCAAGGGTTGGGCAAAATAGTTACAGTGAATGGGGTGACGTAACACTGGTGACCATTCACTTGTAGGGTTACACAGAGCCCCATCCCCAGCCCAGTTTTCTTCAACATTTTTGTTAATGACCAGGACACAGGACTCAAAGGAACACTAAGTAAGTGTGACAATGAGACTAAATTGGGAGGACCTGTTGACTAGTTTGAGGATAGAGAAGCACTACAGAGAGATCTCAACAAATTAGAGATGTGGGTAATCACCAGCCTACGGAGTTTAACAAGGGAAAATTCCTCTTTCTGCACCTGGAAACAGGCAACCTTGGATGTCCATATGGACTGGGGAATGAGAGCTGGAAAGCAGTTCCATGGAAAAGGACAGAAGCTTGAATCAGCAGTGCTCTGGTAGCCTGAAGGGTCAACCGCGTCGTGGTGGGCATCAAGCAGGCAGGCAAGGGAGGCCATTGTCCCCCTCTGCTCTTCAACGAGGTGGTCTCACCTCAAGTGCTGGGGACAGTTTTGGGCACTGCAATATAAGGAAGATATAAAGCTCTCAGAGAGTGTTCAAAGGAGTAAGACATTGATCTCTTCTCTATGATGCCCAATGACAAGACTCAAGTTAAATGTTGTGAAGTTGAGACAAGGAAGGTTTAGGTTGGATATCAGGAAAAAGTTATTCACCCAGAGGGTGGCTGGACACTGGAACAGGCTCTGCAGGGAAGTGCTCACTGTACCAGCCTGACAGAAGTGTTTGGACAATACTCTCAGGCCCATGGTGTGATCCTTGGGGTGTCCCTTTCTAGGCCAGGAGCTGGACTCAATTCTATTGATGGATCCCTTCCAACTCAGCATATTCTGTAATTCTCTGATTCTATAATCATTCCTGTGGGAATTCAGTGGCACTATGACAAGTTACACTACATGTTTTCCTTATATTTCACCAGATGTTTGTCTCCTGACAAAAAAATTTTGGATATGAAAGTATACAAGATCATTAAGTAATTTCTACTAAATTTCCCTAATATGCTATCTGTGTAATTTGTATTTTATTTTATTTTATTTTAATGCAGATTTTAAAATGTTTAAATGCCAGGATCTAATTTTGTTAAATTTCCAGCAAACCTCTTTGTGAAAAATGAAGAAGAGGGAAACACAAAATTAATAATGAAATATAATTCTATTTAGGACCTAATGCAATTAGTTCTGTACAAAGGGAGTGATTCTGCTTGATTCAGTGTCCTTTAGTTAAAACCTGAACAGAATTTGTTGTGTTTGTTATTTGATTGTGGTTTGTATAGGCATATTTTCAAAGTGGCAAAATGAAGTAATATCAGATATGTATATTTCTGTGTATATATTGAAAACCCACAAAATTTGTATGGCTTTTGAACCAAAATGATACCTTTCAAGTAATTAATTAATTAATTAATTAATTGTACTTTCAGGCTGTATAATTTTAATTAGTAAGTGAGAGAAACATTTTTGTAATGAAATTCATAGTAAAGGTTTCTCTGTTCATTTGCCAACTGGTACAAAACACATGCCATCTTGATGTAGAAAATAAGACTATTCAAGGCTCCTGAGAGCCTCTGGCCAAAATTCTATCATCATACTAAAAAGAATATTAATATGATCTACCTCTTCCTTATAGGGCTCACTTTGTTTCTGTGACATCTCTTGATGTTCATTTGCAAGGGTGATAAAAAAAACCCAAGTAATCTGAATTAGGATTACTGAATCAGTAAATGAAACTACATAGCAAATGGCTGGATGCAATGGAAGTCGGTCGTGTGTTTCCTGTCCATCTTTCCAATTTTTCAAAACTTTTTCTTTTAAGACCCTTGCCCTCAGATCCTCTCTGGAACACTGTCCTGGGTTCATAGGTAACAAATTGTTGGCAAAAATGACTATTTCTAAGCAGTTTCCACTTTGGTTTGCTCCCTGATCTGTGAGTTGCTTCTTCTCTTGTTTTCATTCTCATTTCATTTTATTTAGTGTATTGCTTCCTTGCTGATTCCATTTAGGTTCTCATTGCAAAATGATTCTTACCTCAAACACATACACAAAAAATCTTTCAAACTGCCTTTCTCTACTGTTGCTTGTGCAGTGTAATTATTCCCTTACTCATGTTTCACTTGCATGCTCAGAGTGAAAACTCTTCCAGAAGGGGACTTACACATTTAGAAGAGCTGTCAATGGTAATCAGAGAGCAGTGGCCATTTTTTTTTTTTTTAATTAAAAACCAAAAAGTAGAGTACTTGATTCTTTAGCTTTTATACAAAATAAAAAACAAACAAACCAAACCTAAACCAAAAAAACCACCACCACAACAATAAAAACTCACCAAAATCAAATTCCCTAGTTTTAGTAATTGACACAAAGAAATAGTAGTGTCATCTTGTCATCTAACAAGAAGTCTTCTTCAGCACAATTAAGGCATTTTTACTGAGTCACTGGCATGTTTACTGGTCATGCATCCTGTTGATACAATTTGAAACAATCAGGACAACATGAAACCCTGTAAAAATAGTGACAGCATTTCTTAAACTTCAATTTAATGAACTATAAAATCCATTACTGGGCAAATGTTACAAAACAATTTCAGAAAATTGAAGAATGGTCTGGTAGTTGCTATGGATATGCTCTACTTAAAACATCTTAAAAATGAAAAAATAGCAATAGTTAAACCAAGTATTACTTGAATTTATATTTTCCTTCTACCTTTGCTGCTGAACATTTAATATAAAGTTTTGTAGAGCAGATATATAACAGGAAGTTTAATAGGGATGCTGTTTCCATAACAACATGTAAGATTTGAACAAAAACACAATACAAAATGGTTACTATTTTTCACAGTACATAAAAGCAATTATTAAAAATTAGGAGCGCTTGAAAAACAAACTAAGGCAAAGAGTGCTAACAATTCTTTTCCATATTTGGTAAATGCTTAACTCATACCTGAGGAGCAGCTATAAGAACCCAGAAATTTATTGTATTGTCAATGTCAAGTTAAATCATGACCTGAGAGAGGAGAGACTTTTTCTAATGCACAATTAAATGAAAAAACAGTCACATTCAGACCACAGAAACCACAGAAACCAGTCATCTAATTAGGTATAAATTGGCTCACACAACAGGTTAATGAAAGGTCTAATTCTGCCGTCAGTGAGAGTATTTTTTAACTTTTTAATTTGCACTCCTAGAACCGGCTGTTAATGGTTTCTTGAATCTTTCTTTTCAAGATTCTTTTCTGTTTTTCACCAACTTCATTATACTTCATAAACTTTGTATCATTCTAAAACTTCCATGATTTCTCAGTCTTATTTACCTCTGGGGCATATATTTTAAATTTATTTACAAAACTAAATTTCTGTTCATTTTTTTCAAATAATAATGCTGCATATTGATGATGGGAGATTAAAATAAATATATTTCAGCACCATAGGAAGTTCTTCCACTTCTTTGTGGGTTTGCATTTTGGTGTGGGTGATTTTTTTTTGTTTTGATTTTAGTTTGTTTTCAGGGAATAGTGTTTCTGCTAGTTTGTAAATTTTCTCCTTTATATATTATGAAATTTACAGATCAGTCAGAAACTGAGTTTAAAAGTCTAATGAGATCTGACTCATTAGACATTTCCCAGTGTAGATTTTGGAAATGCAGCCTGCTTAGGTGATTCCAATGCCACATTGATACAGCAGAACAAAAGTAGCCATGGCTTTAGAGACATCTGAGGGCAGATGGCATGAAAAGAAGAATATTTTTAATAAAGAGAAATATTTTAAATAAATATAATAATTTTATAGAATAAATATATAAAATATATATTTATACCAAAACAATAATTTTAACAAAAATTTAATGTTTATAGTAAATATATATTATATAATACATATTTATAATAAGATAATATTTTTAATAAAGGTGATATGAAAAAGAGAATATATTTTATAAAGAGAAATATCGGTTGCTAGTTTCACTTCATTAGAACAAGAAATTTCAAATTTGTTATCTCTATCTCTCTCTGTCTGATTTTACCTCATCATTAATACTAAACTGAAGTTTTTATGCATGTGATTAATATACACTTCTCTTGAGAACAAATGCTGAAAAGTTTTTAAAAAGTTCACAAGTTCCTGAAACCAAAAATAAACCCAAAAACCCAAACAAACCAGGGAGATATTAGAAAATGAAATCTTTTTGATATTGACCATGACTGGTCTATTCCTACTGAGCTCCTGCTTTCTAAACAATATTTTGCAATGAAAAGTAGAAACCACTGCAGAATTCTGCCTTCTTTTCTTCATTCACAGCATCATATGGTTCACCTAATAAGCTTCTTGACATTTAAATGATATACTGGTTAAAGATGCTCCTGTCAAGATAATATGGAGGCCTGATAATTACATGAGAGCAGATCATCAGGAAATGAGAAACATGGAAAGTTGACAAAAGTACCACGCCCACATGAATTACATTCCCAGTTCCTACAGAAAATAGAAAGAATAAATAAAAGACCATCTGATTTTAATGATGGAGCTGTTTTAAACAGAGGCAGTGGATTGTATCTACAGGATATGAATTCTATGGTATATAATGAGAGCATCTCCATTTAAGAAATGGATCAAGGCATTTAGGAGACTTTTGTCATTGGTATGAATGACCATGAGAAAGGTTTGAAATATTTGGAAGTGTATTATTTAATATAGGTATCCAAGGATTCATACACTTATTATAATCCTCTGATTTTAGCAGGGCAGTTTGTGGATTGTCATATGACACAATGACCATAAAATGCAAATATCTGGTATTAAGAATACTGATAGTGATCAATTTAGATTATTTTGAAGTCAACTATTACTGTCTTCAAGTGTAATGTAATGTGAACTAAAATAACACAAAGAATCTTTCTGTCATATATCTTTCACTTCAAGATTATTGAATTAAATAATCTTGCAATTAAACCAATTGTGAGTATTAATTTGGTGTTGGGATGAAATAAAGATGTCAAGACTAAAGCAGAAGGGTGTGAGAAAACCCACTTCATTTACATTGAGGAAACTGGTTCACTCCCAGCATCCCCTGTGCATACATGTTCATCACCTCCGGAAAATTCTTTATTCTCTGTAAGATTATTGATTTAAAAGTACTGCAATATTTTGCATATTCCTAATCCTTCTTTCCTGTTGGACCCTCCTGCTCAAACTCTACCTCTATCCTACCTTATATAAGTTGTGTTTACCCTTATTCTTTGCTCTTTTGGTGCACCCCTTTGTACTGTGATTGCCTTCATTCTGTTTGTTGTTTTCGTATTAATAAATCCTCTTTACTTCTGGGTCGCCAATCTGTGCCCATCCCTCATTTTTGATTGCCAAATTTGGAGACCTCTCCCTGATCTCCCAGGCAGTCTAAGGGTCTGTCCACCTGGGCCAGACCATGAGAAGCCACAATTTGGTATTAAGAAAAGCTTGTGGTTTGGCATGCAGAGCAATTTTAAATAAAAATGTAGAGAAAAGTGATGATCTTAGAACTATGATGATTACTAAGTAAATACAGCAAAGTATGTAGAATTAGAAAAGATGGAAAAGTCTTGAGTCAAAAAAGTTAGGCTGAATTAGTATTATCTTAAAAACCTAGTGAAGTCACATTTAAAGAATTACTCACTTGTCACATTATTATAAATGAAAACATGCAAAACATGCATGAGAGCTTTGGTTAACTACATTTGGCACATATTGTATATGTTAAGCCAAAAACTATCAATCAAGCTTAGTTTCGATTTAGGTTATTATGGTTGCTTTTATTTTTGTTTAATTTCTGGAACAAGAGTAATTTAAAAAGAAAAAAAAATCCAGAACATCAGCAACAAAACACTGGGAAAAAAAAAGGAAAAAATTTCCAAATTTGAAATGAGTAATTAATTAATGCAATTTTATTTATTTTGCAATAAAAAACCAAAGAGAAGCAGCCACAAAATTTGAATTATGTAAAAAATGTCTCCATCAAAACAAAATTCTTCTATACTCTGGTACTTAAAGATTAAGTTAATCATTCAGCAATTAGATTTTGAGAACATTTTTTTCCCCTACTTCTTTCTGAAAGAATACATAAAGAAAATGGGATGCTCTGATAAAGAACTTTTCAAAAGTCAACAGGTAAAAAACCAAAACCACCTAAAACTACCTTCAAAACCTGAGAAAACTGCAATTGCGGCATTACCTGAGTTTTTCAACTAAATTTCTAAGTGGCATAAAATGGTATTTTCATAAAATGCTGACTGATGTGCATCTACTTCATGGGAAACTAATTAGGAAAAGAGCAAGATACTTACTTTTCCATTAGATATATAACAGTCAGGTTTAAATGTCTTGCTGAAATTAATGCAAGATGGGCAGCATCATTATCATATTTCATGAAAGACTTTAATGCTTGAAAGACTTGACATTGTCTGAGCTTCCTGTTAAAGAAAAAAAACCCAACTAGTTAGAGTCAATGTAAAATTGGATAATACAGGATTCCTCTTTTCACTTAACAATTCTGAACAACAAATTTTAACACGTGAACCTGTATGAATTAATTCTGGTGAAATTAAACTGATGAATAAAGATTTTTAGTCTTTTCATATATTTGTAGCTCTGTAGATTTTCAATATATAGCTTTATGGTTTCTAGCACTTTCTTACACTTTTGAACACAAATTATCTTTTCTCACACATTATGTCATACTCTTGAAATTCTGTTTGGTCTTATTTTCAAGGAAATGAATTTATAACAAGGACATCCTGTTTTGCAGCAGGACCTGGGAGGCATAACACGATATGAGGCTAGCAACCCCTTGGAAGGACTCTAATGGGGCAGATCCAAGGGTGGATTAGCAAGGCAACCATTCTCCTATTGGATGTACCTGCAGTATATACTAATTATTTAAAATTATAAAAACTCTGTAAATTTGATCCTGCACATGCGCACAGGTATTATCTGTGCACTTGAAACCTTTCATAAAAGACTGCTTTTTATGTTGTCAATTCTAATATTATTTGGAAAGCTTTTTTTCCAATTTTAGGCATGAAAACAAAATCTCACAGCCAAATTTCAACAGATCACATAAAATTACCAACCCAGTTTAGATAACAGAGAGAAAAAATTATTCTTGATAACATTTTACAACAGCTTGCTAGTATGTTATCTATTTCTTTTTCTAAGAAAACAGCTTGAGAAATAAAATTGCTCAAAAAAATAAAAGCACAGCACTTGTTGTCAACCAGTAATTATTATATGCTGTTAAGCAAACACAGAGAGCTTAAAAAATAACTTGAAAAAATAACCTGTTATTATTTAAAAAATTGGTGTCTATTGTATATGAGAAAGATTTTTAAAAACAGAAGGAACTGATGCTAAAACTTATGCTTCAGATAAACCCCAGGGATTTCTGGTCCTGAAGTAGTGACTACTTATGCATAATTAAAATAGAATCCAAGTTTTGACTTAGATAAGTATACACAAGCAACAAAAGTTTCACCAGGTAATGAAATACATTGTTTTTGAAGACAGAAAAAACAGGGTTTTGTTGAGTGGGTAGGGATGTGACAGGGGAAAAAACCTGAATGTCAAGTACTCAAACTGCTAGAACCTGTAATGGAAATCTCACATACCAAGACAATATCACAGAGAACTGTAGAACATGTTTTCTTTGGGGAATACATTAGTCCTGGAATTGCAAAATACCACAAAGCAGTGGTCAAAAAAAATAACAGATGATGAAGAAGCATAATAGGCTTTTAAAAAATAAAACTACACAATAAAATAGTGGAATATTGCTTAGGAACCTTACTCCAGATATTTTCTCAGAGCATGTAGGAACCAATTGGACCTTTAAAAGTCAATAAATGTCATTTGAAGACTTGTACAAATCACTATACGTGCTCTTACAGTCTCTTCTAGTGATTAAGGTTATAGTTAAAAGATTTGATCATGAGGATCATGGACTCATAACAATGTCTTCTGTTAAAGAAATATGAGCTAACAAGTAATGAGCTAACATGAGCTCATTACTTAAACTTTTCCTGCTGTTTCTTCTTTTGTAGACTGAAATTTAATTTCTCCTCCAGTGAAATCTGGCTGGAAAGGCATAAGAAGCTCCAAGGTTTATAATATTCTAAGAAATTCCACAGCTAATAAATATCAGATACTAATTACTATTATTTTCTGCAAAATATGAGAATAAATTTAATAGGAATTTATGGGAATAACATTGTCTTTGTAACACAGAATCAGTGCTTTTCCTTTGAATACTATTTCAAAGAAGCATATTCACAGTTCAAGAAAGTGCTGACATGACCCTTTTCTAGAAAATTCATGCTAAATACTCTTTACCAAATTAACATTACATTCTGAGACCTGAGGAGTTTCGATCAATTGACTTAGTTTTAAGTTTGAGTTAATTATTACAGGGATCTGATATTAATTACATTCTTTGGACTTAGTTTTAAGGAAAAAATTTGGGACAATAGTAGCTTATAAATTATCTTGTTGCATTTCATTTTAAAAAGGAGACACCATTTTGTAATTGACTGGTATTAGTAAAACAACCAAGGAGAAATTAAGAGTTTTTGAAGCACACCCAGATGTTTTCACTAGTCAATGCCCTGTTTTTAATAGAAAACCAGAAATTTCTAACTGCTTACAGGTAAGCACCAAAGGAGAATGAGGGACTCCAATCTTCCTGTCATATAGATTGCTGAGACATATCATGGGAAATGACTGGAAAAAATTTTAATAAATTACAGTGAATTTTTAATAAATTACAGACTATGGATGTATGCATAAGCCATGTGTAACAATTTGAAAGAAGCTCGTTATTGGAAAATCCCAAGGTGCAGAATGAATCTGAGAAACTTTTGGGTCAACCACTGGGAGATACATGGGAGATTTTTTCTTTCAGTTACAGTATAAAGAATTCAAGAGAGAAACAGGGCCATTTCAAGGTGAAAGCTTGAAATTTTCAGAACTCAGATAACACAGCTGATGAAGGTAGAATAACTAGTTGATATGATTAAGTAGGACTTTCAGTTGAGGAGGAGCACAGAGAATCTATTTGGTATTTTGCAGGAGTTGATTTATGTTTTCACACCTTGCTGTGTGGGACATGGAGAGGCCTATTCAAAGGTATTGTTGAGAAACAATATAGTTTTAGATAGCTCCAAGAGGTATAACATCAATGTGGATAAACAGCCTTAACTGGCTGAACAACAGCTGAGCATTTTGTACATCCTTTTATTGAATCCACTTAGGAGTGATGGTTACAGATATGGTCCTTTCATGATGAGAATCTTATTGGAATTTGCAACAAACCCAATATAATTTTTTTTATGGCCAACTGCAGAAACTTTTTACCACCAGGGAACTATTTTAGAGAATATTAGGGAAGATTTCAAAACAAGCTTGGATTAAATTCCAAGATAGCTAATATATTTTGGGGGTTCAAAGTTATGTGCACAAAAAGACCTTTGACAGTCTTGTGGTAAAGAGTTCTAATGAATTATCACCAACTATATTAGTTGGTGATATATATCACCTTATATTAGTTTGAAATGCATAGCAACACTTAAAAATTAACTTAATTCTCCATGGTCAAAAGTGGTTGTTGTTGTTATTATTATTATTATTATTATTATTATTATTATTATTATTATTATTATTATTATTATTATTATTATTATTATTATTATTATTATTATTCTATCTGATCTACTGTGAAGGTTATATTCTGAAAAACACCAGTAAATGCTAAGTGTCATATTACACTGTCTACGAACGACAAATCTGTCCCATCAAGAATGCATATGAATGCAAGGTAACATTCTGATATACTCGTGACACACTCATATGTAAAGAATCTTCTTCTCTTACAGCTGGTTCATTTTGCTTTTGATTGCAGATCCCAGAAATATGGACCATTGTGACAAAAGGGTAACAATTTTCTATTTTTAATTGTGGAGAACTGATTTGGAGCCATTTTTGAATAAGTACTGAATGCAGAGTCATGGTCTACCTGGCTGTAAGCATGTTCATCTGGGCTAAGAACTCCAAGACATCTGCGTGCGGTACTAACAGCATAGGCATGCAATGTATTCCTGGCTACAAGAAACTAGCATGCTTAAATTGTGCTAATCAGGTTTTGAAATTTTGTGCAGATGAGAGAGGGCATATCAAAGTAGAAGGAGAAGACAGCTGACTATTGGTCAGTTGAAATCCCATGATGCCTAGTGTCAGGTACTCCAAATTCAGAGAGACATCTTACTTGCTAACAAAAATGCTGAGGATGTCAACCATGTACAATAAATCCCATGGGGATGCATTAAGGAACATGATGTACATAAATGAGAATTCATTAACTCTGTAGATATACTAGTTATTGTATTACTGTAAAATTATATTGGGGTATTTGGGCATTTACTGTTGTGTGATTTATTTAGCATTCTGGCAGGATTGCTAGGAAAGGAACAAGAGAATTAATAAATAGATCCAGATAAAGCATCTGGTGGAGTGGGCCAACAGCCAAACTAATAGGTATGACAAAGCTAATTCAGGCTTTGGATAAAGTTACCCAGCTATTTTTCCAAGGCTAGAAGCTCAAATACTGAAAGAATTCTAACAGTTAGAAAGTGATACTATGGAAAGAAAACCCAGGATTCATTATTTTTCATGACATATTAATAACAAATAGCTAAACTTTGAATAACTTACATTGTATATAATTTATACAACTGCAGCTTTGTTATTCCTTTTAGGGGGAAAAATAATTATTTACAGATATTACTTGATTTCCCTATCCACAAGTAAAAATTCATTACACAAAACCTGGAAGTAGCTGTGAGGTTTGATGAGTTATTCTGTTTGGAAGCAGCTGATGTTTAGATGAAAATTTGATTCCAAGTAGAAGTGAGTAAGAAAAGGTTCTTGAACATGAGGCATATAGAAGAGTTGTGAAAAACTATGTGGTTTTTTTTGTTAAGACTGTAAGCAACAGCCACAACCCTAAGTATGCACCATCACTTCCTCTCTGCTCCTCTATTTCAAAAAGAGAGAAATATTTATATGAGACCCCAAGAATAGATATTTTAACCATGTCCCAGATGTGGTTCTTTTCACACAGATTGTGTGGTCTAGACATTGCTTCAAACACCACACTGATCAAAAACATTTATTTCAGAGAACAATTATCCAGATCAGTATAGTTCCTCTCTTGAAATGAAAATATTTGCTTTGTTCTGAAGGTTGACTGTAATACGAATTTTAAAGATAATATGAATTCAGAATTTAATTTAGATATAGTTTTAATTTTTGTCAGTTTTGCCTACAATGTACTCATGCTCCAATATACCCACAGATGAGATTTTCTAAAAATAACCTATTAATCTCTATATTAGCTCTGTGAGTTTCAGCTGATTAGTTGTCTTATTTTCCTTCCTAGACAGCCCACTTTTCATTTAAACATACAAATGCATAACAGTCTTCTACATGGAAAACATTTTACCAAAACTGTGTGACTTGCTTACAATGTCATTTATTTGGAGTTAGGCACCAAAGAGGTTAGGTGCCTTTTTTTCAGAAGCAAATAATGCACACACAGCTGTGTAGCTCTTTAGACCATCATTGTACATACATTCCAACCATTATATGGTTTTAAAACTGGACTGAGCAGTGAAAAAGGAATTAAATGTCGCATCATCTCATGACAAAGACTGTAATGAGAAATGGGAGAAGGACAGCTTGAGTCCCTACCTGTGAAAATTACAGGGAGAGCAGGAAATGTCAGGAACAAAAACTCATGGCTTTACATTTATAATTGTGATGGATGGAGGTCAGGTGCTACAATGAATTGTATCCTCATCATCACAGAAATGCATTTCAAAACAAATTTGAGACCTAAGCCCAAATAAAAAAGTAGCTGAATAAGTTTCAGGAAAATTCTTACAGCCAACATGGATAACATCACAGTTCTTAGCTCATGGAGAGAGCCACTGTAATAAAGTAAAACACGGTAAGTTCCTTGCATTTACTTCTGACCAGAGGTGAAGGCCAATAGTAGGATAAATAGAAGAAAATAAGGTAAATGAAAAAGCCATGGAGTGAAATACATTTTATAGATTAAACACCTTCTTTAGACCTTCTTTGTGAAATCTATTCACAACTGTATACTTTGCTAATCCTTATACCTAACATATATAGATGAATTTTGTGAGAGAATTAAAATTAAATTTATTTTGATTTCCTAATGACTTTCATTGTTTTTATTACTAAGTTTAAAATTACTGAAATCTGTCTTTTCTTAGTTCTTCTCCTTATTAGTAGATGAAGATTTTTAAATTACCATAAATAATTTTCTTCTTCGCGTTAGGCTGATGATAGATCAGAAATAAATATTATTAAAGAAGGTTTTTTTTTTCTACTTATAATTTCAAACATTGTGGAGAATCCTGTTTCTTCACTCTCACTACAAAGCAAAATAATTCCATGGTAGAGTACCAGCAATGTTGCAAAATTTCAAGTGTGATAGTAAAATAGGACTGTTAATCTATCACAAACAAGTGGAAAAAGACTAACAGACAGCAAAACTAGAGATGTGATATCTTAGAAAGCTAGAGATTTCTTCAGCACTTGTTGCAAAGTTGTTAGAAGGCAGTGATTTGTCAGATTTAAAGCAAAAGGAGTTGCTTTATGCATGATCCCATCATTGTAGGCAGATTCAAATCTTCCACTTCTTTAATTGCTAACACAATTGTTTTGAGACTCTGTTGTCTCTGTTGTCTTGTCTCTACTGAAAACAAGCCATGAAGAAATCTTCATGTGATTTTACAGCAGGAGTCAGGAAGAACTGCTTAAATTGTATTTGTGTGTATAATAATCTAGACAATGCTCTTTCATCCATTACGAAGAGCTGCCCTGTGTCCAGTCCTCTACCCAATTCTGACAATAACTTGGAATATAGGTATTGAGACAAATGTCGCAACAGCTTTAGAAATGAAATCCAAGCTGGTGTTTTCTCCATGAAAGCAGTGACAAAATTCCCACTCTTTACAGATGGGCTTTCCACTGGGCTTTCATCCAAAGGCTGCCCCATATTTGCTACAACCAGTTTGCCTTCTAGCAGAAGAAACCTGCCAGGAGTGAAACACTTGTAGAAAGACACTGCAATATACATTTAGAAGAAAGATGGAGTTCCTTTCCCACCCCACTCGCCACTCTGAATACCTCAGAAGGGAGATCAAGAGTTAATAGTGGGAAATCATACTGAAAGATGCAGGAGAAACAAGCTGGTTAACAGCATTTCTCCGTAACTGCCATTCCCCATTAAGGTATTTTCCAATAAAAAAATAAAAATAAATACTTGCTTCCAATAAGCCAACTGGTAACTTGCTTTCCAATTAACTGCTCTGCCCTCCTTTTTTTTCTTGTTGAAAGTGTCAGCTATTGCTTCCTACATATTTTGAGAAAGGGTGTTGAACCATCCTCCATTAAGACATTTTTTTCCCAAAAGATTTGTCTCTACATCATCTCTCTTACATTTAAACTGTCTAGATGACTGGATTAAGTTAAGCTGGGAGACAGTCTTCTCTCTCCACATGGGAGTACAATTCAAGCTGAGTTTGCAGAATCTTCCATATCTTCTGTGGGCTGTGCTCCATATTAGTGCCATAAGAAAAGGATTTGTGATCTCTTAAACAAACAAGAATTTATAAATAAAGATTTCATTCTTTGGAGAACAGCTGCTGATTTCCTTTCCTGTGACTGAGCAGCAATACCTTTTAGACGTGGAGGTTTGAGCAAAATGGACATGAATATGATTAACTTTTTAAACTAAATTCTACATTGTTATTAAATTTTAAAATTTCCTTGAAATATATTGATGAGCATTTATAAATTTTTTTTGTTTTCCAGAAAATTTTGTACTTTTAAAGTATTTTTTCAACTTTTTTTATGCTCATTATGTGTCTAAATTTAAATTCTTACAATATTGCAATAGTTACCAATTTTTGAGGAGGAGAAAGGGAATGCAAGAGGGAGAGCTTATGCTCTTCTGGATTTTGATGTCTTCAAGTTGATTTATCTCATTCCAGGATGAAATTTTTCATCTTTTGTAAATGTAACAGATATCAGATTAATTCTACAGCAGATGTTGCTTAATGAACAAATCTGTGTTTCAAGAATTGCAAAAGATTACATCTCTCAATAAATAGGTAAAATAGGTAAATTCTCCACATTAGGTAGATGGAGAATATGTAATAGATGATTTGGTCTCATTAAATTTTACTATATAAAAAAATACAACATTTTATCCCATGGTGGGCTTGATTCGTAGAAACATCCACCTTGCACCCTGCGCAGAATAAATGATGTCTTCTTTCTAAATTGGACTCTATGTCTCTGTTTAGAGAACTCCTAAAATCTGCAACAGTTTTAGGTAGTTAACACACATATTTCCCTGCTTTGTCTACTGGACAATTCCTCTGCTTTTTCAACCATAGAACAAGGTGCTCTGTTCTTGAAGGTAAATCTAGATTTGATACATTAAGTTATTTGATGAGATTTGATGAGATTCATTTTGGTTTTGAAATGAAACTTTTTCCTAGAAGTTGGGATTTTGTGAATTGCAGTCTTATCTCCCCAAGTGATACATTTTATATATAGATGTAATATTATATAATAAAGACATATATGTATAATATTTAATATATATTATATTTTATAGATTTTAATATATTTTAATTTATACTTTTTATATATATTTAATATATATATAATATATATAATAAAAATAAGGCTATTTTTCTGACAAGTAGAGCAGCAAAATTATCTTGTCAAATCACATAAGCCAAATCCATGAAGCAACCAGGACAATTCTTATATATAAGCTATTAGTAAGATCTTGTCTTGCAGCTTACTCAAACTGATGGTATATCTAATCACCTAGTGTTCTTTTTATTTTAATTTGCTCATTCTAAATAAACAGTGGAAACTATTAAAAGGATTTTCTTGCACTCTTCTGGCTTTGTACAATAGGTCACCACTGTCAGAAACTGAATGTTATAATTTATAGCTTAAACATCTTCATGAAGGAACTTTGCCTATTACAGAAAAACTGTATTACAAAAACTGCAGAGACCACCACACCCTGAATAGGCCTTCTGATCTCCAGTAATCGTTGATGAAGATGAGAACACTTTCACAGGGGGATCAAGCTGAGCCCCTTTGGGGTGGAGACCACACCCCAGGGCTCTCAGCTGCTGGGATTGAACAGACCCTCACACCAGAGGGTGGGGAAAGGAGAGGTTTTTGGGTGTGTGGTGAAAAAGCCTCTGGTCCCAGGCAGTTAACACCCATTCTCTGCACTGCAGACCAGCTCAGCTCTGAGGTCCCTTCACTCCAGGAAAAGCTGCATTCACATAATGCGGAGGGGGTGTCACAGCCCATCAAAGGCCTGCCCCCCCAAAGGGGTCCCCAGACCCTGCATCAGAGCACTGCAAATGATCCAAGAGATCCACAGTGCTGCAAGGAACAGTGTCAAACTTGGCCTCCCCAAAGGGTGGGTCAGCACCTGGGTGTTCCCACCTGACCCAAATGTGTATTATTCCATTGGATTATATACTTTTTGGTGGCAGCAGCAGGGGATGGGGCACCCTCACCACCAAGAAGGCCAGATGGAGGGGAACAACGAGACATCACTGGGATCCCCAGAAGGATGATATGTTTCAATCTGACCCCTGTCTCTCTCTCCCTATGCACACCTCTTTTTCTATTTCTTTCTCTCTTTCTCTTTTCTTTCTTTTCTTTGCTTCTTTTACTATTCAGTAAAACATATAATTTTTTTTAATGAACATCTAAATTAATTTGGTTTTAATCATGTTTTTTGGGTATATTTCAAGGCTTTCTGGGTCCTATCTGTTTTATTCACAGACCCTTAGATTCTTTTATTCTTCTTTCTGTGGTTCATAACAACCATTGACGTTATGTGTGTAAATGTCAGCAGAAAGGTGGAGGCTCTTTCACTTCGCAGTACCTGATATCTGGGTTAATTGCTACTTCAACAGGATACAACTTTGTTTTACCCAACACAGGAAGCTGAATCACCTAGAGTTGTTTTTGTCCTCCTAGATTCTAACAAAATTTCTCTTCATTTATACAAGCCACGTGCTTCTTATCAGAGAAGCAGACATGCAATAAGAATATTTTCTGTAATTTGGTAAAAAAGAAATTACTTTTCTTGCCAATCCAAACCAGGTCAATCAAAATGACACAAAAAACCCAGGAGAGGTAGTTTAAAAATCTCTAGCAAATCCTAATCAACTTTTCAGACCCCTAAAATTTCTTAAAATGAGGAAGTTATCAAGATTCTCAGAACATAAATGCCACTGGGCTTATCTTCAGGTAATTTTAAGTCATATATATACATATATGTATATGCATATGATATGCTATGAATACTATTTGAAATTATACTGATAATGACAATCAAGTTTCACTTTGGGATGATGGTCATAATACAGACATGCAGTTTGCTGACTTCTACTCAGTGTCTTGGCCAATCACTAATTCTTTCTCTTTTGGTAGACATTCTTTTGAGTATTTAATAGTTAATGAATAATATTAAACCATACTAAAAGATATGATACAATACTGTAGACTTTTTTTCTTAATTATTAAATTCTTTCCGCCATTGGCAAAGCTATTTTTGTAATCCTAAAACTGGAATACTCAAGAGGATCTCAAATGATCTGAAAGATTAGAGCACTAAAACTTGCAGATTCTCTCACATAGTATTTCAGAATTTACTAATAACTTTTCCTTTCCATTGTAAATATTATTTTATTTAGAATTTTTCTATTGCAGTGTAGTGTTTAAATAGAGTATTTTTATTTTTGTCTAATTACTTTCATTTCCTTAACAACCTAACCAAAAATTTTCTTAAGTGATTTACTTTATCCCAGTTCTAAATGTTTCTTCTCACACTTCAGTATCACTCATTCCTCAGTTTTCTTTTCCCACTTCCTGTCAGTTTCCTTCAGATCTGTTCCACTGCAACTACATCATCATATTCCTTCTCTACCTTAATTTTCCTATAGTAGTGATTAACTGATCATAGAATCTTAGAGTAGTTTGGATTGGAAGGGACCTTAAAGCTCATCTCATCCCACCCTCTGCCTGTAGGAACACCTTCCACCAGACCAGATTGCTCTACGCCCCATCCAACCCGGCCTCCCAGGGATGGGGCAGCCACAGCTTCTCTGGGCAATCTGTTCCAGGCTCACAGGAAGGAATTTCTTCCTAATAACTAATCTGTTCTCCACAGCAGGGGAACTATTACACTATTACTATTAAACTATTACTTTGGGACTTGGTCAGTCAATGAAGAAATTAGTCATCTTCAAAATTAGTATTCACTAAATAATATCTTTAACATACAGTACAGGTACAAACCTTGTTCTTTCAGAAATGTGGTAATCAGCAGTTGAAAGTATTAATAATCCTTAGGGATGTACACATAAGAAAAAAATATGCTGATTAATGTTACTATACAACTTGTTTCTAGCTTGCATCAGATAAACAGTTAAATGTTAAATATAATCGGGAAATATTTCCACATTTCCTTTAGCTGTGATTTTTAGTGCTGAACAGTTTTCATCCTCCTTACAATCAAGATTTATGGAGATGGGCCACATAGGCACAGTGCAAAGTCAGAATGCAAAGGCAAGCCAGACTGCTACTTAAAATTTCTATATGCCTTTTAGACTATTCTCTAGCCAGTGACTATCTGAGCAAGGTGTCAGATTAGGGAGATGTGTACCTCTGATGAATCTTGACAGAGATATTTCAGACTAGGGAGGCAGAACAGGGCACTGGAGCACCATAACATTAGTTTCCCAAAGGCAGAGAAGATATTAATGCTTCTATATTAGTGCCACAAACAGCAGCATCCATGGCAAAGACTGAGATCTGTGCATTATCTGTACAGCTCTTTGCAGTAATAGAGACATATGTCCCTGTGATGCCAATCATTGAAGCCTTCTGTGTCCAGAAGTTCACTTTTAGTATCTAGATGTTTTTTTGTATAGATTTGTTTTCCTTAAATATTTAATCAGCCATAATTTTTTATGGCTGCTACACTATAACTTTGGAGGTTTCTTCCAGAAAAAAAAGCAGAACAGGTTTATGATTATGCTTGGAGGACAAAAATAGCTGCACATAATGAAACTGCCAAGAGCTGTGAGAGCAGCACTGGGGTCAAGATAACTAACTCTCAACAGCTGTTGAAACACTCTTCACATGTGTACTAACAGTATGCCAAAACACCAAACATCATGGAATGAAAATAAATAGGGTTACCTGTCAGCATTTTGATTTTCCATATATAATATGTTCTGCTCCTTTTCATACTAAAAGTTTCTAGTCAGGTGTTTCTTCTTAAACAGAACATTAATGAGACCTGACTGAAAAAATATTTTCTAAATCTTTCATGTTTCTTACAACACAATAATCAGGTTGTATAACTTCAGATTATTTCCCATCAAATTACACAACAGGTAGTTGGTTATTATGGTGATGAGCAAAATATGATTTCTTAGTGTTTTTAACTGTTGTGGGGCGTTTTCTTCAGCATTAGAAAGAAAAGTTTAATGCTGTTCCATGGGAAAAAATTCTGTCTGTTTTCACAAGACTTCATATTTCAGGAATATGAACATATGCATAAACACCACCTGAAGTCAATGGAACAAGGTTGTGTTCTGAGAATACAGAAAGTTTCTATAGCATTTTTGAGATAAGCAAATAACTAATCTAAGCAATTATTTAGCAGCTTATTCTAAATAAGCTTATTAAAGGAGAGTTTATAAAGTCACTAATGAAAATGTGACTAACAATAATGTGTTGTTTTTAAATGCACAAGAGGAAGTGCTATAATGGGAATATTTGGGAAAGTACCTAAGTATTTTAAAGTTCTTGGGAAATTTTAAAAGGTTCCTGGCCATAAAGCAAATTTTTTAGCAAGAATATTTAAATTCATTAGGACCAGTACAGAAAAGCAATAATACTTTAAAAAAGAATAAGTGTAAATGATGAAATAGATAAATAGAGTGTCATTGAGAGTAAAATTACATCATTTTGCTCTCAGAGAACAGAAAACCTGAGATCTAGGAGAAATTAGAGAAAGAAGTATATAATTTGATTTTTAATCCAAACTAATGTGATTTAAAAAAAAAATAATTTAAAAAGTAAATTGATTTCCATGTGGGTAGCATAAATCATGACTTTGAACAAAAAACAACCTGGGTAAAACTGACACAGTTTATTCCCCTGGAAACACTTCCATAAAATATAAAAGAAAGAATTTGAAAAGAAATCCAGTGTGTATTAAGTATATATGTTACATTTAAAACTCTGATATTAATTGCTAAAATCTTATTCATTAGTATGATACAAAAATGGACTTTAAAATTACTTTTGCTGTAGAGGAAAGCAGACAAAAAGCCAATAGATATTGTTATACCTCAGGCCAGGATAGACATGATTGGTACAGTTTCAAGAGGAATGTTATTATTATCTAAGTTGGACTGTCTAGTCCTCTAAGGAAAAAAAAACCCAAACAACGAAAAGAAGCACTATAAAATGTTATAACAACAATTTTGCAACAAAACCTTAAAAACAAAGAAAAATAGCATTCAGAAACATGTTTTGTTCTTCTCAATATCCTAATAATTTTGTGTTTAAGCAGTCTTGAAAGTTAACTCTTTGCCCTTCTTGTCCTTTACATGCATTCTCTTAAATTGGCCCTATCTTCCTCCTCTAAATTTCCTTTATTCCTGACTCTTTTTTACGGAACTCATTTTAAAGAATGTCACAACTTGTGTGACTCAGAATTAGATCACCAGAAATACTTCCTCTCAATTCTGTTTTCTCTAATAGTGTGTCTCTTCTCTGGCATCCTATTTGAACCATTTTTGTTGGGTTTATTTTTAAGGGATATTTGTTTTCTGAGGCTGAGAAACATTGAAGCATGAACCTTGCTCGAGTACAATCTGTCTTCTAGCTGAAAATCATTCTGGAATGCCCAAAGGATAGACTATGTCATTGTGGACACTTCAGGAAGAGTGTTCAGTAAGATTTTGGGCAAAATACTGAGGGTTTTTACCCTTGCTAAATATAGATTCATTACATAAAACAGAGGTGTGATATCTTAGTATGAATATACAGCAGAAACTGGGCTTAGAGCACACATGTCAAAAGCAAATTTCTCCACTCATTCCACTCTGAAGCCAGCTAAGCACATTTATTTCTTAATGATGCATAGTATTTGGTACATCTTTGAGAAATCCACAAGCATTTGAATCTCTATGCTGCTACTCTATTCTGACCTTTAAAGCCACTAAACACTGGAACTGAGAAGACAAAACACAAGCACTGCCTGCAGGGAGCTAGTGACAAGCATTTTTATCAGGATTTAATTAGGTTTTATTCATTGCACATCAGCTCTCAATATGCTTTTCATATCATACTGTATTAAAAGACTTGGATTTCATAAACTTGGATTTCAAGAGATTTTTGTGGGGCAGTACATCACCCAGTAGCAGTTGGAAATTAGGAAAAGATTCTGAAGTATAATAATATATAAAGGTTATTTTAAATAAGTAATTAAACAGTTGATATACAGATTTTCACTGTTACTCTCTAGGTTGCTGTACTGACACCACAGCTAACCTCACTTTTCAATTAGCATATCTAACATGACTCTTAAAAGCTGTGTCAGTAATGCAGGAAAATATAAAGCAGAATAATGCTAAGAATTATATCTTTTATCACCACTGCAGAGCTGCATCACTAGAATCAATGAAAGTCAAGTTCTCACATACATGCAGGAAAAAAATTATACTGCCACAGAAAGATCTGCACACAAAAATTATTATTTTTTGCCTATGGGAAGATATTTTATTTGCTTTTTTCCATAAGAACAGTGACAGATTGAAACTATATTGGAGTTATTTCAAATATAAGTATTTTTCATATATCCATTTCTTACAGAAACAATACAATGTTAAGAACTTCAGGTGTCTTTATGGTTATGCACAAAATGCTTATCAATAATATCTACTGTAGCCTGATACTAAAGCTCCAAATGTGCTTGCTAGGATATAGGCTTTAAGTACTGCTAGTTGATTACAGTTACAGGTTCTCTAGGTAAATATACCTTGTGCTTTATATACCCCCCATCCCCGGACACTCCTGTAGATTCTCCATCCCTGTCTTACTTGTAAACTAAGTCTTGATGATACAGTGTCATGCCTCGGTTCTTTTTTCACACTTGCAACTATCATGCTGAATCAAAATTCAACTAGAGTTGGATGAGTCATGAAAAAAACTGAAATTCAGGCACTATCATACAGATATAGAGACCTGTGGTGAAGATAATTAAAGTGTAAAAACTCCCAAAGGACTTTGGCTGGATTCAGTTAAAACTTAATTACAACTAATTGAGTACCCCTAAAGAAGTTTTAGTTCACTAAGGATGAGCAAACGTGTCTGCTGATGAAGTCTTTATTATTGCCATGATCTCTTTCTAGCACAGTGGTCCTAGGCAAGCTGTTGTGACACTCCTTCTCCATCCATTTGCCATTCAAATCAATAATTTCCCAGGGGAAAAAAAAATCAGATTTCATGACACTGTCACAAAATATTACACCTAGTCTTTGCTTTTACAGTACATATATCAAATAAAACCAGGGGAAAAAGGAGTGAAACCAGGCTGAACACAAATGAGAGTCTTTTTGCGTGGCCAGAAGCATGATGCCAGATAATTCCAGATACAGGATGCTGTGAACAAAATTTTCAGGAAAGCCTAAGTAAGTTCAAGGATGGAAATTCAGTGGGCTTTACAGAGCAGTAAAACATATCAGAGAAGTCATGTTAGGATCATGCATCCTCTGAGATGAATGCAGCTATAGCTTGGGAGAGCACTACATGTGGGGCAGAGTACCAGCTCCTCTTTTTTTGCACTAGTAGCTTGTTATGGCTATTTAAAAGACCTAGCAAACCTCTGTTTTTGCATGCAGCATAAGGAATAAGTTATGATGATTTTTCACCTAAGTGAAACTAACAGGCAGATTCTTTGTAAATATTAACATTTGTGTTTAAAGTTGAAAAATCATGAGTAATAAATTAAAAGTGTCAGATCTTCACAAATGAAAGTCTTCTTTAAAATGGTTTTGTGATTTGAAGGTGGAAGTCCAGACTCTGGTATTACGAGATTCAACTGAAAAGAAAAACTACTATGATTAGGACTCTCAGGAAACTTAGAACTTTTGTAAAACAAACAGAACTCAGAAATTGCTGCTACAAGTTAGGCAGGAAAAAACATTTTAAGAAGCTCTGAGTCATGCTAATGGCAAAGTTACCTAAGGATTTACAACAGCATAGGAGAACAACATTAATGAAGATTGTCATTTAGTATGGCACACAGCTTCCCATGCAATGTATATATCAACTAGAGACTTGAAGACTTATTGGTATTGGTCTTTTTTAATATATTTTTTACAATCTTCCCTTTCTGATATTTTTAAATGCAGAGATTCTGATATTTTAAATGCAGACTTAGGAGCCTTTCTAGCATTACTTAAAACATTAAATGAATAGATAAAAATTAATTCCCTGATGTTTGTTCACATCAGAAGTATTTGTACTCAGTTACCAGCTATTCTTTCCTTAAAATGGCTTATGACATTGACACTTTGGTCTTCCAGGTCTTTGACCGTAGAAATAAATTTTAAAATAATTTTAAAACAACACAATTGGAAGAATAACATATTTTTAGAGCAAAAAAGAAGCAAGGGAAGAAAATAAGCTTTCTTAAGAGGGTTAGAAAAGAACCATGCTTAACCTTTCCAAAATTGAATTTTATTTATAAAATTTTATCTGGTAGTTTTCATAATATGTTTTACATTTACATGTCTATCTTCTTCAGCATTACAGAAACAGGCAGTATGAAACTGACAGGATGGCTTCTTCAAATTATATATAAAGACACCTTTACTAGACAGATACTAAAACCTGTTATTCCAATAATTTCCAAAGAAATTTCACTTTGAAATCTCTAAAAAGTCTTAAAGAATAATGGGAAAAGACACTTCACATGTGTCAAACAAACCAAATATTACCTAGTTTTCTCTCTGATTTTCTAATTAATGTTTTTTAGTCAGCTTCAAGTACCTTTTTAACTACAACAAAGATTCTGTACTCCTATGTGCATAAAGTTCTGTGATTCAAATCATTTTGCAGCAGCCATAAATGTTATTGAACAACAACAGGTTTAGATGTTTGCACTGTCATCTATTTTCTATAGTTGCTTTTAAACACATTCCTGTGCAAATATCTATGCTGATTTATTATTGAGGGCATTACATTTTCTGTAATTGTTGTGATTTCATTTGACCTTTGATTATATGAGTATTTTAAATCACATGTTTAATAATGTCTGTTTATTTTATAACCAGTATGTAGTAGACATTATCTGCTCCCAAAGCATATCAACTAGAGTAAGTAGGCTTATTACAGTAGCATCTTGTTTTGGTAACTTTTTTTTAATTTGCAGTCAATTTGGTAAAACATTGAAAGCAATATTAGTTTAATAAGACTTAAATTTCCTTTTCAAACTTTTAAACCATTCAAATTTTCATATTACCTTGAAGTTGTTATCAACCAATGAATCAGTACTGAAATAATCAAAGTAGTGCGGTAAAACTAACATTTTGAAAGAAAGTTTAACATTTTGAAAGAAAGTCTTTCATCATCTTTAAATGATGAAAGATATTTCTGAGTAAAAATTTTAAAAATCATTCATCCACCTAGACAAACAGATGGGCAGATGGATATCTATCTATATTATGCATTGGCAGTTCCATTAAATCCATATTACTTTATAAAGGAAAAATCACTGTTACCCAGATGATTTTTTTTATTCTATTAACTAGAGCTTGCTTTTATTCCTTTATATTGGATTTTAAAAGATTTAAGACTAGATCCTTTTCATATTAGACAGAAATTTAACTTCAATAGACAGGTCATACTCAAAGTAGCTTCCAAGTAATTTTTAATCAGCAAAATTATTTCTCCAAATCCTTCCATTTTGGGATGTTGTTTATTTGCATCATGTTTCCCCCCAAAAAAGAGATCAGACCTGATATAATCTTCATTTAATATAATAAATATTTTTTTTAAATCCCCAAACAATTATTTTAAAATAAAACAATCTAAAAAACTTTAAAACCTTAAAAAACCTTAAAAGCCTTTAAAAATTGACTTCTTCTAATTTTTCTATCCTCTCCTACTTTATATGTACCTCAGCTGTAATGTTCTTCTTCCTAAGGACCTTATGTTTTCAAACCCAGTCAAGAAGCAAAATGAAAATAAACTTAACCTAAAAGCATGCACTTGTTATCAAAGACCTCACTCTTTCCTTGAAATACTGATGGTCTTTAACCTCTTAATTACCTAAGAAATAAGGTGTCTACTCTTTATTGTAGGTAAATTAATTTGAAATTATTAACTTGTCAAAAGATCCACTGCCACAGCAAATATTTTCTGTTATTTACACTAAGATGGCTTTTTAAATTAAAATGACAATTACAGCACTACTTATTAGAAAGTGAAGAGAAATACAGTCACTTCTGAGATTTTCTTGTGATTTTGAAAGTTTAATAACCATTTGGGGCTAAATATTTACTAATACTCTGACATTTCTGAACAGATCTCTTTTTTAATGTGCTCATCCCATCACTGCTGTGTAAAGATACAATAAAGAATTTATCTATTTGTAATTCTGACAAAGTGCTAATATGTGGCTTAGGTTTAAATTGTGGAAAATGAAAAGTGGGTGAAATAAGTGTTTATGCTTGCTTCTTCATTTTATTATTCAGAAGCATTTCTGTAGCACTCACTTCCTTAGAGTCGAAGTGCCAAATTGTGATGCTTTTATGCATACAGTGTTCAGGTGCACTTCAAATAAGGAAGGGGTTTTACATTTTTTAAAATGTGTTTCAAAAAGAAAAGAGAAGCAAATAAAAAGAATATTGCATATACCTTACATTCAGTTTATTACAAAAATGGCAGGGTTTAATGAGCTGAATTTTTCAGTGCACTTTTTGTAATTTTTAAGTTTGTAGTCATGGTCATCCTCATTTAAATAATAAAAAAGAAGGAAATTATTTCTGCCCAATTATTTTTTTCCTGTAGAAAGTAATATATGCTACTTTATTATTGCTGCCTTATTACTTATCTTTTATGTTCCCTGCACTGTTCATTTCTGCATGGACAGCACATAATAGAAGAAATGCCAAAGGCTTAAAGCATTAAAGACAAAACTAGTCATTTAATTGCATGTCTTTAATGAAAAAGCTGGTTTCTACATAATTGTGGTCATGAATAAACTATTCCAATTATCTATTCATTGAAAAACAAAAAAGAAAAAAAAAGGGGAGAACTTGTTAATAAAATATTGTGCATGTAATCCAAGCTTGTCATAAACAGAGCTTTCTCGTCCTACTCTAGAAAAATGTTCCACTAAGATAAGTTCATTACTGTTGAAACTTTTCACTGCTGAAATTAGCAGTGGCAGAGACAGTAACTGAAGTGTCATTAATGTGACGTTTCACAAATGTGCAACATTTGTCAGGAAAAACCAGGACACCTGTTTCATAAACACTTAAATACTCTCTTCTCTGGGAAATACTACTTCAAATTTAGTGGGTTCAAGACTTCATAATAACATGCTATCAGCCTGTTTGCACAAAATATAAGTTGGTACTTATATTCACAAGGTCTAATACTTTCTCTCTAGACCTGCCAGAAAATTAACTAATTATATTCTTTTATTAAATATTCTTCCCTAGCTCAGAACATGTCAAACACATTGGCCATTTCATACTTCAGTAAATGCAATGTGCCTAATTAAAGAAACAAGAAAATGTGTACTTCTGTATTTTCAATGTACAAGCCTACTTTTATCCTTCCCTGTTAGCAGCAAAAGTAAAAAGAAATGGTTTGGTATCTACAAATATGTCGCAGTAATGACATTGTAGAGGTAGTAATAGATTAGCAAGCAACAGCAAAGATCAACCACATGATTTTAGAAAACTGCTTGACATTTATGTACTGACCTTCATACACAGAAAAGAGTAAGTGTGCTGCAGTCTGAAGAATAACCCAAATATTAGATTCCAAATATGCTCAAAGTAAATATGCCAAGATTTATCTCACCTGTGTTAATCATCTGTGTTAGAAACATTTCTATTGAAAGTCCAAGAGCTCATGATTCCCATGTGAAAAAAATCAGGCAAGGAAGGCAGAACAAGAGTACTGCTAAGTGAGGACTTCCTGGTGAAAATGACATCTAAGAGGGTAATGTATCCTGGAAGAGTATACAGATACTATACAGATATATGGATCTGGGGTTAGGAAATCTGAGGCACAGTGGGTGCTGAATTTGGCAAGGAATATGAAGAATAACAAGAAGGGCTTCTGTATATATGTATGTAACAAAAATTAAAGCACAGGTACCCCTCCAAAAAATGAAAAAGGAGAAGGCTAAGGTACAAAACAATTTGGTTTTTTAAATTTCAGTCTTATTCCCACACTTCTCAAGCCCTTGAATCCAAGGCGGGGACTGGGGGAATGAAGCCCCTCTCAGCATAAGTTCAGGTCGAAGACCCACTGGTCAGCCATGGGTACCAAAGGGATGCATCTCAGGGTCATGGGGGATGTGGCAAGTGTATTTACCAAGCCATTCTCCATCATATTTGAAAACTCATGGAAGGGAGTTGAAGTGCCTAGAGAAAAGGGAGTATCACACTGTTTTTACAGATCCTCCAGGAAGTTATGTGAAAGCCTATGGAGGGCAGAGAGATGACTGCAGACAGACAGCATGGCTTCAAAAAGGGCAAATCATTCTGAAGTAATCCAGTGGCCTCTTTGATGGAGAGACTTTCTCAGTGGACAAGGGAAGAGGTAGTTGGACTTCTGTAAGACCTTTAATACAATACCCCACACTCACAACATTATTGACTCTAAATAGAAAAGGTAAGGGTTTGATGGCTGAATGATAAGGAGAACAAAGATCTGCCTGGATGGCCATTTACAATCAAATCAAATGCTCACTGTTCAATGCGAAATCCATACCAGGGGTTGTCTCTCAGTGAGTGCATCCTCAGCTTTGCAACCGACATCAAGCTGAGTGGTACAGTTAACATGATTAAGGGATAGGATGTTATCCATAGGGATCTGGAAAGGCTGGAGGAATTGGTCTACATAAAACTCAAGAAGTTCAACAAGACCAAATGCAAGGTCCTGCATGTGGGCATGGGCAATCCCCAGTATCAATACAGGCTGGAGAACTGATTGAGAGAAATCCTGCAGATAAAAACTTTGGGATACTGCTCTGTGTAAAATTGGATATGAGTGGCCAATGTGTAGTCTTAGCCCTGAGATTCAACCAAATCCTGGGCTGCATCTGTGGGCAGCAGGGGAGAGAGGGGATTCTGCACCTCTGCTCTGCTCTGGTGAGACCTGACCTGCAGAGCTGCATCCAGCTCTGGGGTGCCCAGTACAATAAAGACATGGAGCTGTTGAAATGGGCTGGAATCCTTTGCTATGAAGATGTGCAGAGATTTGGGGTTGTTCAAGAAAAAAGAAGGCTCCAGGGGGACTTCAATGAAGTCTTTTAATACACAAAGTAAACTTATAAGAAAATTGAGAATTTTTACCAAAGCATGTAGTTGCAGGACAAGGGGCAATGGTTTTAAATTTAAAAAGATTCAAACTAGACTGGATATAAAGAACAAATATTTTTACATTGATGATGGTAACCACTGAAACAGATTTCCCAGAGAAATTATAGATGTCCCATCACTGTCAATATTTAAAGTCAGGCTGGACAGAACTTTGAGTCACCTGATCCATTGAAATATGTCCCTGTCCATGACCGGGAGGTTGTACTAGATGATTTTCAAATGATTTTCTATGATTTATGTTCTATAAGGTCATCTATTTTTACTTAAATTTAGGAAAAGAGGAATTGGTATATGGCAACATTGGTGGTGTATATGCTACTAGGGTGTTTAAACTTGCAGAATCAAATAAAATAACCTTTTAAAAGATGTGTGATAGCCTGAGAATTGATCTCATAATGTCACTATCACTTTTAATGGAGTGAAGGGTACAACTGTCCAACTGCAGATAGCTTTCATCTCAGACTCAGTAAAAATATCAAGTAAAAATATCACAGACTGAGTGGACTTGGAAGTGATCCAAAAGTTAGTTCCTCCAAGTCTTGATTTATACTTGTAGCAAGAGTTTTATATCCTCCCCTGTTTAATCAATAAATCAATATCCTCAGTGTCATCCTTTATCTATCCAGCAACTTCCTTAAACCTTTTATTTTTACATTTTGGGAAACTAAAATAGTTTTGTCCTGCACCAGTCTTTATATGTTTATAAAATATAAGAGACAAGAGTTGCAGCATTCAAAACAAAATTCTAACACACAAAATTAGTACTCTATCCACTCATAAAAGTCCATGTCTCTACTTTGTTCTTAGCAAGTAATCCTATTGTTGTTTTAAAGAGGGAAAAAATAAGGAAATTGGCATGGTATATAGTATTCCTCAAGTCCTGAATATGTTCAAATTACAGAGATATTCCATCATAGAAGAAATTTTGGAGTTAGAAACAACTGGTTTTTTCTCCATAAGATGAAGACTGCTGACTCAAAATCCAACGTTTTTCTATTCATGTCTTAATTCAGTAGCACAATATTCAGGAAACCAAATCTTATCTGAGTAGGCAAGTACTGTTCTTCCTCTCCACCCTCTTCTTCCTTGTTAATCTGTTTTCCAAATCAGATCCTAATCCCAGGAAGAAAGCAGAAGCACAACATACTTGCCAGTTACAAAGTCTGGTTTCATGAGGGTTTTCCATTATATTTATGGCTTGGTATTGTTTCATGGTTTTTCAATATGCTGTACACTGAGAGACATTTCCTGTTGCAGCCTGCATTGCTGCTAGCACAGTCCAAATAAAGAAGCAAAAAGGGCCTTTGCATAATATCCACAGGCTTTCAATTCTGTAAATGCGTGTGGTGAGATGTTCAGGTCCCAGGCACACACACGCAGGGTCCAGCTGTCTCTCTCCAGGGGCCCAGGGGCTGACGCTGGTCTCGGGGCAGTACAAACCCAAGGGCCAATCAGGGAATAGGGAAGGAGTGGCTCAGGAACATAGGAACAGACATAGGAACAGGGGAATGAGCCAGTGAGGTGTAACTCAGGGGATGCCCCCCAGGGCCCCCACAATTTCCCAATCAAAAGTATAAGTTACGTCTCTGAAACAAGATGATGGTCTCTTTTGATTTTGGTTAAAAGTGGTGAGATCTTAGCTGTAAAGCTACTATACTTTGGTGGAGAATATAAGAAGGATGGTATTTGCAAGCTGTAGCTTCTACAGCACTTCAAGATCTAAATGTAATTATTTTGCTCTACAAGATGAAGCTATGTATTCTAACCTCAAAAAGTCAGAAAGTTAGAAGAAACATCAATGGGCCAAAATAGGCTGAAGTAGAAAACAGGGAAAAGACATAGTGATTATTTCAGGAAATTAGAAGACTAAAGAAAACCAACATTACTAACAGATTTAAATCAAACATGAGCTGCAGTTTACATTTGAGAATGTGGCTGTAGTGCTTTCCAAAAATTATAAATGTAATCTCCAATTTTGCCAGCATATTGAATGCATCTGTCACTTGATATTTAAAACTGTGACATTTAAAACTTGACATTTAAAACTGTGAGTAATTCTAGATTATTGCCGGCTTCTGTATCAAAGAGAAGGAATGATCAAATTTCCAGGCTGTCCCAGAAATGTCCTCTCCAATATAATTAACAACACTATTGAGATAGAAAAATAGACATTTTCAAAAGCTACAAAATAATGAAGAAAGAGTCCAGTTGTTTAAACCCAGAGGAAAATGAAAGTCAAAGCAAAGATTAGTAGGGAAGAATAATTAGTGCATATAATGTAAGTAAGGCAAACAGACAAGAAACAGATTCTGGTTTTGTATTAGCAATGAAATGGAACATTTTATTTTCCATCTAAATTTCTATACATTTATTTAATAAATAGTGTCTTTTATGGATGGGTAATAAAATGCTTCATAGATGTATTAGTATGCAGACCATAATCAAATAAAATAAATCCAGCTCTTTGTTCTATATATCATCATATCATTACCAAAAAATCTGGTGGAATATATATAGAAAGGGGAAGAGAGGGCAAATTCTTCAGAGATTTATTGAACATGTAAACCTGGGAGACTTGAAGTACAGACTATGAAAAGCAAATCTAAGGAGGATACAGTTTTCCAAATACAAATGTGCAGGCACAAACTCTACTGTAAATTGTCTGACTTTACATCATGAACCACTTAGTCGTTTCAATGAGGAAAGATAAAAAATGCAAATACACTGTAGGAATGCTTCTTGAATGTTGACTCCTTGCTTGCATTACTTGGTGATTTAATTGATCTCAAAAGCTTTATTATAGCCTCAAGTGCTGAATAAACAATGATTCACACCTATTCTCATTTTTTAAGATTCATATTGGTTATAAACCAACATTACCATTTGTTACAATGGTAACAAACCATTCTCTCCCCGTTGTTTGTTTATCACTGTATGACTATCGACTTTTAATATTGGCTGCAAAGCAACTTTTTAAGGGACAGAGTACTAAACATAAAAACCACCACTGAAATAGTAGTGGAATGTTGACTCCCTGCTTGTATTCTTATGTAACATTTTAATTGTTCTGAAATTATGGTTTATATCCTCAAGTCCTGAACAAATAGAAAACAGGCTACTGATATTATCTCAAATTCAACAACCAACAGTATTATCAAAATACAAGAACCAACAGTATTATCAAAATATCACTTTTAGGCTAGGTTTTAGAATTTGGGATAAGACTCGTACTGCCTGCTTTAGTTTTGCTACCGTGCTCTCTATGGGACTGCACCCAGGAGATTCATTAGCATTCCCTGATAGCCTATCCGGTCTAAGTAAATAAAATTTAATACCCTCAGAGAATCAACTTCACATTTTTTTCTGAGAATACTATAGGCATAGGACTGTGCCTACTACATAATTTTATGTGAAATAACTTGCCAATGATTATATCCTAAATATAATAGACCTCTTAAGCTTTACTGAAGTTTCAATGTATATGAATTGGCAGAGGGAGGAATGTCTTGAAAAATTGTATATTGGCACTTAGGGCTTGGCCAGGGAAAGCTAGAATACTTTTTTTGCATGGAGTGTGAACTACTACAGCATTTTAGGCCCATAAAAGTTCCAAACTCTCATCACTCAGAAGTCATCTAATAACTGACATCACTGTCATCTTGAAACAGAACTTCTTAAAAGGCTGCATTCCACAGGTACTTTCACTTATGGCATAATGTGAGAAAGTTCATCTATGTGATAAGAAATCTAGGGGTAATAGTGATAAGAAACCTAACCCTTGAGAGATTCAACCCACAGCCTAAGAAAAACACCATCAGACAGGTGCTCTCTGATACATGAGGAGGCCAGCTGGCCCAGTTGGCAGTATTTTATACCATCACACAGACCAATGTCCTCTGAAGTCAGTTGCAAACATCTCAGTGACCTCATCTCTGAAATGTATTAATCATGTAATCATCCAGGCAGTTCCTTCTGTAAACCCACCTGGTGTTCTTATCTTGGGACAAACCACCATCAGAGACAGCAAGAGGGGGTATGTGGCAGGAGTGGGACAGATGGACAGGAACACAAGACTATAACAGACAACATATAACGGCAACACATGCAGGCAGTGAAGACCCAGCTATCTTCTGTCTCCATCACAGCACATTAGCACATATAAAACTCTTTAATCTGTAATAGCATAGTAAAATATGGGTGATTAAAGAGTAATATAAAAACAAAAGTAAAATAAGTTTCTTAAAAACATAGACTACAGAAGAAGCAAGATGCAAAAAGAGAAGGCATCTTTCAAAAATTAGACTTAGAAAATAAGTCTTAATAACCTAACTCATTTGTGTAAACATCTTAAGTGTGTATACAATTGTTTTATCATAATGCAAAAAACTACTGACACAGAATCATAGAATCTGAGAATATCCCGAATTGGGAGGCACCCAAAAGGATCACTGCGTCCAGCTCCTGGCCCAAGAACCATGTCATGTGCCTGAGTACATTGTCCAAAGGCTTCTTGAACTCTATCAGGCTGGGAAACCTGTTCCAGTTTCCAATTACCCTAAGAGTGAAAAACAAACTCTTTTCTCGTATCTGACTTAACCATCCTCTGATACAACTTCAGACCATTCCCTCAGGTCATGCCACTGGTCATCACAGAGAAGAAATTGGTGCCTGCCCCTCCTCTTCCACTCACAAGGAAGTTGCAGATTGCAATGAGGTCTCCCCTCAGTCTCCTCTTGTCTAAGATGAACAGACCAAGTGACCTCAGTAGTTCCTCATATGGCTTCCCCTCCAGACCCTTCATCATTTTCGTAGCCCTCCTTTGGACACTCTCTAAATAGTTTAATATCTTTCTTGTCTTGGCACCCAAAACCACCCCAGGACTTGAGGTGAGGCTGCCCAGAGCAGAGTGGGACAATCCCCTCCCTTGCCCAGCTGGCAATGTTGTGCCTGATGCCCCCCAGGACACAGCTGGCCCTCCTGTCTGCCAGGGCACTGCTGACTCATATTCAATTTGCCCTCCAGTTTCCTTTCTCTGGTGCCCCTCTGCAGCCTCTAATTCCCCAGTCTATCTGTACATTCAGGGTTGCCCCACCAGAAGTGCAGAATTTGTCACTTGTCCTTGTTATGCCCCATAGAGTCAGTGATTGCCCTGCCCTTTGATTTACTGAGGGCTCTCTACACAGCCTCTTTGACCTCAAAGGATTTTACAGATCCTCCCTCTTTAGTATTGTTGGCAAACAATATACATTCAAGTCTTGCATTGAATTCAATTATTAAGATGTTGGAGGAGCACTGACCCTGAAATGGAGCCTGGTGGAACACCACTAGTGACAGGTCATCAGTCTGGTGTAACCCATGCACTATAACCCTTTGTGCCTGACTTATTAGCAATTGCTCACCCATTAGAAGATGTGTTTATCCAGCTGTGGGCTAGACATTTTTTCCAGAAGGATGCTATGAGAGACTGTGTTGGAAGTTTTACTGAAATCCAGAAAGATTATTAACATCAACTGGTTTCCCTTGTTTAACTAAGTGGTTTACCTTGTCACAAAAAGAAATTAAATTTTAAAAAGAAGGACTTCTGCCTTATGAAGCCACATTGGCTGTGACCTATGACTGTATTATCCTTCAATTGTTTTTCATTACCACCAGAATAATCTTCTCCATAATTTTTCCAGGCACTGAAAGTGAGACTGAGAGGCTTATAGTTTCCAGGGTCATCTGTATTGCACTAGAGGTCCAAAACTACAATGGAAAAAGGCATGCATGGGTGATCTTTCTATTGAGGGAGAGAATAAAGAACTGTCTCCACAATATCTCCTTCAATTTTTCTTTACTCTTCCCCACATTTCCTTTCATTCTTGTGATAGGATATGAAATCCTAAGAGACACTGTATCTGTTTCAAATACAGGATGGGAAGGAAAGAGAGATAAGGATATAGGAAGGATTAATAGATTCTGGTATTATAATAAAAAAAAATGTGATCAAGTGACTTTAAGTTCATCTGCTAATATATGATTCATAGTTCCTTTTTCCTATTTAGAATTATGACACCAAAATCCCCCAAATTTCTGAAGCAAATCTTATACATTTACACTCTAATGTTTTTAGGTCAATAAAAATGAAAGGGATTTTCACAAATATTACTTTATTTCATTGAATTACTTCAGCACTACCTTACAAATTTACAATGTAACAGGCTAAGCTACAAAATATGATAGAATGATACTCTGACACCATAGCATGCTTTTATTTGCAGTTGCAAGTTTCAAAGAGATGCTTCTGCTGTTTTTCAGATTTTTTTATCAATAAAAGAGAAAATATAAAATTAATTACTAATCAAGTATTTTTATTATATTTGAAGCATAATTTTAGGTTTTTTAAAAACTAAGTTACAAAATTCTTAACCTTATATAAGAAACCAGTACATTTCAAGCCTGCCCTAAAATGCTGTGAATGCCAGGTCTGTTTTCTAATTTTTCACCTTATTAATTTTTACATATGAAGTAATTTACTTTGTTCATTCTACAAATTCGAGAACAGCAAATAATTTCCTTAAGTCAAGCCATGAAATGCAATCTGGCCAGCCAGATGCTAACTTGGATTTGTACCTTTTTTTGCATCCTAAACATAGTCAGCAAAAAATTCTGCCATTTACACATCATATTCCTGTAGGCTTCAAGGTAGTTATAAGCAAAAAAGGGGCCACTTACTTATCATTATAGGAGCTCTCACTACTTCTTGCTGTTCTTTCTACTTTATCACATATCATAACCAAAATATATATTAAATTGCTTTCCTGATTACATACTTTGCAAAGGTGATGGAGAAATGAGGGTGTGAAGGAAGAACTTGTGTCCAAGGGGTCATTTTATGCTTGGATGATGGATAAGAATGGCATTGAAGGGGAGCAGGCTGGTTACTACTGAGGGCCTTAACTTAGTGTAAATTGTGAAGGGTTTAGTATAAATTGACAGTCGTCATGCAGAGCAATGAGCTATAAAATTACTAAACTTATACCACAGTCAGCTTTTCCTACTGCTGGTCTGCTTAATATTTAAGAAAGTGTATTTCCTTTTGCTAGTTTTAATCAAACTCAAAGATTCATACAACCTAAAAGATTTGTCACATCTGGACCTTCACTCTTCCAAGGGGAAATTGTTTCCTACTGTACATTTATCAATGCACTGTCCTAAAAGACATATGGTTTAGTCTCATTTTAAATATTCCATGGCCTAATAGATCTCACTGTCAAATGGCTTTTACATGAAATTCAGCTTGAGCTTTTCCTTAATCTTACCTCTACTCAAGAATGATGCACCGTAAACTAACGTAAATATTTCTTCTCTTACCTACTAGTAAACCCCTGCAGGAGCAGTGGATTGTCACAATGTTTCTTTATTCGTTATTACTCACACACAGTAAAGAGTATGTATGAGTCTGAAGTCTGATAATTTCTCATAGAAGAAGATATAAAAAATACTAGCCAAAGTCAAAGTTCCTTTCTAAATGTAGATGTAACTATTGTTATCCATACTGGTAATAAGTACTCCAGAGGTATTATATATCCAGTTTTCATCTCTTTCTATACTTCCAATCCTGCAGAATGCATTCCTTCAATTTTTCTTGTACAATTTTTCTTTTCTATTGTTACTTTTTTTTTTTTTTAATATATTATGCACAGGGAAGCACAAGTTAGAAAACCAAATGTTGCTTCAAAGATATTATAAACAAAAAAAGTGACATGATACAAGTTACAGCATGGAAGAAAATTTGAAATACAAACTGACAAATATTAACTCCTCCGGAGCTACATGAGTGAGGTGGAAATCAGTAAGTTGGGCAAGAGGTCAGACATGCTTAGTAATATCTGTAGAACGGGCAACCATGGCCAGTAATACTGATCTTGGCTTTCTAGAGTGGAACAGGCAATAAGACAGATCAGCAGGTTAATAATGGACTGACTTTGGAGGCAAGGTTGACATTACTGACATAAGATCTTTTCTTATACTTGAAGAAAAAATTACATTTAGGAATATCAGAGAAGAGGAATTCATATTAATCAGACAGAATATTATCAGATACAATGGAAAGGTTTTTGGCTAAAATAAAAATTTGTGCAGGACATACACCAATTCAGAAAGAGAACAACATCACTAAGGACAACAAAGCAATTCTTAACAAAGTGAGCCAGGCTCCATGAAGACAATTTTCTTAAATGTTGATTGACATTACATTTGACAAATAGAGAAATATGTTTCTCTTTTCTACTAAACAGAGTGACTACCTGGTTCTGCTTAAGTGTACCAGATCTATGATTAACTTTCTTTCTGTGACAAGCCTCTGTAGACTCCTATCTAGTTCCACTACATACCTGTTTTCCAATACTACTGATATATCTCTTCAACGTAACTTCTTCCCCTTCCTATGAATATTTTTTGATTGATTTCTCCAGTCTTCAAAACCTTCTTTTTCTGAGCTAAATCTCTTTCAATGCACTTATCTAATAATGCTGGAGAATTAGGTTTCCAATGGATACTCATAAGTCTTTCTTATCTAATATAATTTGTGCTTGTCATTAAGATGTTTATTATCTCTGAGAGCATAAATCAAAATGTTGGAGTTAACTAAATGTTAAATCATTTCAATAGGCTCCTATTAAGTTGTAGCTATTTGTTAACGTGTGGTTGTTGTTGATGTTCACAGCTTTTAGTATGTCTATAGCACATTCCAGCTTCACAACAGATATAGGTACCAATATATTACATGTGTGCATATATGTGCGCTGTTCATAATTCTGGTGGATTTTAAATTTTTTGTCTTTTTTTGGGTTTTTCATTTGTTTGTTTGTTTTGAGTTTTTTTAAACTTATGACTAGATTTTATTGTATTTGTTCAAAAATCCAAAGTTCCTTTTTGTTCATTGTAAACAGTTACAAGAGTATAAAGTGGAATCACATACTAAAATAAGTATTTTCTTTACTTATTGGAAAGTAACTTATGACCAATATATTTGTAGATTCATCTGTAGGAAGAAAACCTACACCAGAGTAAAAGGAATTGTCTTTTAATTTATCATAAAAGAGCACAGGTATCTTTAAAGTTGAAGGAATATACTTTAAGTTTTTTCCTAAATCTTAGGAGAAACTGGGGGTTTTTTCTCGCTGTCCTTGAGTTTAACCTGCATGTACTTCATACCAAACTGATGGTGACACTCAGCAATACTTACCTGATAGAAATGAACTTAAAAGAAACTGAGTTCTCTGTACTTTTGCTCTGGAAAAAGATGCAAAGTTCAAGAGTAAAGCTGACTGAATTCTCACAAAACCATTCCTCCATTTCTTTAGTAGAAATCACTCCTGCAAACAGCTGGGCTAAATACTAGAACTTAAAGACATCTCCTTGATAGGATTTATTCATTCACACTTATTTGCCGTAAAACTTCAAATCACAGGTTCTAATGGATGAAAGAAATTGAAAGAAAAAGAAAATAACTATAACATGTCCAAATTCTCCTGTGTCACTTGGTCAGAGGTGCCAAGATCAAATGTATGGTTATTTCTAGAGACCACGAAACACACACAGAGACATAATACACCTCATATTTCTCTGTATTGGCTTCTTAGCAGTCATGTACTTTTTTTTTTTTTTTCCTTTGGTAAGCTTCTATTATTTCCCTTTTATTTTCCATACAAAATAATGATAATAATTCAAGGGGCAAAAACCAAAACATATTAATGAGCTGAGCCATATGAGCCATATCGTCCCTATAGCCTCTAGCATTCAAATACACATCCTCTTAATGGCCAGGCATTGCTATTCAGAACACACAGCCTTTCACAGTAAAATAGATGAAACTTCTTCAGTGAGACAATATAATATTTCTGTTCTGTCCCTAGTATATACTGTGTCTCTCTCTGTGACTGACCTCCTATTATAGCTTACCTGTCAAAGAAAATAACACTTATGAAATTAAAGGAACATATTTTATACTCAGAGCATACTGGAGCTCTATTGAAAGCCTCACCTGGTTTTGGTACCTTCACAGGCTGCTTCATTGTTCACACAATTTATCTCCAGTCAAAACTAGAAAACCCAGAAAGGTATTTTTTCCAGTATTTTGATGACTGATTTAGTCTAAGCAATTCAAACAAAAATGTAAAGCTTCTATACATGAAATCTAAAATAATTTTTACTTATTGTGTAAGAACTGGATTTCCAAGATTTTGTGAGATTGTTATTAACAAGGGTAACCTCTAAAGAAAAAAGAAAAATCACAGAACTAAACTGATGTGACATATGCTACAGGTAAAGCATGATTATTTACACAGAATTTGGCTTTTATGGGCACGAAGAAGAGTGACAATAAGGGATTTTTACCATCAGACTGCCAATTAAACTGCGAAATGCCACTTTTTCAGTGGGATAGCAAAAATTACACAGCTAAGAAATAGGGCCCCTTGTAATCTTCTATAAGGTCACTTAATAATAGGACACTTCAGAAAGTAGCTTGTTAAGAGTTAGACTGCAACATCCTTTAGTAAGTCCTTATCAACTATCCTAAAATTATAGTTCAGAGTTTATGGACTTGGCAGACCTTCATTACTGTTTGGTTTTTTTATCCTTCAATATCAGAATTCTGAGGTTATTGCCTTCAGGAATAATCATAACTTTTTCATTCTAACCTAGAAGTCTATTGCTTAGTGAGTAGCTGATCAATCAACATAAAATCAGAAGCTAAAGAAAATGTCTGTGCATGTATAATAATGGCATAATGGTAAAAGCAGTATACAAAAAGGTTTTTGATAGGATAATAATAACGATCTCTTAGAGTGATCACCCACAAAGAGTTCAGTGTGTTATGAATGAAGTTCTATATGTCTAATTCAATAAACAATAAATTGAATTTAGCAGTAATTTTAATTCAGCAGCAGTTTTATATAAACTATTACAATCAAATATAATCAAGCAGATACAAAAAGAAATTTGGCAGCGGTTCAGATAAAGCATAAGCAAAACCAATTGATTGGGTTATGGGGAGAGCTTTTCACCCTGCCTCAAGTAGAAAAAGCTCAGGAATCCAAACACAACTTATATACTGTGTGCTAATACATATTCATCAATATTTTCTCCTCCTATTTTCAATTCTTGAAATTGATGTCACTATACTGCATAGTGCATGCTGCGCTTGTTTCTAAGGGGTGTTCCTGGCTTTTGGGTGGTCATTTCCGATGAAGGCTTCTCATCATTATCACCGTCTTTTGAACAACCCCATAGGTTGCACATGCGCCCCAAGTCTTGTGCTATAGAAGCCAGCATTATATTCCAAAAATAAGCCGTATTATTTCATAGATACCTGGAATCATCCCAATTTTGTCCATTTCAAGGCCGATTCTTTAGTGATCCTGAGGCCTATTCTATTTTGAGATTTTACTTATCTCAAAATACATCCTGTCTCCTATTTTCTCATGAACATCTGAAAACATCTGTTTTGTGACACTAATTACATATCCTTTTCCTCTATTACTTTTTACAAATATTTTCTAAAATATTGATATAGTTACAATTGTTAGCACAAATCACATTTATTTATCACAAGTGGGCATTGCAATGCATACTGTTTGGAAAACAATCTTTAATAACAAGTGAACCATTCATGAAATACAGAATCATTTCCTACCAAATGTTATTATTGACTATGAACACTAGATAAAACCAGACCATTTACTCCAAAATTCAGACAAACAGACAAGCAAAAACCCCATCAGACCATGGAGCAAATTCTGAAGTACAATTTAGATGATAAAATATTTATTTTGTAGGTAGCTATACTTCTCTTTTATGTCAACAAATACATGTGCAGTTCTATGCATTTTGATATAAGCCCAAAGTAAATTTTGTATCTGTTTCTTACTCATATTATCATTCTTCCAGGTGATATCCAGCCAAATTCTTTTAAAACTAACTTTTTCTACATCTCCACTTATTACTTATATTTCCCTTTGCCTATTTTTTTACTAAGCACTTAGACATTTCTAAAACCAGTCTCCAATTTTTCCCCACACCTATAACTTTCTTTCATTCTCTAGTAGAATATTTTGCATTGTGAAATCTAGCTTTTGCTCTTGCTTTTTGCATAAGCTAAACCCATGTACCCTTCAACTCCAAAACAGCCATCCTCCATCTGTTTTTATTTATGGGACCTTCTTTTTCAAAAAGAGCTCTGCAATTTCTGTCTTCTTTCTGTCTTGCAACTCTGTCCCACATGCTGTACCTAATTATGATTTCCTCACCTACTGCATAGTTATTTTCCTTTGTCCTTGTCCTTTTTACAATTTATGCATGAACAGAAAGTCGTATTTACACTCTTTGGTTTGCTATACCAATACACAGAACAGTGGACAAAGCAGTTCCTATAACTTGACTTTTCCCTATCAAGTAGAAAACTATGATCTTACTGTTAACTTGTGGTTTCCTTTTCTGCTCTTTTTCACCCATTTATGCCACTGGTCTTGAACTTTTCACAGTAAGCCTTAGGCTTCCTAATTGTCAGTGGACTATAAAGCTTTTCCAACTCAATTCTTCACAAAACAGGCAACTTACTTTAAATAGGCTTTCAATAACTAGATACCAATCATCTCTAACATGTAGACACCTAAATTACATATAGTAAATTATCTCTAATTGAATATAGTGAAGTGTCTTCAAAAAAGCCACTCAAATTGTCATAGAATCATAAAAAGGTTTGCTTTGGAGGGACCTTTAAATATCATCTAGTCCAACCCCACTCTAATGAGCAGGGACACCTTTCACTAAATCAGGTTTCACAAGTAGAATTTCTCTTGGGGAAATTTAGAATTTTCTGACAGTATACTGCATTTAGTATTTTTATGCCCAGGTTTTCAAATGAATGCATAAGATTGATCTTTGTTGCATCTAACCTAATCTTGGGGCTTCAGAGTTTGGCAATGAAAAGCTACAATAGTGAGTCAACATGTTGGATAGTGTATGTATGGGGTTGTGAGGAGCCAATTTAATTTTGATTTCTGTCTCAACACATGGTTGTCAGATGCATGTGGGGGAGGGGTTGTACATGTGCCACTTGCAGGAGTCAAGCAGAAGGTGGGAGAAAACCTTGTCTCTTACTTTGTCCGGCAACGACTTCATGTCCCAGGACAAGCAAGCAGCAGACCACCAAGGACACTGCACCCTCCAGAGGGGTTCTCCAACAGATGGAAAAAGGTCTCCACCAATGGACTGCAGTGGAACGTTGAAACACTGTGCCAGTGGTCTCCTGTCAGCAGGCAGATCATGGGAGGAGACAGGGGGCATAAAAATAACTGCATCACAAGGTCTGTCTTTTGGGTCTGGTCTTTTGGTTGTCTGCTTCCTGCCCTGGCCCTAGCCTGTTTTTGTCCTTTTTGCCCTGGCTCCAGCCTGCCTTTTGGCTCTTTCGCCCTTGCTGGCCCTTACTCTCCCGCAAGTACTCACCCTCCCTCTCGCTGCGCATTTGGCTGCACTCCGGCTGACCTCCGAGCCTTGTGTGTAGCCTGTGTCCCGCCCCACCCCTCGCCTGTCCCAGCCGCCGCCTGTCCCGCCTCCCCGTGTTCTGACCGACGCCCTGCTTGCTTCGTTCCTGCGTTCCTGCCTGCCTCTAGCCCTGCTTCGCCGGTCCAGCCCGCCACCACGATCCCCACCGCCATCCTGTCCAGCGTTCCGGACGTCCCGCCCGAGCGCCCCCTCCCTCACTCACCTGGTGTCCGTGTCCGTCGGCGGCACTCCCTGACTTCGGGTGGTAATGCCCAATTTTTCTGTCTGTCTCCTCTCTCTCGCTCCCGTATCCTTTTCTGTCTTTTCCAGACCTCTTTAGTAGGGCAGTGCCCTTTTGTTGTTAACAGTAAAAGGTTCTCAGATACAATACTGCCTCGTTTGACTTAATTTCGTCCTGGACCATCCATTTTAAAAGAACTCCTTGCAATTCCCCATAGTGGAACTTGACAAGGGGCTCAGGCAATAAATTAAAAGCAACAATTTCCAAGGTGCTGTTCTAGCATTCTCATTCCCCAAAATGTTGCAAAACAAACCATTAACATATTTAATGATTTCCTGCATTGCAAAGTATCATGCTAGTTAGTCCACATTCAAATTAATAGTTGTGAAAAATGCATGTATTTTATGATTGGCTTTTTGCAAATATTAAAATGAATATTATATGTGTTGTGTTAGAAAGTAATGCTGTTTTAATTCTCCTAAGTACTGTGTTAAATATTGTTTTAGGTTATCAAAAATGTTAAAATAGAAACTATGCTATGTAGGATACTTTTTTTAAAGAAAGGACTCGCAGCGAGACAGCAGCCACAGGACACCTACATCTTTCAGAGAAAAAGAATTTATTGCTTTCTTATCAGAAGCAACGAACTTCTTTGCGCCTCGAAGGCGCTGTTAGGATTCGGAGGAAGAAGTTGATGATGACCAGACAGAATCCTGTATTTGAATGGAATTTATGCATCATGTATGAAGTGTATGAATATGCAACAGGCTATTGTTTTTAAGGGTTAATCCTTTGTTAACGGGTGTCCTTTTTCAGGCTCGTGATGCCCAGAAAAAGGTACCCAGATGTCCCTAATTTGTTGTCACAGACATCTTTTCATTAAAAATCCTTTCTTGGGATTTTTCTTTCTGGGAAGCTGAGAGCTTCAGGAGCAAAGTGTAAACAATGGTTATCTGCTGCTGTGGAATGCAACAGGTGCATCTGTGATTGGCCCATCTTGGATGTTTTCAATTAATGGCCAACCACAGCCCAGTTAGCTTGGACTCTCTGTCTGAGACACAAACCTTTATTATTCATTCCTTTCTATTCTTAGCTTAGCTAGCCTTCTGAGATGAAACTTTTCCTTCTATTCTTTTTAGTATAGTTATAACATAATATATATATCATAAAATAATAAATCAAGCCTTCTGAACATAGAGTCAACATTCTCATCTCTTCCCTCACCTGAAAACCCGTATGAACACCATCGCACTTTGTATTTATTGCCTCATATTGTCCTAATTCAATTTGTCCAAACTGTTATTACTCTAATTGTATTACTATTTTTTATAACCATTTTATTACTATTAAACTTTTTAAAAATTTAAAAATAAGTGATTGGCGTTTTTCACAAGTTTTAAAATATAAATTTAGAAAATGAGAAAAGACATTTCCTTAAAAACATCAATGTATTTAATTGATTATATAAATTTAGCTGAAGATATTTTGCACATAAGCACTAAAAGCTTCAAAAATACACATGCAGATTATCAGAGTAATATATACCTGTTAGATCACTTTGCAAACTCATTTTTTTCATATTTGTGGGAATCCATAAAATTAGAGGGTTTTGGGACAGCTGCAAAAGGTAGGCCTCAGAGACAGCAGAATTGTGATTAGAGCTAAGCAGTAGCCATAAGATTGGTCAGCAGAAAAATTATGTAAAAAGTAGAAAAGTAAGGAGAATAGAACAATGGTCTGTGTATTAACGCCTGTCTAGAATAACTCCCTAAGCTATAGAAAAGTATATCTAGTAAGATAGTAGGAAGTTCTAAGCTTAATAATGGAGCTCTGTGCATTGTTTTTAAGGCTTATAAGCAGGTATTGTATTCAAAATAAGCAAGCATTGTTTTAACCAAAGGTACGTGTGCTTATAGCGGTTGGATATAACTGCTGTCAATGTGCTTTTGCTTTGTGTAATAGGTCAAAAAACTTATAAAGTAGGTTGTAACATTAAGTTCTTTGTCTGCTGCCTGGGATGTTGCCTGCTGGCATCTTCCCGTTGTCATAACCATGTAATGAGACTGATGCTGAAAAATAAAACAGCTCAAGACGCGTTCCTAACAATTCTGTCCCATTCGTGATTTGTACATAGCCCCCAGCCGGTGATAAAATTGATTATAGATTAATTTCATATAAAGTTTTTCATGGTATAAGAGAATTCATTGTATGCTGCAACACAGACCTACATGGACATGAAGCCATATTGCAAGGAACTACAATTAACTTCTTATCTCTGCCATCTGACTATTACCACCTTACCAAGAGCTGAGAACAGGGGACATGGCATCAGTATATGCCAGTCACTGATGTCATGGAGCCATGTGAGATACTGTGCTATTTCTGTTCTCTGCAGCAGTGGGAGTATAAATATGGCTTTAATTTTTCATAAAATACCAGGACCCTGATCTTTAACATTATTCTCAAAAGAATGCCTATGGAAAGGTAGAAAAACAGGACAGACACATACATCATTTTACTCTGGTACTCCTGAGTCAAATGATGGTTTTATCTATGGGAAAAACTGAGTCGATGTATCTTCAACAAATCTCTCCTATCTTATTTTAAATTCATTCCATCTTTAAACACCAACCATCTTCTTCAGCATGGACTTCCACAGTTGCAGTACTCACTTAACAAAACAGTACATTCTAACATTTTTGTGTGTTTTTTGATGTAATTTAATTCTTCTATTGAAAAATAATAAAACCAGTGTGTGCCTCTTAACCTAATTTCCATGCTGAAGGTAACTGAAATATGGAAGTGGATTCTTATTAAGGGAATATGGTCATTTTTGAATTTGGTATACCTTTTGTATTGCCAGTCATGCTAGCATAATGGAACAAAGAAGCTTAGAATTTACATTGGTGAAATATTTCACAAAAATTAAATGACCCAATTATATTTAAATGCCATGTCTTGAATTCTTCATTTTTGAAAACAACTTTTTTGCCTTTTTGGGGGAATGAAACTGAAGATTATGTATGAAGTACAAAATTCATATTCCTGTGTGTCAGAAACTGTTCAATATACAAGGCAGCTTAAGGGAAACTAACTCACAAGAGAAATATAACTTAAATGGAAGTACTGTAGCATTATGACAGGATGCTATTCAATTCAGGGGAATGGGCATGCAGACAAGAAAAGAAATGTTTTAGAATTTTACCAAAAATTTCAGTCATAACAAGAGAAAACACAAATAATGCCCATGAAATATATTTATTTTTGATCTCAAAAACTGTGCTCAGGAAGTATAGACATACATAGCTGTCTGTATGACTGGAGTGTAGCCTGTTTTATCTAGTGTTACAAGGGGATAAAGGGTGATACACAGAGTATTTTAATTCCAGACTATCTCTCCCGTGATTATAAATATGAAAATGAAATTCCACAGCTTTATAAATCTTTGACATGCTTCAGTATAATTAATCTAATCAGAAGACCATACTGTTTACTGTTTTCTGTCCAAGGCTTCACCATTCACACTGGTTCTGCATGTTCAAAATAATCTGTTTTTTTAGCTGGAATAAGTAAATCTGCCTCTGAAAATAAGAAAGCCTAAGAAGATAAGACTGTTTATGCAGCCTGCCTTGTTACCTTCATCTTGGTTGTGCAGTCCAGGGCAGATTCTTCAGCCCTTAAAATACTAAATTGGAATAGCATTATATAGACAGATATGGTATGTGCACGTGGTAGCATTATATGTCTGTGTCTGTAGATATGTGTGTGTATATCTATATATGTGCATACATATATATATATATATATATATATATATATACACACTCTGCAAAGATAAGATTAAATGTAAATATACACACATTTATTCTTGAAAATAATAAAGAATGTGTCTCTAAATAGGAAACCAATATGTGATTCAGCATTTATATACAATTTTTTTGTCAAAACTATATACAATATATTGTACAAGATCCAAATGTGATTGATAACCTCAAAGGCAAATTTTTTTCATAATTTTTCATAATTGGAACAAATTCCTTTCTATTTTCCTATGAAAAACTGTCATGTATGCCCAGGTTGTATACAGAATCATACTGACTAAAAGGTCTTGTATTTATCCATCATTAATTTCACACATTCAGACTCTTGAATTACACTAAAAATGAAGAATGCAAAATCCTGTTGTATCATGCTCCGTTTGTTGGTTATTTTGATTACTTCGTAAGTGAAATGTGTGTGTGTGTACTAAAAAATTTTGATGTGCTAGTTTTGGCTGGTATAATTTTCATCACAATTAGGAGAAGGTATGGGTAGTATGGTGCTGTGCTTTGGATTTGTGGTGCAAACAGTGTTAGTGTACAGGGCTAGTTTTGATATTGTTGGGCACTGAGCCAAGGCTTTTTCTGCTTCTCACCCCACCAGTGAACAGGCTGAGGTGCAAAAGGAGTTGAGAGGGAACAAATCCAGGACAGGTGACTTCAACTGACCAAAGCGATATTCCAGGCCAAATCATTCTCAGCATATTAAGGGGAATGTGAGGAAGGAAAAAGGGGAGATTTCAGACAGAAGACATTTGTCTTTCCAAGTCACCACTATATGATGGAGCGCTACTCTGGAGATGGCTGAATGCCAGCCAGCAGATAGGAATAGGTGAATTAATTTCTTGTTTTCTTTGCTTGCATACACGACTTCTACTTTCCCTATTAAGCTCTTTGTCTCAACTGATAAGTTCTCCCACTTTTACCCTTCCAATTTTCTACCTTATCTCACTGCTGGGGGAGTGAGTCAGTGGCTGCATGGAGCTCAGCTGGGACTGTATATATTATCCATGACTGATGTACATCCTGTCAAGAATCTACAAAGATTTACATTATAAGCATATAGAAAAATATTTAACATTAAAAAAGAATATTCTAAAATTGAAAGCTATTCGGGGAAATTTAGTTCTTGAAGAGGCAGATTTTTCCAAACTTACAGTGTGATTTTTCTCTTGCAACAAAATAATTCAAGAAAATACCTGCTGATTGTGTCATCAATGTTATAATCAGTGTGAAACAAGAGCAACTTTGCAGTATAGCCAAAAGACAGATTTGGCACACATTCATAGAATAGGTTGTGTGAAGCCAGGGGTGTCATCTTCCAGTGATTACTAAATGGGTCTTTAGCAAACTATCGGATCAGTCCTGAACTTCCCCTCTAAGTAATTCAGAATTTTGTTTGTCCGTTTGTCTGTTTGTTTTAGAAATGTAGATTGAAGACTGTGGAGCAGTTATTAAAAGTACATCTTTGAAAATTTATTGGATGCAATTTCAGAACAGCAGTCTTAAGCCCAGACATATGCTTTTCATCACAGGAGCCATCCTACTGCTTGGAGGATATGGAGAAAATTCACTGCTTAGCATTCTAAAGGTTTCATTGCTCATTTTGAATAAAGGCTACAACTTGATGCCCAAAATTTGCCAAGTGTTGCCTTTCAGTGCAATGATTGAAGAGGGAGGGTTGTTCTCTGTCTTTCTAAGATGCATAACTGAAATACATACTTTGAAATGGTATGGCTGTTTCAGAGTAGTGGAAGTATTGGACTTGTTAGTTGGAATGGAGCCATTTGTGAATCATTGTTTTGACTGTATAATGACACTGGTATGATTGTTTTAGGTAGTCTGCTTGGATTTGTTTCCATTTGTTTCAGTCATCTTTTCCCCACCACTGTTTTTCAAATTTTCTTGGTCTTGTATTTTTTTCCTTGTTGAAATTTGTTCTCCCATCAGTCTGACTTTCATTATATTTACTTATTCTTTCTTATAACTGTGTCAGTTCTTATAATGTTCTTTTTTCTTTGTGTGATTTTTTGGTTTGGTTTTTTTTTGTTTGTTTTTATTTGGTTTTCTAAAAACAAATAAAAATCCTGGTTTTCAAATTTTATCCCTCACTTATAACACCTTTTTGGCAGACTTCATCCCTTTCTTTGCATTCCTTTTGCCTGCTAGTTCATGCAAATAACAATATTTTGTTTATATTCTCATGTTTTTCACATTCTTCGTTGTCCCACATGAAGTTAATCTGAAAAAACATCTTTTAGTATAGTGTCTGGCAGAAAAATAAAGCTGATTGAAAAACAGTGATACTTTTCTTATCCCTGAGCAAGCTGGGAGGACAATAGGGATGCCATGAAATTGGTGTTCCTCATTTCCCCTGTAGTTCTGAACTGATGTATTCCTTGTTGGAGAGCAGCTGGTTTAACACATTTTGGGAACCAGGTCATTTGCTTGGGAGAGGCTCCACCCTTCATCCCATGCTTCATGCAGTTCTGACAGCCAAGTTGTCTTCTTCATCCAAAGTTGTGCACAGGAACAAACTTGACTAAAAAGAATAAATAAGGAGTTCTCAGGCCTGGAAGTGTGTCTCTTTGCAAGATTCTGTACTTAAGCCTCATGAATATTGGTAATACAGGTGTAATTATTCTTTCTGTTGAAGTGGAGTGTAGCAATGGTGTGTTACATTTTCTTATTTGCATTAATATACATTTTTCTCAGAAGTTGTTTGTATTACATTTTGAAGACATTACAAAGACATGCAATTTACTGTATCATTGGGGAAAAGCAAGAAACTTCTTGTTTCAGAAATGTACTAAACAGAACAAAACACCTACAAAGTTTTTGATCTGTGTGTTGACATCATAAGGATGAAAATGCAGGCTGTGAGAGAACCTGTAATTAGTGGAAATTATGAAACTGTAAACTAAAAAAAAAAAAAAAGCTGCGTTAAATCTAACAAACTCATGGAGTGAAACGTTTGTCTTCATTCCTGTGAGACAATCTCGTTCCTTCCTTCAATCTTCCATAACCCTGAATGAGTACTGTTCTTTTATCCTGCTACTGTCATAGTAATTTCTCATCTTGAAAACTTGTAAGAATGTAAAATTAATCAAATGCATAATACTAAATTCAGTTAGAAAAAAGAAAAACAAAACAAGAACAAAAAAACTCCAAAACAAACAACCCAAAACCAAACCAACCAACAAACCAAAAATCCAAAACACAACAAAACAAAAACCAACTTTGTATGTTATCAAACCAATTTCACTTATCTAAGTTTGTTCATCTTCCTTCTCTAGCGCACCTTCAATCTGTCACCATTTGCTCTATATCACCACATTATATCCTTCTAAATCATTATCACTACTTGTCAAAGCTGGCATGAAATAGTTTGCAAGGTTTCTAAGTTGATTTTAAGGAATTAGAAGCATTTGCCATGTCATTTTTTCAGAGTTTATATACAGAAAATATATCTATTTGAGCAGCTACAGAATGCTTCCTGAGTAGCTTTGAGCATGGACAGCCAGGACACTACTGTTTATCAGGATTAAAGTTGTCTATATTATCAATCACAAAAGACATTAGTTAACCAAGCCTACTGTGAAGTGTGTTAGATTCAATCAATTAAGGCAGACTGAACCTCTGTAATTTTTTCTAATGGCAAACCTAATTCAGTAAGGATATATTTGCCGTCTTGTAATTTCTTCGAAGTATAAATTTTGTGATTTACCTGGAATTTTGTTTTGGCAATGATTGATGTGAATGTGTGTCTTCTCCCTCATTGTAAATGGGGAGAAAAGATCAAAAGTTTGCCTTGCTTAAGGTTCCAGGAGCAAACTTTTTCAATGGGTATGTCATTATAATGCATTGCAATTACTTTACAGTTGCATTACATTGTCATTTCTCAGTATGCGACCACTGCAGAACGTAATGAGACAATACTCATTGTAGAGCCTAAGAAAGGGACCACAATAAAGAAAATTATCTCCACCCCAAATGCGCTGCAGACCTGTCACTTCCAGTAGGCTTATAGAAAATAAGAGGTTTGGACAAGTACAGATCTGAATAATTTACCTCTGGAGTGGTTATTCCTCCATGTAAATTTTGCAGTTTTTAAAAAATCTTAATTCAAGTTTCAAGCTGAATTTGCAAATATTTTCAAAGCCAAAACTAAGGAAAGGTGATAAAGAAGGATAGTCATATTCTATTTTTCACAATCTATCTCTGTAAGGAATCATGCAGTACAACTGTCTGATATATAACAGTGTAAAAGACTGTTTGGAGATTCCTTGAAGTTTCACCACAAACCCCCCCACAAACAACAACACCCACAAAAACCACACTCCAAAACAAACAAACTGTCCAACCAACTAAATAATTACAAAACAAAACAAAACAAACCCACTCAAAACCCCAAACCGTTAGAAATATTAAAAAAAAAAGAAAAAGAAAATTAGAGGTTAGTAGTTCAAGATAATTAGCAATCTGAAATTTTTCAAACATGGCTACTTGCTATTTTCTATTGTTGCTTTAGCCACAGTTTTCCTTAGTTCCTTCTGGCTTTCACAAATCAGACAAATCCACTTTCTCTTTTTGATGCCAGTAGATTTACTAGCTTTAGCAAACAGCTGCAGTGTGGAGGGTTACTGGAAGTTACTCCAGTTCTGTTTGCTGTAGTCCACCTATTTAATCAAGAACGATTAATTCTTTTTCTATTATTGTTTAATTTGTGGTCTTCTTGTATAAGATATTATTTGCTTCCAATCAACTGAAGAAAGAGATGACACATCTGATTGATTCTTGGAGTGGTGGAGAGAAGTAAACAAGTCCATAGGACAGGTAGAATTGCCTTCTGCCCTGGTTGACTCTTGTCAAACACAAGAAATAGTGCCATGCTAACAACAGCTGCCACTACTGCTGATGCAGTTGCTCTCACCCTTACTACTCCTCCATCTACCTCTACTGTCTGAGATTAACACTTGTTAAAATCACTGAAGATTTTACTTTGCACATCAACTTTGCAGGTCAGCTATCAGAGGCTTTGAAGTATACAGTATTTCTGCAGTTAAAGCAGCATCTTTTTCTTCTTAACCCCTCTGGTTTACAGTATTTTCTTGAGAGAATGTTCTAACTTATTTTCTTTCCTGCCAAATATATTTTTTCTTTTTTTTTCTTTTGACATCCTGATTCTGTTCCATTACAAGTGTTTTTTCTCTCTCTCCTTGAATCTCTTGTTTTAGGGACATGGATACCTTTCTTCATGATTTCACCTCCAAACAAAATTATGTATGTGCTCACATTTGTGTTTATAGTTTCATATAAAGGCCAAACCCAAGGAACACAATTAAGAGTCATGGTAAATATTGTTAATTAATATCAAATCAGGACAACCCCCACGGAGGGAGGAATGATGAGGAGGACTCCATTGATATCAGAAGGCTAATTAATTACTTTATTATACTATATTATTCTATACTATATTACACTACATCTAAACTGAATCGGCCAAGCACTCAACTCTGCACACAACTGCACAGCATCTCGTGTCAGGCGACAGTCTCCACACACACACACACACACACACACACACACACACACACACACACTTGGCCCTGATAGGCCAAGGAAACAAAACACCATAACTTTGTGTTGGTGTTTTACAATTTCCATATTGCATTCTACTTTGGCACAACAAACAATCTCCATATTGCATTCTACTTTGGCACAACAATCTCCATATTGCATTCTACTTTGACACAACACAGGCACAGCAAATATGATAAGAATTGTGTTTTCTTTTCTCTGAATTTCAGACAATGTGAAACCCAGAAATATTCTTGGGAAGAATTGTGCCTTGCTTTTCTCTGTGAAGAAAAATGTGGCAATAAATTAATAATCATATTCTGCAATATTTTTGAGATACCTCTGTTTACTTAACATATGTCAGACTAGCGCCAATTGTTCAAATCAAATTGTCGTATGTCCTAGCCTATTGCTACTGCCTTACTGTTTTAAAAATTACATACATGTTTCAAAACAAGAATATTTGAAGCACTTGAAGGTTATGTGGTGACTACAGGACATTATTCCAGAGATTAACCCATATCCTGGCCAAAGTTCAGGCATTTCATATTTATGAGTTCAGCATGATCCCACCAGCTTTCTCTCATATGGATCTGGTATGACCAAGATGTTCATCCAGTGTTTATTAATTTCTGAAGAAATGCTCACTCTCTGAACTAATGAACTGTTTTATGGCCAGCTGCCCTCAGTCCTGCCCTGAGACAAGCACAAGACATGTATTGATAACAGGGAAAAGATCTTTTTTGGGTAAGAGCTCCCTTTTATATGTTGCAAAAACTCTGTCTTCTGTGTCCATTTTATATGCTGCAAAAATTCTAGTCTTCTGTGTTGTGAAAGAATGAGAAAGAAGTTGTTTTCCTAAAAATATCCTGAAATAGAATATTACCTACCTCTTGTAGCCTGTATATCCCAAAATTTTTTGTCTGTTTTCCTTCATAAAAGGACATCCTAATGATTGCAAAGCTTCCACTGGAGGTTTGCAGCTCTTGCCCATAGTAATTTCTCACACCATAAGTTTATATTCATCATCTCTCAGAAGCATATGATGTTGCAGTCTGTTTTGAATGCCACAGTGTCAGAGACATCAATCAAAAATGATAGCATCAGTCATTCTGCTGTGAAGGAGTTGGATGGCATCTGCCAAAATGGCTTACAATGTTACGGTATTGTACCAGAATCCTGATGAATAAGGACACTGGTTTGCTCAATAGCAATTAATCAAGCCTTTCCTTAATGCATCATGTTTTTAAAGGCAGAATACAAAGCTAATAAAAAGGTTGCCTTCTATTCTTCATTCAGCTAAAGTCCATGAAGATACTCTGAATGCAAATGCCAAAAGAGAGAAGATAAACCAGATCATTCCAAATTTATTTTGCAAGTGCAATGTATTTCATTAAGATATTTTATTTTTAACACACCACTGTTAACCATGTTAATATTAGTATTAATTTAATAATAAAACAAAACAAAAAATCCCTAAAATCATAATTAGTAATGGAAAACAAGCACCTTTTCTTTTGTCTATTTTAGCTAAAATTGCATTTCAGGACAGATTTTTTCCCAGGAAAATAAAAAGCAGGATCTATTTGTTTCTGTAATTAGAAAGATATATGCAAAGGTTTAGTCTCCATCCTACCATAAGCTTGGCTGCTGGTGCACTTATGTCAGTCATATAGGTCCTATTAGGCTCATTAAGTGTATAATAAACTTATGAAATTAATTGCCACAAAATATAACTAACATTCAAGCATCTAGACTTTCTCTGTAAAATTAAGGATTCAATAGATAAAAAATTCTCTATTCACATGCCTTGATAAAAAATTAGATTTTTAGAAATCTGTGAAGAATATAAAACTTTCATGCTTGCATCATTACAGATATGCCTACCATATCTAGACAACAAGGAATTGCCATAATATAGGCAATTTTGCTTTTCCTAATACACAGCTAATTTGCATATACACTTGGTAATCTAGTGCTAACTTTTTTTTTTTATCTTTGAGCTACTTTTTTTCTGTGTTTAATAAAGTATTTTTATATCTATGTCAGGAATCTTCTTTGCTCATCTAACTATGCATTAAATTACTTTGCATATTATTAGTCACATTTCTGTTCAGAGATAAATACTACATTAAATAAATTGTTGTTCTGAAGAAAAAATACAAATCTATTTTACTTTTAAGATAAAACTAATAGGAAAAATTTTCAACTATTAAGAACGAACAGAACTTCAGTGGCAATATTAATAATTGCAATAACAATTTCACATTAAAATAACAATTTCACATTAAAAAACCTATATAAGTAAAAGTGGTAGTGGCTAGCAATTTTGTTCAGGTTTGCCAGCAACCTCAGAGCCAAGATGCTAAGCACTGTAAAATATTTATTCCAACAGCAGTATCTGGTACTTTGGCAGACTCCATAACCAATTTTGTTTTACAGTTCTAAAGCTGCTTCTGGGTCTATTACATGGTTAATCTGATGGACTGACTTCTTCTTCTGCATGCCATATGCCAGGAGCTAGAGAGGCAGTGAGCCTTATTATACTTGCATTGGGAACAAATTTAAAAATCTTAGGCAAATCACTAGAACAAATCTTATGATGATGAGAGACTTACCTTAAAATAATGCCTAAAGGCTGCTGGATCACCAAGAGCCAAGGCTGGCAGACACAATGCCAACCTGGTAATATTTCAAATTTTGTCACTGGATTCTTAGTCTCTATTTGATTTTTCACTATTACTTAGTCTCTTTTGCATTTCTTTTGGTTGGTTGGTTAGTTTGCTAGTTTTGGGGTTTGGGGTTCTTTTGTTAGTTTGTTTGCTTGGGGCTTTTGTTGTTATTGGGGTTTCTTCTGTACATATGAAAGTAACTTTAGATGGAAAGGAAACATATCAAGAGGAGCAGAAAAAAATTAAGATACCTGTATTTCTTTTTGAAAAAAATACAAGGGCTAAAGGTGGACATACAATGAAGTGCTGACTCCTTTAAAGTCAGAACATAAAATGTAAAAATTAACCAACAGAAAGTCACGTGAAACTGTTGCTCAGGATTGTCAGCATTATTTCATCTGCAGTTAATTTGTGAGTAGTCAGCCTTCCAGTAAAAATGGCCCTGTTATCAGCTTTGAAAAAGGTAAACGGATATCTACCTTCAGTAAAAAAAAATTTTAAACTATCTAGTTACATAAAACAGGGATGGCAGATTGATGTAAAATATATATCCCAAATAACTGAGAGTGTGGAAAAGAGTAGTGTGCTGTAGTAAGAAGAAATGTTAGATAAGATGCTGTGCATGTTTTTCCACTGAATGTGTGCTTTCACAGGCAGAACTTTTTTTGGGCCATCACTAATTTTCATAAGTGTAATTTCTTGAAAAGAGCTCATAAAATGCAAATTTTGTGTGCATTTTTTAGCAACAGTATTCCCTGCACAAATAAAACATTCCAAGAGTCAATAAAAGTAAAAAGTGAAACCCCCATGTAAAAAGGATTATCATAGAAGGCATTACTATCTTCTTCTGTGTCTAAATGTTCCAAACTTAAAACCACTTCATGCCCTTTAAGAAAAACTATATATTGGAGATTAAGCCAATTAATATCATCAGGATGCTGCTTAAAAATGTTGGAATAGGTCAAATGTGTCTGGAATTGACAGGTGAAAAAAAAATGTTTACACCTTGAAAAAGCCTGTTATTTTGAAAAGCTGTGGTACTAGATCACTATTGAAAAAAATGAAATTAACATATCTATATTGATAAGATTTGGAGAGGAAATATTTTCTTTTAATCACTTGCATACAGACCTCCCAACTCTCAAAAAAGCTTTTCACAACAAATTAGGACATTTGTCCAACTGTGTCTTGTATAAGATTTCTGAAAATAAACCATAGTCCTGGCTGTCTGCTCCTCCTAGCTTTAAACTATTAAAGGTCTACGTGTTCCTAACTAAGCATAAGGCACTGCAGCATGACACTGGAATTGTTCTCAGCTGTATTTAGACTGTCAGACCATTTATCACCACATGTTCTTTACATTGGCATTTCCCACTGCAGAGCTTTACAGTTCTATTAGCTTGAAGCATTTCAGCTAGTCATTAGATTATTATCCAAGTCATAATAATCAACAGCAAAGGTGATAGCTGACCATTTATTTAAAATTAAAATTGCACACGATTTAAAATAATTTAATTAAAAAGAGGAGAAAAGTAGTAGGTTTTTTGTGACTAACAAGTTATGCAGAGTGTTCTTCTCTGATGATAGCCTCATGATTAAGCCCCCTTCTGAAAGAGCATATATGACTGACCTTTGGGACATTTCTTGCTAAGGTTTCCCCTAGTGTCAAATAGAACCTTTAAGTTTATGCATCAGGTTTTTTTCCTCAGTAGAAACAGAAATGTGAGTCTTTCTATCACGTAAATCCTAAATTTTATGAATTTTATAGTATCATCATATTTTGAGGATCTTTGGCTAATTTGGCTGAAATTAACCATGACTAAGAGCAGGAAGTCTCAAATATATAAGCAATGAGATTTTGTACACTTTTCTTTATACAGATAGGCCAAAAATAAGCAATGTGAAACTCAGAGGGGTGGCTGAGTGGCATGATAAAGGAGGGAGAGAGGTATTTTCACTGACATTTTAGCTTGAATGATTACAGAATTTAGAGTGCTAAATCCTAATGTAGACCTTCCTAAAGTCATAGCTGAAATAACCGAAAAAAAGCCAACCTCCTCTCAGTTCCCAAAAATGGCCATCATCAGATTTATCAGTGAATGAGAAATCAGAAGATCTTATTATTAGTCCTAGTTTTTCATATTTGTGCATGCTGCTACATATCCTATTGTGTTCTCTTGGTGGGGAATTTTTTCCTCTCATCACATCTCATCCATCCTATCTCAAACAGATTGTAGGGGGGTTGCATAATGTCAGTTCGTAGTGTTCTTATTGTTCAGTATCTCATGCATTAAAATAGAAATGAATTTCAATTAGAAACTTGACATATTTGGAACCTTTTCAAACTTGCAGTTCAGAGAAAATACTCAAAATGTATATAAATACATGCTTGTGTAAATACTTCAAAAGCTATAGGAGCTTTGTGGAATTGGAGAGAAAGGAAACCAAAGATTACAATTAAGGAAATTGCCATGACATATCTCAAAGCATGTACCACAACAGATGTTGCTAATGGAGAGAAGTTGTAGACAGAGAGGCATAAGACTCTTGGCTCACCCCATGCTAAACTCATGTTATACGTTGCCTCTTTTGATATTTTCTTCAAGTCGATGTTTTGCTAGACACAGAAATTTTGCACTCACATATCTCCAGCGTACATATAATTTTCAACTATTTATGAAATAAGATCATTAAACTAATTTTACCCACAGGAAACACATGAGGTATGTATCCATTTTCATGCTTCAGAGCTGCACACTTATGAGACAGCAGTGGTGACAGCAGTGACATTACACAGGATCTTAGACTCTAAAAGCATTTACAAAAATGAAAAGTTCAAAAGTCATCCAAATTATAGATCTCATAATACCTCTATCTTAATTCAGTTAAAACCTTTTATTATTATACTGCTGTAAAGCTGTAATGGAGAAGATGCGGTCTTTTTTTTTTTTTTTTTTTTTTTTGTTGGTTTTGCTTTAGATGTTGGGTATTTTTAATGCCAAGACAATTCTGAACAGCAAGTACAGTGGCACAGATAGTTCCTTGAAATTCCTTGTTTTAGAGTTTTACTATTCAAGTGAGTAAGTAAATACAGTGCTTCTGAAGATTACAGAGCTTTTTTAAATCCTAGTTGGTGAGTGGATTTCATTTTTTCACACCTGTTTGACTTATAATGTATAAAATGATCAAGATGTTGAGCTGTTTCTTTCATGACAAATTGCAGTGATATAAGAAAATGCAACTCTTGAAACTCATGAAAGCTCTGGCGTTCCAAGCATGAAATAATTGAATAAAATGTTAAATCACTACTGCAAGAGAAATTCAGCAGAGTGCAGAGGGCCAACTGATCCATGCATCAGTTGACTATAACAGAAATGTAATTTTGAAGTCCTGTGCAGGAGGACAGCTTTACCACCCACACTGGAGGAAAAGCATCCCATACACATCAGACTCAGGTTTTTTTGTATCTTCTGGCATCACCTGAGTGATCGTTATATCCAGTAATGGAGATGTAAACTACACCTTCTCCCAAAGGCTGGAGTTTTCCAGGTTGTTTGTAGAAACACTTCTTTGAAACCTTTCAACCACCTCTAAATGTAATAAGAAAATCCATGTAAAATTGTCAACAGAGGGTCCTGTTTTTCCTCTGAGTCCCTAAACCATTCAGTATTTTTCTTATATCTTCCCATTCTGTTTACATAAAAAACATAAGATTGGAGAAAGTGGGACTATTTATTTTCTGGTGGAATAAACCATACTTACTACTATTTGACATCATTCTCTCCTCTGTTTTTTTATTCCATCAAAGGCTTTAATACCTCATGTGTTCCCATGTCTTTATTAGCTATCCAGCAAGACTGTGATTATTAGAAAACAGGTCCTTCTGTCATGACCCAAAATCACCAAGGATAAGTAAATAGCTGGGGGAAATTCAAAGAAAACACACAGTATCATAAATTAATATTCCATGCATTATGACACTTAGCAGCAACAATTTTCAGGCTCAAACTTTCATTTATCTACTTATAAGAATATACAAGTATGTGCACAGAAAAGCTCACATATTGAGTATCGTGAATTACAAATATGTTCCTCTAATTTCTGAAATCATGTACGTAGCAAATATAAAAATGGTAAAAAGATGTTGTCGTGGTTTGAGAGGAAGTAAGTTTTCTGGGATATGAAGTGGTCAGTCCAATAGGTGTTCAGATTTGAATATTGGCACCTGGTTTGGCCACTGGGGACATTGGATACACCTCTGAGCATACAGGGGTTAAAAAGCAGAGCATTGCCGGGGGAAGCCCTCTTGGGTTCGGGTGAGGGAAGCAGGTCAGACCTCCCCCGGGAGGGGAAGCCATGCGGCCGGGTGAGGTAGGCCTGGCCCCGAGGATGGAAGGGTGGAAGAGTGGAAGAGCACCGAGAAGCATTGAGCAGCCCCCCCCGGGAGACAGAGAGAGAGAGGCCTGTGCCACCTTGAAATTTGATACCATGTGCTGGCAGCACAGCCGAGAAGGAGAAGAAGGAGGGGGTAGCGAGAAGGTGTCCGGTGGCTTGTGGGAGTTTTGGGTGGATAGAGCCCGAGTTTTTAACCCTTTTTTTGGATAATGAAAACTTAACAGAACATTAACCTTTCCTAGAAGAGAGATAGAGCTGAAATAGAAGAAGGAAATGTGCAAGTGTGAAGGTCTGGGCAAGTGAAAGATGTCAGAAGAGTAGAGAAGAATCTTAGGTGGGAAGAGATGATGGAGTGGCTTTAGCTGGACTTTTCTTGTTATAGCCATGGACAGAACCATGTTCCTTGTGATACAGAGACTGCATCCAGGCGGAGGCAATGGCTCAGAGCCAAGAGGGTTCAGTGTTGAGACCCCTCGGCCCCAGGGGGTGAAATCTGGGGGGGGACAGGTGTCCCCAAGGGGAGACTGTGCTCTTTTTGGAACAGACAAAGCATCCTTAAAAGGACGACCCTAGAAGCAGCCCTGGTCCACGTGCATTGGTGAGAGCACTGGATATGGAAGGAAGAGGTCACGATGGCAAATGATCTCCAGGCGGTGCCATGAGTGACATGGAAACACACAAGGTTTCAATGGTGTTTCCTGGGGAAGCCTGTGGCACAAGAAAGACTCCTCTCCTGTTGATGAACTGAGAATTGATTATCTAAAGGGTGGTGATGGACTGAGAGTTGGTGATTTGGGGGATGGATATATTGGAAATCTTGTGGGGAGAGAAGGCAATGTTTTTCAAAGGTTTTCATTTTCCCTGTATGTTTCTTTTTACTTAGAGTTTAGTTTAGTTAATAAAGTTTTCTTTTCTTTATTTCACAGTGGAGGCCTGCTTTGGTTATTCCTGGTCACATCTCACAGCAGACACCAGGGAGAATGTATTGTCATGGGGGCACTGGCATTGTGCCAGCATCTAACCATGACAGATGTTTTATTTTTAAAACAGTTACTGTGAAGTAATTGTACTGTGAAGCAGTATTTTAATAGAATCAATTCCTATGAAGTTTCCATTTAGTTTCTTTTTTCAGGTTTTGTGATTTATATTCTTTAACTATATCATAGTTTAAGCATAGCATTGATGATTTAGCCTTCTGAAATGAAGCAGAGGATGGAGGGAAGGTACCTAGAAGTTCATCTGCACTTGTATTTTTGGTTTTTTGATTGCTTTGTTTTGTTCGGTTTGGTTTTTTGTTTGTTTTCTGAAGACTGCCATTAACAACTAAATTTTTTTTGACTAAATGGCTAATATAAGGAGTAGTACATACTCACTTCTGTTAAGAAACAGTAACTATCTTTTGGGTGACCACACCTTGTGGTTCATCAAATGTATCGAAACAGTGAATACATTTTAATACCTGCTCCTCCTTAGTGTTACATTCCCAGATTAATAAAGATTAAAGAGATGTGCTCAGAGAGAGAAAACTGAAGCTGCTAAACAAAACATCATACTCACCAGTAAGTCTCCATAGGGCTGGACCATATTGTGTTTTAAATTATAAATGAGGAATAGCCAAGCTTGGAGAAATGAACAGAAGGTGACTGCTGGAATGTACTGTTTACTAATCCTTTCTCTGTCAAAGATTGGCAAAGAAGTTCTCAGCAAATCATTTCACCTTTCTTTCTCTGGAGAGCTTTTCTTTTTTTTGAAGAACTCTAGTAATAAACCTTACCCGCTTATCAATGCAGGGCAACCCCAACATAGGGAATAACATGCTGAATAAGATGAACAATTGCTTTATTAAGCTATACTATATTACACTAATCCTATACTATATTTAAGTGATACTATACTAAAAAGATACTTCTCTAAAGAGATACCAAAGAAAAACCTATGACTGTCTCCAACAGTCACGACACAGCTTTGACCCAATTAGGCAATCTATCCAAACAACCACCAGCAGAGTCCAATTAACAAATCTTGGTAAACAATCTCCATAACATGTTCCACATGTGCCAAACAACAGGAGCAGCAAGTAGAGATAAGAATTGTTTTCTCTTCTCTCTCTCTGTTCAGAGAATGTGAATACCACACCTACTCTCATGTATGTGAAATATCTTTTTCAGGCAGTATTTCTGTGAAGTTTATAGTAAATCCATAAAGACATGGTAAAAAATGCACAAAATGTGGTTGACTTGTTTCATTCTCTCAAAGCAAAGAAAAACATGCCTCTGTTTCTTGCTCCCATAGTACCCATTACCTATATGCTTACAGAACCAGCTTGTGACAGGTGTGATCTGGGTACTTAGTGATCTTGTACAGATCCCTAAATTTTTAATGGTGTTCTCAGCACCAAAAATCCCAAGTCTTCATGAGAGAGCATTGATAATCAATTGTACTTTTCCCTAAAACTGTGTGGACATTTAGCAGCATGACAGGCATTGACTTTAATGGGATTTGGATAGCTAAATAACACTACAATGACTCAAATACATTCCAAAGTCATGACAATATTTTTATGGGGACAATAGAAAGTAGATGGTAAATAACACTTCCTGAATAATTAATAGTTCTTGGTTCAATAAAATATTTTTCACCTTTCAGGAATTTAGGACAATTTGTATGACTGAGTTTTTAGATGCAGTAGGAACACACTTGGCACAAGTGAAGAACACTCAGAAGCAAAACAATGTAACAGAACAATATCTTGGGATACTTCACATGGCAAGGTTTTGTGACACATCATTTCCAGAAAACACTGGGTGACATTTATGGACAATATTATCCACCTCAAAGCTGAGTTTCTGAATAAAAGCAGACAAAAAATCAAACCAAAATTAAATAACACCCCCATTCTTCTACTTGTTGAGCAAAAGATCTAGAGTCTCTATCAATTCACCATGAATTTTATAAATTACCATTAGAAAAATAGTTTAACTTCATGGAGAACCTTCAATTGGACATAGATATATACCAAAAATTAAGGTATTCTTATTTGCATTAATATTTTTGCTTAATATGAAAGAACCCAGAAAATAATAGTTTTCAAAATTAGCTTCTTTCTGGTCTTTATTTTAAGGTCTAGCAAAAGCATGAGAAGTCATGACGTCCTGAAAATCAAGACATGTTTTGATACCATAGTGCCAATGAGACTTAATTCTTACTCTGAATATATTTGACTGATTTACAGAGCATCATTTTTCTTCCACAATGGAAGAACATTGCTTAGTTCACTAGAAGGCAAAGATAGTCTTGGTGTTACTGAAAATCAGGTTTTGAGCAGATTGTATTGTGAAGAGACTAGTATACATAAGACTCCCACAGGCTGTTTAAACTGTTAAAACAGTGTCCTTGGCCTGCTTATGACTTCAAGGAGGCACAGATATGGCTTGGGGATTAGGCAGAGAGGCATGGCATGTGCAGATCTTAAGTTGTCAATTAGCATCATTGAATCAGTAGGAGAAACTCCAAGGGCACATTTGTGTGCAAAAGAAAGGATTAAAATAAATAGTCCCTACTGACTATCTCCCAAGATATACAGTGTGTCTGTGATTCATGACACTTGAACAACCACCTCTAAACACTTTGATCAAATCATGTCCAGGCTTTACTTATATTTAAATGATTGGGAAGTACTACCCATAATTAATAAACTGGGTAATAATAATTAATTATTAATAAACTGGTATTTGTAATGACATTTACTTATTTCTTGATGGAGTTGATTGCATATCACTAACTACAGTGAGGAAGGGAAGCTTCCACGGTCTACCTGTCTGTCACTCACTGTTACCCTTTCTTAAGGTATCTTTTGCAGACTCCGTGTTCTATACGTGTGCAAGAGCTATTTTCAAGGAAGAAGGTTTGAAAATGCTCTTGAATTAAAGAAAAACTTCTCAAGTCACATGTAGCCTATAGAGAAAGTCAGAATTTTTCTCTGGCAATGTCAAGTGAAAAACTTTTGGAAAGGAAAATAGCAAACATTTGGTGTCACATTTCTTGGATCAAAAACTAGCCCAGCTCCATTGTGGCATTTTTGGGAATTTTTAATCTTTGAGTAGGATAAACAAGTTTATTTTGAAAAATGAACTAAAGAATGGTTTTCTGTGATAAGAAAAAAAATGTTGAGAAGGAACATTTCTCTAATTTGAGTTAAAGATGGCATATGATAGTCCTTTAAAATGCCTGTAAATAATCTCGTATTGTTTTTCACTTGATTTTCTCTGTTTGTTTTTGGTATTGAATTATTTTTGTCCAGGAGAGACAGGTATGCATAAAGAACCATTCTATGATGAATTATATACCTTAAAGTATCTTTCATGAATAGCAGCAATACAATATAATGACTTATAGTTCTTCTCAGGGAAATCAAGGTGCAAAGATTAATGAAGAGGGGTTGAGTACAACAAAATTTCAAACATATTTGAGTAGTTCCTCCTATAAATTCAACCTCAGAAAGTTATGTGAGGTTTTTCCCAAGAACAAAAGCCAGTGTCAGCTAACCTACAGAGATATATTGCTTTAAAGTTGTCGTGTATCCAATATCCATTTTATTCTTACTAAGATTAGCAACTGCAATACTTCAAAGAAAATAAAGGAAAAATTCCCCCAAATCACAGAACACAGCAAGCAAAAAACCAAAAAACAAAAAACAAAAACAAAACCAAAACCACCAAATCTAAAACACCAAAACCCAAACAACCAAAATTTAAAAATCAACAAACTACAAAGAGTTGTGTGTGATGGTACACTTTTCCTACCTCACAAATGATCTCAAAAATTTCCCTGTGCACTTGGCCTTTATGCAACAGTTGGGCAGTGAAGCAACCCTTGGCCATATCAGAAACTCTTGCACAGACAAGATGGAGTAGATTGGCTGTACTGTGGACTCCTGTTTCCTGGACAAAGCTTTAGCATCTCACCTGTGAGTCTTGTTCACACTGTAGTGTAAGGGTACACGAACCCTTGAGCAAGAAGCCAGCTCAAGTCACTAATTCTCTAATCCAAGCATAGCTACTGCTCTGTATATATCCACATAATTCTGCCAGGAGCTTTTTTGAGACAGAAAGATTACAAAAGATTTTCTTAAAAAGGAAATATCTTCCATCTCTTCTGAAAAACCCTGCTTCAGGTCAACAACATGTATAAAAAGAGCTTACTCTGTAGCACAGATGTAGTCTTCTACTTTCACATTCTTTAGTCTTTTCTACAGTGACTAAGAAATTAGGCAAGGTGTATAGGTTTTTCACATTGTCTTTCACATATTGCCAAAGAAAATATAGAAATAATGAGAGATGTGAAAAAGAAGGCATGAACAACAGTACATCAACAAACCAACAAAAATAGTCAAAAACAGGAAGTCGCATATCAAAGACATTAGAAATGTTTTCAGGTTTAAAATGAAAGCCCATTTTTCTTGACATCTGATAATTTTTTTGAATAAAAATCCTTATAAAATTATTTTGATGCAAATGAGCCCTTAAAGATCACATAATCCATGTGTTTACATTTTTCACTAGCTCATATTGCTCAAAGCCTTATCTAACCTGACTTTGGACACTGCAAATTATCAGGTATCCACAGCTTCTTTGAACTTGTTCGAGTGTCTCACCATTCCTTTCATAAAAGTTCTTTTATTTTAAAACCGGTCCCTCTTGTCTTGTTATTACAGATCAGGTAAAGAACTCTCTATCTATTTCTGTTATAATCCCCCCTTAAATACTATAGCAGTAAGGCTATATAAGGAAGGCTATAGTCAAGTCTTCACACAGCTTTCACTTTTGCAGGTTGAACAATCCCAACTCCTTCAGTCTGTCTCCATAGGCAGGGTGCTCCAGCCCTCTGGTCATTTAAATTGCTCTTCTCCAGACCCACTGCTCCTGTGTTGGAGACCCCAGAACTAAACACAGTACTCTGAGAGGTGCATGAGGGCAAAGTACATGGGAAAACCACTCAATCAACCTTGGCTTCAATGTTTTCTGTGCTGCAAGTGCACATTATGACCAGATTCTCAACTCCCAGATCCCAAATGCCTGCAGGACTGCTCTTAATCTGTACATCCTCCAGACTGTATCGATATTGAGGATTACCTTGACCCAGGTGCAGGGTCTTGTTGGACTTTGAATTTTGTGATGTTAATGCTGATTCAGAGGGAGAAAGAAAGTAAAAATGCTTTCGCTTAGAATTTACAGGCTCTAACCAAGCACACTGTCCATGAACAGTGAATTCTAACTCCATGCCAAAGAGATCTGCAAGTGTATCAGAGAGCAAAAACTGCTAAAAATTAATAGATTAATTCAAAACTACTAGATGAATTTTATTCTTTGAAGTAATGAAATAATACATTCACAATGAGCAGAAAAAAATATGTGTGTGTGCATATGTGTATCTATCTATATGAGTACATAAGTATGTAAGTACATATCAACACATAACTCACGCATATGGATATGTTTTGTATTTGCATATCTGCAGGTTTATGTAGTCATATGTGTTCTTACATTGAGTGAGATGTCTTATCTTCATTCACAGACTAGTATTTTATAGGTCTACATGCAGAAATCTCACTTGGATGTGAGTCCTGGAACTTTGCAGCAACAGACGGTAGTGATCCTTCCTTTTGTTTAATGTATATAATCTCCGTCCTAAAGGAGTATTCTTCATTCTTCATATTACTCTATGGGCGAGCAAAACTGATTTTATATTCCCTACCTTTCTCACAGCAATCCATCTTTGTCCCAAGCCAGCAGAAGACCTGTAGATGTGTTTTAATTTTATGTAGGCTCTTAGGCTCTGTGTCAGACAATTTCCGGAATGTCAAACAATTATGAATTTGTCTTTAAATCACTCCTGGTATGTCTATGTCCCAAATGAACTTACCTGACTCATCAGAAGACACCTATATGAAAGCATTTTACTTGTGAGCTTTATAACTAATCACATCTTGTACAGTCATGTGGATTTGCTAGTCTGTAAAACTTTTGTGAGATTAGTAAAATCCTAATGGAGCAGACAGTCCCTGGACTGATGTGATGATATATGGACTGGATTATCAATCTGAATCTTAGCCAAATGCCTGTTTGCTTGTTCTTCACATCTTAATAGCAGAGAGCAGTAAATTTCTTATGGCATTTTAAAGAGGGGTATAATTTCTGTAAGAAGGACTCAGCTCTAATACATGTACCTCCAAGTGTGGAAGCTATATGCCAATGTGACTTCATCTATAGGTTGTTATCTCTGGCCTTTCCCAGGAGAGGAGTATTCTCAGCCTAAGAAGACAGTGGGAAAGGGAAAATGAAGGGCAGAAGCAGAGGTAATCCTCACTGGAGATAGTCTCAGAAAGGTCAGACAGTAAATCATGAGCATAAGGCAGAACAAAAACTTTGGCCCATTGGCATATATGTGATTAGTGGAATGGCCAGATGCTAGGGCATGAAAGTGTAGGGGCAAAAAGCATGGAGAACTGAAGAAGCCCTCCAGGAAGGGCTGTCATGTGGAATCTTTTTACCTATTAGGAGTTTTCTGAAGCATTTTGAGCATGTTTTGAAGGTAGTTGCTAGGCTGGTATATCTCTGCATAGTAGAACAGTGAATCCCTGAAGAAAGACACTGTGAAGATAGAGTAGACAGAGATATTTTAGTACCCAGGAAAGGATTTGAAAGAGAATTTTAGCATCAGATAACTGATGCTGGACAGCCATGCAACTGCATGGTATTTTGGAAGAAGCTAATGTCATGGTTTTGTGGAGAGAAAATAAAGGCAAAATACCAAAACAAGGAAGAGGAGAAGGTAAAACAGGAGCTCAAGCTTCTCCTTAGCTTCTCCTTGAAGCCTGCAGTTACTCCATGTTACAGACATAAACTATTAGGGTCACACAACCAAAGCAAAGAATTAGATGCTGATGGATAGCAAGTCAGGTCTCCAGTACCAGATAGGACATGATGATGGACAGAAGAGAGGTCACCACTTTGAGTTAATAAAGACTGCTTTGTTATTCTGCAGAGTTTTTAGAATTTTGGGTTTGTTTCAGGTTGCTTCACTTTCAATACTGTGTGGACAAAGTCTGGGACACTTTAAATTGGTGCAACAAACTAATTCTGGGTCATTCACACTTCAGAAATCTTCAGGAATTAACTAATCAAGTAGCAAAGAAAATTTCTGACCACAAAGTCTATTTGTTATTCTTCAGTTTCGCTCTTGTTGTCCTAAAAATTCTCCCTTTTTCTTGAAAAGAAATTCCCAGTGGATTGAATTCAAGAAGATTCAGAAAATTTGTGGTCAAGAAAGTAGCATTAATTTCTACATCTGCCTCAAAATTTTTCTGAGAAACTTCCTAAATCAGAGGTTGGGTACTGCTGAGAAAGAGAGCAAACAATAGACAAATCACCTGAAATAGAGAAGCAGCTGTCCTGATTTGAAATATGTTGATTTGTTTAAGACTTTTATTTCTGCCTGAAAACTTAGTTGTTACATTTCCAGTTTGACTTCAGCATAGGTTGCTTTTTAAACAACATATGCTTAAGAATTTGACAATTTAAAAGCCCATTGACATAAAATGACATCTCTTCATCAACTCAGTGAGACTTTATCAGCAGGCAAGACGTACCAAATTGGGCAGTGTTAGTAGCCGATGAGGAAAATTCATCAGTATTCAGGTAATAAATATTACAGTTGCTTTTTGTGCATTTTTGAGTGTTATTATGCGATGTCATGGCAGGAACTGCTGAAGTCACCACCTTCTTGAGAGCATCTTTGAGGAAGGACGGAGAGCTCTGCAAGCACCAGACGTTCATGCTGCACCATGGTTTATAATTGTTGTCAGAAGAAAACAGGGAGGAGGGGTTCTTTGTGTAGAGTTCCAGTGGTAATTTATTTCACCTACACACTTAAGAGGTCCAGGGACAAAGAACGAGAAATACAGGAGGCTCCAGTATATATGAGACAAGGGAGGCGGAGCATTGAGTCTGAGAGCCAGTGGGTAAAGGAAACAGGGGTGGTACAGAGGCAGGATTACAAGGGAATAACAAACTGGGATTCAGGAGAGGAGCTGCAAGGAATGGTAACCAACAGGGAAGTATAAGGGAGCGGGAAACATTCTAGAACTGGAGAGGAGAATGGGGAAGGGTCATGTAGCTTGGGTATTAACATATAGCATCTGGCATCTTTTTGGATCACCCTACCCTAGTAAGTGTGTGTCTTCCCAGGGCATACCAGTCTCAGCATCCCCATCTGTATCTTGGAATGCAACAATATTAGAAAATCATACTTGAGTGATTAGTTATGCTAGAAGGGTTAGATTTAGATGCCATTTTTTTCCCAAAATTCAGCTTGAAATTACAGATACAAAAATGAAAGGGCCATAAAAGAATTTTGCAATTGTCATCCATTTACATGTAGAAGCACACGATTAATGTATATTAGTTGTGCACTATAGTAAAACCAGGCGACCCTCCAGCAGGGAATGATTGGCATCTGACTCCATTGATTCAGAAGGCTAAACAATTGCTCAACTAAACTATATTTTAATTATACTATACTATATTAGAGAGATACTATAGAATATAGAATACTACACTAATAGATATAGATATAGAATACTATACTAAACTACATATTAAAAACAGTAAAAGATACTAAAGAAAAACCCATGGCTGTCCGAGACAGCCAGGACACAGCTTTGACCCAATAGGCCAATAAATATAAACAACTATCACCAGAATCCAATTAAGAACTCCCTTCCAGTAAACAATCTTCCTAACACATTCCACATGTGCAAAACAACAGGAGAAGCAAGTAGCGATAAGAATTGTTTTCTCTTTCTTCTCTCTGTGCTTCTTCAGGAAAAAAACCCTGAGACAGAGAATTATGTCTCTCTCTGTTCAGAGAATATGAATGCCACAATTCACAGACTGTTGTGCAAAAATTTGTACATGCTTATTCTAATAGGAGATATGAAATATTAAAGCTTGGAAGCACCTTTGTAAAGGACAGATACATTATAAGACACCATTTTATTCACACAAAATAATAATTTGGAATTCAAGCATAACACATACTAAATCTTATTTATTTAATTTAAGCACAGATTTCCAGAGTCAGATGCTTAGGATCATACATTCAAAATAATAATGCAATTTTCAGAAGTCAGAAAGAGACAGACATATTTAAAGTCTCCTAAAATCATGCTCTTTTGCAACCACATCCAGTTTTATAAATTTACATTTAAAGAAAAAGGAACTAAATTAATAAAGGATATTTGCTTATTTAAAAAAAAGGGGCACAATATATAATTTTATCAGTGCTTTGCACTACTTGAAAGCTGTGAATTGTTTACCAGCTGCACCAAGATTATTACCATCCAGTGAATGATGAAAAACATCTAATGGGAGAAAAAGAAGATTCCTTTTAGTGACATAAAACATATCACCTCTGGCATGTGTTTGCAGATATGTAATTCAGTACAATATTTTCTTGCAACCTATACTATCATGCATAAAATTACTGTCTTTCCCAATGATGGGCTATTGTTTGCTCTGTTCTGGTTATGTAAATGATGTCACCATTTTCAATAGTATTGAGCAATGAGATCACATTATTTATCGTGGATGTATATGTCCACTAAACATGAATTTTCTTTTATGAAAGCATTTATAATATATAACTTCTGTAATTATGTGTATATATTTGGTTTGATTATGTGTACTTTTTTTCATATTCTGTGTCCACATAATGGAAACCAATAGGTTGAAATGATTTTTAGAAGGCCTTTTAGACATACATGGGTCTGATTACTAGGTGGAAATATTAACAAAGAGACACAATATATCAATTTTAAAAAACCCAAAAAGCAAAAAAACCCCTCCACATGTTTGTGTATCTTCCTCAGGTTTTGATATTTTTTCTTTTTTTTTTTCTGATGTCTTGTATCTTGTACTACCTTTGCTCACTATTTTTCTGTGCATTCACTTCTACACTCTAAACCAGCCACATGTTTTGCTTTCTCCACTAAAGACTGAGATAAATGCATCGTTGTTTTTATGTTGCCTTTTCTCTGTAAAATTACACTATGTCAGAACCTCATGTTTGACAAAGGGTAATTAGTATTAATAATCCCTTAGAAGCCTTCAATAACTCAGTATTTGGTAATATTCTTCATATAATGAGACATCACTTTAATTGCTTAAAATTATTTAAACAGTTTTGAACCAAACTTTGTCAAGACATTAATATCATATAAAATTCATCAAAAGCCTCATATATACATCAACAGAACAAAGCTAATCTCATCTCAGAATTTTATAGCAAAGATTTCTGCATATGTGTTATTTTTTTAATCATAAATTCATAAGATAATAATAGATAACTGAAACCTAGATGCAGGTGCTATTCTACATTGGGACCTCAAGGAGAATGTTTCCTTAAACTTCCTAGTTCCATACTTTGTTTGGTATTTATATCTTCATGCCATCACATAATGTTGACTATCATGTTGAAGATATCACAAAAGAAGATTTGCATTAAAATTTTGGTTTGTTTTTTATAAATTAAATAATTTAAAATAAAATACATAAAATATACCCAGCAGCATTTAATTTACATTTTTATTAACATTTTCAGATTTTTACTTAACTTCTACTCAGGGTTAAATTTGACTTTCCAGGGTTAAATTTGATCTTTCCATCATAATCTGTAGAGTAATTTTCTTTAGAGCTTTTACCCGTTAGTCTCAGCAGCAGTGCTCAGATGTTGCCTATCTCGGTTGACTTCAGCTCCAAAACTTTATTAACTTTATTTCACTAAAAGAATCAGAATAAGAAAACTATTTTTTAGTTGCTAAAATCTTGTTTCAGTGCAGCACTTAGCTTGACAGTGCTATTTTAACACATATATTTGACTTTTTGTTAAAAAAAAAAGTATGATCAATTTCAAGAGGAAAAAAAATGAAGAAAAAGGATACCTCACCAATCATTCAATTTTTTTAACTTGGTGGTAATTAATCAACAAAGTACATAATCTAAATTACTTTGAGCTTCTTAGCTACTGATAAATAGTTTTATCTCTTTAGTCTTTGCAAGCATTTTTCTTTATGTCACTGGTAGCCAGGAAAATACAAAAAATAATACTTTCCAAATTTATCAGTCCAATATCATCAAATAATACTGAGCTTAAAATTGTGGAATTTTTATTCTCTGCACCAAACCATACTTTTATCAAAAAACCTATCCCAAAACCCAGTTATTTCTGTTGATGTTTCCTGGTCAGTTACAGTGGTCATGAGTCAGATTATTATTTTAATTAATCACTATTATAATTATCATTGTTATTATCATTATTTTTTGAAGGCAAAGTAATTCAGTTTGTTGTATAAATTTTGTTCAGGGTGAATAATTTCTGAAAGTATTTTCCCTAAAAATATCAAAACTATCCATTTAAAATTCAAACCTAAGCAAAATAGTAGTCTGTATTTCATAAGGGAGAAAAGACACTTAATGATATTTGTGCAATATGAATAAATATCTTCTTCCCTTTTTATTTTTACAGTGCTTATATTATTTTACATCAAAATTGATCAGATTCAAATAGAATAATAAATAAATAAAGTTCAGTTCAGCTGAACTTTATAAGGATTAAAAAGAAAATCCTGGCAATATCTCATTGTTTTGAGCACAGGAAAAAATCCATATGATAGTGAAGTTGGCAAGTCTGGAACAGTTGTTAGAGGACTTATTTTTCTACATTCTGAAGTTTTCCCAACAACAGTAGGAGGAACAGTGCAGCCACATTAATTACTGTATTCTATTTTCTGCAGCAATTTGGCTTCCATTTCATGTCTATGCCATTCATATGAGTCTCTGACACTAACTTGCAACAATCACAATTAATGAATTCTTTTTTTTTATTACAAATTTAATTACCTCAACTTTCAAAAAAAAAAAAAAAGGATTTATACCACTTATGTGGGAATTGCAAATTGCATAATAAAGTTTAATTGTTCCTTCAGAGTGTAAGAGTAATACATATATCTGAAGTAGCAGAGAGTTCACTGAGCTCATAGAATAGAAGAGAAAAAAAAATCCTCTATTTCTCAATAGACGAGAGAAAAAAATCGCAAGTATTTCTACTACCACAGTGAATTGAGGCTGTGACATTTTCCTACTCTTAATGATTCAGGATCAATTACCATACCATACCACACTCAGTATCACGCATATTGCACCTTTTCAAGAAGCTTTTCATTTCTCCTTGACTTCCCTAATATTCTGTCCATAAATTGGTGAGGAAATTGACCCTTTGATCTGGCAACATATTTCATCTTGTGCACAGTTTTAAGCACCTGAATAATTCTATTGATTGCTGGATCCAGGCCATTATGACTCACCAGAAAACTTAATAATGATTAAGACACTGAATAATGACCAGATGATAGGATCATAGCACCCATTTGACATATTTCTCCTACATATTTTTTGAGAATTACTCAAACTATGCCTTAAATTTATCCTCAAAACATTAAAACACTTGTCTAATAAATAGTGTGAGAATACGGTCTTTCAAGTTTTTGAGGCAGTGAAATACTAACTTAATAGAGTTCACAGAGAAACTCAAACATGAAAACTTTATTCAGGATTAACTGAAACAGATTTACATTGTAAAGATTTCAAAACCTGTAGAACTCCTAAAAGTAATGATTTAGGTTAGCCTCATCTTCAGTGAAAAGGGTCTTATGCTTAAAAATCATCAAGAGAACTAAATGCTCCTCCTTAGATCTGTCCTAAGGTGTGAAAGGCTTTTGGAATGTGAGCCATGATTAAGCCCAACACCACAGCAGCAACCAACCAAAATAAAATCTTTCTATTTGCATGGCAGTACTGTCACTAAGACACCACTAAAGCACTGAAACTACTGGAATGTAGTGGCAAAGAATTAAAAACTTTTAAAAAATTAGTCACCGTTCTCTTTCTTGATACATAAACCTATGCAAGTATAAAGCTACCTACACACAAAAACATGTGGATACATGTCTGCTTGTATATTAAGGTGTAAAACAAATACATACACACATCAGTTTCTTTTTCAAAAGTCAGAATTATAAAAGAAAATTTTATGGTTTTAATTATTCCACGTTCTTAAATGTTGCTAATTATGGAATCATTATTGAATTTTGATGTTCTATGGAAAATGTGTGTGGCACATTGTCACAAAGAAAAACAGAAAGAGTCTGCTGAGCACTTATGGATGAGTAATTAAAATCTTTCCATCCAAATATATCACACAAGCCCTTTGTAAGAATGCATTTTGTCTGATACAGATAGAGTGGGACAGAACCAGTTTTCTGTATCCACTTTTCATCAGGAAACAACATCACAGTACATAATGGAAAATTTAATCTCACCTGAGAGATTGAGGATATTAGGATGAAGACTAAAATCCTGAATTTGAAAGCACTGTCGTAACATTTACTTTTTTTATTTAACTTGGTTTTCTTTCCACATGTTCACACTTATGACTTGTTAGTTTGAGGTTTTCAGAAAGTCAGCTCACTACAAGAATGTATGGCTTTACTCTAAAGTAATTCTATAAAATAAATATTTGTCTTACTTTTGAAATTGTGGGTGCCAAAGCTTTTGAAAATCACCAGTGCTAATGAAAAATACAATTTGAATCACTAGTATTAACAATTTTTATATGTTTTTTTTAATGCTCAGTTTTACTTTTGTGTGAAAAGTTCTAAAATATAACAGCTTAGCTTTGCTGTAAAGATTCATTAAAGTTTTGGTCCCTGACTCCTTGAAATTTTAACCTCTTCTTGGCTTGAACACTGCTGCTTGGCCCACTTACCTACCACCTCATAGATAAAGATCAGAGAGTTTTCCCCTGTTAAAGCAACTCTTGCTCTTTGAGTGCTGGAGGAGCATTGATGTGTGGTGGAGCAGGGACTGGTGGAGCACAGAGTTGCACCTCAGGGTGCAAACAAAAATTCTTGAGAAGGGCTGGAGGTGAACTGACAAGACTTGCAGACCCACCACCTCACATATCAAGCTGTGCCTGCAATTTTGACATCACAGGTGAGAAGGAAGGTGCTGTCTGCCTGCCATCAGTTTTGAAGGTTTGAAGACTAATTCATCAACACTTTTTTTTCAATTTGGAGTGCATGAGGAGCTGTCACAGTAATCCTGTCTTCATTACACAGCACAAAGTTTGGACACAAACCCACTTGCTGCTCCAGGGATGGGATAGGAGTGGGAAAGACTGAAAAGCGGGATGCATGGCTCAGACTTACAGACATCTCCCAGTGAGATTTCAGTATTGTCAGTAAGTGTAAAATGTAAAAGGAAGGAAGAGTTGTATCTATTTTTTTCCCCTCAATTGATGTCAGGCTTTCAATTTCCACTGCACCCATTTAGCTGTCACGTGTAATGTGGACTGGACTATATTTTCTGCCAATTCATTAATTGACGGAAGAATAAATTTTCTTTTCAGAGAAATGATGGCTATCCAAGTAAGGAAGTTTTTGATAAGAAGTGTGAAAGAAAGTCCTAAATAACTATTTGCAAGTATTATTATTCAAAAAAGTGACTGGCTTTTTGCAACAACTCCAAAATTCTCCAAAAATCCACAAACTGCAAATTGCAAATATAACAGTGAGTTTTATTCACTGAGAAAGTTCACATAAAATGAGAGTTTCTAAGTTGCTTTCATGCTGATTTTACATGTCATTTCTTAACAGAAACAGTGTAAATCAATACCCTAGAAATGTCTTTAATTTTCTTCTTTGTGCTTTAAGAAATTTCTCATTATGATATAAATGGGGTTTACATGAGTGATTACATGAGTCAGCAATGTGTCCTTGCACTAAACAAGGCTAATTGTGTCTTGGGCTGCAAAAGGAGTTGTCTTGCCAGCAGGGTGAGGGAGGTGGTCCATCCTGTACTCAGCGCTGGTGAGGCTGCATCTAGAGTACTGTGCCCAGTGCGGGGTTCCCCATGCATACTGGACATACTGGAGGGAGGCAAATGAAAGGATACAAACATAATTAAGGGACTGGAGCATTTCTCTGAAGAGGAAAGGCTGAGAGTTAGGACTGTTCAGCTCAGAGAAGGGGGTGCTCAGGAGGAACTTTAGTGAAAAGGGGGGAGCCAGGCTTTTTTCAGTAGTCCCCAGTGACAGGACCAGAGGGGATGGACACTCACTGAAACACAGGGATGTCCCTCTGAACTGGTTACATTTTCACTGTGAGAGTAAGTGCAGCACTGGCACAGATTGCCCAGATGGTGGAATCTCCATCCTTGAAGATACTAAAAAGTTCTCTGTGGTATTGGAACATGTCTTTGGGTGGTGCTGCTTGGGTAGAGGGCTTGAACCAGAGTTTCTTCAGAGGTCCCTTCCAGATTCAATTATTTGATGATTGCATCCTAAATAACCAAACATATTGGTGGCATATAATTTTAAAATACAGCCTAACATTGGAACGTAACTGTTTAAGATTTTTTCCTGAATAACAAAGTCACCTAAAAGTTGAAGCCTACTTATGGAAAGCGCACAAAGAAAATAAAAGCAAAATTCATTTCTTGTATTTCTTGCTTTAAGCAGTGTAGCTCTCTGCATGTTTGGCAGAAGTACAGAGCAAGACCAAAGACCTTCCCACAAATTATGGAAGGCTATCAAATCTCTAAGGACTACAGATGAGGGCACTGCACTGCTTGTAGAATCAGTTTGAAATCAGTGTAAGTCTATTCTGTGAATAGACCAAAATCCTTCAGTCAAGTATATTAAGTCAGTAATTATGTGTCTCAAATAAGCAGCAAAGTATATATCTGAATGTAAAACTTACAATATACTCTCCAGAACTGTGCATATTTGGCTGAGCTAGCCATGATTTGCAATGTCCTTTAGGAAACAAACATTGTAGAAGGAATGGGTTTCTAAATATATTAGTACCCAGTTTTTACTCATTTTATGCTGTGCATACAAATTCCACAAATTTAAATGGGGTTTCCTGCATGTTCTTTCCTAGAACAGTTAAAATACTCGAATGAAAACACTACTTCTTGAAAGGCAAAAGTAACAAAATACTGCTGGGTGACACAGTTTGGTGTTCAAATTTCCTACAAGAAAGAAAAAAAAATTGTTTCAGTAAATCAAAACTTGCAGATATTTAAAGTAATATTTTAAATGAACGTGTCTTTATGCTGGCAGTAACATTAAATATTAGATTTTGAAAAAGATACTAGAAAAATAGGTCTGCACTTTTTGGCAGGGTAGCTCCATGTTGCCTTTATCTCTTCAGTAAACTGATGCCCTTACAGAGCAGAGAAAAAATCCAAATATAAATACGTGCCATTTCAGGCATACCATTTTAATAGGGCTTTCCTTTAATCATTATAAATGGTCCAAAAGGAGAACTTGATCAATCAAATAGTCAGCAGCAAGTTACGGGTCTGTCAATATTTCAACCAATAGCAAAACAACTCATAATTCAAAGCTGCAGCACCTGCAATGCTCACAAGCAACAAAAGTAATAGTAGTCCTGATACTCTCATTCTGAAATCTTACAAGTTTTGTATCTGTGCCATCTATCTGAAAGAATTTGTCTCCCAGTTACATTATAAAATTTGGAGAATCTGATCTAAGTTGAATTTTGCATCAGTGATACAGAAATAACAAAATTATCTTTTAACAATAAATACTGGCTGACAGAAAAGCAGGAAAAGCAGGTTTCTGTTCTCTGGTTCATACCAATAACGTGCTACTTGTTATAATTTTGCCAAAATATAAATAGACCATCCAATCAACAAAAAATGTCCCTTGTATATTTCCTTTGTTTCAGCATCTTTACTGGTCACAGAAGATAAAACCATGACTCAAAAAGCACTGATCACTGGTGACAGTTTAGATCAAATTGTTCAGAAATTGGCTATACCAAACCATACAAATAAAGATCTGTATCAGTGAAGCAATAAGGTTTTATTTGTAACTTCATTTATTTTATTACAGTGCTGAATAAAAAATAGCTCTCTCCAGAGTGTGAAAAGCTAGCACTGTTTCCAGAGCAGACTAAAAAAGTGATCTTGAATCTAATTAACTTCACTCTTTAAAGAAAGATTTTTCATTATGAACCAAATACAAGGGAGGAAAAAAAAAGTATCTCTTGATGTAAGTTCCTACATAGCCTTCAGATAATCCTGAGTGACACTTAGTTTAATATATTTATAGGTCAATCTTATATCACTATCTGGTTAGAGTATGGGCTTGTTTTCAGAGGGGAAAAAATTGCTTGACAGAAGATGGAGGCCTGTGACGGTGTTTGCAGGGGTCTTAGGTGAGGGAAGAGACGAGAATATTGACTCCATGTTTCAGAAGGCTTGATTTATTACTTTATGATATATATTATATTAAAACTATACTAAAAGAATAGAATAAAGGATTTCCTTAGAAGACTAGCTAAGAATAGAAAAAAAATGAATGACAAAGGCTTGTGACTGACCGAGACAGTCTGGACAGCTGGACTGTGATTGGACATTAATGAGAAACAATCACAGATCTACCTGTTGCATTCCACAGCAGCAGATAATCAATGTTTACTTTTTTTTCCTGAGGCCTCTCAGCTTCTCAGGAGAAAAAATCCTAAGGAAAGGATTTTTCATAAAACATGTCTGTGACAGAGGTCAAAGGAATTTTATATTTCTTACTGCCAGCAGTGGTTTGAGAGAATGTGATTTTTTTGGGATGTTGTGGTCACACCAATGGGTGCTCGGATTTGAATATTGGCACCTGGTGTGGCCACTGGGGACATGGATACGCCTCTGAGAACACAGGGGTTAAAACCAGAGCATTCCCAGGAAACCTTCTCTTGGGTTCCGGTGGGGAAAGAGCTCAGATCCCTCCCCCAGCCCAGCTGCTGGCTGGGCAGGGGAGGGGAAGCCATGTGGCAAGGTGAGGTAGGCCGGGCCTTGGACAGAGAGGGGAGGTGAAGAGGCCCCCGAGGATGGAAGGGTGGGAGAAGCACCAGGAGGCATCGGGCAGCCCCCGCCCAAGAGAGAGAGAGAGTACAGCCTGTGCCTGTGACTGTGATACTTTGAAACTTGATACCATGTGCCAGCAGCCCAGCCGAGAAGGAGAAGAAGGAGGGGGTAGCGAGAAGGTGTCCGGTGGCTTGTGGGAGTTCCTGAGCAGGCAGAGCCTGAATTTTTAACCCTTTTTTGGACAATGAAAACTTTGCAGAACATTAATCTTTCCTAGAAGAGAGATAGAGATGAAATGGAAGAAGGAAATGTGCAAGTGTGAAGGTCTGGGCAAGTGAAAGATGTCAGAAGAGTAGAGAAGAATCTTAGGTGGGAAGAGATGATGGAGTGGCTTTAGCTGGACTTTTCTTGTTATAGCCATGGACAGAACCATGTTCCTTGTGATACAGAGACTGCATCCAGGCGGAGGCAATGGCTCAGAGCCAAGAGGGTTCAGTGTTGAGACCCCTCGGCCCCAGGGGGTGAAATCTGGGGGGGGACAGGTGTCCCCAAGGGGAGACTGTGCTCTTTTTGGAACAGACAAAGCATCCTTAAAAGGACGACCCTAGAAGCAGCCCTGGTCCACGTGCATTGGTGAGAGCACTGGATATGGAAGGAAGAGGTCACGATGGCAAATGATCTCCAGGCGGTGCCATGAGTGACATGGAAACACACAAGGTTTCAATGGTGTTTCCTGGGGAAGCCTGTGGCACAAGAAAGACTCCTCTCCTGTTGATGAACTGAGAATTGATTATCTAAAGGGTGGTGATGGACTGAGAGTTGGTGATTTGGGGGATGGATGTATTGGAAATCTTGTGGGGGGAGGAGAAAATGTATTTGGAAGGTTTTCATTTTTTCTGTGTCTCTTTTTATATATAGTTGTAGTTTAGTTAATGAAGTTTTCTTATCTTTACTTCTAAGTGGAGGCCTGCTTTGGTTATTCCTGGTCACATCTCACAGCAGACACCAGGGAGAATGTATTGTCATGGGGGCACTGGCATTGCGCCAGTGTCAAACCGTGACACTGCCACTCTTAGGGTATGGATATTCTTCACAATGAAGAAGGAACAATCTTCCTCAATTCAGCCCTTGGTTTAAATGTCTAGTGGTCCTAATTTTTTGTTCTTGGAATTAATAAGAATTCATCACATCTGCACAAGAATTTCTAATGTAAAACTGACCTGGTTTCAGAAGCTAAAAACATCCAAACAAGCTGCACAGGTGATGTGGTATTTCCTGAAATCAAATTTGGCTGCAGTAAAAATCTCTGCATAACTTTTAGAGCTGGGTAATATTTCTGAGGTTACCAAACTTGTGGTTTGCATAATTGTAGGGCAGAATTGTAGAGGCAGAGGTAAAGCAAAAATCATTTTTAGTATGCCTAGGTCTTCAGTGATCCCTGACAGTCAAATCTTGTGGTCATCTCCAAGAATTCTCCCATTGCCATTGGTGGGCACTTGTTTTTCAAATATAAATATAAAAATAATTTATTATTACAAAATGGGAAAAGCATACAAGAAATACTCCTTCACAATTATCTTTTTATTCTGTGGAAAATAACTTTCAATGTACATTGTAGAGTAGCGTTTTGTCCTCCAAAGAAACTAAAAATAATGCTGTAAGAGATGGTCATGGTAGACAATAGCTGGCAACAGTTGCAGAAAGAGTAATAGCATCCATGTGTAAACACACACCAATACAATATTTAATTTCATAATTACATAACATTTTTCCTTGTCTCATTCAGTGTTCAGTGTTCACTTAATGAACCTCTATTGCAATGATTTGCTTAATCATATCAATTCAATATTGCCTGGGGCAGATTTCCTGCACTACTGTGTTATACATTGAATTTTTGATTTCTTAACATGTTTTTCCTTCAAATTAATTGCTAAAGTATGCGAATGCAGATATTATAAACTAGAAAAAATAAAATTAGCAATATTAATTAATTTATTTTCACAACTCTGGGCACCATTCCTCTTTTACATGCAGACTGTGTTTACATTATTTAGTCTAGAAGCAATCATAGGCTCATATATGACATTGCTACACTGCTTAGTTTAGGAAGCCTGCAGGTGGGATATATACATATCCTATAGTGCTTTGCCTTGTTATGTCTTTCTGAAAAAGCCTGCATTGATTTACCTGTTTTCCATTAAATACTGCTACAAGACATCTACATATATATCTGGAATATACAGGACCAACTTTCATGGTGATTCAACATACCTATGATTATTGTGATAAATTTACACAGCTGCTGATGGCATAATTAGACCTAGCATAACTGATAACCTTTGGACACTTCATATTATCTTCATAGTATTTTATATTGTCAGAGCATTGTACTACTGGCAGCAGCTCCTGCAATGGCTCAGACTCTGAGGCAAATTACAGAATCTGAGATTAAATGAGGACCCTGCAAAATGAAAGACATACAAGTTGTGGCCACCTGTGAAAAAGGTGAACTTAAATGAAATGTCAGTTATCACAAAGAAAACTTCAGACTAAAGGAAAAAGAAACCACAACAATTTTAATGTCTAAGTGTAGTCTTTGTGTTTTCTATATTGAATGCATCAAATTTTGGCAAGTGGGTGGATTAAAATGTTTTAAGATAAAGCCAGTTTGTTTTTTTTTTTGGAAGATAGTTTACTGGTCGAAAATATCTTCTCAAAAACACTTTAATAAGCAGCCAACGTATCAGCCTAAATTAGAGGGTCTTAGATAAGTAACTTCTATTGTTTCCTTAACATATCTAAGTCATGGCTGAATGTGCACTCTAACAGTGAATGAAACTGTACATAATGTTTCACAGCACCTTTATAAACTCAGAAAACTGCAGAAACAACGCAGAGAATAGTGTAAGATATTTTAGGAATGAAAATTGAATTCTTTGCCATGTAAAACCAAGATATTTTTACTATTGACTATGTGGGTGAAAGAGAAAAAGAGCAAAAGAGAGATCATACCAGGGGGCCAATCTACCCCAAAGTAATGAACTTGGAAAATATATTTTTTATTTCTCACACTTCTCATTTAACATGTCTGCACATGCTTGTTTTGTAGAGTTGTTTTCATCTGCTATTTTTAATTTTTTTTTGCCAAGTAGAAATACTTGCACTTGCAGTAAGTAGTACAAGTGAAGTGAGCTTGGGAAGCTGAGGATCTATTGGCAGGACTTATATATTTGATATATATCTGATAAAGAGATATTCTCTATCAAAAATTCCTCAGGCTCCAAGTTTCTTGGAAGTGCTACCATAGACCTACACAGACCTTACAGAGTTATTTCTGACATGCAGAAATATCAATTATCACATTCCAGGTTGATAAATTCTGTTGCACATGTGCGAACCACCTTTGGAGCGCATGGACAACAGATGTGACGTGTCTCTTAAGACAATGGGTCTGGTAGCCACACTGTCATTATGAAAGATTTTGTTTTTAGAGTATGCAATCTCCTATCTCCTCCCTCTAGGCGTAATACTTCCGATAATGAATTACTTAAGTTGTGGCGTTTTTTACTATGTTAATAACCCTAAGCTGATAGATAATTGTTTTCTATCACAATAGAAATACACTCTCAAGAATTCAGCTACTAGGGCTGAAATTTTTCTGAACATATGACATCGCTCCAAAATGCAAAACTTTTGGCATAAATTTTGTTCTTATTCTAATGCCTTATTTTGTTTATGATTAGTGTCATTTGAACACCTCATATAAGCTTACATAATTGAAATCCTTTCTTTTCTGATGTATTTTCCTTTCATTTCTACTATCCCCGTGCATGGCATTATAAAGACCTTATAATTTTAAATAATAAATAGCAACTTTGTTTTTTGCCATCCTTTTTGATCTTCAACATTTTCTTCTGTCGAGGGACACTGGATAAATCCACATTCCACAAAGATCAAAGAGAATGCTTGCTTGCACAGGTTTTGCTTGGAAACGGCAGAGGGCATCACAGTGCCTTTGTGAACTGTTCAGAAGACAGGAACTGCTCCACTGGGCTATGGATTTTATTTGAGTGAAAAACAGAGTCTGTTGCCCTGTTCTTCTAAGTTCTTCTAAGCCTTCTGATGTTTACATTTTTGTGACGGAGTTCTCACTCACTTTTCATGTAAATAATGTTTGTTTTGCATTCCTTTCTGGAGGAGGAGAAAGAGAAATTGGATCGCCTGTTGGTTTGACCAGTGTCATTGGAGAGGTGGCAATTTCATCCTCCAACCCAGGGTCACTTTTGGAATTCTTGATATACTGAGGTCGAGAAATAAATGTCCTTCTTTTTACCTTGAAGGTTACAGAGAGCGTGTCATCTTCCGTCCTGTTGCGACACCTGGTGGCCGCCTTGTGTAGGAGAGCCGTGGGTGAGGTCTTATAGTTTTACCACCCCCCCTGCCCCTCCCCCTCCGCGGCGTGGTGATTGCGAGCCATTTGATATTTTGCCTGCAGCTCTTGCGATAATGGCAACCCTTGTGGTTTCTATGGAGGACTCCCTGATTTTGGATCTCTGGAAGGATCTTATGGAGAGGAAACAGGCTTCTGTTTCCTGGACTGGTTTTGAAAGGTTATTCCTGTGGGCCAGAGAGCAGGGTTTTTTCCCAGACCCTGTGGAGGCGTTTTCCAGAGAGGCGTGGTCTCTCGTGAGAAACCACCTCATGGAAGCTGTCCCGGCTCAGGGTAGTGTAGACATGGCACGGTTGGTGAAGCAATGGAAGAGGTTTGACGAGGCTTGGCAGGGGATTTTGTAGCTCTCAGAGTTCCCAGGGAGACCCTTCTGTCTTGGACACAGACGAGAGGGACTTCGAGTTTCTGCGCGAGGCAGAGCCCTCCCCTCCCCCCCAGGATGGTGAGCTGGGAGATGGTTCCATCACGGATGGCGACGTTTGTTCCCCCGGGGTGGACTGGGTTCCCAGCCAGCCGGTTCCATGTGGCCAGCAAGTGGGCAGAGCGTCGTGAGCTTCCGGGGGTCCTATGGTGCCAGCCATGATGGCCCTGCCCCTCCCCATGCCGTGGAAGCGATGGGGTGGAGGGGAACCACCCTCCGTTTGTGCCTTCCCGGTGCTTGGGGGCTGTGGGGAGCCCCTGGCTCAGCCTCCACATCTGCTTTAGTCCGATTCGGTGACAACACTCTGTCTGAATTGCGGTGTTTCCACAACACACCCCCTGTGCGTGGCGGGAGGGGAATCTTCCGCTTCGCCGCCGGTCTCGACCCCGGGGTGGGGGGGGCGGTATTGACCGCCTCTAAGTTTGCGCAGCTTGCCAGGCACACGCAGGTGGTGGAAGCTGTGGAGGCGGGGTGTTGATCGGTATTATGTCGGCCCCCGCCACGGTAGGCGGACAGCCTGCCTCGCTCTGCTCGGGGCGGGGGTGGTGCTTGCTGTGGGGTTCCGCGTCATGGGCGGGACCCTCTTAGGGGTGGTCCCGGATGCCCCTGTGCCGCCCCGCGCGGCCAGGGCGCTGGGTGGTGACGCGACTCTGCCGGCCGTGTTTCTCTCTGTGCCTCGTTCCCCCTCAGCGCCAGGGGAGGGGCTCCAGGGGTTCCCGCGCAGGTCTCGCTCTGATCCGCACTGGGTTTGCAAGCCCTGCCGGGACCTGCGTCCACCGCGGGGTCCTCTGCCCGTGCTGGAGTAGGCACAGGCACAGGCTCTGCTGGGGCTGGAGTGGCCCCAGCAGCAGCTGGTCCGGCTCCGCCGCCCCTGCCCCCGCGGATACCAGGGCTGCGGCACAGGAGGACGCTGCGGTGTTCACTTCTAGCGCAAATGGTGATGTGGCCGGCAGGAGACTGGTGGTCCACCGGGCCGTGGACCTTCCTCGACTGCCTTATGGACACTCCCCCCGTGTCGGGTGACTGTATGTCCGAGGGAACAGAGGTGGTTCTGGCAAGAAGTCAAAGCTAAGGTCGAGGAAATGGTTGATTGTGCCTTTGCGCATCGTCTCCTGGATTGCAGAGGTGGCTTCTCTGGCCCTGCTGATGCTGCAGGGGACATGGTGTCAGGTGATGCTGAGCTGACTCCCAGTCAGGCATCTGCACTCTGTTCCTGTGGGGCCCACGGGATGGGACTTAGCAGGTTCTGCCATCTTACCAGGGGGTTGCCAGGCTTTCTCTGTGCTTAGGGGTGTTACTCATAACACCTACCAGCCCTTATTGTGGAAAGCCATGATGGAACTCCACGATAAGGTCCGATAGTATGGTCTGGGGTCTGTTGAAGTTATGCAGCTGCTTTGAGTGTTTGCTGCTGATTTGCTGACACCTTATGACATCCAAAGTTTGGCTCGTGTTCTTTTTCAACCTGTAGAATATGACATTTTTGAGTCTAAATGGACTCAGTTGGCAGTCAGGGCAGTGGAGCAGAATGCTATGCTGGGTCTACAGGTTCCCAGGTGTCTGATTGGTACTGATGTGCTGTTGGGCACTGGCAATTATGCTGGTCCTAATCAGCAGGTTGGCTTCGATCCCCTTGTGCTTGATCAGTGCCAGACAACAGGCGTGGCAGCATTGGTTCAAACCATAGAACTGGCTGCTTCAAAGGAGTAATTTGTGACTCTTGTCCAGGGGCTGATGAGTCTTTCCTATGATTTGCAGGGAGGCTGACCACCTTTGTGGAGAAGCAGGTGGCAGATCCTAAGGCAAGGAGGCTTGTGCTTACACACTTTGTGAGATGTAACTGCAATGCGGATTGTAGGAGAATCATAAAGGCTCTTTCTGGTGATCCGTCTATCTCCCAGATGGCGGAGGCCTGTGCAAAGATAGGCACCTCAGGTCCTAAAATGACTGCCTTGGCTGCTGCTGTGCAGCCAGTCTGGGCAGTGCCGCAGGGCAGGCAGTAACAGCAAGGGAATGCTCAGGCCAGCAAGAAACACAGAAAGGTCAAGAAAGAAAGCACAGAAGGTCATAACTCCCTTGTTTGTGCGTGGTCGGTGTGGAAGGCCAAACCATACCCCAAATGTCTGTAAGGCGACTGTTCATGCTAATGGCCAGGCTTTGCTGAGCTCAGGAAACGGAGAGCGGAGCGTGAAGGGGAGACATGCCCAGACACAAGCTTCTTTCCAAGCCCCAGAGCTGATGGAGGTCTGCTTAGCTGGCTTGCAGCCAGAACCCATGGCTCAGCAGGTGTTGATGTCTGCACAGCAGCAACAGTTGTCTTAGATTCTTGCAAAATACACAAGGTTCCCCTGGAACCTTGGTCCCTTGGCTGAGGGCATGAGTGCTCTCCTTATGGGGAGATATAGTGCCACCCTTCAGGGCATCATTGTGCACTTGGGATTTATTGATGCAGATTTCACAGGACAGATTTGTGCCATGGTCTTCACACCCACCCCCTGCCCCATCACTATCCTGGAAGGGATACAGATTGCTCAGCTTGTACCCTTTAAGTCTTCTGTTTGCAGGACAGTTGATGGGTCAAAAGGAGATGGCGGTTTTGGATCCACTGGGCCGCCTCAAGTTCACTGGACCACTGTCCTGACCAAAGAACATCCTGAGATGCTGTGTCGATCCCTGTCGATCCCTGGTGTGACACTGCTGGAGATCTGCCATCACAGGCCTCTTGACATGGGCGCAGATGTCACAGTTCTCTCCCTTGCCGCCTGGCCCCCGGAGTGGCCCTTGGATCTGGTGGAGACGCCTGTCATGGGATTGGGAGGGATGGTGCAATGCTATGTGAGCCAGCAGCCTGTGCTGGTCGTGAACCCAGAGGGACAGATGGCCTTGATTTGGCCTCATGTTACTTCAACTCCTGCTAACCTCTGGGGAAGGGATGTTCTGTCTGCATGTCAGGTGCGCATTGGGACAGACTTTAGATGGGGGCCACTGTGATGAAGGGCGCAGAGTGTCCTATGCCTCCTTTACGGTGGCTGGTGGTAAAACCCATCTGGGAGAACCAGTGGCCCCTCCCTCAAGACAAATTAGTTGCCCTTCAAAACCTGGTACAGGAGCAGTTGGACCAGGGTCATCTGGAGACTTCTACCAGTCCCTGGAATACTCCTGTCTTCTGCATCATGAAAAAATCTAGGAAATGGATGTTGTTACAAGACCTCTGAAAGGTCAATGCCATGATGGAAAGCATGGGAACATTGCAGGCGGGCATGCTGTCGTCTACCATGCTTCCCGCAGACTGGCTGGTCCTCATAGTAGATTTGAAGGATTGTTTTTTTACAATTCCTTTGCATCCCAATCATAGAACCGAAGTTTGCCTTTTCGGTGCCAGCAATTAACAATGCTGCACAGCGATATCAGCGGAAGACTTTGCCCCAAGGGATGTGAAATTCTCCAGCCATATGCCAATGGTATGTGGCCCGTGCCTTGTCTGGAGTTTGCAAGCAGTTTCCTGATGCCCATCTTTACCACTATATGGATGACATTTTGATGGCTGCATCCACCCAGGATGAGCTGCTGAGGATACAGCTTCAGTTGCTCGGTGCTTTGCATTTTCATGGGCTGCAGGTGGCTCCAGAAAAGGTTCAGCAACAACCTCCTTGGAAGTATTTGGGGGTCAAAATTCTGGAATGGACAATCCAACATCTGGAGGTGCAATTTGTGCATCCGGTGAAGACACTGAATGATGCCCAGAAATTGGGAGGTGTCATCACTTGGTTACGTCCATACTTGGGACTGACCAATGCACAACTGTCTCCACTCCATGATTTGTTGAAAGGAAACTCTGATCTAAGAGTCTCTCTGATCTAAGAGTCTCATGCACATTGACCCCAGAGGCATGTCAGGTGCTGGAGGTGGTTCACCGAGCTGTTTCTACTTGCCAAGTTTATCATATTGATTCCTCCGTTGATGTCACTGTGTTCATTATCACTCCAGATTTGCATCCCACAGGCATCATTGGCCAATGGAGTGACAAATGGTCTGATTCTTTGCACATCTTGGAATGGGTTTTCCTGCCCCATCAGCTGCAGAAGACGGCAGCTGCATTGTTTGAACTAATCACTCTCTTGATAATCAAATGCCGGCAGCAGTGTTTGCAATTGATGGGTGCAGATCCTGCAAAGATCATACTCCCCGTACAGTGGGAGGATTTTGACTGGAGCTTTGCGAACAGTTTGTCCCTGCAAAGTGCTCTTGAAAACTTTTCAGGGCAGATCACTTATCTGCCCAGCCACAAGCTACTGCAGGTGACCAAATTCACACAAATCTCTTTGCGGCCCAAAAAGTCAGAAACCAGTGCACTGACTTCACCGTCTTCACTGACAGTTTGGGGAAAACAGAGAAGGCCATTGTTACTTGGAGGGCTGGATCTGAGTGTCAGGTCCTGGAAGGTCATGAGGATGGGTCAACCCAATTGGTTGAATAGAGGGCTGCTGTCATGGCATTTGAGAAATTTTCCCAGGAACCTTTCAGTTTGGTCACAGATTCTGCCTACGTGGCCGACATCGCACAGCGGTTGGGTCATTCAGTTTTGAAGGAGGTCAGTAATCCTGCCTTGTTTCATTTACTGAAGACCTTGTGGTGTGCCATTCAGGCCCAAGTTCATCCGTACTATGTTCTGCATGTAAGGAGTCACACCAGTTTGCCAGGGTTTGTAGTGGAAGGTAATGCAAGGGCTGACAAGTTGGCTAACCCAGCATGGGTAGCGCCTCAGCCTGACACACTTGCACAGGCCGAGGCACCGCATGGGTTTTTCCATCAGAATGCACATACCTTGCAGAAGCAGTTTCAGCTGATGCCAGCTGAGGCCTGTGACATTGTAAAGTTGTGTGACAACTGTTGCATGCTTGCTGCGCCTTGGCCGGCAGGGGTACGCCCCAGAGGCATTAGTGCCTTGGAGCATTAGCAGAACGATGTCACCCAGATTGCTGAGTTTGGCTGGCTCAAGTATGTGCATGTCTCTGTGGACACGTTCTCCTCTGCGATGTGGGCTTCTGCTCACACTGGAGAAAAGGCCCACGATGTCCTTGCCCACTGGAGACAGGGCTTTGCCGTTCTGGGCGGACCTTCTGCTGTGAAAACTGACAATGGTCCTGCTTACACATAGCAGAAGATGCAACAGTTCCTGCAGTTGTGGGGTGTGTCACACAGGTTTGGTATCCCTCATTCTCCTACTGGTCAAGCTATTGTAGAACGCGCTCATAGGACTCTGAAGTGGGTTCTTCAAAAACAAAAACAGGGAATGCGGGCTGAAACACTGCACAGTCGGTTGGCAAAAGCCTTGTGTATTCCATCAGCCATCTTACTGTGCCACAGAATTTAAATAATCCTGTCATTTTCAATCATCACCTTTCGTTGCAGGCTTTGGATGAGACACATCAACCTTGAGCAAAGGTTTGGGTGCAGAATTTAGTCACCAAACAGTGGGAAGGTCCCTATGACCTTATTGCGTTGAGGCGTGGGTATGTGTGTGTATCCACAGATCCTGGGGTATGCTGGGTACCTTTGAAGTGTGTTCATCCTGACCTACAACCACAGAGACAGAATCCGGCTGACAGGCAAAATGGAAACTCTGATCAAACTGAAAGTCATCAAGTGGATGAATCATCGAGTGATCACTCAGATGCAGATGATGTGAGTGATTACTCCGATGGTTCCTCCATGAGTGAACACTGAACATTGTTAATTTTTCCTTTTAACATGGGTCATTTTTTCTTTTTTTTATAAAATGGAAAAAGGGTGAGATGTCACCTTGTTCTTCCAAGTTCTTCTAAGCCTTCTGGTGTTTACATTTTTGTGACGGAGTTGTTTTGCATTCCTTTCTGGAGGAGGAGAAATTGGATGGCCTGTTGGTTTGACCAGTGTTGGTGGAGAGGTGGCAATTTCATCCTCCAATCCAGGGTCACTTTTGGAATTCAAGATATATTGAGGTAGAGAAATAAACTTCCTTCTTTTTATCTTGAAGGTTTCAGAGTGTGTGTTGTTCATCTTGTGTCCTGTTGCAACAAGAGTCCTAATATACTTATGTTATATGTTATATATGCTTAAGACTCCTGGGCTTGCTATTGCCCCACTGAGTGTGCTGCATTTTAGACTACTTTACATGGACTTAAGATCTTACAACTTTTCTTCTGTTTTCTATAGAATGTTCTCCTCAATTTATTGAAAGTGTCTCAAATCCAGCATCTGGTGAAAATCAAAGGAAGGGATAAGCAGTATAACTACATCCTGAAAGCTTGTGTACATTTCTTTTATCCTGTTAATATAATCAAATCTCTTACCTTCAAACTTTCATCATAGATTTATTCCTGGTGAGAAAAACAAAAGCTTCCAGGGTGATAAATTATGAAAAAACCATAGGTCATAAACTGAGCTTTTCTGCAAAGCTGCCTACAAATAGGAAGTCAGACTATTCCAAATTAAATTAAATTTCACATTTTCTATTATGTGAGGTATTGGCTATTACTTTAAAGTGAAAGTAATTACAGGAAAGTAGAAATTTTCTCATATTATTATTGCCGTTATTTTCTATGAGTGAAAAAAAATCACAAATAACTAAAATGCAGCCTGTGAAGTTTGAATTTCAAAATAATGGTTTAAGTCTGTTTTGTCTGGGAAAAAACAAAGATAGGATTCAATGCAGTTTTTTATTCTTCATTCTAACATATCTTTTTGGATTCGCAATTTTTTTTCTTTTCTTTTTAAAGATAAACTCACAAATAAGTTTTTTTATTAAGCATTTCATTACCATGACCTTTTTACTACAAACATTTGGGGAGTGATCTCCAGCAAATGGGTTAGAGGAAATAAATAACTCTCCTCATCATTTCCCATGGTCTGCCAGCATGGTAAACCAGCTTCTGCAGATGCCCTCCTTGACATCAAAACACAGGGGCCTGTAGGAAATAAAAAAATGCCAGATATCTCCTGATACCCAGGAAAGTTCTGTGTGCTGTAGTAGAATTCTGTGTGCTTTGATAAGTGCCACTGTGCTAAATCAGAGTGGTGTGCAGGTTAACTTTGTGACCTTCCTGAAGTTGATTTGTTCCCCCATAGACTGTCTTTGACACAGCCTATAACACAGACTGTCAAAACTACTAAAGTAAATGACAGCAATATTTATTTTGCTTTTAAGTCATCCTTCCTCTGTGCTTGTCCTGGTTTAGGGCAAATTTGGAGGAGAATTTCCAAATTAGGGCCCCTCCAGTAAGCAAACCCCCACGCCCCCCCCCCCCTCCCCCCCAACCGGTTCGGGAAGGATTCCTCAGAGAGAAGTGGAAAGAACCTGTTTATTTAGTAGGCACAGCACCCCCCAACACACAAAATGAACAATACCGGGTGGCAACACTCTGAAAAGAGATGATAAATTCAGAAAGTCTCTCCTGGGGGGTGGTCACTCTGTTCTCAGTCCCTCCGGCGCTGAGGCAGCTGCTGCAGGCCACAAGGTGCAGACTCTTGGTGTTTCCCAGGTCCCAGTCCGGAGCAGGTTCGAAATGGTCAGAAAAAGGAAAGGAGAAACAGTCCAGGAAGAAATGTGGACAGTTTAGGTAAACTAGCTAATGAGCAAAAGCAAGCAGAAGCGAAGCAAGCAAGAGCGAGAGAGAGCAAAGCGAAAAGCAAAAGCAGCAAAAGCAAAAGCTGCAGTCTCTGTGTCCCGCCAGGCTGATAAGAAAACGAAAACAAAACTTTCCCTCTTCAGAGCCAGTCTTAAAGGTACGGAACATAATAGCCAACATTAACAGAACACATGAATGGGGATACAAGTATCATAACGTCACCCTAGGACAGTGCTGCTCTCAGGTACCTTGGCAATCTCCTGTACAATTTCACATGCTTTATTTTTTCCATCAGCTGTGTGCAGGGTGTTTTTGTGTGAGGGAGTGCATTCTTTGCAGAGCCCCATTCTGTCACCCTGACATTTCACATGTGCTTTGAGTGCCTGGGCCTGGTTTCTAGAAACAATTCAGAACAGTTTTGTAGTCTCCTGCAGTTTGAATATCACTACTGTTATATATAACATATTTGGAGACACAGCAGACTTTGTTTAAGGGAATTGTTTTCAAAGCAGTATTATTCATATTAAAAACTAAAAGGAAATGCAATCTACCTGCATTTGAGGGGGAAAAAAAACCCAATCAAACCTAAGCCCTATCACACCACCACCACAAAAACAAACAAACAACAAACCTAAACCAAACCAATAAACTAAAACAAGTCAGCCTTCTCTTACTACTGCAGATGCAAATTCTAATGACAATTTTACAGGGCTTTAAAATCTTGTTTGTAGTTTTCTAAGCTTGAAAGCTGTCTCAGACAGGGTAGCCAGAAACAAAGCCTTACCTAAGGATGAAGGCAACAATCTGTAGGACAACAGCATGATGTTTTTTTGAGACAAAAGGGTTTCCAGAAGGCTATGGTTAGTTGTCTTTTTCATTCCTTCCATCTCAGTCCCTAATTCATTCTCAATCCTTTCTCACTGGCAATAGCAGATGGGGTATTTGTGGTAAACTTTTTTACATTAACTATTGTTCCTTGTTTCCATCGGCACAAAAGGCCTTTTGCTGCTCTGAGCAGCCTTCTGACTCAAGTAGATGCCCACTTCTTAGTGCCTAAGGCCAGCCCTAAGACATCCTGTTTCCCTCAGTCACACACTCTTTGTAGAGTCAATAATGATAAATCAAACAGTGCACTGAGATCATCTGAACTGAGAGGATACCAAAACAATAAAAATATCTTGAGGCAGTATGTTCTGATCACTGTCATCACTGAAGCAGTGGATGATCAGATTGAAAGTACAAGATGTGTCTTTAAAAGGGAACATTTATAGTTTTGTTATCTCAATGTCTAATACATAAAATCCTTTTCAAGAAAAATTGAAACATGTTTAAATTTAGATAACCACCTCTTCATGTATTGATTTCCTTGCCCCATATCAAAGAACACAGAATTCAATTTTTTTAAAGGTTATAAAGGTTATAAAATATACCTGGTTAAATAACTACAGTAGAGACTATCCTGTGTTCAGCATCTTCAGGCATCAGACCTACAAGGATTGTTTAGGTTTTCCACAGAGTATTGTTCAGGATCTCTGTGTTTACATTGATTTAACACCCCAAAATGTCTTTTGTACTAATTGCAAGTGCATAACCTCATAATCTGTTAAGTCAGGGTAAAATCAATGAGTGCCTTTGCTTTAACTTTTGGTATTCCCATGTCTTTTTCCTCCCAGAATACAGTCACTTATTACACCTTAAACTGATTAAACACTTAATAGACTCCAGATATATTTTTGTCTTGGTAATATTCATCTACTAGGCATTATATAATGATTTTTGATTTCCCAGCACAAGGCTGAAGGGAGCTAATGTATAAATTTTTCAATCCTTTTAAAAAATTTTTTAAAAACACCAAAATGGTAACTAACATCAGCTGAAAATATCAGAAGACAGGCTAAAAAACACACAAGTAGTTTCTTGTATAATGATAGTCAAAGTGTTATCCCAATGCTGTGAAGACTGTGTACCAGGAAAAGGGCTTTTGAAATCCAGAATCTCACCAACATTCAGAACTATAAAATCCATCTGCAAGCTAGATATTGTCTTTTTAACCCTCAATACAATCTAGTTTGATCCCACTGAAGGAAATAACAGACATGGATTCTCTGTCATGATTCAAGATCATTCTAATTTGAAGTAGAGTAGTATGTCAAATGTAGGACTAGTGGCCCAGTGGCTTTATTTGTGCCTGTCTGTGCACTAGAATGTACATAGGGTATAAAGAAGGTAGTATTTGTACAGTAGTCTGATAAATAACAACATTTTAATCTCTCATCAACTATGACCAAAGGCCAAACACTTCTGTTATTGCTTTTGTGTCATCAGAAGTTACATAATTATGTCTGTGCATAGGAATTACTGTATGTGCACCCAACAGATACTCACCACAATGCTCCCATTGTGAAGAGAGTTAAAAATCCTGTGACATTAAAAACATGTTAATAAATCCTACCTGTAGCTGTATCTGTGTGATAGCTTTTGGTGGGTCCATTTTACAGGTGAAAAGACCCAGAACAGAAAGCAGAGTGGCTTCACATGCTGCACTGACCCTCCAGGAGTGGAGGAATTCTAGTAACTGTCCTTTAGTGCTTGTTACTGCACACCCCACAGCAGGGCAGCACTGCAGCCTCCACTACAGAGTGTTAGCTATGGCATTCTCCAATTTGCTTGGCTCACTGCAGAGTAAGAAAGGTACTTTATTAAGTAAAGAGTAACTTCAGCAAACCATGTGAAAATTTTCACAAAGAATAGAAGTCTGATTCATATTCATACAACAAATCCTGGGATAGCAGAATTACATTTAACTGTAAAGAAACTAAATCCTTTACAATGGAAAACACAAAGGAAACCAAATAGTTTTGATTCTCATTCTATTTCTCAAAGAAAATTAATCTTTGAAAATCAGAGGGCTTGGAATTATAGAATTATTAATATGATACTCATAATCAGATGCCATTTAGTGTTTCCTATCCAGTATATTATGGCAGGAAGATCTACTGAGGGGAGGATATGAAACATATTAACGTGTGGAAGGTTGCACAGATAGGCTCAGGCACAATGCAAATAGGGGAGCAAAGGGAAAAAATCGGGAAGAAACCAGAGCATTCTGTCATTTACTGTCTCACCTAGCTTAGAGTGGGCAACATACTGTGCTTTTGTCTAGCAATGAAGGATTCTGGTCAAGTTTTAGACGTCTTTGTTCTCACCTTTTGTATGGGTATACAGAGTAAATACAGAAAAATACATGTATGTGTGAAGTGGAACAACTTTGAATATCAAAATTATGAGATATCTTCAGTAGGTTTTTTTGTTTTACAGTTTTGTGACCTTTATGGAGGGGCTTCACAGCTGAGTTAATAGAAGAAATAACAATTGATGATTTTCGAGTGTATCCATAGCAAGGAAGAAGACAAGGCTGTCAGCATGGAAACAGATTAGAAAAGATACATGAAAATTTTTGTAAGCTAGACTACGTGCATAAGTAGATGTGTATACCTACCTTATTAAATTTCTGTAAAACTATTGCCAATTGTATTGACAATTAATTGGTTTGCACCAATGAATATAATAAATTATTGTGAAGTAGTTAATGACTTAAGGTCATGCTTTATTTAGAGTATATAAGCTGGAGAACATGCAGAATAAAAAACTTTTTTCTTCTTAGAGCCTGATCACGTTGTATGTATGTCACGTCCACCCTAACGGTGACATTTGGTGCTACCTGATGTGATGGAACTGCCAGGTGAGAGGCAGTGAGGTCAGAGCCCATTGAAGCTGAGAGCAGCGGGGTGCAGCTGCCAGTCTGGACCTGATTTTGACACCTGGAAAAAAGGTGAGGTGCTGGGAACAATGGGAAGTAATTTAACAAGCAAAAACCAGATTGTTTTATCTACATGGAAAACTTTCTTAAAAAGAAAAGGAGTTAAAACAACGGACTATGCTCTGCGTAATATTTTAATATGGGCAAAATCTCAAAATTTTAAGACTGATGTAACTACTGCTTTTAGTGCTAGAACTTAGTTGGAGAAACACTCTGGGAAGTAATTCAGACTGAGGATAAAGCAGCTGCAGATCTATCTCCTACTTGGAGGTGGCTTTATAACACCTTAAAAGAGTGGAAAGCAGAGCAGGATGAAAAAGACTTAGAGGAAGTAAAAAGGGAATCAGAAGAGGAACTCAAAGTTGGTGGGGAGCAGCAGAGGGGAGAAGCTCAGCCTGCTGGAATTTTTTCTGCAGAGATTTTTGCTGGGTCTGTTGCTACGGGAAATGGGCAACATGTTGATAATGCTTCGTATTTGTCTGCAAAAGGCTTTAAATCCACATACCCCTCCCCCATAGAGCAACTAGCTGAACTTAATGTTAAATCTAACTCTGAGTCCTCGGCATGGCAGCTGGCTAAGATAACCTTAAAAAAGAAACATATTGAGCCATCCACTCCTTTGCTTGCTTCTGATTCTGAACTGCACAAACACATGGAAGTATTAACTCTTTCTCTTCCTTTGTCTTCTGATTCTGATAGTGACAATGAGGAAATTACAGAGATTAAAAAGTCTGAATTAATGCATACTTACTGTTTGTAAGACTAGTAATAGAGATAAATTTAGTGTTTCAAAACTTTGCCTTCTGATAATGTTATTATAACTGTTCATCAGTCTTTTCGGTGTTGGCAATGTGTTAAAAGGAAAGCAGTTGAGACAGGAGAATGGGATTTAGTGGAAAAAATAGGCCCACCAAAGGACTCAGATGTTATTGATATAGATGTTGCTAATAGTAAAATGGCTCTTCCTGTGTTTAAAGCAGTTCCTAATTCAAGACAAAATGATAGTCATAAAGTTTTTGCATGGAAAATTGTGTAATATCTTCAGTCTAAAGTAGATAATTTGGTATTAATTCTGCGGAAGTAATGCAATTAATTCATATTATTAATACAGATGTGCTGTCTCCTAATGATATTGTGCATTTGGCTACAGTTTTGTTTCAACTAGTACAATGTGGAGTATTTCAAAACAATTGGAAGCAATTAGCTGAGCGAACAGCTTTAAATAATATGCAACTACCTCAGCAACACCCTCGTCATGGTGTAAGAGTTGATGTTTTGCTTGGTCAAAGACCTTTTTCTAATCCAAATTTACAGGCACAGTAGGATCCCCTAGTTTTAACACAGGCTCAACAATTAGGTATGAGTGCTATAACTAAAACAATAGAAATAGCAGCTCCAAAACCAACATATGTCACTATAAAACAAAATCTTAAAGAGCCTTTTCTCCAATTTGTAGAAAAAATTGCTGCAACAATTGAAAAACAGGTAGAAGATAAAAATTTAAGAGAAATTCTACGTAAACAATTAGCCAGAGAAAACACAAAGATTTTCAAAAAATTACTGAAGCACTGCCAGGAGATCCCTCTGTCCCTGAGATGATCTCATCATGTTCAAAAGTTGGCACAGTTTAACATAAAATAACTGCATTAGCAGCAGCTCTAAAATCTCCACCAAAATGTTTTTCCTGCAGGGAACAAAGTCATTTATGATCACAGTATCCTAAAAATGTTGAACAGAAAGTGAAGTCTAAAATGAATCTTACTTGTAATAGATGTAGTAAAAATAGCACTTTGCCAAATAATGTAAATCAAAATATCATGCAAATGGACAATTATTACAGGGAAATGAGAAAAAGAATGTGGAAAGGCGTGTGTGAACACAGATACCTCAGCAACCACAAGCCCTTCCATCACTGCAAAGTTATCCATTTGTGAACAATACTCAGGGGCAACAATTAGCTCAACAGAGATTGATATACCCACTGCAGACACAGTAACTATTAATACTCATGATGCTGTTAAAGTACCTTTACAAGCATAAGGACCTATTGATAAAAGTCTCAGTGCTCTTTTAATTAGAAGATCTAGTGCTACTTTAATAAGACTTAATATATATATTAAGGTAATTAATGCTAATTACACAGAATAAATTTGTGCTATGATTTCAACTAATTATCCACCAGTTACTATACCTAGAGACTCGTCTTGCTCAAATTGTTCCTTTTTTGAGTTGTGTTCCCAAAACAGAAAATTGACTATGTTCCACTAAAAACTTCAGATCTACTGAGATGCCTCAAGTTTACTAGACAAAACGAGTGACAGCTCAGTGACCTACATTGACGTGCACCTTGACTTCTGAGAATGCAAAACCTCGACAAATAAAATTGAATGATCTGTTAGACACAAGAGCTGATATTACAATTGTCTCTTTATACTCATGGCCACCACAGTGGCCAGTGCAAACAAGTGACACTGGAGTGGTTTAGCTAGGAGACACCACAGTAGATAGAATTTCACTTAACAATATTTTGATCACAAATCCTGAAGGATAGACAGCAACTATAAGGCCATATATTACCTCTGCTCCTTTGAATCTATGGGGTTGAGTTTACCTTAGTCAATGGGTAAAAAAATTACCACAGATTTTTAACAGGGTTCACTGTGTTACAAAGTATTCAGCAACCCACTCTTGCTTTAACCTGGTTGCCCACCAAACCTATGTGAGTCAATCAATAGCCTCTGACTGATGAAAAATTAATTGCCCTACAAACGTTAGTTCAAAAACAATTAGTTGCAGGTCATATAAAACTTTCATGCAGTCCATAGAACACTCCTGTGTTTGTTATAAAAAGAAATCTGGTAAGTAGAAACTTATACATGATTTAAGACAAATTAATGCTGTAATGGCTACCATGGGAGCTTTACAGCCTGGTTTACCAGCCCCTACTATGATTCCCATGGACTGGAAAATTACTGTAATGGCTTAAAAAAATGGTTTTTTTTACAGCTGAACATGACAAAGAAGAATTTGCATTTACAGTGCCCACAATTAACCATTGCAAACCAACACAAAAATATCAATAGAAATATCTTCCCCAAAGAATCAAAAATTCTCCTACTATTTGTCAGTGGTTTGTAACACAAGCATTGTTTCTGGTAAGAGAAAAATTTCCTGATTACTATTGTTATCATTACATGGATGATATTTTATTAGCAGCCAAAAAACAAGAGCAGTTGACTAAGTTGCAATCTTTTGCTATAACTTCTTTAAAAAGTTATAGCCTGTGTGTAACTCCAGAAAAAAATTCAAACTGTTGAACCTTGGAAATAGTTAAGTCTCATTGTGTCTCAAAAACAAGTGAGACCTCAAAAAATTCAATTACAAAACAAGGTTGAAAATTTAACTAATGTACAAAAATTAATGAGATCAATTAATTGGATAAGACCTTATTTGAAACTTACTAATTCACAATTAGAACCTTTTAGAAATATTGAAGGGGTCAGACAATCCTACTAATGTCCATGTGCTGACCCCAAAAACTCTTTCTGTTCTTGAAAAGGTTGAAAAAGTTCTCTGTGAAAAATTTATTTCTCACATTGATCTGACACAAATAGTGCAAGTGTTCATTCTGATTGACAAAATGATTCCTTTTGGAATTCTTATGCAATGAAATGATCAGTTGTTGTTTTACCTGTCCAAAATTAGTGCTTTGAGTAGTATCTTGCCAACAATTATCAGTTGCAAATGACTATGACTACTTTCATAAGTGTCTTATCACTCACCAAGTCACCCCTTCTTAAAATTTTTTCAAGAAATACCTGTTAGTCAGAAACAATTGAACATGGAAAGTCCTCTTGATGGACCAACTGTTTTTACAGATAGTTCTGAAAAAACAGAAAAAGCTACAGTTACTTAGAAAGTCAATAGTGATTGACAACATCTGATCAAATTTCAAACAAGATCACCTCAAATTGTTGAATTGCGAGCCATGACAACAGCTTTTCAGTTGTTCCCTCAAGCTGTGAACATTGTTACAAATTCTACTTATGTATCAAATTTGACCAAAAAGTTATATAAAGTTGTTTTATCTGAAATCCATCATTGTCCTTTATTTGAGGTGTTGTTGAAATTGTAAAATACAATCCAGCAACGCACCAAACCATATTTTGTACTGCACATTTGCAGTCACACTTCTTTACCAGGATTTTTCACTGAAGGGAACGCTGTAGCTGATGCTCTTGTTGCCAATGCTGCTTTAATAATTCCTAATCATAGACAACAAGCAATTTTGTCTCATCAATTTTATCATCAAGGAGCTCAAACTCTGCAGTTGCAATTTAGCCTTAATAACATTGATGCTCATTCAATTGTCGCTGCATACCCTAATTGTCAAAATTCACATATTCCTGTATATTATGGAATAAATCCCAGAAAGTTGCAAGCTTTACAACTCTGGCGGATAGATATTACTCAAATTACTGATTTAAAAAAACTGAAACATATACATATGTCAATTGATACCTTTTCTCATACTATTGTTACAACTGCACATGCAAGTGAAAAAACTGAAAATGTTATTCATCGCTTTCAAAAGACTTTCTCTGTTTTAAGAATGCCTCAACAAATTAAGACTGACAATAGTTCTGGTTATGTTTCTCAGAAAACAAAGCATCTTTTCGCTGCTTGAAATGTTGTACATAGTACAAGTATTCCTCATTCTTCCACTGAACAAGCTATTGTTAAATGTGCTCATAGCACATTGAAACATCAACTTCCAAAACAAAAAAAGAGAATGCAAGGAGAATCCCCCCAGGGACAACTGGACTAAGCAGTTTATGTGCTGAATTTTTTACCGTATAGAAAGACAACTTCTTTACCTCCTTTTTTTCTCATTTTTCCTCCTTAATTTCAAAAAATTTGAGTTGCAGAAGCCTGTTCAGGTGCAAGTGAAAGATCTAATTAGTGGTCAGTGGAGTGGTCCTGTAGATTTAATAACCAGGGGGAAAGGATATGCTTGTGTCTTTACAGAAAATGGACCACATTAGATACCTGCTCGTTGTGTTAAGCCTTAATGTGGAGCACACTGGAAGGAACAGAAGATTTCACCGCAACCAAAGAAGAACATGTGGGTGACACTAGCTGAGGCTACACATCAGGACATACTGTGCCTGTCACTTTCCTCCTAAGAATCCATTCTCTAGGTGTCTTGTCTACCTTGATAACTAGCCTTGTCCTTCACAAGCTTTTAATTGTAAACCACTGAATCCTGTACACAATGTAGATTTCTGGGATAGTATCTATGTACACTTGCCTCAGGTTTCCGTTGAGCCACAGGAGCTAGAATTGCCAAGATCATTGCAAATAGATGCTTGTGTAATGTTTAGATACAAAAGGAAAGACAAGACAACAAGGAGGGAGTCTCAAGATGTAAATGCAATGCTAGACATTTACAAAAATGCAAGCTTGTCGTGTAACTACACCTCACGTCATGTGTCATGTGCATTTGATGTGTCTTTGCAGCTACTGAGAGGCGTGTTTTTAATCTATGGTGATTGTGCTTGAGTTGGTATTAAAAAAAATAAGAGGGAGGTCCCTGCCGTTTGGGGCGGTTGACTCTAATGACACCCAACATAACAACGATGCATCAAAAACCAAGAAACAAGCAATCACTTCAACATAAATTTGCTTCTCAATGCTGGGATGAGGTAGCGTTTTGGGGACCTAGTTCTATTGCTTCTGCATCAATTTCTACACCTAGAGTAGCTTCAGCTCGTACTCTATCTTCCTTAAATAAGCTTAGTTGTTAGCTTGTTAAGCAAAACAATGACACATCTGTGACTTTAAGTAAGTTACTGCTAGATGTAAACAGCATTAGGCATGCAACACTGCAAAACAGAGCAGCTATAGATTTCTTATTGTTATCTCATAGTCATGGATACCAGGAATTTGAAAGTATGTGTTGCATGAATTTATCAGATCACAGTGAATCAATCTACAAAAACATTGCAAACTCAAAAGAAAGAATCAATCACTTACAAGTAGATGACAAATAGAGATAGCTGAATAGTTTTTTCAAAAGCAGGAGCATCACTGGGTAGCTTAAGACCTTGTTGAAGACTAGATTGTTAATTTTGTTAGTGATTGTAAATATTGCTCTGTGTCTCCCTCATCTGCTTGGATTTTTGCACCAAGCCCTGTAAAAATCCTTGTCAGCTGTGTTTGTTGCTCAAATACAAAAAGGGCGAAGTATGGAGGGGCTTGACAGCTGGCTTGCAAGCAAAGCTGAGTTAATAGAAGAAATAACAATTGATGATTTGTGAGTGTATGCATAGCAAGGAAGAAAACAAGGCCATCAGCATGGAAACAGATTAGAAAAGATACATGAAAATTTTTGTAATCCAGACTACATGCATAAGTAGATGTGTATACCTGCCTTACTAAATTTCTGTAAAACTTTTGCCAATTATATTGCCAATTGTATTGACAATTAATTGCTTTGCACCAATGAATATAATAAGTTATTGTGAAGTAGTTAATGACTTAAAGTCACGCTTTATTAAGAGTATATAAGCTGGAGAACATGCAGAATAAAAAACTTTTTTCTTCTTAGAGCCTGATCACGTGCATTTGTCACATACGGCCTAATGGTGACAGACCTTTGTGTCTTTCTACTTTTTCTTCATCTTACAGAGTTTCTTGTAATAAGGGATGTTATGCATCTACTGCAGTATGTGGGCTAACAGCTTGATTTGACTGCATTTGACTGCATAAATCCTACTGTGAGAGATGAACACTCTGAAAACTTTTTTGAAACCCTGAATACTAAAAATGAGTATTTTACCACATGAGTGGCACACTATACCTTCAGGAACAAAATACTTCTTAAAACTTTTCTAAAAGTACTTCTAAAAGTGTGTTGTAGAGCTACAGTAGGCTGGTGTGACAAAGATGGGATGCAGGATATCTCATGTGAGAATATCTTTTTTACTACCATACCTTCCTTAGTCTTACGCCATTGCAGTCTTTTGTTACAAGCAACAAATATTTTTATTCTTTGTGGGAAAGCAGAGTAGTTTTGTTGTTTTTTTTTTTTTTTGCTCGTGTCTGTAAATCTACAGCTAATGTTTCAAAAAACAGAACAGATGCATCCCTTGATGGAGAAAATAACCAAAGTATTTCACTATACACACTTTGCTCTTTCATTTAAGCGCTAATAGTTGTAAAAACCAAAATTATTAAGGGCATAACAACTGGATGAATTTTGCTTTCACACATGAAGCTGACAATAGCATGTAATATGTAATTGCATACAATAACCTCATACATAAAAAAAAAAACTTTACAGATGGGAAAATTTACTTCTTCTGGGTCAGTGATAGTCATAGTGAATGGTCTGTCTGATAGACCCAGTAATTTCGTAACTGCCTTTTTAGAGAAGAGAAATTAAGAAAATCCCTTTCTTTCAGCATTTTTTTTCTACATGTCCATTCTATGATCATTACATCATAGTATCATTGAATGATTGCTCAGTAAATTTTAGTCGCTGTTGTTGCTACCTGTAGCTTCACTATTTGCACACAATACATTATTGATGAATAGAAGTAAATGGTCTGAAAATCAAGCACTAGCCGCACTATCAGCTCTATCTTTTCTCAGCATCACATACAGAGACTTAGTGATTTGGGTGTTCTCTACACATGCCCCTATGTAGTGCATCTCAAGATTTTTCAGATAAAGCCAGTTACAGAAGAAAAATACATTTGCTTTTAGAAGACACTTGGTGAAATCTTGTTTCCTCCTGCATAGATCCATTCCAGGAATTTGATCAGAATTTCATGGATTCATAACCTTTCACCTAGGTGGAAATACATATTTGTGATTTGATACAGTAGATGGGATATGGAGTCAAGAAGACACAATAATAAAGGACACTCAAGCAACAACTATTTACTTGTTCAGACATTGGTTTAGAAAAGCAGGCAAAGGGCCTTGTAGGCATCACGCTTGAAAATGCAAGTGATTCAGAACATATTAGATCAACTGTATTGTGCAAAAGTGATTTAGAATACAATACGTCTATGTACAGAAACCTTGTGGCTTTTAAAGTGTGGTGCAACAGTAAATCTGCATTCTATTATTTCCACATTGCACCCTCTAGGCCTTAATAATGACTACAGAAACTAATTCCAGATGATTAAAAGTTTGTGAAAATGCACATATGTGGCTGCTGCTGGCAGCAACAGCCATATACCTGTCCAGCTGAACTACAGTGCCACATACATGATATTAAATTGCTTAGGTCTCTAAAAAATGTCAAAAAATAAAAACTATCAGGTGAAACAACCAACTTTGTTGTTGTAAAGATCTGATATGAAAAACATCCTCAAGATCCTATTAAGCTCCTCTACTGAATAAAGAGTTGCACTTAATCTTGTCCACCGACACAGCAGACAAATGCGGCTCTTGAAGTGCACAGTGTGCTGCTGCTGCCCTCTTAGGTCAAGTAAACATAAATAATTGCATATATGCTGTAGTTTCTCTACATTTTCTCAAAGAGTTTTCTATACAAGCTATTAAAAACTGATTATAATAAGAGGCTTGCCTAATGTAAGCTGATGCAACAAGAAATCCAGTCTATTACATGACCTATGAAAAGGTAAGGCTTAGTTTAAGGATATGAGACAATAAGAAAAACAGAATTTTTTCAGTAATTTTATTGGAACTTGTTAGACAGCAAGGCATAAAGTGTGAGAACAAAAATACAGTTAATACCTGTAAAACCTGAAGAAATATTATCAGGGAGAAAAAAGGTTCAGTCCCCCACCATGCACTTCAGGATGACATACAACTCAGTAACCTTGGTTGGCCATGAGGTGATTGCATGAAAACTGCAGCAAGGATAAGTTATCACCACTTTCCATTCCTTCAACCTTTGTTAAGAGACCTGATTAATCTTTGGTCATTTGCTCCTTTCTTTAAATTTTGTCAAAGACTCAGATATTAGAATTTTAATGGCTGCTGATAGATGTCCTTTGAAACTGCATTGCATAGAGGTTTATTTTGACCTAGACAAATGCTTTCCATTTTCACTTGGCTGTTCACCTCTGCATCTTTGAATTGAGCTCAGCCAGACACAACAGGGAAAGCAGAACAGTTAAGTCACTAAATATAAAAGGATGAGGTCTTGTCCTCTTGCTCACTATTCAAGAACTTAATATCACAAGGCCACAGAGGCACTGTGGGGTCTAAATCACTGTAATTACTGAACATACAAAAGCTGTAAGGCTTGTTGCTTTCAATGGTTTCTGATGACTTCTAAATTGTAGAACAAAAACACAGAATGATATAATAATTTACTTTGCAAAAGACTTCTAAAATAATCAAGTACACCCATTTACCCAGCATTGCCAAATCCACCACTAACCATGTCCCTGAGTGATGCATTTACACATCCTTTAAATACCTCCAGTGCATGGCAAATTGATAAAGGAATCCAGCAAATTCATCTACAGTGGGTGTTTGAAGATTTTCCAGGTGCAAGTCCTTACTGCATCATCCTTAACTGTGTATAGAATAGGTGTCATGCTAGGAAGGACAATCTATCCCTGATCATGAAAGCACTGAAGGACAAACGCACATTTTAAGCCGGGGACAAGATAATGTGAGATTATATGGTTTCATAGTAGAAAGAAAGACAAAGTGTGGTTTAGCTCCAGTATCCTCATATGGAAAGATTCTGCTTAGGGAGAAGTAGCCCTGGCAATTATATCTATTTATTCTTGGCAGTTACATATCACATACACTTTAAATTCAGACTGCAAAGGAAAAGCTGATTGACCTGCGGCAACTTATTAAAATTATTGAAGTCCTGTGTTTCTTTCACTACTCTGTGCCAGAAATACAAGACTTCTGGAGAGTCTTTCCTTAAAATTAAAAAGTCATAAAAGATCTGACTAAACATTTCCCAACTTGTTCAAAGACTTAAAGTACCTGAAATCTACTGTTTGTTTATTGAACATAAACAAATGAAGGAAAATATCTCTGAAGAATAGCTAAGATTCAAAAGAAATAACACTTTCAGAATGGCACCCATGTTTTCTGGAAAAATAACTGGAGTAATGACCTGAAAGCTTACCTGTGTCTCTCTATATAACTTGGCTATTTAATAAAATATATAAAGAGTCCATTCTATCCTTATGCAACAATCTTTAGATTATCACCAAAACAGTACTATTGCTAATATTATTTAAAACTGCAAATTAAAGAGCAAATACAAATCTACATGTACTGTTTGTTTATTGAGTTTAAAAAATATCTGTTCACTTAATACTCCTTCTCTCAAAACTCTGTATTTGTTAAAGGCACAACTCCACAACTCCAAATTCAACTCCTGTGGTCAGAGTGGAATTTTTCAAGTGCTGAAGTCTTTTAAATGTTTTTGTTTGAGCAAAATCATAGAACATAGCTCTTGAGGACCCCAAGGAGGTAACAACACAACAAACTAGAAATTTTGTTACAAGAATTTGGCATTGGGGGTTTGAAGATATTTGGTCTCTCCCTGCCTATAGCAACGGGGGTTTGAAGAATATGTTTAGTCTCTGTCTAAAGTTGTTTACCCCCTGTCTCGCCATAGCAGTTATGATAATTCCAATTTTTTCCCTGTCTACCCTCAAAGATCCTGTCCTGTAGATTGTCTGTCATAATTTGTTACACCCCTTTGTCCAGAAAATTCGCTGTCAGTTATGATTTTTCCCTTCTGCCATTGGTCTGTGACTTTCCTGCTCCAGGTTATGTTTACATTTGTCACCCGAGACCCCTCCTATCCAGCCACTGATTCATTAGATGGTCACCTTCCGGGATTTTACCCTCTCTCAATAAAAGCTGCTGTTTTTGTCTGTTTCCCGCTCTTTTGCCACTGCCACCTCTTTGAGCTGTCGACACCCGCACTCCGCTGACATCCACCCAGCGCAGCGCAGTGGTTTGCAGCTTCGACAAATACCTGCGTGCCGCGGCCCCACTCCTGCCCCGCTGCCGCAACCCTTTGCCGCTACCCATGCGGCTCTGTCCACGCAGCGCTGTCTGCACGGTACTGCTCCCGCCGCGGGAAAGAATAACTCCAGTGTCGTGCTGCTGATTCCAGGTGGCGCCGCCCCGGCACCGCTTCTGCTTGGGAAAGAAATAAAGCTCGAAGAAGCAAGCAGAGTCCTTCCTTTTTCCTTTGCTCCGAATCCCTCGACGTTGGCTCCACATTTATCAGCCGCTCCTGGTGGTCCAGGATCCCACCCAGTAGCTGAACCGTGATCCTGCCCTGCCGGCGGCTGAGTCGGGACACGGTCCCTCCTAGCACATGTGCCAAAAGCGAAAGGGGACCGGTGCCACCGCTCCTTCTGCGATCGGGTTGCAATGTGACAAGAATGTGCAAGATCTTGAGTCATTATTTGGGAAACTATTAAAATTTTTCAATGACACTCTCTAGAATTTTATAATACAGCTGTGAATAGAACAAAAGTAGAGAAAAGGGAAAAATGAATGGACAATTTGCTCAGGAATATTTATGAATTTCCAATTTTTCTGGGTGATATAGAAGAAAACACCAGAGGTCAATCTCAGAGGCCAATCACGCTGAGTGCTTGTCACTAAGGAGAACTCAGAATGGCTGCTGCACTGTCAAAGAAAAGAGCAGTCTTTTCCACAAAAGCATGTTTCAAGTCAAACAAAACAATGCAATATGTCTAGTGTTATTTTTGTCAGAAAGCATGCACTTTTCTGAAAAAGAAGCAAAACCATATTTTGAATATTATTTACAATATTTTTCTCTTGCTTTTCTCAACATGCTTTTCATCTCTCTTTCATTGTTAGTATTCATTTGGTTTTGATATTTATTTCTGCTTGTCCAGTTGAGGTATCTGGGCAACATTTTATACTTTTCTATGTATTTATAAAATCCTATACATTCTGAGAAGATTTATTTATTATAGTGAAGAATTCAACTGCTTTTGGGGTTACATTTTGGGCAGATCAGATTTTCAATGCTTTCTTTGGTACTCTATAGCCCTGTGTTTGACAGCTCCACCTACATCACTTTCTAAATTATCACCTGTAATTTTTATTGTGCTGGAAATACAGAAAACTCTGATATGAAGCTTCTTTTAGAGCTACACAAATCTTTCATATTCTGCTATTTAAATTTCATTAAAGAAAGGATAGAGTTCACATTACATTCTTCTGTTGAAATTTCAACCTTTCAACTATTACAAGCATCTTCTGATTTTACATAATTTAACAAAGCATTGATTTTATCATTATGCATTTGTTCTGCAATATCTTATGTATATGAGGGCTTAAAACCACTGGTTCAATATTGACCATAAAGAAAAAGCTCTATTGTATCAGAATCTTACTCAGAATATGAATCAGATTTCCACAACTCTGTAACATAAATAACTGCTTTCAATGCATCCAACTGGCACATCTTTGTGGCATGTATACATTACCAGTCTCTGGTCAAATTATAGGACAAAGTACTTTTATTACATCATTGGGATTCTGATCTACCTCCCTTTATTGCAAATAAATTGAACTTTATCAAATAATTGTAGCATAAATCTGAACCATGTTTTATGAATCAGAATCAGGCTTACTTCTACAACAGGATGATACCGTCCTTTGCAGATTGTTTCATATTATTTGCTTCAAAGGCTTCAGCTAGTCATTTCTCATGTGCTCCACAGTCCTGCACTTCAGTGTAATCTTCCTTTTTCACTTAACCTGTCCTATTAGATATTTTTTTCTATTTATCTGTACAATAGAAAATCAGCTAGACTATATGCTGTAACTATTTCTTAATAGGGAAATATAAATCAGTGCCTTCCTGGCTTTTGTACTCACGCAAGTGGAGAAGTCCAACTTACTGAACTTAAAATGTCACACGAAGTCATTTCCTGACTTATTGGAATGCATATGGTCTATTACTAGTATCAGCCAAAAGCAGGTTGATAGAAGGCTTTCCTTCTAGTGTTTAATTATGTGTCTATGTTTTAATTTTTTGGGTGTGTTTAAATTTTAAATTAATCTTCATTGTGCATACAGAAGTACAGAAGTACTCAGCTGTCAGATGAAATCAAATTTTGTGACCTCTTTGAAGGTTTGTATGCATCACAGACTTTTATGTAGCCCCAAAATTGCAGTGCTTGATATTGACTTTGATATAAAATTTGTGGAATGTGTTTTAGTGTAGCCACTTCAAGATCTCTCATTTACTGATGCGAATAGTTCTAGGCCAAATTTAGATAATTTGACATAGAAGTATCCCATTAATTTAGAAAAACATTTATTTTGATGTCAAGCAACTGCATACATCAGTTATTTAGGCTCATATGTTTAAATTTATAAGAAAAAGGTAATTTGAATAATTCTGTCACCATTATCTCTAGGTTAATTTTGCATTTGCTTCTGATCCATCTTTTTCGTCTTGCTTCATTTGCAAGTATTTGTTCTTGCAAAATCTTCAACATCCCTTTGTTAGCTGGGCTACCATTACCTATCAGTGCTATTTCCCAGCTGGTTTTTAAAATCACTGGGGGTGCTTTGGAATTTCTGGTGTCAGATATGCTGAAGCCTGACTGTTAACACACAGCTTAAATGTGTTCTAATGTTCTAGTGACAAAAATAGAATTGGAGAAATAGAGAGGGAGGAGGGGCGGGAAGTACCCTCAGTGTTTTCTTGATTAGTAAGAGAAAAATATTTATAGAGCAGGTGTACATACTTCTGCTTTAACAGTGTATACACTAAATACTGTGAATATTTCTTAACAAGGAAAAATAAATCAGTGTCTTCCAGGCTTAGATGACACCTATGCGATATATTAGGTAGAGATGGCTGACAAATGAATTAAACCCATTAGTATCTGTTCATTCATATTGTTTTTCTATTAGTCTATTTCTTGGCACAGTTTTGGTCCATACCAGCTAATATGTTTGAAAGACATGCGACACAAAACAGGGAGGAGTGGTTGGTAGACAAGTTGTTAATGCTGTAATTCAAAGGGACTAGGAACGGCTGGAGAAAGGAGCTAACAGAAAGCTCATACAATTCAACAAAGGGAAACGAAAAGCCTTGCACCTGGGGAGGAACAACCTCAGGCAATAGAAAACACTGCGGGCTGACCTGTTCTTTGCAGGGCTGCTAAGAAAGAACTAGCAGGCTGTCTTGGCAGACAAGAAGTAGATCATGAGCCAGCAAAATATTGTCATGGTGAAACTGGCCAGCAGTGTGCTGTCAGAGCATCACCAGCAGTGTGAGGGAGATCATCTCTCTTCTACTCAGCAGAGGAGGGCTATGAAGCTGATTAAATAACAGGAGTATGTCTCATGAGGAAAGCCTGAGGGACAGGGGACCTTTTGGATAAAAGAAGGCTTGGCAGGAGATCTTATTACTACCCAACGAGAAGGTATAAAGAAGACGGCGTAAGGCTTTTCTCACTGACAAGAGACAATAAGCAAAATGACATAATGAAATTCCATTGGGAGACAAGAAATCTGCTGTTGTTTTTGTTGCAAGCATCATTAAATTCTGACACAAGTTCCCCAGAGAGGTTTTAGAATCTCAGTTCTTGGAGCTATTCAAAACATGACTAGACACAGCCCTGACAAACTTTCTCTTGCTGACCTTGCGGAGCAGGGTGTTTGGACTAGATAACATCTCATGAGGTCTACTTTCAACAATGTGATTTTGTGAAGTACAGTTTAGGGAAGTATCAGCGATGAAGAGAGATGGGGAGACTCTGAGATGGTTGAATAGATCCAAATATATTGTGGAGTAAAAATGCTTATATCCTATTTTAGGAAGACCAGTGATGTTTTACTACAATGATTGGGTTAATCATCACATAAACAAACTTATACATTTTACATCTCTTGCTTGCAGACTTTGATGTAATTTTCTTTTTCTGGTAAGTCAGTCTGATTTAATCTTCTTGCAATCTTGATTTAATCCTCAAAGTTCTGTTTGCTCTTGCCAAAGCATCCTGTTATCAAATCTCTTATGCTAGCCAGGTCCAAAGTCCATCATTTGTCTTGTGTGTCCCAATAGGGAAGTATAACAGATCCTCCTAATGGGCTGTGTGTATGAAACAGCACTACATTAGACTATTTCACCTCTCTGTAGTCCTTTACTAGTATGCATTTGCTATATCCAGTACATCCCTATGTATGGGAATGGAACATCCCAGGTCAGGAAATTAATGCAATAAAATTTTCAACCTGGAGGGCAGTAGTGCAGTAAAAAGCACTTATCACTAATGAATGTCTCAGCCTCTCTCCAGAATCCCTGGAAAACTGCTTGGCAGAAAAGAATCTGGAGGTGCTGGTTGACAGCTGCCTGGACATGAACTAGCAGTATGTCCAGTGCAGAAATACTGTGTCTTTCCAATTTCTTTCCAGCAGTAAAATTATATTAAAAAAAAAAATTCTGTCCAGCAGGACCAGGGTGATGACAATCCCTTGTATTCAGCACTGGTGAAGCCATACCTTGAATTCTGTGTTCAGTTTTGGGCCTCTCATGACACAAAGCACACTGAGGTGTTGGAAAGAGTCCAGGGAATGGCAATGGAGCTGGTGAAGAGAACACAAGTCTGATAGGAGCAGCTGAAGGACCTGAGAGTGTGTAGCCTGGAACAAAGGAGATTCATTGTGGGGACCTTGTCACACTCCACAACTGTCTGAGAGGAGGTTGTAGCCAGATGGGAGTCAGTCTCTTCTCCAAGGTAACAGGCTATGGAACAATAGGAAATGGTTTCAAATTTTGTTCTTCTTGGAAAGGGTTGTCAAGCACGAACAGGCTGTCATATGGTTGGCTCACCATTACTGGGGGTATTTCAAGGACAAACAGATGTGGCTCCGAGGAACATGATTTAGTGGCAGACTGGACAACGTTGGGTCAGATTCAGTCTTAAAGCTCTTTTAAAACCTAAACAATTCTATGATTCAATATTGGGGCTTTTTGTTGTTTGATTTTGTTGGGTTTTTTCCCAACCTGCTTTTGCTTGTTATAATTTACAATATATAATGACATTACTGCTGCAGTTGGGTAACAAAGAAACTTTCAGAGTGCAAAAATCTTCCTTACTTTGGCTGTTGTTGCCAGGCCACTTTCCATAGTATTTAAAAAGTCTTGGCAGTCAGGTGAAGTCCCAGGTAACTGGAAAAGAGAAACATTTGTACCCATTATTAAAAAGGGTAGAAAAGAGGATCCTGGGAACTCTGATCTGTCTGTCTCTGTGCCTAGGAAGATCATAATCAGAACTTCCTAGAAACTCTGCTAAGGCACACAGAGGACAAGAAGGTGATTCCACACACCAGTATGGCTTCACTGAGGGCAAGTCCTGCCTAAGCAATCTTGTTGACTTCTATGAGAGGGTCACTCTATCAGTGGACAAGGGAAATGCTACAGATGTCATTTATCTGGACTTCTGTAAGGTCTTTGATATAGCTCCCCACAACACCCTTCTTTGTAATTGGAGAGATATGGATTTGAAGAGTGGATTGTTGGATGGATAAGAAAGGGGTTGGATGATCTCATCTATGGCTCAGAATCCTGAGGTACACCACCTGGCAAGTGGTGTCCCTCAGGAACCACTGTTATTTAATATCTTCATCAATGACACAGATTAAGAGATTGAGTGCACCCTCAGCATGTTTACAGATGACACCAAGCTGAGTGGTGCAGTTGAGATTCCTGAGGAATGGGATGTCATCCAGAGGGACCTGGACAAGCTTGAGCAGTGGCCCATGGGAATCTCATGAGGTTTAGCAAAGCCAAGCTCAGCTGCTGCACCTGGGTCAGGGCAATCCCTGGTGCCAGCCCAGGCTGGGCAGGAACAGATCGAGAGCAGCCCTGCCCAGAAGGACTTGGGGGTGCTGTGGGTGAGAGCTGGACATGAGCCAGCCATGGGCACTCCCAGCCCAGAGAGCCAAGTGTGTCCTGGGCTGCACCCAGAGCCCCTGGGCAGCAGGGCAGGGAGGGGATTCTGCCCCTCTGCCCCGCTCTGCTGAGACCCCACCTGCAGAGCTGCCTCCAGCCCTGGGGTCCCAGCACAGGAAGGACATGGAGCTGCTGGAGAGAGTCCAAAGGAAGCACCAAGGTGATCAGAGGGATGGAGCACCTCTCCTATGGGGAAAGGCTGAGAGAATTGGGATTGTTTAGCCTGAAGAAGAGAAGGATTAGGTGTCATGACCTGTAGAAGAATTATAAAAGAAAGGCCTCAAAAAATCAGGCCTGCTCTGTTAAATCAGTGGCTGGCCAGTCATTTTTTCTAACTGCAGCTAGTACTTTGCAAGTTTCCATGCGAAAATAATCCTGGTATAAAAGATTTTTTTACACAACAATCTATTCCTGGGTGGAAAACAACTAGCACCTGCATAAATATTAAATCTATCCCATGAGAATTAGTGAAGAAATATGTAAACAATTTAAGAATAGAGAGATTTGATGGACAAGTAAAAAACCTTTTGCTAACCAATAGAGTAATTGGCAAGAAAGCTATTAACCAATTAAAGTTGAACATGAAGTCTGTAAAAACTGTATAAAATGAGTTGTGTGAATAAAGAATAGGCTTTTCCTGCATGAAGAAAATGGAGTCTTGCATGTTTTATTCTGAAAATTAGGGGTAACCTAATTGTGAGCTTCTAGTACCTGAAGGGAGCTCACATTAAACATGAGAGGGACTATTTGCAAGGGCATGGAGTGACATGACAGGGATGAATGGCTTCAAACTGAAATGGGGTAGGTTTAGATTAGATATTAGGAAGAAATTCCTTACCATGAGTGTGGTGAGACACTGGAATAGATTGTACAGAGAAGTTGTGGAAATCCCATCTCTGGAAGTTTTCAAAGCCAAGTTGGATGGAACCCTGAGCATCCTGATCTAGTGGAAGATGTCCCTGCCCATGGCAATGGGGTTGGAACTAGATAATCTTTAAGGACCCTTGCAATCCAAATCATTCTATGATTCTAATTGGATAAAATCAGAAAAGGATAATTGGGCTATTCTCTAGCATTACGGATTTTTTTTTTAATCCAGCAAAAGTAGGAAACTAATCTTTATATGTTTTTTCTAAGAATTATAAACTTTAATTCCATATTATAATTTTTAATCCCAATGGTAAGTAATACAGAAACCACTTCCTGTGTACAGCAGCTATATGGTGCAGTATCACTGAAACCCTCTTGAACTGTTTGGGGATAAATGCTGAGGTACACCACTGTTCACAAGTTTGGGACAGTCTCTTTTATTTTGTTTCCTTTGTTGTACTCAGGGCATGCAGATAATGTTCTGGATTGTGTTCATCTTAACCTGTGGGAAAAAAAATTAGAATCCATTCAGAAAGAAGTAAAAGGATTCTGTTTTCATTTTAGATTTTTTTTTCATTGTCAATAATAGGAATGAAAGCTGATTGCAGGATAAGTAAGTAACTTAGATTTGGAGCATTTTTTGCCAGGAGTACAAACCTCAATTAACTAGAAAACAAAGCAATACAATAAATCTAAAAATTCTACTTAAACTGTACTTGAAAATCTCTAGAGGATAAACACCTCCTCAGTCTTGACTGAATGAATTTTTAGCTCATCTAGCATGTTCACTCCTGAAATAAATATATATGCATTTTATTATGTTTTTCTGCAGCATATGAAGCAATACAAAATATGGTCACTAGAGGCTAGGCTAGGTAATATTTACTACAATTTTTTATTTAACTACTAACTAACTAACACTTTATTAGTTGTTGTTATTATAACTAACTTTTTACTTTTGGAATACAGAGGTAATCAAAGAAAACCAGAAACTAGTTTCTAGAAACTAGAAATCAAAGAAAACTAGACCAGGTTTTCAGATTATTTCCTTGATATGAGTATTTGTTCTGTGTTATTCTGGTTTGCTTAAATGACATTAATTTTTCTCTGTTGTTATGCTTTGTTTTTTTTTTTTTATTTTATAAGTGTTCAAGCAGCTAAATTTGAAAGAATTTAATTATATTCCATTTCTTGGTTTAGATTTATTCAGATATTCAATTATGTGGTGTTGTTCTTTCCTACATTTCTTATCTGAATGCTGCAGCCTTTTTTTTTGTCCCTCTCATTCCTCCATATTTTTTTTAATCTATCTTATTCTTTAACTAAGAAACATGCAAGATGAAAAACAATTTGCAGTAATACACAGTAAAAACATGACTTTGTTTTTCAGCACCTTCCTGCTTTATTATATTAATAAATTCTCAATTTTAACCCACACTCTGATTTTTAAACTTAATCATAAGACACCACACAGGTACTTAGCATATTTACTTGAAATAACAAGTTATATGTGATTATATCAGTGTCAGTCCTCAACAGCATTAATTTACTACTGTGACACTAAGAATCTCTGGAGCTTCACATCCTAAGAATTTCCCCTTTTCTCTGATAGTTAACACATTCCATAAGGAACTGCGCTTAAGATTTATGAAATCAAGCTGGTATCAACAAATAAATCTTTCTCAATTTTTCATTTTACAGGAATTAAAGAGATATCTTTTATGCTGTCTCCAATAGTAACTAGGATTTCTTTGGTCTTAAGGCAGATATTTTTAGCCAAATGACTTCAGTGGTGATAAAGAGTTACCTGCCTTTCTCATACAACCAGTGGAAGTTTTCTTTATACTGGACTACGAGAAGTCCATTCTCTTTAAGGGCTTATGGTGTGACGCAGGAAAAACATACAAAGAGAGCAAAATACTTGTGATTTTTTTTTTTTCTTTAGGGAACCTCAAATATGTTAAGCATTTTTCTAGTACTGAAGCAAACACAAAGTCCAGTATAGAATATTAATCCCGATGTTTCCAGGTGTGTCATGCCTGGCTTCGTCTAGCCCTCGCTGCTGGACCAAAGGCTGCAGTTGTGGTGTTTTCACCCCAGAGATACCTTTGGCCGGCTGGATGCTGCAGCTGGGCACTCGGAACAAATCCAGGCAAAGTAGGAACTCAGTTTACCTTTGATGGAAAAGGTTCAGACGATGGTGAAGAGAAAGGAGCAGGTTCTATTGTAGAGTCTTAATCCAGAGTTTTATTTCAGGGTGGTAGACCTCTGAATGGGGTAACAACTCACAGTAGAACTCCTGGCCACATGGTCTCGTGTCCTTTTAAGCCCCGGGGACAGGGGGAGGGGAGGGACAGGTAAGGGCCAACCAGGTGGGAGGAGGGGAAGGCTCAAGGGATACAGACACTTGGACAGGCCAATGAGCCCAGACCTGAGGGGCATCTTTTGAACTTCTGCCAGTCACACGATGCCTTGCTGGAATGCTAAGATTGATGGACAGCTCTTCGCAGGAGGGCAAAGCGGGAGGGGAAAGGTTGGCACACCTGAGGGGGTTGGGATAGGTGAAACAGGAAATCACACTGCAACAGTCCAGCAAATTTTCTGAAGGAGAATTGCTTTCAAACACTGAAAAAACTATACTCTAAAATATCTACAGATGTTGCAGCACTGTGAGATATGTTATCTTAATACAACAGAATAGCTATATTGTATAGATTATCTTAATATAATAGAATTGGTATTGTCTGAGCACCAGTCCATCCTTCAGTGCCTTTTTAGAAAGGGACTGCATGAATCAGGCAATAAAACAGGAATACAACGAATAATGACACTCTACAGAACAGACAATAATTAGAGGGTAATCACTAATTTTTTTTCTCCTAATTTTTCTATTCCTCCTGAAGTCCTCAATGTATTCTCCATTACTGTTTACCTTACAAGGCTTGTTGATTTGTTATTAATTTATTAATGGATGCTAATTGATATTGATCTCAATGCCTTGTTTATTATCAACTCCTGAGGAACATATTATTATAAGCTGATATAACTGAAGTGAATTGTGGTCCCAAAGGCAGAATTCATATAAATAGCAAAGTCTGAAGAAACATTTCTGCTTTGAAGTACATTGAAGTTAAGAAAGATTTGTTTAGAAGGCACAGATAAGAGGAATGGGACACCTACAAAGAGATGGACAGAATAGGAGCTATGACAGATAAATAAATAACAAGACAGATTTAATTGGAAATCAACTCCTATCCTTCCCTGTCTACAGTGCTGGATCTGTCTAGGATCAAAGAGTCATACAGAGGGAAGATGAGATACTTCCTTGCTCTTTTTGTAGCTTTGCAATTTCTTAGCAAAACCAACAGAGTTAGAAATAAAAACTGCAAAGCTACACTTTACATTGAAGTAGAAAGCCCCCTCTTATATATGTCCTGGTTTCAGCTGTGATGGAGTGTTGCAGACAACTTTTATAAAAAATCCTCTCCATAGGATTTTTCCTCCTGAGAAGCTGAGCAGCCTCAGGAACAAAATGTAAACAATGATTATGTGCTGCTGTGGAATGCAACAGGTGGATCTTTGATTGGCCCATGTTGGATGTTTGTAATTAATTGCCAATCACAGTCAGCTGGCTCAGACAGAGAGCCGAGCCATAAACTTTTGTTATCATTCTTTTCTTTTCTATTCTTAGCTAGCCTTCTGATGAAATCCTTTCTTCTAATCTTTTAGTATAGTTTTAATGTAATAAATATCATAAATAATAAATCAAGCCTTCTGAAACATGGAGTCAGATCCTCATCTCTTCTCTCATCCAAGAACCCCTGTGAACACTGTCTCAATGGAATTGATTCTTTTCCCAGTAGCTTGTCCAGTGCTGTGCTGTGTACTCAGCGTAGAAACATGTTGAGAACACACTGATGTTTTGGCTTTTCCTAAGCAGTGTTTTCTCTGAGTCAGGGACTTGTCAGTATCTCATGCTCTGCTGGCAAGGGCCTGCACAGGAACCTGGGAGGAATCACAGCTGGGACAGGTGACCTGAGTGAGCCAAAGGGATATTTCAACACCATAAAATGTCATGACCAGCATATAAACTGGTTTATATGGTAAACCATAGCAGCTAGTAGGAAGAGGATGAGTCCTGCTCGGACACTTGCTGGGCAATGGTCCAATGGTGGTGAGTAACTACATTGTGCATTTCTCTGGGTTTTATTCATCTGTCTTTCTCCTTTTCATTACAGTTACTATTTTTATTATTATTTTGCTATGACTATTATCAAAATTTTCTTTTATTTATTTTGCCTAGTTGCAATTATCAAACTATTCTTATCTCAACCCATGAGTTTTATTTATGCTTCTCAATCTCCTTCCCACCTCACCAAGGGAACCCTTGAAGGGGAGTCACTGAGTAACTGCCTGGTACTTAAGTTGCTGGCTGGGACTAAAGCATGACAATATGAAAAAGTGTGTAAAGATTATTTATTAAATGATATCCAGTAGAAATGCATGAGCTCCTCTGTCATTCTGATTTGCTGCATCATTGTTGGTATCTGTCTCCTGCAGGTCCTTGTAATTGCAAGTTCCATTCCTCTGCATTGTCTGTCCTCCTTTCCATGTATGTTCTATTCCTCCTCCTCTCTCTGTGTCATCGAAGGAATCTTGCTGTTTTGTGCAGACTGGGTTCCCTACAGTCTGCACTTGAAACCATAAACTCTAACTCCTTCTCAGCTATGCAGTTTATATTATAAGGAAAATCTTTGAAAACTGAACACTGAATAAATTGTCTGGAGGCTTTGTTGTCTAGTCACAACTGAGAAGAGACTACAGTCAGACAACATGGCATATTCATTTGTACTATGTAAATTAGGGTCATTTTACAATTATAGCAACTTGATTGATATCATACTAGAAATACAGTTATATATCTGTGCTACTTTGACCATATTGAGAAGTTCTAGGACTGAATGGTGAAAACAATTCTGGTCCTGTGCCAGAGAAGACCAGGGTAATAAAAGAAAGTCCTTCTTTGGAGATTTGTAACTAAAATGGAAAAGAAAATAATATATTTACTGAGCAGTAATGGAATGCTTTCTAATAACACTCAGATTGAAATATTGCAAAGTCTTAAGGAGTAAGGGAAATGATACATCTGTATGAATAGGAAAATATTTTCTCCAGCAATAAAAGGAATGATAGAATGGTTTTTTGCTATTGCCAGAAAATTTATACTGACAAGTATACCCACATAACTCATTGCATGACAAAGACCATTGCATTGTCTTGTCAAAGAAAATCATAATTTTAATTTAGGATGAATTGTACTTTAGTAGCTGGTACAGACTTCACAGATCACAGATCTGAGTAATGAAACTGATTTTAAAAAAAACAGCTGTTACTTTAACAATTACCTGATTAGAACAACTTAGCCCTTTATCAGGGTTGCTGGCATCTTGAGGAAGTCATTCTTCATGAACTGACTAATTTTACGAAAACAACATACCTTCCATAATACCAAGATTTAAAGTTTAAATATACTTCAAGGTATCCACGTTGTTTCAACATACTAAGGGGAAAAAATTAATTCTGTCATCCTGTGTTCTCATAGAATTATTCTATGGTTCTTCTGGAGATATTTTAATCTCTCATTTTATTTGAATCATACAAAGCATGTCATTATTAAAAAAAAATCCTCAAGGAGTCTTACTTTATTAAATAGAAAAGGGCTGAGCCCTAACATGTTATGACATGATATGTAAAAAAGGAACTTTCTTAATCTTTTTCACCTAGGTGAAAGTGTGGTGTGAAATTTTTTCCACAGTTACTAAGAAGATTTTTCAAATACATTAATGTCAAAAGGCAGTGTAGGAATAACATAGACGTGTTACATGATGAGGGTCGTCACCTCCCAAAAATGGGACATGGACAAGGCAGAGATATTTAAGTATTTTTGGACCAAGGGGGTCTTAGTGCCCTGAACTGGAGGACCATTACTGTGAGAATGATCAGCTCCCAGTGGATCTTGAACTTGTGCAGGATCTGCTGTTGCAGCCTGATCGCTACAGATCCATGCGGTCTGATGGGATTCGTCCAAACATCCTCAGCTAGCTGGCTGTTGTTATTACATGTCTTGATAATTTTTGAGCAGAATCTGGAGTGGTCCCAGGTAGCTGGAACCTGGTGAGCATTATCCTGGTTTTCAAGAAGGGCAAGAAGGAGGGCCCTGAAAACTACAGACCTGTTAGACTGTTACTGTTTAGGAATGGTACTCCCCAATTCAGTGGCCCCATTGAGACTCCATAACCACACATTGCTCTCCCACTCCCCCTTGCCGTTCCCCTTCTTCTTCCTGCTCTGGCAGGATAGAGTTGAGAACCTGCAGCACAAAAGGTGAAGATTATGGGTTAAGATAATAACAGATTACTAGAAAGAGCAATGAGATAAGAAAACAAACAGTAACAGCAACCATACCAAAAGTATACAAAGGAGAGAGTGATTCACATGCATAAATGCTCACTGCAAGCTGTGACACAATGAACAATGACAGATAGCTCTCTCTCTCCACTACATTTGGGTTTTTTAACAACTGGAAGTCACACCCTTCTTCTCCAAAGCCAAAAAGTTCCTCCACTTCAACCTCCCCACAATGACATTATGTGGTATAGAATAACATACCGTCCTGGCCACAGTCCCAGACCCCCTCACAGCTACTGCAAGAAATTAACTCTGTCCTGGCCAAAACAAAGACACAATCTCACTTCTGTTCCCAGTAAAATAATGGAAAAGATTATTCTGGGATGTATTGAAAAACACTTGGAGGACAACACAGTCATCAGTCACAGCCAGCACAGATTAATGAGGGGAAAAGTCCTGCTTATCAAATCTGATTTCCTCCTACAGCAGGGTAAAAGTTGATCAAGGGAAGCCAGCTGATATAATCTTTCTGGATCTTGCCAAAGCCTTCTAGACTGTCTCTCCCAGGATCCTTCTGGACAAAATGTCCAGCTGTCTAACATGATGGCTGAGCAACTGACTCAAGGGTTGACTCACAGATTGGGCACAAAGGGTTACAGTGAATGGGGTGACATCTGACTGGTGACCTGTCACTAATGGGGTTCCACAGGGCTTCATCCTCAGACCTGTGCTCTTCAGCATCCTTGTTAATGACTTGGAGAGAGGACTTGAAGGAACACTAAGTGTGACAAGAAGATTAAATTGGAAGGAGCTCTCAACTTGCTGGAGGACAGGGAGGCCCCTGCAGGGAGACCTTGGCAAATTAGAGAGATGGGCAATCAGCAACTGTATGGATATTAAAATGGGCAAGTGACAGTTTCTGTGCCTTGGATGGGGCAACCCTCAATGTACAAGCTGAGGAATGAGATACTGGAGAGCAGCACCACAGAAAGAGACCAGGGAGTCCTGGTCCCTGGCAAGTTGAACTTGAGTCAGCAGTGCCCTGGCAGCCAGGAGGGTCAGCCTGTCCTGGGGGCATCAGGCACAGCATTGCCAGCCAGGCAAGGGAGGGGATTGTCCTGCTGTGCTCTGCTCTGGGGCGTCCTCACCTTGAGTGCTGGGGGCAGTTTTGGGCACCACAACATAAAAGAGATCTAAAGCTTTTAGAGATCATCCCAAGGATGGCCATGAGGATAGAGGGGAAGCCAAAGAAGGAAAGGCTGAGGTCACATGCTCTGTTCTGCCTGAAGAAGAGGAGACAGAGGACAGACCTCATTGGACTGTACAGCTTTCTCAGGATTGAAAGAGAATGAGCAGAAACTGATTTCTTCTCTGTGGTGGCTACTGACAGGATCTGAGAGAATGGCCTGAAGTAGTGTGAGGAGAGATTGAGGCTGAATATCAGGGAAAGTTTCTTCACCCAGTGGGTGTTTGGGCACTGGAACAGGCTCCTCAGGGCAGTGGTCACAGCACAAAGTCAGTCTGAGTTCAAGAAGTGTTTGGACAATGTTCTCTGGCATATAGTGTGATTCTTGGGGCTGCACTGTTCCAGGCCAGAAGATGACTCATTGATCTGACAGATCCTTTCCAAATCAATATATTCTATGATTTTATGATTCTATGATTCTGTTATCTAGTCCAACCTTTCTTCACAAAAGAAGAAAACAACTAAATATATTTATACTGTAATAGCAGTCTTTTTCTTTTGCTTATGTTGATTGTTAAAAACTAATGAGAAACCAAGTATAACCATAATTCATAATTCTGAATTGCATAAAGCCAGATGCAAGATAGATTAGTATAGAATTGGATATTCAATTTTATCCATTATAATAATGAGAAAAGACATGAAACAAGGTGAAATCAAGCAGTTACTCTGTGACATTTAACAAGTAGGACATACAAAATACTAAATTAATGCAAGCTCACTTAAGTTGTTGAGTAAGGGGACTAATTATTAAAACCATTTTAGGCTTATTTTAAATATAACTTAGGGGTCTTTTTTGGTTTATGTTGTTTTGTTTATTTCTCTTTTATTTCTGAAAAAGATCCATAATTTTTCCAATTTAAAACATTAAAACCAAAGAATAGCCTCATTTTAACTTTTTTTTTACAGGAGTGTTTCCCCTAAGGAAAGACAGGCTGCTCAGTGTAGCTGATCTCTTATCAGAATATATCCCTGGATTAAGATAGAAGAAACTTGTTGATTCTAATACTCTCATCCATTGATATCCTTTTAGAAAGCAGTCTGGAGTCATTACTGACACAACAGTGTATTCTATATCATAGGAAGGGACTGCAGAACCCAAAGTATGGTTCCATTATTTCAAGACCAATAAAAATAAAAGTAGAGGATGGGAATCAAATATAAAGTTTCTCCTAAAATTTTTAGTGATGATTAAATTCTCTAGTGCCCTGTGTGTGTATCATTTAAAGCCATAGTTTATTTTAGTTTTACTATATTTCTTCACAGCTCTAGCAGGCTGTTTCCTTTTGTCTGGAAAAAGGCCAAGATGGAATTTCTGTGGGAGGCTGAAGAGCTGTAACTTAGTTTCATGACACAGGGGAAAGACAGTATCTGAGCTGCAAAATCACAGTGGCATAGATCATATTATCTGTTGCCTGATTAAAGACTACTGAACATATATTAGATTTTATGACTAGATTATAGCTCTTGAGAAGAAAATAAAGAATCAAAGAACAACAGAAAGCTGATGCAGTGTTCTGCCACTTAAAGTCCATTGTTGCTTTCAGGCATTTTTAATCTGTCTAGGCCAAGTTACACTTAATTTTCTTGAACAGTCACATCAATTAATTCTAAATTCAGAATAAAGTTTTGGGTAGTTAGAGATTTTCTTCTTCACATGAGAATGAAAATTGAAATGAACTAGTGAGTTACACAAAAAACCTGCCCTGTTGTGACAAAATGAATTCAAAGAGACAGTACTTTGGTTTTGAGCTCTGCCCAGCAGTGAAGGAGAGTGTAAGAGGCCAAGTATTAAAAGCTGTATTTCTGCTAGCCATGGATTTTTAGGGAGAGCAGTTTCAGGCCAAAAATAGAGTTATGTTTATGCAAACAGATGAGCTTCTCAGATGTATAAACAGAATAACACTTTTAGTACTTTTATTGTCACTGTATCCAGACAAGGTTATCCTTAGAGTTATCCTAAGGCAATCTTCCATAAAAACACAGAACAGAAAAAGAAAACGAAAGAACTGGCCATTATGAAAACTGTTCCTACTTGGAAGAGCCTACAATACAAGCACAAAGAAGCAATAGATGAAGACAATGCATGGAGGAATCTGAGGAAACAATTAGCCTGTACTGATCATTGTGATAAGCAACAGAGACAACATATGCCTGCTTTAGCCATGTCATGTTGTTGTAGGCACAAAATCTGTTGCAAAAAAAGATTTTAAGGAAGGGTTTTAAAGCAAGTAACGCAGACATTACAAAGATATCCAGTCTCCTGCCTTACTTGGGACTGCTGGAGTGGAGCCTTGCAGATGTATTAATTTGAATATCCTGATATTTATTCATATCAGTGCAGTCTCCGACTTTAAAGTCTGAATGAAGACAAAACTGCTTACAAAATCAGTATGTACCTCAAAAATCCAGAAAATTCTCTCCTACCATAGAACTGTGAGTTACCAATAGACACATACATAAAAAAAAAAAAAATCTGGTATTTACATGGCTATGTCAGAAAATCTGAAATGCTGTAATAATGTACATTATAGGTAAACAGATTTCCGAAGAGATCAAAGTCTGCTCTCCTTAAATCCAGCGCTGTGGTCCTGCTTTTTGCCCTTCACTCTTTTTGTAGGATCATGAACCCACAACTTTATGGTCACTGTGGCCAAGGCTGCCCCTGATTTTCACATCTATGACCAGTTCTTCCTTGCTCAAAAGTAGCAGGACCAGCAGAGCATCCTGCCTTCTTGGCTCCACAGTCACCCATCATCCAAATGCTCTAGAAGATCTCCAAGACTCCTTGAACCCTTTTGTTTTGTCCCTCCAAAAGATATCAGGGCAGGTGGAGTATCCCATAATGACCAGGGCCTGCTTCTTCCAGTCATCTGAAAGCCTAAGCTACTACTTCCTGCTCAGGGAATCTGTAGCAGACACCCACAGCAACAACAACCAGGCTGGTTCACTTGCTGACCTTCATCCACAAGCTCCCATCTGGCTCCTTATCTATTCCGGGGCAGAGCTCTGTTCCTGCTGCTCCCTCACATAAAGGGAAGACCACTCTTTTCACCTTCCCATTCTGTTCTTTCTAAGAGCCTGTATCCAATCATTACAGCACTCCTTTCTTGGGAGCTCTCCTACCACACTTCCCTGATCCACTGATGAGGCATTATGACAGCACACAGACTTCTAACTCTTTCTGGTTTGTTTGTTTGGTTGGTTGGTTTTCTTTTATTTTTTATACAGCTTGCACTAAAGGCAGTTTACAGATTGCATTAGGGGCGTGTGGCAAGGTTTTTGTAGCAGGGCGGTTACAGGGGTGACTTCTATGAGAAGGTGCTAAAAACTTATGTCCAAAAAAACTGGCTGTGAGATAGATTCACTGTTGTTGGCCAAGGCTGAACCTCCTAGCAATGATGGTAGTGGTCTAGGATAACAGCACTAAGTAGGGGAAAAATTACTGCTCAACAGCAGCTGGGAGAGAACAGTGAAAATGTGAGAGAGGAACAATTCTGCAGACAACCAGGTCCGTGCAGAAGGAGGGCAGGAGGTGCTCCAGGCACTGGAGATTAGATTCCCTTTCAGCCTGTGGTGCAGCCAATGGTGAGGCAGCTGTGCTCCTGCAGCCCATGGGGTCCACAGGGATGCAGAGATCCGTGTGCCAGCTGCAGAGAACCCCGTGACAGAGCAGGTGAGTACTCAAAAGGTTCTGACACCTTGTGGAAAGCCCATGTTGGAGCAGGCTTCTGTCAGGACCTCTGACTCTGTGGAGAGAGGAGCTCTCATTAGAGTAGGTTTGCTGTCAGGACTTGTGATCCATAGCATGCAGTCTCATGTTGGAGTAGTCTGTTCATAAAGGATAGCATTCTGTGGAATGGACCCACGCTGGAGCAGTTAATGAAGAACTGCAGCCCACAGGAAGGATTAATTCTGTGAAAGTTTGTGGAAGACTGTTTCCTGTGGCCCATGGGAAGGATTAACATTGGAGCAGTTGCAAAAGACTGTCTTCTGTACAAAGAACTCCAGGCTGAAGCAGAAGATTGCAAGGTTCTTTCTTTATAACTGTCAGAGACAACATGTGCTAAACTGATCATCCATTCATGTTCTCCTGCACTGCTTAGGGGAAGGAGGTAGACAATTTGGAAATAACATCTAGGAAGAAGGGAGGGATGAGGAGAAGGTGTTTTAAGATTTTTTGTGCTTCTTTAGTGGCCACTTGACATCTAACCAGGGTCAAACCACCACGGAGAGGCACTCAATTGTGCTGACTACTGAATACAGGCTTGAGAGCTCTCTCAACAAGGCTATTTTTCAGATACCTCCTTCTTTTCATGTCTGTTCTCAAACAGATTGCTTTTCACTCCTGTTTTGTTAATTGCTATGTCCAGTTCTGCTCCCATCACCCCAGGCCTTTGGCTTGCCTACTCCACACACAGAGCTTCTTTACTTGCTGAGAAATCTCTCCCTTGCCAGTTATTCCTAATCTAAATCTCTCCCTACCAGGTGTCTTACAAAGCATATCAGGCTGTTGACAAAGATAGATTTGTCCTACATAATCAGGTGGATCTCTTGTCTTCCAAGCTATTGACCCCTGAAGAGGGTTCAAAAAATGCTATTGTTCTCTTTATTTTCAGCTTGGACTACTATACACCAGCTTCACTTGGTCAAAGACTCCTTTAAATTCTTCATGTCATTTTCAGACAATACAAGGTGTTTTGTTTGATTCATTAAATTTACAAGAGGTATGTCCTTGTCAGGCTTCTTATGCAGCATAACTATTTCTCTTTTTAAATATTAAGCAACAGAACTGTTAGTTTTAAAGGATATATTGATTCTACAATTACTTCTATTCTTCCAGTAAACATTCTGGAGATCTCAAGTATTCATTCTCAAACACACTGTTTCCACTGTGAAATGATGGTGTTCAATTACCCCTTGCAAAGACCCTCTGGGCAGCTCATTACAAGTGCAAACTGGATGAGACATATCTCATCCTTGGTATGATGTGATCAAGATTACAGAATTTCTATAGCCAAACTTAAATAAGACTTAAAACTCCACATGCAGTTTTATTCACACATCCAGATTATTCCAGCAGACCTAGATGCAAATAAAACTAAGCTTATATTTTTGGTCAGTGTAGCACCTGTGCTTTTCCCATTTGAAATAATTCTATATAAGATGGTGAAAGGATTAGGTTCCCTAACGTGCCACTTTTTCTCTCATCTATTGTTATTACAACTGTTACTGTACTTCCAATAAAATTAGTTGGATTTTCACTGGTATTGTAACAAGCTTCTGTAAGAAGCAGAATTAGATCAATTATTTCAGCAGCCCTCCTAATATTTGTCAACTGTAGCTAAGCATACAGTGGGGAGGGGAGGTGTGGGGAACTGTGCCTTTACAAAGCTCTGAGGTGACTTGGAGCAGAGTGATGCTGTTGAGAGCACACAGCATAAGTGCAGCGAGAGCCCTGAGGGAGCTTTACCTCTCCTACATCTCTGAGCCTGCCAAGCCTGCAGTCAAAGAAAACTTTACATAGCTTTTATAAATATGGGAGACCCAACGGCAAAATAGTTAGCTCAAGGGGCAGTGTTGCTCTAGCAAAAAGCCCTGTGCCTCATCTACCATTACCACTTGCAGCTGGAAAGCTTCTGTTTAACCCTCACACTGAGGTTTAACACTGTCTTTGAAAAAGGTGTCAGAATGTAAGCACTGCATAATGGAAAGAGGAAAGGTTCCATCCAACTGACATGTGGCATGAAGTAGACATTTTTGAAATTTATGCTACTTCTGCTAAGACTACAGCAGGTTTCAAGTCTCTCAATACTTTGAGGAAAATGAACTGTATTTTCTTCAAAACCAAAGGGATTATGTGTGCTTTAATAAAATATTAATTTATAGTTTCTGTTCAATTTGAACCAGATGCCTTTCATCAGAGGGCTGGTTTCCGGACTGAATTTAAATTGCTTTTAAAGAGGTTGATGCTTAAATGCACTATAGGTTTTGCTGCAGGTGTTTGTTTTCCTTTTTTTTTTTTCCCTCCTGGTTCCTTTATCATTCCTTTCTATCAGTAGCTGGTCACTCCAAATTTAGCTACCAGCAGTCAAAGGCCGTCGTCAAAAACTGGTTCGCACCTGCAAATCAGATAGTCATCCTTCCTTTCATGGATTATTTTCCTCTTCCCCTCCACCTTCTTTTTAGCCATACTAAGCATGCCTGTTTAAAAAAGAGTATTGAGTATTGAATTTCAAGGTAAGCTCTTTACAGAGTGAAAAAAAAGATTAAATCAAAAGTGTATTTTTTTTTTAACATGTCTTTTTAACATGTCTTTTTTAATGTGTTAATGGCATCTGAGTAGAAGTCATGTCCATGTAAGCGTTTAGATTTGCTGAAATTTTTATGACATTTGCTATCAGATGCAAGAGCTAGCTGAACTTTGAATAGAAGAAACATTCTACTTTTAAGCAAACCAGCTTATTTAAAGGTAAAGAGGTCAGCCTACCAAGAGATGCCTAGAAGCTAAACACAGCTAAGGGCTGCTTAGTGTGCTTAAGAAAATTAAGGTGGAGTGACTGTACATATAATACTGCAGAAGTTTCTATTGCTGTGACCATTTCCCATTCTAGCTAGACATCATTGATGTGCTAAATTGGCAGGAAATTGCATAGCAACCATGACATGTAAACCATTACATGGTGTAAGCTGCTCTCTTGTGTATGATCTCAGTTTCAATCTGCATGAGTTGTTACAGAAGGATTTGTCCAAAAGTTAGAAAGTTTGAAACAACCAAGGGTTTAGATTATGTATGGCACATCGGTATTCCCAGTGGTTTGCACAGTTATTTCATCTGACCTCCAGAAAAGTGCCTCTAGCACTTGTCAGATAGTCAGATTTGGTTTTTCTTACACTCATTGGGGATTAGACTTCTATTCAAGTTCATTGCAACCTGCCAGCAATGGCATTGTCAAGAAGAGCTTTTTGCTATCTTTCTGATCAGCTTAAATATTATTTCCCTTTATTTACTCATTTTAATATAATTTTCTTTGTATGGATGCACTGTATGCAAACTTACTCAACTGCTAAGTTTCAATCTTCAATAAAGACTTAAAAGGCCCACTTTCTTAGTAACTCAAGTTTCTTATTTTTAGTCTGAGACCTTTGTTTACAAGCTCTGCTCCTGCATTTTAGGAACTTTAAATTCTGATATCTGCTTGCAGATCTGTGACTTTGCATAAGCCAGGGTTTTTTCCCCTCCTGTTCCTAGGCAATTGCTGTAGCTGTCAGCACATTCCTGGGTACCTAAGGCAGTAGCTAGCATCTCAGACAGCTTCTTAATGAAAGACCCATGCTGATCCTTCCATTTATGCATTAGGTCATTGACTGATCTAGCACCTACCCTAATCCTGCAAGGTACACCAATTTTGTTTTAATCAGCTGGAATTTGCAGAAATGAGCATTCATAGTGCAAGAGCTCTCCAACATGGTACATGCTGCACCACTTTCTCCAAACATACAGCATGGTGTCCTAAAGTATTAAATTTATAAATGTACATTTGTGAGGAAAGGTATTACAATAAATATAACTGTTGTATTGGACTACATAGTTTATTTAGTTGTTTTTTGCACTGGGTGTTGGGTACATGGTCTGTCCCATTTCCCCTTTCCCCCCAAAAGCCCTGGTGGTAATGGTTTGTCCCAGGTTTACTCCTCCCCTTGCCCCTTCCTCAGTTGTATCCCATTGATTGTGGCTTCCTTCCTCTGCCCCCCTTCCCCGCAGCTTAAAACACCCCCAGGAGGAGATCCCCACTCTTTTCATCTGGGAAGTCACTGGGACCACCTGGTGTCTCCTATCTAGGAAATAAAATAGGACTGTGTTGCCAAGAGGAAAAGAGTGCCTCTGTCTTTTGCCTTTGTCCTATGTAAGATTGTTAGGGCTAAGGTCTATAGCTAGCTGGATTGGACCCGAACATCCCTGCAGGCGTGATTTTACATATAACCTTTTAGCAGAACCATGCTATCCACTTACAATCAATCAGGGAGCATACAGGAAGATGTGCATGTAAAAGATAATTTCAGTTTTTCACTGAACAGTGGATACAGCCCAGAACTGTCTCCTAAGACATGGTAAAATTCAGCTTTAAAGGCATAACCTTACCCCAGCATCACTCTATCAGAAAAACCACTTATATTTTCACGATAAAGTTAAAAGTTATTTGATTGATGCATAATTACAATGTCTGTGGTATAAGAAAGGACACTGCTACTGTGCATTTATTTTCATCTGGATGAGGACCAGGGGAGGACTGTTCCAAAGTGCTGAATGTGTGTCAGAGACAGGATAAGTTTGGTGTCTCAAGCCAATGCCTGTGTGTGTGGCTGGGGGCTAGTCAGACCTTGCTTCGGGTGAGACAGAGCCCTGCCCCCAGACTTGTAGACCTATCAATCAATCAATCAATCAATCAGTCAATCAATCAATCAATCAATCAATCAATTAACCAACCACACAGCAGGGGCAGTGCTGACCCAGCTCCTGACTGGCTGAGTGACCAGAAGTCCCACCTGAGAGAAAGGCCCATGAAAGATCGAGGGTTTAAAAGGGATTGACTATGAAGTGGCCATTCATCTAGACCCTCGCTTCTCCTGGAGTTTCTAACTCATGCTGTAACTCTAGGAGCTGGTAGCCGTATGTATGTTTTTCTCTACCCTTTCTGTCTTTTTCTGTACCTTTTCTGTCTTTCTCTCTCTTCTGCTAATTCTCTTTTTCATAAACATTTTTTGGTAACTAGGTATCTTACAGGTTTAAGAATTTCTAGGTTGAATAGGCTGAGTGCTAAATGCTGAATAAATGCTAAGTAGTGTTATAATAAGTGTTTTATATTGCATTTGGTATTGTATTTACTCCTTTGCCAAAGATTCCTTAATTCTCTGTATTTTTGCCAGCAAACCTTTGTGTGATGTTTATTTCTTGAGAAAATCTGGTCAGTTTCTCCTTTGTGTCTACCCAATGAAAAAGAACTTTGGTTTAACCCATACATTATGTGTCCCAGGTGCAACAATGCACAATATATAATATATTTACAGGGCTTTTTTCAAATCAAAAATTTCTCTCTTTTTTCTTTTTAATTTGTTTTGTTTTGTTGTTGTTGTTGTTTGTTTGTGCTTTTTGTTTTGTTGTTTTGTTTGGTTTGGTTAGGTTTTTTTACTACTAATATAAAAGAGAAAGATTTCTCTAAAATATAAGCCAATAACTAGGCCTTCCAAGAAATTTTTATTAGGTATTTACTACATTTTTATGTTTCACTTGTGTGCATGTATATGTGCATAAAATTCACCTGTGTATTTTTGTCCCTTCATTTCTTTATATATGATTTTGAAGAAACATTTTTTTTACTTATTTCTTTGGAACTATGTCTTAACAACTGATTGTCCCAACCCCATGTGATAGTTTCTGTGTATGTTTCCTATGCATCAATTATGTAAGGAGATGCTCTAGTTTGTTTAATGTTTTTGTGCATTTCTCAGTGCTTTCACTTGTATATGGTGAAAGCTTTTCCCCACTGGTATTAGCAGTATTAGCACAGGCTCTTAAATTAACCTGTAACTGAACTGAAGCTGTGACTTATCTTCTTTGGACACTTTGCAATGTTTTTGTCATTCTTTTATATTAAGTAGATAGCAAATCTCTGTAAAGGTTCAGAAATGAAAAATCTGCTTTTGTGGAGGCAGCTGATCACTGATTTCTGTTACCTCAAGATTTCACACAGTATTTTTAATGCTAGGGCTTGAAATCACACCTCAGTTGTCAACATTCATATTTCCTCAATGAGTTGAAAATGAAGGGCTGATATAACAACATTTTATAGCTTCGGAAATGCTCTCAGTGGATCTCACAATTTGCCATTTGGCTGGGGAAATATAAAAACTACATCAAATTCAAAAGAGGAGCCTAAACTTCTTTGGACCAGAACTTTCCTTTGACAAAAATAACATGCACACCAGGACTCATAACAGACATTAACAGTGAGGTTTAAACTGCTTGCTAAGATTTTACAGAAATATTCAGATTTTTAGGTATACATGTGTATTTTTTCTAGTCAAGCAAAACCTGTATACCTATCTGACTGTAGGCATGGTGGTCTGACCTCAGCTGGTGGCCAAGCACCTAAACAACTCCTTCTTACAGCTGCTTTGCAAGACAGGGATGGGGAGAGAGTATACAGAGAATAAGACAGACAAGACAAACAGGTCAAAATAAAATATAACATATTAAAAAAAACAAATAAACTCCTCCTAGACAGGACTATCCCCCCCCCCCCCAAAAAAAAAAAAAACAAAACCCTAAACAAAAACCCTAAACAAAAACAAGAGAATAAAACTAACCCAGAAAAAAACCCCAATACCTCCATAGAAACAGAGGGCAACCTGCCAGCAATGGCATTGTCAGGGCTAAAATTCACTTGCCAGCTCTTCTCAAAGCACAGCTCTGATTAACACGATTCCCAGGGAAGTAAACTTAGAAACATGTATGTGAAAATGTATAAGATGTGGTACATAATAAATGAAGTTACATTATCTAATAGGTATTGAGATTCAAGCAGTTTTGCAGAAAAATGTCCCCAATATCTGTTCTCATTTAATTGGTATCCCCTACCCAGCGTTTTGTCTACAAATCATGGGCTAACCACCTGCACAGACATTCTGTAGGACTACTTGTTGGAGTCACTTTCAAATTGTTCCAAACTTTTGCACTGATTTATTTTCTTTCCCTTTTGGAACACAAAAGAAATGACCAATTAATTTTCTATTCCAGAGGAAAAAAATAAAACCTGAGAACCTCTGTGCCACCTGCCTGAAGCAAATTTTCATTGTTGAGTTATATCAGAGGATTTTAAACTTGAAGTAATGGCAGATCCTTGGCCCCAGCAACATGCACGGCTCAGCTAGAATTGCAGATGATTTTATGTATGTTGCCAGTAAGACCATTTATATCACACTGTAAAAAATGAACATGAAGTAGTGACAAACTTGCTGCTGCTGTCAATCAAGGATGGTTTTGTTTTTCAGTGAGGGCACAATTTGGATGTTTAATACTGCTCTGAAAATGCAAGGTGGATTATAAAATACTAGACAGAAATGGAATACGATTGATTAAAAACTTGCTTGAAACCCTTACATAGACATCAGCAAATTGAGGAAATATGTAAGGATGTTTTCATCAGAGTTTATAGTTAGCATTTATGAATTCAGATACAATGATAGTTAATGTATTAGGTTTATTTAATACCATTTATTAAGGTCCTCATTTTCATTTTTCCTGAAGAACATTACTGCACCGTCTCTATAGTTATTTTTACACTCCCAGATTTTTATTTAAAATAAAAATGCAAGTTTTAATTATCCATCCATGCATCAAGGCATGCATCACTTCTGAAGGATTCCTTTAATACACAAGGACCACTACAGAAGCTACAGATCATCTGTAGACAGTTTGTAGACTGTCACTGCTGTGATATTAAAGGGAACAGGTCATGCCTGAACTACTGTTGATACAGACATAGACTAGCAAAAAAATCTTTTAGTATCTCATAACATTCCATCATTCAAGAATAGCTGAGGACAGATGTTTTCCATCCAACTGCAGTATTTTCACACTGCTTTCATTAAGCTGTCATTTTAAAAATTGCTTCAATTTGAGTTCCTTTTCTGCTTTGTTAGTTTTAATGTATTCCACTGCACCTGGTGTGACTGGAAAAGTTGCCTTTGTCCTTATGTATAAATTTACTAGAAATTAGAGCAGACTCACACACACAATTACCTACAAGTCTGAATGTAATCATGCAGTACCAACAGATTTGAACAGTTTTACATCTATTTATGGTCTAATTTTAAAAGCTTTATAATGTGTTAAGGAATTGTGAATTCAGACATGTATGCAACTTTGATTTGAAGGAGTTGGTAACTTGGATTTACTAATGCTGTAAAACATGTTGTTCGCTGCGCACAGAAAAGGAATGCTTCAGCTTATCATGAACAGACCTAAATAAAATTCAAAAGCAGCAGTGATTCGGAAAGTACAGCAAATAAATGTGTATAACTGAACCAAATAACCTGCAGAAAGTTTAGAAAGGTGCAGACACTTGGGTCTCAAAGTTTGCAAAAGCTGTGGATATATTTTTTCTTTCAGAAATTCCATTTTTGTTTTTCTTGGTCTCAGACATTTTCTGTTCTTGTAAAATGTTGCACTGAGGAGCTATAAACTTAGAAGGGCAATAAAATATGTGTTCCATAGGAAAAAAATGTTTTCAGAACTTGTGCTGCAAAACACGAAATGGGAAATTGCATCATATACATTCAGAACAACAACAACAAAAGGAATATCTTGCTTCTTTTCCATGAAAATGTAGAATAACTTGAGGTAAATCCTGGTGTTTCAAAAGGTTTAGAAGTGACTCTTACTTCCCTGAGATCAGGAGAAGATAGCTTAAAGTTTAATTCCTTGTTGGAAACCAGAGAGCTGCCCACTCATGCATATGTACATGTGAACAAGGATGATAATTGGATGGCATTACTCTCCTTCTTACAGTCACACTGAAGCAGGGCTGATCAAGAAACTGGGCATCTAGCCTCTCTCCAGATATGCTTCCAGCAGAAAGCCACATGCTGTACTGTGGTCCTGACACCACCAGGTCACATCCTGCAGCATGATCTGATCTGCTGAAACACAGGAACCCTTAGTCCAGCAGCAGAAAAATGCCAAGGACTGTGCAGTTCCTTATTATACATCAATATATTTATATGCATACAGCTGTTTTTAAAGCTATCTATGGAAAACTGTCGAGGGACTGGATGGTGTGAGATGGGGGTAGGGGAGAAAGGAGGGAGGGGGGAAAAAAAGCAAAAAAAGGAAAGAAAAAGCTTTAAGAGGAAATATTTCCTTTTATACCTGACTTCTATTGTTATAAAAAAGATGAATCAACATCAAGAATCCAAACCTAGTCCCAACTGACTTGATAAGTGATGGCAACAGAATCCTGTCTTATATGAGTATTCTGAAGAGGTATGGATTTTAATAAGTGCCCAGATACTTGGATAATGAGGAATCAAAATTAAGAAAATATAATGAGATTCAGGCTTCTGATGAGAAAAGGACTTGCTGAAAATGAATCTCATCGTTTTCACAGGTATAAGAAATGTACATATTTGTACATTTGCTTATTTGTTTGAAGAAACTGTAAGCCTATCATATAGCAGAAACACTAACTGAGGGTTTTGATTTGTTGGATGCCAGGGTTCTTTTTGTTAATATTTTTGTCTAAAGCACTTGATACTTTACACAATTTAACTTTAACATTAATAGGCCTTAATGTAACTGTTGTTACATATAAGGGAGCTTATTAAAAGATCATAGCTCACTTTTTCTACCAGTTGTACACTGTTCCACTAAGTCATTTTCCCACCCTGTTTGCCACAGGTTGAAAAAAAAGACTTGAGAACAGACTTATGAGATGAAAATCAAATCTGAATATTTCATCTATTACATTAATTTGCTTAAGGCCAGCATCTGCTTCACTCTTGAGAAGTATGATCTGCTGGAACCCTTCCCCCATGTGTAGCCTGAACAAATTAATGTTCTTGGGTTCAAAAATTTGGACAGTCTTGCAAAGATTTCATAAATACTTTCCATGTGTATGCATACATAGTAACTGTAATATCGCACTGCACATTATTCCAGCAAAAACTTAGTCATAGATTAAAAAAATGTTTCTGCAGTATCTTAGCAATGAGTAAAATATTCTAATATCCATGCAGAGAGTATTTATCAAATTTTCTCCTGTAGAATTACATGAAAACTCTTTAATACAAAAGGAAATAAAACCTGGTTTTAAAACTTCTTAATAAGACTAAATGTTAATTGAATTTCTCCCATTGTTGAGAGAATAAAATGTGTAATTATTGATTGTCATGTATCCAGGAGTGCTTTAGTTTAATTTTTAATCTATTTTGCAATTCATTTTTTCTCATTTTTCTTCTATTTTAAATTTAAAATTCTTTCATACAAATCAATTTTACATCAAATTTTTACATTCTATCTTTATTCCCACTGCAGTCTTTTTATCAATATTTTTATCTTTCCTTTGAACACATTCAATTACACTGTATGGAGCTTGCTTAATATCATATATTTTATGTTGCAGCAGAGAGACTTTAATATATGAGTTTCTAAATCTTAATAATTTCCTTCATACAGCATTTCTTTCATTCCACGTAACATAAATTTCACTGATGGCCATAATTTGAAAACCAAGTTATTGTCTTTGTTCTTCACATCCACAATCATTTCAGAGTTCTACAGTATAATTGTTGTAGTGCGTTTTTATATTTTGTAATATTTTGAAGTAGTTTTGTTTTGTATTCCAATATTTTTCCCAAATGGTTTATCCCAGACTGTACTCCCCTCCCTTTATCTGTGTTATCCCTCTCCCAGGATGAGATCATCCCTAAACCCCCACCCTGGCTCTCTGTCAATCACTCAGCATCCCATCCCCCCCATCCAGAAGTTTCGGTCCAAGTTGTCGAGTGATTTGCCAGAGGCCAGGGGTCAGCCCCCCAGGCCTAGTCCCATACGCTGCCCTATATGTCTATCCCCCAGTTCCCATCCCTCAGAGATACCTATTGGTTGGTAAAATGTTATCTACTTTTGGTTTCCTGCTCCCTTGAAATGTGACCTTCGGAGATCTCCCGGGGCTCTCGGCAGGAGGCCCCCTGAGGCGCAGGAGCTCCTTTGGGATCTGAATAAAACCATGGACTAACCCCTGCTAAGAGTCGGCCCTTTATCTTCTACCGATGTCTCTGGTGTCTCTTGTGCTGCACAGGCGCCCAGCCCAGGTGCCCTCAGTACCCTCGGGGCACAGACAGTGTCTCCCCGCTGTCGGCCGTGTCGGGGCTGCCCTCCCCGGTGTCTGCCGACTCGAGACTGGCCCAGGGTTCCTGAGAGGCTCGCAGAGAGACCGGGACATTTTGGCGACCAACGTCGGGCTCTGAGACCATCCCCGGACCTCATGGACGGGGCTCGGACATTATTTCAGACTGTTCGCAAAGCCTTTGGCCGGCAAGCTACCTTAGAAGAACACACTCCGTTTTAATGAATTGCTCCTCTGTGCAAGAAACTCTTCCCTCAAGAGTCAGTTTCAGGTAGAAGTCACCATCCCAGGACCTCCTGTTTTCCTGTCCCACAGCTGGATTGGTAAGTTTACCTTTTTCTTGTTTCTCCCCTCTTCGGGAGGGGGGGTGTTTCCCTGCCTTTGTTTTCAGGCTCGCTGCAGAGAGCCGAAGTTTTTTTTTCTCTATTTTTGGCAGGCTACCAGCTTCAGGTTTTTCTTCTCCCCCCCACCTGGGTTGGTGAAATTTGAGATACAAAATTTAAAATCACAGCTACAATGGGTGCAAAGCTTTCTGTATCTCACAAAGATGTCTATTACCATTTTTTGAATTTTCTTAAGAGTGAAAAAATCCGATTTTCAAAATCAGATGTTAAACAATTTGTTAGATGGCTGTTTCTTCACTTTCCCGATGTATCAACTGAAAATATTAGTGATTTGGCTTTTTGGGACAAAATTGGTAATGAGTTATTGAGAGCAGGGAAATCTGGTGACACATCTCCGTCAAAATTTGTTTTTTTAGCCCTGCAGATAAGAAATGTTGTAAAATCTAATTTAAAGATGCAAGAACAGCCAACCGGGAACAGTTTCAACACCTCTGCTTCCCAGAAACCCGATCTACCCCCCTCCAAGTTATGTTCTCCCTCTCCTAACCCTCTTTCCTCACCCCCAGCCCCGACCCAGGGCATTCTGAAGAAAGTTACACTCCCGAGCTTCCCTCAGAAGCTCCCTGTCTCCAACCCGGACAGTTCTGGCCAGACTCCCCGGGACCCTACCCTTTTCCCTGCTTCCCCAAGTTGTGAAACCCCGTCCCACAATCTTAGTGCCCGCCTTTGTACCCCCGATTCGCTTCAAGTAACTTCCCCAGACCATGATGGTGGATACCACATGGCAATGCCTGGTTCTTCTCTCCACAATCCTTTACGCTCTCCCAACAACCCATTCTGGTCAGAAAACCGCGCCCCCGAAACCCTCCCTCCCGGCACCCTCCCGCCGCCCCCCTCCGCCCCCTCAGGGCTTTGCCCGCCAGCCGCGGCCTCCCTCCGCCCCTCCCGCAGCCCGCCCTCCAGCTCCCAGGTCACAGAAACCGGAGGTGCTGAGTTCGGCAGCCAGAAGCCGGAAACATCACTGGTTCTTTCTGCAGCCCCTGTGTCATATATTTCAGATTTAAACGGGGGGATTCAGCCACATTATACCCCCCTTTCTGTTGATTCTGTCAAAGAACTTGCCAAAGCCCAAAAAGATTTTGGTAGATCAAGTGAATATTTTAGAGGACTCCTTAAAGCTACACTTTCTGCTAATACCTTAACACCCGCTGATATCAAACACCTTTTTACCTGCCTGTTATCCTCGTCTGAATATCTCTTGTGGGATGCAGCATGGAAAAAAGGATTGAGAGAAATTTTACCAGCTGTGTGGGCTGATGAAGCTACTGCCCATGATGTTTATGGTAAATTGATATCTCTCGACCATCTCTGTGGACAGGGGGAATGGGAGGATGGAGCAAGTCAGGCAGAGGGCATTCCCAGAAAGGTTTTCAAAGAATGTGCTAGAGCAGCTGAGAAAGCTTTCTTCGGGCTCCGTCCTGGTGTTCCACTTGAAAATTATTTGAAAATAACACAATCTTCATCTGAGTCCTTTTTGAGTTTTGTGGAAAGGTTGAGAAAAGCTGTCGAATTTCAAGTTCAGAACGAAAGAGCCAGGATGGAAATCCTCACCGAGATTGCTAAAGAAAATGCCAATGAGAAGTGTAAAGCTGCCATCCTGAGCCTGCCTCTCGATCCAGCACCAACACTACAGTCAATGCTAGAAGTGTGTGAGAGGAAAGTTACCATTACCCTTGCTGACCAGGACGAGAGACCAAAACCACAGAGAAAGATTGCAGCTGTGGACGCCCCTGATCCACCATCCACCAACCAGCTTCAGCGTGTCACAATGCCACAAGAGAGAACCTCCAACTCTAATCGACCTTGCCATCTTTGTGGGAAGTTAGGGCATTGGATGCCTGACTGCCCTCTGAAAAAGCAGTTTTTAGATTTTAAATACAATAACCTTGAAGATCAGAATTCCCCAAAAGACAACCTTTCAAAAAACTGAATAAAGAGCGCTCTTTTTCCCAGCGCTATGACAAAAATAGGGTGTGTTCAATTCCAGCACAGGACAGGGCCGAGCCTGAGCACAGACGTCAGCACCAGGAGCGGAATGCATTTCATACAGCAGCGCACCAGCAACACCAACACAAACCCACTGGCAAAGGTAAAAAAGTCCTTGCCATGAACATTTTGGGGACAGTAAAATGGTTCAATGTAAAAAACAAATATGGTTTCATAACCCGGAATGATAACAAAGAAGATGTGTTTGTTCATCAGACTGCTATAAAAAAGAATAACCCCAGGAAATATCTCCCCAGTTTAGGAGATGGAGAAATTGTGGAATTTAATATAGTACAAGGAAGAAAAGGCCCCCAAGCAGCCGATGTGACAGGACCTGGTGGAGTTCCAGTACAAGGCAGTAAACACGCTCCAGACTACAAACCTGTAAAATATTATCTGCATCATAGAAGTCCTCCACATGTCTACCAAGGAAATAGAACCCAAAACCAACAACCATCAAGCCCCAGCAACAGCCTAAAAGCAAGAAGAGCACAGAACACTGGCAAGCTGCCCTGCATTCAAAAGCCCATGTCAATAATAAAAGAACCTTCCAGTCCGATAAGTCCCACTTCTAATACCCTTCCCCAATTCCTGTGGCCTTCCTACCCCTCTCCCACTTTCCCCTTTTCCCTTCCATTGTGTTATTACCCCTTTTTTATGTTCCCACAAATTCCTACCACCCTCTCCCCTCTCCCATGGTCTCCCTCCACTAATCCCTATCCCCAGAGTTCCTTTAGAATACCAGAGGGAGCATGAAGTTTCCCTAAAGTAACCATCCTTTTCTTAAACTAATGATTTTTATTTGGAGTTTCCAACAGGCACACCACCACCTACACTGCCTTGTGCAGAGTCTATCACAGCCAAACACTTTACCACAGGAGACAAAGAAACAGCCCCTGCTGAAAAAACCTTTTCCTGACTCAGTTTCCTGAAAAACCGTGTCTTTTTAGTGTTTCCCCTTAATCTGAACTCAGCCCCTCTACCATCAGAATGAGCCCCATCCTTCTGCTGCTCATGTTGACAGCCATCCATCCAAGTCAGATGTGGAAGAGTTTGAAGGTCTCTGTTGCCTGAATCTTTGCCTGAATCTGTCATCCAAAGCTGACCATGTCCACAAAATCATCAGAAAGATGCAACAGATGGTCCAAGACATCAAGCAAGAAACAGCAGACTGGATGGATGGACTTTCCCAAAAATGGGGACTCTCGGGCTGGGTCAGATCCATATTGAAATCTGTATTTTTAGTTTTGTTTGTTCTTCTTGTTATTTTGGTCAGTTTTGGGATCATCAAGAGCATTGTGACCAAACTGATATCGAAAGCTATTTCCCCTTTAGAGATCAATCAGGTGACTGTTCCTACCTCTTCTGAGGAAGAGACAGAAACCTCTGCAGAATTTACAAAACAGCCTTGGTTTGCTGATGCTTGATATCACTCCGAGCTGAAATTTAATGTCTAGGTGCCTCTCCTTTTTTATTTAAACGAAAAGAGGGAGATGTTGTAGTGCATTTTTATATTTTGTAATATTTTGAAGTAGTTTTGTTTTGTATTCCAATATTTTTCCCAAATGGTTTATCCCAGACTGTACTCCCCTCCCTTTATCTGTGTTATCCCTCTCCCAGGATGAGATCATCCCTAAACCCCCACCCTGGCTCTCTGTCAATCACTCAGCATCCCATCCCCCCCATCCAGAAGTTTCGGTCCAAGTTGTCGAGTGATTTGCCAGAGGCCAGGGGTCAGCCCCCCAGGCCTAGTCCCATACGCTGCCCTATATGTCTATCCCCCAGTTCCCATCCCTCAGAGATACCTATTGGTTGGTAAAATGTTATCTACTTTTGGTTTCCTGCTCCCTTGAAATGTGACCTTCGGAGATCTCCCGGGGCTCTCGGCAGGAGGCCCCCTGAGGCGCAGGAGCTCCTTTGGGATCTGAATAAAACCATGGACTAACCCCTGCTAAGAGTCGGCCCTTTATCTTCTACCGATGTCTCTGGTGTCTCTTGTGCTGCAAAGGCGCCCAGCCCAGGTGCCCTCAATACCCTCGGGGCACAGAGAGTGTCTCCCTGCTGTCGGCCCTGTCGGGGCTGCCCTCCCCGGTGTCTGCCGACTCAGGACTGGCCCAGGGTTCCTGAGAGGCTCGCAGAGAGACCGGGACAATTCCACGTAACATAAATTTCACTGATGGCCATAATTTGAAAACCAAGTTATTGTCTTTGTTCTTCACATCCACAATCATTTCAGAGTTCTACAGTATAATATTTCATTATTTGGATTAAATGAATTTACCTTAATTTCTCTCCTCACAATTCATCTACACACGAGGATTCACACTAATAGTTATAGTAGGCACAAGCATCTGAAATAATAAAAAAACTGCTTTTCAATTTATAATTTTTGCTTTTCTCTAGAAGTTTAAAAACTTTCAACCAGATTAGTTTATTCTATGTGTGCTATGTTTATGTCCCTTAGCCTGTCACTGGCACACAGCTGACTTGCAGCTTCCACGTTGCAGAACATATTGGTCAAGTAATTTTTACAAATTTGTTCAATTGTGAGTGTTTACCCTCATATTTGACATGTGATGATTGAAAAAAACTTTACTGTCCTTTACGTAGATGCGCAAATAAAAACAGCTTGAATGATCCAGTTTGCAGTAGAAGTAAAACAAAGGTCTAAATATTATGAGATGGGTTTTAAAGAAGGAGTGGCTGAAAAAAATAGTAATTTTCTGAGTATGAGAATGGCTGAGATGTATATTCTTCTCACTGCATTAATTGTTGTGAATCTGCTTTGCTGAGAGTAAAGTTCTGTGTAGGCCTCTGTCAGCATTTTAGGACACCGCACTTTTTAGTGACCTGCTGGTGCCTCATCAATAATGTCATACTGCTACTGTCATTCAAGACTTGAATGTCATGTTGACACCTCAGCTACACCTTTTAAACTATTTCAGAAGGAAATGGGGCTTCACATACCTTTGAGATGCTTATGCCCCCCACTCAGTGTGCTACAGAAAAGTCAGCCTAAGTGGGAAGTAAAAAAGCAAAGTGCAGCTGACTGAAGAGTTGTGGCACTGGGAGAGGATCCTTACGAAGGTATAGAGTTTGGACCTTATATTCTGTGAAAATTATATAGAGATATAAGTTCCATTTGAAACACTGAAACAGCTTCTTTCAGTCTTGTCCATTTATTACTTGAAAGAAAACCACATAATATACTTTGAATTAAAGTAGAAATGGTTTTAATACAATAAAATATGCAACTCTAGGAACTGCAAGTACTTTGGTGTTTTACAGCAAAATTTAAGGTGGGACAAACTTAGACCTGTTTTTCAGGATCTGGCGAAGGCTAAAGTGATTAATGAGTTCCATTTTGTATATTTATTCACTTTAGTTTCCAGCAGACTTAACTTTGAATAACTGGCAAACTTCACTTCTTATTTATATGCCTCTCCTAAAGGGATTCAGCAAACGATCAATCAGGATAACAAAATCAAAGCTGATTCAAGGCAGGTACAAATTCCCATTTAATGTTTACTTAACCATAGTTGATTTTGTATTGTTTACATATTAATTGCTGCATCAGTCATCCCTGTGAGGCCCAAATAACTTGCCAGGTGGCCTGTGTTGAACTGGGTGGTTCTTTTTTAAAGCTTTAAATTATTTGAAGGAAATGGGGTTTTTTGTACGTTAGACAGAAAAATAATTTCCTTATTCACCAGATCCTGGTAGCTGAAATGGTTTAAAGTGTCCCATCTATATATTTGAGAATATAATAATTCATTCAGGGAAAGGCTGATAGGTGCTTCTTGAGCTAATATCTGCATAAACATTTATCTTCATTTAAGTGTACCCTATCAGTTTTCTCTTTACATCATGATTGTGCTGGCTTCTCTGCAACAGCCTGCTGTGGTTTAGGAATTACTGATTTTCAGTTTACTGACAATTTATTTCCTCTTTGTCCAGCTAAAAATGCTTAAGTAAAACAGAATGTAAATTTTCAGATCAGGGTAAAGATACTAATAAAAAAATTTAATTAAACATTACTATAATCTGCAAATACATTTACAAAGATCTGAGGATTCAATTTTTACTTAGTTTGCTCTCAGATAAACTGAGCCAAAGGCAAAACATTCCTAAGTGTCCAATTTGCATCCAGAACAAGACGAATTGACAGATGCTCAGACATGCTTGAACTACATCCAAATTAAACTCATCAGATCAAAGGAAGAGAAAGTGTCATAAATGTTTCCTAAAATAACGCATCTTTAGAAAGGAGATGCATTACCTTTTCAAATGATTCTTCAACTTCCTAAATACTCTGGGAAAAGAGAAGAAATGTACCTACAAGGTTAAAGAATTTTAACCTTTTAACAGTGTTTTAAAATCCTTTGAAAAGAGGAAAAATACAGTTTTCCAGCTTTTCATAAAGAGGATACAACAATGTTTTGGTGCTTATGGGTGTAAACAGGTACTTTCTGGATGTGTGTTTCCCTCCCATTCTAACCAGTCAGTTAGAAACTTGTCTGTTTGCATACCTTTTGAGAGATAACTCTGCCTTGCCTTTTCCATAAGAGTAACCCTGTTAAGTGGCTGATTTCACACTCCTGAAACCACCAGAAAACAGTAGCCTACAAGAAAACACTGCCTGAAACCATCCAACAGCTTGTCTCAGAAGCTAGCAGCACATGATTAATGGGACACCTTTCCACCAATGGTATAAACCCTATAGCCAGGAGAAATAATGTGAAAGAAAGATTACCATTTTCTTCCTTTCTGTTTGAGGTAACTCTTAACCCTGTTTAAATAATTGGAAACTGGGAGATTTACAGGGAGCTGAGAATCTGGTGGTCAAAGTCACTGTCAGATATCTTGCTATCAGGATGACAGTGTTAAACCGCACTAAGAATAAACGGATATTCCTGTTAGCTTTTAATTTAAATGGTGTATTCAGTTTCATTAAAAATAATTAAAAGTGGGAAAAAGAAAGAGTTTTGACGCACAACATCTGGGATTTGTAGTAGTCTAAGTTATACAAGAAATGGATTAACGGTTGCCCTGGTTTCAACTGGGATAGAGATAATTTCTTCTTGGTACCTGCTCCAATGCTGGTTTTTCATTCAGTATGAGCATAGAGTTGATAACACACTGATGTTTCAGTTGTTCCTAAGTGGTGTTTATTCTAAGTCAAGGACTTTTTCAGTCTCTCCTGCTTTGCCAGTGAAAAGGTACACAAAAAATGCTGAAAAGGGGCAAGGCTGGGAAATGTGACCTGATATTCCATACTAGAGAATTTCATGCCTAGACTTGTTAACCAGATTATTATTTATTTATTAAATAATGCTTATAATAATACTTACTTGTGGCAGTGGGGGTTTGAAGATATTTGGTCTCTCCCTGCCTATAGCAGTGGGGGTTTGGAGAATATGTTTAGTCTCTGTCTAAAGTTGTTTGCTCCCTGTCTCACTGTGGCAGTTATGATAATTCCAGATTTTTCCCTATCCTCAGAAATGATCCTGCCCCGGTAGATTGTCTGTCATGGGTTGTCACACCCCTTTGTCCAGAGGGCTCACTGTCAGTTATGATTTTTCCCTTCTGCCATTGGTCTGTGACTTTCCGCTCCATGTTATGTTTACATTTGTTACTCCAGACCCCTCCCAGCTAGCCAGATGGTCTCCTTATGGGATTCTGCCCCCCTGCCCCCCTCCCCACCCCCCCTCCCCCCCGCATCCCCCCCAATAAAAGCTGCTGTTTTTCTCTGTTTGGTGCTCTTTTCCCACGGTACCCCTTTGAGCTGTGCCACTCCCGCATCTCGCCCACTCCTGCAAGGCGCTTCATCACCTCCATCGCTCCTGCGCAGCACGGTAGCCCCGGCTCTGTTCCTGTCATGGGAAAGAATAAAGGCAGCGCAGAGAAACAAGCAAAGAGCCTTTCCTTCTTCCTTCGGTTTGATCCTTAGATAGGGGTCCACATTTATCAGTGGCTCCTGGCGATCCAGATCCCAGCCAGTGGCTGAACCGCGATGCTACCTGCTGGCTAAGTCGGGACGCGGTCCCTCCTGGCGTGCGTGCCAAAAGCGAAACGGGATTGGAGCGCGCAGGCGACCGGCACCACCGCTCCTTCCGCAACCAGGACGCAGCCTCACTTATACACGGAATGGGGAGGGCGTTGATCAGGGTTCAAAGATGGGAATTGGCCTTGGTCAGCAGATGGTGAGCAATTGTATTATACATCTCTGTTTTGTGTTTGGTTTATATAAACGACAATAATTTCACTTCATGTCAATTTTAATTTACAAACTTCATCTTTTATTCTCACCATTTCCTTGGGAAAGGAGAAGAGAAATGAGCTAGTGATTTAGTTGCCAGCTGGCCTTAAATCACAACAAAGGTAAAATACATACTTTTCTGATACAACTGCATTAAAAAATTTTATCAATTTTTGTTATTTTATATTAACATGTAATATCTGTAGAACTTGAGAAACTCAAATTTATATGGGGGGGTGTCTCTTGTTTACTGCCTTTTTTCCTTTATTCTACAGGGTTTTATTTATTTTAACAACTTTGAATAGATTTTATATTTTCTATATTAAAAAATTCCTTCTTTCACAACGTCCCTTTTACCACAAAGATTGATACGAAATCACTGAATAAAGATATAGCTGGGGATGTAATTTTTTTATTGTCCTTTAGTTTAATAAAAAGAAGAGTGGCGTAAATAGAACAGTCTTCTGACACTATTATGTTGGAGAAAAATGAAAAATTACTTCTGAAATATTCTGTTAGGCTTGAAGAGTGTAGCGTAATGATAACCACTAAGCACATATCTTTAAAAGATTAGTTAGAGACTGTGGTTCAGAGTAAGGTAAATTTTGATCTGAGACTGAAACATTAGATTTTTGTTTGACATGCAGTATGTACAGTTACATTATTTCATAATAGAAATATTTTTCCCCTAGGATTGGTATAGTACACTGCTATTTAGAATAAACAAAAGTCACTGGACAGAAACATGTGTTTATGAACATGTTTAATGATTCTTTTTCTATGGAAGGAGAAAAGAGAAGAGACCTACACTTTCTCTTTCAAAATACCTATAAAAGTAAAAGAAGAAAAAGATGTTGTATGTTTCTTATTTGATTTACGATTAACTGAGTTTTACAAGAGAAGAATTTGTAATTCCACATATGAAGGCATTGTGTAAAAGGGGTTCTTAAAGAAACAAATCCAAAGAATAAATTGTATGTTGCAGACAGCTCATTCAGGTAGCATTTGCATAATTGGGTTTTACACACTTGAGTTAGCGCTCACTGAATTCAGTGAACACGGACTCCCAGCAACTGTGATATAAGTCCAAAGTGTTGCAGATTTTCAGTTTGTGTGACTATAGTTCCATTGTTTTCAATTGGAGGTTTATTGGAATAAGAACTAGAGAAGTAATTTCGGAATTTATGTTTTAGACCGAACATTAAACTGAGATGTGTTAAATACTGTAGTTGCATAAATGTTTAAAATATTATGCTTGTAATAAATCAAGTTTTAAGATTAAATCAATATTTAGTCATTTTATTAGAGCAAATGATGCCAGTATCTTTTTATGCAGGTTTTGCTGGTTAACTGAGAGTTCAATAAATTAGCCTTTCATTTTTTTAATATTTCTCTTTTCTCTATACATTTGTAGTTATGTAGACAATGCTGTTTGAAATGCATGGTGAGGTACCCCAGTTGCTCTATTTTCATATATCCCCTACTCTTCAGAACCATTTCTCAAATAGGGATATATACAGGAAAAAGGAACAATGAGCCAGATCAAGATCAAATCCACTTAAGGCAATATTTTGGGTTGTGTATGATGTAACCAAAAGTGTGTATTCTATCACCATCTCCATAAGGTGTTAAAACCAGGTGAGGCAATGTTCTTTATCTTGCCCACGACACATCCCTGATAACTCCCTCCCTCTGAGGGAGTATCTTCTGTTAATGGTCCATCATGCCTCACTGCATGACTCATAAAATTCCATCATCCTGTTGTGAACTGCTCCACCCAGAGGGAGCAACCAGTCATTCCTACCTGGATATAATCTGAGGATTGGAACACCATGAGCAGCCTCACCTACTGGATTCCCAGAAGACAAGAGCTACATAACCACCATGGGACCTTTAGGGAAAGACCAGACCCTTCTACATGATCACCACATTGACAGAACCACATCTATCACTCCAATAGGACTGCAGCCACCATTTAATTGGACTGCTAATACCACCCTGACCAACAGGGTGTCAACATGTATCCTGATTCCGTCAGGTTAATACAGGAAAGACATTCTGTGCTGTTCTTGTGAGCCAGCAAAGGCCTCCTGAAGATAAAGGAAAGCCCCATATCTCTCCTGAGGAAGACACCAAGGTTGTCACTGACGCTGACAGTTTATATACAGACACAAACGGGACAGGGCCACCGGGATCAGCTTCGTGAGCTATTTATTTTCAGCATCAGTCTCATTACATGGTTATGACAATGGAGAGGAGAGATGCTAACAGCTTGCTGGTCTGGCAGGAAGCCAAAGAAACTTAATGTTACAACATACCATAAATGTGTCTCAGCCAATTACATAGAGTAAAAGCACACTGACAGTAGTTCTATCCAATCACCTTAAGCGCACGGAGCTTTGGTTTAAAACAATAGTGGCCTATTCTCAAGCAAAATGGCTCGTTTATAAGAGACAACAAATAAAGCTCTATTCATAAGCATAACCTTCTAGATATATACTAAATAAACTTGTTGCAACTTAGAAAGCCAAACTACACAGCTCTATTGTTCTATTTCTCATGTCTTCTCTACCACTTAATTATCTTTTTCTGCTGTGTTAGCACTTACAATTCCTGCTGCATCTGAGGCCTGTCTTTTTTACCACCTTCCCAAAACTCTCTGATTTTTATGGATTCCCACAGTCACCATGGAGATGTGATGAAGGAGAGAAAGTTAAGAGATACAGACTCTAGCTGGCTCACAGAATGAGCTCCCTGGTCACCCACTGAGAACTTTCTTTCTTTCCTATAACCTATGGGCAGTGAATGTGTATGTTGAGTGAATGTAAATATCTTGGAAAAGTATAAAAGCAACATGTTGCTATAATAACTCTCTCTCTTGCACCCTTCTGATGGAGTCATGGTACTTTGTGCTGTGTTGTGCTCTATAACGACAGGTTAAGCCAGTGGTTTTTGCATTTATTTCAATTTTCCTATTAAATTGTAGTTCTGACATGGAGTCTCTCACTAGCTTGCTTTCAAACTAGTACAGGCAAGAAATGTCAAGATTAAGGAAAATAAAAATACATTATTTTCTTTACTCATTGCCCTTTCATTTGAGCTACTAGTCCATCAAAAATAATGTAGGCTACAACAGAAGTGAAAGCATGAGACAAACAACACTAATGCCCAAGATTCAGCCCTGACTTAATAGTATTTAGTGTATTGAAAATTATTCTATGCATTTTCTAAAAATGAATACAGGAAAATGTAGAGTTTTTTATGAAGTCAACTCCATAGAAGTGAGCTGAAGATGAACTACAGGTTAGTAACTATATTCTGGTTTCAGAATATTGCACTATTTGAGGCTTTTTTTATTTAAGACCTGTGAAAAGGCTTACTTGAATTACCAAACAAATGCATGTGAGAGAGAAAAAGTTTATAAGTTACAATAAATATAGTAAAATCATCTCTACAAGCAACAGTAAGACTTATCTGGTTGGTTACCAGATGCTTGAACTGCAGTAAACTTTATTTCCATGAAAACTTATGATTTACTCCAGACCTTGAAGTATTGTAATCCCTAAAAGTGGGATTCATCATCTGATGTGGAGACAATCAGTCTTACACATAGAACTGAGGGCGGTTTTTATTTCATATTGGTACAAAGATGGGTTTTATATGGTAAATCTACAAAGCTAGTGCACTGATTCTTAAAACTTTACACTTTTTCTCATTTTAGCAAACAAAAGAAACATGATTATTGGCTGCATGTTACCACTCTCTGAACACATTGTTAACAGTACTTGCTGATATATAAGTATGAACAATAGAGTGTAGCTGCTTTTGAAAGTCATAATAGTTTTTCCCCTTGCTGAAGCCAATCTGCACCTGCAGATTGGGTGCACAAAAAGCCCTGCTTTGTAAAACTGCTGGAAAAAAGAAAGTATCATTCACATGTTGAGGGAAGCAGAAATGGGAGATCAATGGATAAGAGGACTGATAGGAATAATTAAAGTGATGTCTTAAAATAGTCCTGAGAATGAGAATTTATTGTCTATGTTTACTTCCACATACATCAATTTTATTTGGAAAATGTAAATATGGGAGCAGACTTTTTAAAACCTGTGCTGTGCTTTTAGTCTAATCACTCCATCTTCCCCCACATAATTTTTTTGGTAATCTCTATCAATGTCCTCCCCTTACAAATATGAATTTACTGGGGAGATAGCAAGGTCTGTGTACAAGTTTTCCTCTGCTTATCCAGACACCAGTGAGGCTCTCTGCTGGATGCCAAGGCTGGGAAACTATATTTCACCATATATAGCCCTATTTGCTCATAAGGTCTTTGATCATTTTGTTTGAAGTTGCAGTCTTCCTTTCAGGACTTTCATTACACTTCACCTCCCATATAAAGACCTATTTTAAATATTAGATGTCTGAAATCCTTGGCTAAGATTTCCTGGAAACTATTCTAATTAATTCAGGGAACTAGAATGTCACAAGTAGTCCTAGGTGTTAGGATTGTTAATTTCCTAACAATCATCACCTTGTAAGCTCAGTTTCAGCTTTTTACTTTCAGTTATAATAAACAGACATTGCATTCTGATTTGTGGATTGTGTCTTGAGCAACAGAAAAAAATATGGTTTGTGCTTAGAATGAATCTTTCCCTAGATTTTTACAAAAAGTAAAATTTATTCTTTCAGTTTTTCTTCAGAGAGGTTCTGTGCTTCTGGTCTGAAGCCATCCTAGTGACCAGAAGCAAGTAGTTCATGTTTTGTGATTCATAATACGCAATGCTTACTTCAACTCTGCAGGGCTTTCTGCCTTGAGTCAGGTTATATAAAGAGGAAGGACCTTTACTGCACAAAGCCAAAAATTGTTCAGAGCAGTGCTGAACAGTTTCCCATATAAGAGCTGTAATAGAAAAATTGTCAGGTTTGGTTTTGCTACATAGCATTCTGATAAAGGGTGTGGAATGAGAAAGATAGAGAGAGAGGGAGAGGGAGAGAGAGAGAGGCAGCGGAGGGGGAGGGGAGAGTAAGTTGTGGTTTGATTTGGTTTCTTTTGTCCTAGGGATTGAACACTAAATTGCTGGACTAAGAGCTGGAAGACAGGAACGGTTAATGATTTAGTCCTGAGTCCAAGATAGGTCATTTAATGCAAGGTGAAAGCATGTCACCAAACTTGGGAATGTTGTGTTTTGACATTAGATGGTGCGTGAAGATTCAGTTAAGGGTGATATTCACAGAAGACCTTAATGAAATCTGGGGTGAGGTCTGAGAATTCCTTCTTTATGAATGGGGGTGACTATTCAGATAAGTGTTCTCATTGAGAGTTATAAGATTTCTTATTCATATGTGAAGGAGCAATCTCTTGACTTTTGAGGTTTATAACTATTATTGCTTCTTTATGAATTGGGAAAATATTTGGCACAGCTGATTTGTAATTTATTGGTGTATTTTAAGAATACAATCAAAACTCATTTTGATTTCGATTGCAGAATTAAATTTTTATTAAATTATATGTTTAATTCAGAATAAATCAGCAGACAAGTTTGAAATGTTAAAAAAAAAATGAACACTCTAGTCAATTTTTTGCCTTTGATGTGGAATACAAAGAGGTGATCTAATAATTTTTCTGAAATGTCCTTCATTCAGGCATTCCTCTGAAAGCCACATAAAGCTGGTAGCTAATGTAAAATAAATGGCCTGAAATTTTAATGCATACAGGAATTGACATCACCAATATTTTGTGTTGTATCTGTATGTTGGTATCATAAATATTTAACAACCTCTTCTCTTAGAAGGTTTGTGCAAACTTCATTTCATTCTTACTTGTAGACCTATGGTTCATAGCCATTATCTGCTCTTTGGGAAAAAAAAAAGAAACAGTCAAATAAATTTCTATCATCACCATCATTGTAACACAGCTTTATATGGATTTTTCATCTCTCTGTACATCTGGCTTTGTAAGAAATTTAGAATAGAATAGGGGAAGGCACTTTAGCTGGATGCTGTGCCTGGAGCAGGCATAAAACAACATGAACAATGACCTATTTGCAAAGCTACCAGTGGGGAATGGAGGTGGTGTTGAATAATGTTGAAACCAGCCAGACTCTATTATCTCAGAGCTAAACATGCTTATAGTGAGGTGAAGATGTGCCAGACCTAGTAAACTTCCTGATAAATGAACCAACAAATGATGGTGCTGATAACTTATCTAAAGCTGTTGAACTGACACAGCTGGCCTGGGGACATATGACTGACAGTCAGTTATAGTATCCAATTAAAGCTCAGTCCCTCTTCTTAACTATAAGGAATTCTAACACATCCTTTTTTGGACTGTGCACAGAGATTCCTCCTTTAAATGGGGTTACTCAAGGATGAGTGAATGAGACTTGCCCATTGTTACTGGTATGACTGAGTAACATCAATCTCTACTTAAAACACCACATGAGTTCTTCTAAGAATAAAAAAGGTTCATAGTTGGGGAGAGGGATTTTGGTTACAAATTTTATTGGACATTGATGGATCTAGGTTTTTTAAATTAAAAAAATTACCTTTATTTATACTTCAAGACAGCTTTAAGTTACTGCTTATAACCCCCTAAAATAAAGTAATATTATAGCCATTCATTACTTGTGTTATTAATTTTTGGAGTAAAATGCCTTGTTAAAGCTGAGGACTGTTGTGAGTTTCTATTTGTCTCAGTAGAAAATGTGAGATTTGGATACAGTAGCTGATAAAAATTTCCTTCATGTTGATTTTTAAGTAAAGTGGTAGGAGGCATGTCATGGAGCAGGAAGATGACATCTTGCAAAGGTTTACTTTTACACTGAAGAATTAATATTAACTGTCCTGTATTCTAGGACAATGGACTATGGACATTTCATTCATGCCTTCTATGTAAATGAACTATGTCCTGTCAATATCTAGCTTCCCTACACAGCTCAGATATTTGAACCAGGACCAGGAAAGAGCAACACAAAACCCCCTAGTAGCCTTCCCCACCCAATCTTTGCATTTTCCCTTTCAATTACCTCTCCAACCCCACAAAAAAAACCCCAAACCCTATAGCTGTCTATCACTAAGAGATGATTCACTACCTAACTGTTCTCAGACAGACATGATCATGATAATGTTAACATGTTTTGGATAGTTTAAGGCTGTAAATGGCTACAAGATGGAAAAGCAACGATCTCTTGGTCAGTGTTCAAACCTTGCTTCTTTCGCTGTATTTGCAATAAATGTGGATGGCATTACATGTGGGACAATGCTGACCATTTCAAAGGTTTAGCAGACTTGTTTCTGTATTTTCATGCAACTGTAAAGACTAGCAATTGTAGGATTGAGAGTACTGTCATTGATCAGTCAAAGTCAGTGATCAACTTTCCCTTAGATTCAGTATTGGGTAAACATGTCCAAACCAACCCCTACAGTGACTGAACAATAACCTAAATAAGTCCATGCACCTTTTCCATTCAAACAATTCTATATAGTGTGTCTAATGGTATTTTCAAAGTGGAGCTAACAATTCCTATTAATCACTGGAAGTGATATTTTAAAAAGAATGCATTGTGTTCTTAATAGAATATATGTATATATATTTCAAGGCTAATGTATCAGAAAAAACAAAAGTCATCCCAATGCCCTTTGTGTTATTAATTTACTGGTCATTGCCATGAGAAGAGAGTTAGGAATTTTTAAAATGACACTTAAAATCTAATGGCGTAAATAAAGAACATCCATAATTGTATGTAGCTGCCAATCTTTGAGTGCTCTGTTTGAACAGCTCTTTTCTAACATTAAAAACTTTTCTAGGTTGCTCATCTAAACCACTTGTAACCTGTCCTTCCATGAATGATTGTTACAGAGTAGATGCAGCCAGAAGGGAAAGCTAACTGAGCTCTGCCATACAGATGTGAGGGAAAACCCTAGATGTATCTTCCATCAGCCTCATGAGGTATAATGCCTGAACTGCAGCTTTGAAACAAAACAGTTTGGAATGCAATTCACTGGACCTATCTAGCAGCTTGGAAAGGTATTATTAGGTTGGAGGCATAGTTTTTAGAAGTTCAAAGTGTAGGAGCCCTTTGAATGGTTAGCTCAAGGTAATATTTGTGATCAAACTAAGCTCAAATTTTGGCATAGTATTTCTCAGAAAACTTTGGATATTAGGGGGCTAAGCGTTTTCTGATGGATTCTTTAAACATTCTAAATGTATAAAGTATCACATTAGATATCAAATTTGTTAGACCTTCTACCTTAAAATCCAAATTAAAACTTAACATAATGGCACTTTCTGTGTGGTCTGAAGGGAGAAAGACCAGAAATGACAATGCAGTTTTTATGTGAATTACTAACTATATTCTAAATACAAATGGGAGATAAATGTTAACTGGAAAGGGATCTGTCAGCCTACAGTGGTGGCTTTCACAATTAAACATACACACACTCTTGTATATGTGATATATCATACATACAAGAGTGTGTGTATGTTTAATTGTGAAGAAGAAACCATATATACAAGAGTGTGTTAAAATCTTAGGGATTTTTTTCCTCCAGTTTAACTGAATCATCTATGAAGTGCCAGTATTTTACAAATCAAAGCTGAAACCTAGCTTAACTGTACAGATGCAAATTCAGAAATGCAGACAACTAACTGAGTTATTTGCTTTTTAAAACTCAGTTATACTACTTGATTACTTCTAAGTTCCACTTGATACATATTAACCAATATATATATATATTTAAACTACCTCAAAATGTTTTATACTGCTCATTTCTTTTTAAGGTGGAAAAGTTCTTTTAAATATTTTATTTAGTATCATATTTTCCCCCTGCAATTGTGCCTTTTGCTCTTTTTTGGGAAGGGACATGATTTTGTGGGGTGTTGATTTTGCTTGTTTGTTTTTGTTTTGGGAAGATTGTTTGTTTGCTTTTTTGCTTTTGGTTTGGTGCATTCTGGGATTTTTGTTTGTTCCTTTCCTGAAGTTTGGCTGGTTTTTGTTTTCATTTGTTGGGGGTTTTAAAATATTTTTTATTTCCCCAAGTGTTAAGTCATGCTTAGCTATTGTTTGTAGGGTGATCCTGACTGTCATATGTGAACTTTGTCTTTCTGTATGATCATTGAGTATACCACACCAGTTAATTCAGTAATTTGGTATACTCTTACATAATTGTTACTTCAAGTCCTTGCAGACTGACTGTCTTCAAGGCAGAAAAAAGTAATGTTTTAAGTTGATCATTAAAAGAAGTATTTAAACCATTGGCACTTGTGTTTCCTTAGAAGGGAACATGGACGAACACTGTTTAAAATGCTTCTCAGCTCTCTTTGTAGGTGACTTTGCTATCTTCATTCATTGTGCTTCATTAGTACACTAATTAAACAAGATAATCCTGGGGAATCAAGAATGTTCAAAGCTAAACCTCACTGTTCATGGTTGCCAAAGTCTAGAGAAAGATATTGGTGGAAGAAAATCCTTAATTGTGTCAATTCTGAATCTTTCTAAAGACTCAGTTTATTTTCATCAGCCAAAGCAACCTTAACAGAGTACTGCTACTTGGCTTGTTCTCTTGAAATGCAGTCACGTGCCTCTGCTGCTTCTGTGCTGGCTCTGGATTTTTTGGTGTACCTACTCAAACCTACTCAAATCAAATCACTTTTCAATAAATGATTGATTAATTAAAAAAAAAAAAAGCATCTTTCAGCCAGATCAGCAAGGTATATTAAACAAAAAGGGAAAATAACAAGTCCTCATTTTAATAGCAAGATCAGTAGGCTTGACTGCAGAACCACATCATCATTGTATAAATAGCCAGAATAACCAATTTTTCTGTGTCTTTTCCCAGAATAGTAATTGGTAACTGTGTCCAAACCCCACAGCCTAGTTATTTTTCTTTCTATTGAGATTTGAAATGGAGAATGTAACGTCTCTGCTAAACGGCTTAGTGAAATCAAACCCTTTGTTTTTATTTCATTTTTCTATTGCTGCTGTAGTTCTACATCAGTTTATTATATGAAGGTCTTTTGCTACTATAAAATATCAGCAAGTGTGGATTATCTTCATTCTTCATGAGCCCTATAATCTTTGCCTGAGTCCTTTTAACAGGTAATGCAGTAATTGTATAAGAATTACATATTGTTATTGTCCTTAGATAAACTTGTTCAAAAAAATTGCATGCTAGATGCATGTGGAAAACTGCCTAAATGTGAACATAATTTGAGGATTCCTCTCACTGTAAATATATGGATTGGCTTACAAGATTTCTACTACTTCAAATATTTTCCTGACTAATCAGTAAATGGTGGTAACACATCAAAACATTCTGTAGCTTCAGATGCAAAGTTACAAATTTCCTGCAGGTAAGATGCTCAGTTGATATGAATGGGTAAAGATCTGTGGGCTGCAATTCACAGCAGCAGGCCCTAACGAAAGTTTTTTGTGGTCTTAATTGAACACAAGTTCAGATTAAACTTGAAACATATGCTTTAATAAAAAATATTTCTGAACATATAGTACTGTTGTTACATCAAGTCCTAGATTTTACTTAGAAGAATAGTCTTATTTCAATAGAATTACTAATGTAAGACAAGGAATAAAAGACTCTTTATGGGCATGATCTGAAAAGTAAAACTTTAAGGTTTATACAGTTAATTTTGAATCCTAAAGTTTGACAATGTGACTAACAGATTTAATTTTCTCCCTAGTCTGTTACACAGCCAAAGGGGCAAATAGTTTTGCTCAAGTTTAAGCAAACCCTCTTCATTTTAACTGCTCAGAAATAGAAGAGGAGAAACACACCACCTTGTTCTACAGTGTTGTCACTGAACGGATACAACATTCTCAGCAATCTTACTAACAAGAAGCAGACTATGTTTTTACCTACATTCTTTGAAATACCAGTATTTCCTTAAAAAAAACCAGACAAGCTCAAACACTGGCCATGACGAAAGATGAAAACGTTTAGCATTATTTAGCATTAATTTGCTGATCTCAAGCAAGATGGGAAAAAATTAGTATGGAGAAAGAATTGTATCTTACCCTGCTGGAGGGAGTAACAATGAAATTAACCCTGAGAACTGTTTCAAGAGTATTCTAATGAAAACAGTACAGTATAATGGCAAAGTTTTGTATTTGATGATATCAACAGTCCTTACTGATTATGGACATTTACATTTAATTTACTTTGTTTTTAAAGTAAAATACTACAGACTTATCTGTGCTAAAATTTCTTAGTGCAGTTGCCATTTACTTTTATTTTCTGTACTCTAATTGAAGGACTTGTTCAATTATTATATTGCTCACATCTGTTCTTATAGGCAAAGTTAATTCTGTTTGAACATGTCAAAAATACACCACCCAAATTTTAAAACTCTTGCTTCATGCTCAATTTTGATACTCATCAACATTAAATAATTAAGTGCAGGAAAAATAAAATTGAGGTTTGTTTCATAAATTTGAGGATTAATATACAATCATAAATTGTAACAATTTACTGGAAAACTACCAACCGCTCTTTCCATATGAGATGATTAGGATTTGCATTTCAGGACATGAGATTTGTTAATATAATTTTATGTTGGTAGGGCATACTAATGGAAACATATCTGCTGTACACTGCTTGCTAATATTTTGTGGTTGTGATAAACAGCCTAAATTTGAGATATACAGATTTGATAGAGTAGACTGTTAGACAGATTAGAAAGGGGCTGGATGGTCACATCCAGAGGGTAGTCAAAGGCTCAGAGTCCTGATGAATGTCAGTGATGAGTGGTGGCCCTCAGGGGTCTGTACTGGGCCCAGTGTTATTTATTATCTTCATCAACAACACAGATGAAGGGATTGAGTGCACCCTCAAGCAAGCTTGCAGATCACACCAAGCTGAGTGGTGCAGTTGACACTCCTGAGGGACGCGATGCCATCCAGAGGAACCTGGACAAGCTCAAGAAGTGGCCCATGGAAATCTCATGAGATTGAACAAGGCCAAGTGCTGGTGCTGCACCCGAGTTGGGGCCACCTCCAGTGTAAACCCATGCTAGGAAAGAACAGATTAAGCAGCAGCCCTGCCCAGAATGACTGGTGGTGGTGGGTGAGAGGCTGAACTTCATTAGATTTCTCTCTATGCAGTTCTCCAGCTGGTCAAGGTCCCTCTCAATGGCAGCACAACATCTGGGTGTATCAGCCAGTCCACTCAGTTTTGTATCATCATAAATCTTGCCGAGGGAACATTTATATCCCTTTGTACAGGTCATTGATATACACGTTGAATAAGACTGTACCATGACTAGTTTCTTGCCACAGATGACATGGAGAAAGCTAACTTGCACTGGACAGTGAAATACTGCAAGGTGGTCCTTGTAAAACAAAGAAGTTTGGAAGCCTATTTCTTGTTTTATTCCCCCTCACAGACCAGATGTTAACAGGTCAAGAAGTTACTCATTCCACAGTCCAGGAAGCTTTTTAGTAAGACAACACAACTTATATCTTCAAAGGAGGAGTTCTGTACTTCCCTCAGGCCTAGCATGACTTCATACTATTGCAAAGCTGAACAAAAAACCTGTATCATCAGTCCATTTAAATAAATATATAGAACTGGACAAGAATTTTCATATCCTTGAAAAGATTTACAAACACCCAAATCAGAAGTGCATGTAACAGTGTATGAAAACAGCCAAACTGAACTATCCTCTGAATCTTTTCACAATTTGTGCTGTCCTCTGCCTTTTTTTTATAATGCAGATATAGCTTTGACTGAAAACTATCACTTTTAAGGGACTTAGTAATTTGCAGTAATGTTTCTTAGATTTCAAGCCATTTTTAAGCAGGTCAGTTGAAGTGTTCAGTGATCACTGACTTTCTAGACATTGTCCTGACATTCTAGACATTCTTCATGAAGACAGGCTGAGAAAGTGCTGATTTTCTCCGATGACAGGAAAGGCTCATGGGCATCTTCCTGGCACATGTAAATGGCTAACAAGAAGGAAGAAGATGAAGCCAGAACACTTTCAGCGCACCAAGTGTCAGTACAAGAGGCAGGGGATACACAGTTCCCTCTGAACATCAGGAATTGTTTTTTTCACTATGAAATTGGTCAAACACAGGCCTGGATTGCTCAGAGATGCTGTGGACCTTCTACAGAGAAATGCAAAATGCGACTGAACCTGGGCAACCTGGTCTTGCTGACTGTTCTTGAGTAAGACAGTGGGGCCCACTGACTGTAAAAATCTCAGCCAATATCAAAAATTCTGGGGACATACCAACTTCAAGGCTGAGAGTGCAGCACAAATCCAGAAAAAATAGTGGACTTCTGTTTAAATATCTGTGTGTGTAAATTCTGCCTACCACAAATTTACTCCATGTCCATATATTGATATGCATTTTGAATAAGCTGCATTATGTGCATATGTTCTTGGATAATACAGAACTGCAATATAAATCTAGGGCACTCAGAGTTGATCTGAATTCCTAGGACTTCATTTTCTTTGCTAGCTGGCTGGTGCTAAAACACTGAGTTTGTCTTCTTTAGGAAAAATTTGCGTATTTTTTGAAAACTTTGAAAGAAACTGAGTCAATGCTATTTTACTGACAGAAAGTTCTACAGTTTTTCAAAATTCAAAAATGGCATTTTCCTTGCTTGTAAGAATACATTTAAGCCAACTGTTTATAAAGAAATTATTGTAAAACATGAGAATAAATCCAGGAGTGGTATTTTGTATTATCAGTTCCTGTGCTAAGTTTTGTAAGCATGTAAAGCAAAATTACAAACTACATACCAAAATATTGTTTAAGAAATACATATTTACATATAACATTTCAATGTACTTTGGTTAGCAACAGAACACTGAATTCATAACTAGATGAAACATCTAATTCCATATGCATAATTATTTTGATGCTGTATTTATAAGCAAGGGAAAGGAAGGAATTGCTAAGATCCATGTCAGATTTAGGCCATTACACCTTGTTAATTAATTATTTGTGAATAAAATATTTAACAGTTGTCATCAGATGATTTAGAGGATTTTTTTCAGCAGAAAAACACCCACAGCAGAAATTTGCTTTGACAGTGGAGAACACTAACTGAATCTGAGATATAATAACCTTGGTCACTTTTAGATAAGAACATTTTTTACTCTTACACCAACATATTTCTGAGCTGAATTTCAGCCATTTTATTTTTGTTCACCTTCTTGATCAGAAGTTAGGAATGCAGCATCATTGCAGAATGATGGTCCATCAGAAAATGGAAGTTTTGAGGGACTTACATGTTTTAGAACTTGTAAGTGAGAGAGTGGCTAACAAATATTACTGTTTGAGACTGGCTAAAAATCAAGAGCTTCTGAAAAAATAAACCCATGGCTTGACACATATAACTGGTACTTAAGAAAGAGGCAAAGCAAGCAGTGTCCAACTCTCTAAGCTTGCACTTAACATAAGGAAAGGCCAGACAAATGAAGGATTTTCACTGGTGTTGTTGGACAATGGCTTTTAACCTAAGTGGACAAGAAAGAGTAAGAAAGGCAGTCATTCATTGAGATAATTCAATAAAACTACCAAACAACTTAGAAAAGTGATACTGTCTAAACTCTACCCACTGGTCCAGGTTTTGGCAAGGAATGGCTGAGAAGATGTTTGTGGGTCAGAAATTTTGACCGACAAGATTAATATGAGGATGTTGTGTTGTGTTATTATGCTCCCCCGGTTTAAGCTGGAATGTTCTGTTACCCCCTTTTTCTGTATAATGGTTCTGTCTGGAATTCCCCCTCTTTCCCAGTTATCTGTCCATCACCGGTTACTCTGGAAACTCACGCCCTTTCTGTCACCCCCAAATACCCCCCTTTTATCCGGAATCTTCGGTGCTATACATGGAATTATTGGGCCGGGGACCGGGGTCCCACCTTTGAGCTCTCTCGGCTGGCTACCCATCCCGTCACTCTGATAAAGCCCGCGCTCACCGTGGGCCCCCATTCGCTGCCTGTCTGAGCTCTCCCCCTCCCGTTTCTCCTATATAACACGTGTATTCCCTCCGCCCGCCGCCCTTCGGTACGGCGGCTTCCCCTGGGTGTTACTCCGCGTTCTGGAATAAAACCTGGACCGGAGGGACACTCTCCCATTCCTGTTCTGTGGTCCCGTGCCGTTTTGTCCGCCTCTGGCAGAGCTGACCGCCGAGCCGGCGCGCCACTGTCGAAGGAGCGGCTCCCGCGCGCCGAACCGAGAAACCGCGAGTTCCTCCCGCTCCTTCTGCTGGCAGGCGGGGACGGCGGCGCAGGCGGGACTTTGAAAGCCATGGATACCACATGAGGGTTAAGGAAGAGTTTACTACCTGAAACCTTTAGTGAATGAAGTCCAGGACGAGTGAGGAATGAGACGTGTTAACGTTTTTACATTATCTGAAGGAAAAGTTACAAAGCCAAAAGTTCTTTCTTAAATATTTGATTAAATTTGCACAATACAAATAGTAAGTTTTCTGTTAGGCACTCAGAATTAAATATTAGTTGTGGGATTTTGTGATTTGTTTCCAACCGTGAGGTGAAGTTTTGACTTTGAGTTCTGAATGTCACAATCTGTATGTACTTTTTCAGTTCTCTGGTGACATAGATGTAAAACGCAAGGTATTTTAGGGAGCCTTAAAATGATAGGTGATTTACATACGGTATCTACACACAAACATAGGATCACACTTTAGGGTGATTTATTAATAGCAACAGTAGCTTACTTTGGTAAGCTACGGTTCAGTTCTAGTTAGAGCCTTTGTCTTCAGGGCCTGTTAATCTTGTATGCTTTTCTGCCCTGGTACAAGTTTAAGATTATCACAAGGAGAATAAATTTTATGTCATTTCTGTTCTTATTACAGTCTTCACATTGTAATGAGAATGGAATCATTTTGTTCAATTTTCTGTCCTCGTTACACTTACAGTTATGAGAATGGATTAATTTTATGACATTTTCTTCTCTCATTATAATCTTTGTTATGGGAATGAGAATATGTAATGAGAATGAGAACACTTCAAGCATTAAAGGTCTGTGAGAACTCCTGACTAAGACTGTAACAAGAAGAGAAAGTGACACCCGATCAATTCTTGTGACAATCTTAAGACTGTAAAGAGAACTCTAGGTAAAATTGTATTCATCCATTCATAAGATAAAGACGGTTGAGAAAGTGAAAGATGGAAAAAAAATTAATCCATTTTTGTCACAATTTGGACATTAAATCAAACTTCATTATGTGCTTTTAGAAAGTATAGTAAGTTAATAGAAAAAGTCACAGTAGGGCCTACACAGAACATATAGCTTTCAAGTATACAGTCTTGCTGGGGTAAATATAGTCAGTGCACTCTGAGTCAGATTTGCACAATACATGATCCAGGTATCATAAATGGAAAACGGGATCCACAGAGAGCTTCAGTGGAAGTCTTCCCAAAGACTTCAATGCAACTAGGAATTAATCCCAAATCCCTTTTTTCATAACAATCCAGAAAATAAGAGACTTTCTTGTATGAGCATTGCAGCATTTTTTACCCAGGATCTAAAATATTAAAATAAATATTTCAAAAATCCATGTTTAAAAAAACCAAAACATTCCAAGATCCAAAACTAGGCCTGTTTACATCTAAGTACTTATTTATATGTAAGTATTTAAGTACTTACCCAGAAATGAAAACAGAATTTTACATCAAGATTTGGATGGGGCTTTTTATCCTGATAATTGAAACTATATAATACCATCATGTTCTCTATTTTGGAATAGACATACTAGCACAGCTGAAAGAGATAAGCTGCATAAATCAAGGTGAAAATTTGAAATCACTAGAGATTTGCGAATTGAAAAACTAAATTTTATATTGTAATGACAGTTTATATAGCTTGTAACAAATGGAAAGAAAGAAATGGATATGAAATTTGGCAGTTTTCTAAAAGTTGCTGTCTGATGTCAGACTCAGAATAGGTAGAGGGTTTTGAAGTCAGATAAAAGAGAAAGAGCAACAAAAATAAAAAGAGCAAAAAGGTTGCTCTATTTTAGTTAAAAATGTTGGTACTACACCCAAACACAGACATGACTACAAAAGAAGGGTTAATTGGAAAATGCATGTATTATACCTATAGTAGCACTGCAATATCACTGTCAGCTTGGATTTTTCTTGGATCTGTAAAAACAATCAGTGATGTTATATCTAATTCAACATGTTTATCTATATCTCAGATCTGATAACAGCTTCTCTCCTGGAATGTCCTGTGGAAATTTCATTCCTGCATCCCCCACATCTTCTGTTAAAGATTAGCCACCTTGTGCAAAAGAAAACCTACTGGAACAGTTGTCAGCCAGGCTGTGTAAATTTTAAGACCAACACACTAGACAGTTGTCTCAAATAAAGCTAGCATCAACAGAAAAAGAAGAAAATCAGCTTACAATAAAAATGATTTTGAGTACACCAGCAGACAAACAGGAAAAAATCAATAGGAGGAAGAAATTATGTAAGGAAGAATAATTATCTTATTAAAAAACAGATATTGCAAGTGCAAAACCCACGCAGATAAAACCACCATTCCCTCAGCTAAATAGCAATGAAGGGTCACGTGCTTGTGGCAAACTTGTAAAAGTTTAAACTACTTTAACATTACAATTTAAAAATATTTAATTATTTTTACACAATTTTTGGAAAGCTGTTCACCTCCAGTTTACAGGATTTGTTATAAATTCACCACAGCATTTAGAGATCAGCTTGAACCTTTCAGTATCTTTGCTATGCCTCATTTAAAGTCTGAATTCTACTTCTTCAGTATTAAAAGAACTGTAGTACCCACTTACAGATATTTTTGTAGTCTTAGTTTTCTGCCTCAAAGGAAATAATACTAATTTCTAACTAAAGGTACCCAAGTACAGAATTCTAAAAGATTTCCAGAAGTTAAACTCTGTACCTTGCAATTTTCATAGCATATGATCATCGCTTTGAGAGACAGGTGCCATCTCAGTTTTCTTGGTGAGACATCTTTGGGCACACAGTGTTCTCCTGTCCTTCTTTTTCTTTATGTAAATCCTTGCCATGAACTGTGCTGTCATCAGTGAGGTTACTTGAGAGAAGTGACAGCCTTACTTACATAGCTTACATAGTAGTAATTTTTTTCCAAAAAACTTTGAAGAGACCTTGTACCTTGGTATCAATGATCACTAACCCTTAGTACGTAGTGTGCATGTATGTCATAGTCGCATATTATGATAGATTACCATAATTTTTTAAACTTTTATTCTGACAAGGACCCTTCATGTCTGCATTTGTTCAATGAGGCAAACTTGATGAGATCATCTGTATTTAATCCTAAAGGATAAATTATCTTATTAATATTAGAGATACATATTCTCTTTATTATGTAGAATACATAATAAAATCGCTTGTGTAGCTTTAGTGCAGGAGTGGTATCTCCAAGCTTCTCTGAATTTCACCTGAATTCATATTACACACAAAATCCTTCATTTTGTAGACAATTAAAAATACGTTGTTTTCTTCTGATGAAACAACTCAATAGCTTAGAACAAAACGGACACATCAATTAAACCTGTCAATGAGATAAGGAATGTATACACTGTTGTAATGACACTATCCAGGACCCTAGTGATAGACAATGGAGCAAAGAGAAATAGCTGGCAACTGCCTTTGCACCAATAATTTCTCTGCTACAGTAGTCAATGTTTCAACTTTATACATTTATGTAGATACATGATGTTTACAGTTAAATAATTTTTTCATACATTTTCTTCAACAACAAAACATGCTGTCTTCTCTTGAAGTTTTTAGCTTTTTATCTATTTTTCATATATTTGTGATTTTTAATATATAGTTGTATAGCTTCTAGTACTTTTCCTGCCCTCCCTCAAAGTTCAGCTAAACCTTATTAACATATTCTTGAAATTCTGTTTAGTCTTATTTTTTAGAAGAGAACATCTGCTAAGGGCCTTTTGTTTTCTACTGGAAGTTAAGAGACATAACAACAAAATAGGACAAAGAAACCCCTGCACCAACTCCAAGGGGCTGACCTTAGGGTGGGTTACTGGCTCAACTGATCTCCTATTGGATGTGCCTGCTAGATATAATGATTAATTATATAAATAATAATTATTCTAAATATACATATGCATGTACATGTCTTATATATATACATATATATATACATACAAAAAATTGCAGAAATTCTTTATCAGGTGTGCAGTTAGCCATATTTGTGCACCTAAAAGCTTTCATTAAAGATCTGCTTTTTTTCCTTACCATTTTCACACTTGCAAGTTTTGTCTTTTGAATCCAGACAACATGTTTATTAACTAACTTCTGGAAGGACTTGGAATTCTAGACGAATGCTCAAAAAACGTATGTGCAAATATATTTCTATTCAACTTAAAGCTTCCTCAATTTTCTCAGGCTTTTCTCTATCTTTTCAATGAGTATATCAAAGTTTTGATGCATTCAACACAGTATTTTTTTCTCTATAAGACCATAAAAATATAATTTGAGTATGTAGTTTTCCACTTTTGGTATTCATGGTGCTTTACATGCTATGAGTTCAACACTGTCAGACTAAATACTGCTTAGTTTTCATTCTACTTCATTTGAGTAGAGGGGAAATAATCTATTTGCAACATTAGTTATTCTAACATAACATTTTTTCATGCATAAGTATTAGATTTAGTTTTTAAAAATTCTCCATCTTTCTTGCGATTTCTGAGATGGGTTCTTCTTCTGCCTGTATCAGCCTGAATTGCTGCAAGTAAAGTCCAAGGTAAAGAAGCAAAAAGGGCCTTTGCATAATACCCACAGATGTTTAATTCAGCTGGGCAGTGAAATGTTCAGGCTCCAACGTGGGCAGGGCAATTTACCCTCTGCAAGAGCCCAGGGCTGACCTTGGTCCTGGGGCAGTACAAAGATAAGGACCAATCAGGGAACAGATGTAGGAAACAGCATTGGGAGAGTCAGGCTGGGATGCCTTGAGAGAACTCTCCAGTTTAGGTTAGAGTGAGAAGTTGAAGCATTCTCCCAGCATGCCCTGCTCCTCAATGTAAATGAAGGTCTGTCTGTCATTTAAAGTTCACTCCCCCATTCCAGAATGTTCTGTATTCCCGGATTCCCCATTGGCCTTCCCCTGAACACTACACCCTCCCTACTCTCTCATTGGCAAAAGCTGTATCGCCCCACTTTGACTCCTCCTTCCATCCCTATCCTCGTTGCTGTATTTGTATCCTGACCACTCATACCCTGCCCCAGTTATATACCCTAGACCCTCCCTTGCTCTTGGCTCATTGTCCCTGGATCCCTTCAATTGTGTTTGTCTTCTTGCCTTACCCTGCACACCTGGACTTTCCCTGGAACCTCATTTCGTTCCTAAATAAACCCTGTTGGAGTCTCCATATGAAGAGTCCTCTTGGTTCACTGGTGAGACATTGAATACAGCATCCAGGCTCGGGTGTCGGTGGGCTGAGGGAACTGTTTGTCTGGACCATAGTGGAGATGCTCTCGGGAAGGTGGGTACACCAACAGCACCTGCCCAGAGAGACCGCCCGCAAATAGGGAAGGAGTAGCTCAGGAACATAGGAACATACATAGGAATAGGGGAAGGAGCCAGTGGGGTGTAACTTAGGGTATGCCCCCCAGGGCCTCCACAACATCTGACCCCTGTGGAAAGTCAGTTTAATGTGACATGGAAGCTCATGAAAAGTGATACCAACTGCTGATACTTCCACCCACCCTCCAAGAAAAAAAAAAAAATGAAATGTTGTAATGTTCACAAGGGCATCAGCATTTTGATGCACTGTTTTTCATTGACGCTGGTTTTGATTTGCCAATCTTTCTGTCTCAAATCTCTTTTCCACTGTTTTTATCCTCTCTCTAATGTCAGGTGCTTATTGATATCCAATAAGCTTCCACTAGGGGTATGAATCTCTTTGTTTGGCAAATTGCTATTATGTTGGTAAGGCTTTTTTTTTTTCCTACATCTCGTTTACTCTAAATCTTTTGCTCTAGATTTCTTACCAAGGATTGAAAAATTGTAATTTTTTTGGGGGGGGCTCAGATAATTAAAACCACTTGTACTTTCCCTCTCTTTCTCCTCCTCATAAATATATTTTTGTCATATTGTTTCTTCTTTGATGTAAAATAGTATTGTTCACAGAAATGCTTCATGAATTCAGTTATCTTCCTCTGCACAAATTTACTTTAAATTATTAAAAACATTGGTGGGTTTGGCACAAGTAGTGTAATGCATGTCTACTGATACGATTTTTTTATTCCTGTCATTCTTTTCAGAAGCAGAATAAAGTATCATTTTCACGATTATTATTTGTCTTCCCCATTTTTAGGGCTATTCAGTTTTGGAGGGCTTTAATTAATCTATTCTTTCATCCAAGGTATTCTCTGAACAGTGCTCCCAGAGCTTACAGTTCAGAAGGTGCTCAAAGCAGAAAAGACAGTTCCGTAAGTTCCTGCTGATTGGAATTTTATAAACTCTCTGTAATGTCACAGCCTGTTTCAGGTAGTTCCTGCTATTTTAGGGTTAATAATACAGGGCCCCTTTTATTATTGAGATTACTGGCTTTTGTTCCTACAGAACCAATAACCCTCCCTGCTGCTGGATCCTTTCCCTCTAGTCAGGCAGCCAGCAGTCATTCTTCTGTCCCAACCAGTGGTGTGGCTGTCCCTTCCTTTCAGTATGAGGGCCCGTGTGTTTTCTGCATGTGTGCTTTACAAGCCAAACTAGCACTCTTTATATTTGCAGCCACATGTGCCACATGTATGATTTTAAGAATTGTGCTGGCATTGCTTCTGCATGTTTTCTAGATCTTGTTAGATGGCCTGTGTGAGGTGGTTCACCACTTTAAATGAAACAAACCTTTTCTCTCCCAAACTTTTTTTCTGTAGAGCAGACAAAAGTAGAAACTAATTTCACAGGACTTGTAGCCATAGACATACACATGTTATTTGTGATCTTTAACGTTTATAAGTCATGGATATGTATATATCTGTGCAATATTGGGAAAAGGTCACTATTAATAGTGCACAAACTTAATGAGGAATACATGGGTTATTTTCAGAGCATCAAATACCTTTTGCTCCGGTTGGTACTCCAGAGAAGTCTGATCAGGCCTATCCCACACTCAACTCAGACACATAAGAGTTTTCTTAATCTCTAAATTACACAATCCCATATACAAATATAAAAAATACAGTATTCCTGCTATTTTTATATGCCCTTTTACTATAGCAAAATCTAATTAATAAAACTAGTTGAGCTTACATTTTTATTATTGATACTTGTACTATGAACAGAAGAATAAATATTGAGTTAGTCTTATGTTGTCCTTTAGGGTGAATGTATGTGGGGGTTTTGGAAGGTTGTTATAAACACTTCATCCTGGTAACACAACTTTGGCTGAAATTTTATTTCCAGTATGAAAAAAATAAAGGGAACTTTTAAAATAAGAATTCCATTAAAATACCACCGAAAATAAATTTCATTTAAATATGTGCATTTTTGAAATTTGTAATTTTCTGCTGTACCTTATTTATCCATAGTCTACCTATCAATTTTCTTTCAAACCAAGCTGAAAAGCAAATTTTCATTTCAAATTTATTTTACAGTCAGTTTCTGGTTTCTCACTTGTGTTTGACAGAAGTTCCTCTAAATATTTGTAAAAATCCTACATCTTTTTTTGTTATCTCTTTTAAGCAAAACTAGTTAACTTGGAACGTATAATTAACCAAGTAGTGGTATTTTTTAAATTAATTGCCTAGGAAAAATGTAAGTCTGAATGTTGACCCAGGCACCCAAAGAATATGAAAAACTGTTTTGTGTCAGTGTTGCTACACTACATTTAGAACATAATCCTCCTTACTGCTTGTATGAGCTAAGATGTTCAGTTATCTGTTTCTGAGTCTACAATGTCTCAGCCAGTGTAGTCACTCTTCCCAGTACTCTGGGAGCAGTTTTGTCTGAAACCTTTATTTCAGTGAAATATTTTCATTCTCAGCATCCTGGAAGAATTGCAGATCAACTTCCTTTAGAGCCTCCCTATGCTTTAACTGCTTACAAATATGCTTCAGACTTCTGTTGATCCTTAGCACCTTGTTACATGTCTCAAATATGATTTATCTCCCTAAATGGCTTGAAGTCCTGTTGCAATTTCATGCTGACAGATTTCTTCTTAGACAACACGTTTCTGTTTAATGCTTGACAGCATGAATCCAGCTGATTTGGTAAAATAGATGGCTACGAATTTTGAGGAGAGTGCATGCGTATGTTTCTTCCCCTGCCAAGACATACCTGTAAATTTTGCTGTGTTTATGTTGTCATATTAATTGCCCACCTTATTTATAAGGCCTCCTAAAAGGCCTTTCACTGATCATCATGTGAGAATATGAAAGCTTTCACTTCCTCTGTCTCCATTCCAGTTTCCTTGCATGTGAGAGAGCTGGTTGTCAGAGGAGAAAACAAACCTTCCTAAAACAAGCATGTATCACTTTCCCTATGTCCCTCATTGTGTACTCAGAGATAAGCTCTTCCTCTACGAAGAGATTACTGATCTGTGAAAACAAGCTAGCTGCTGAGATACAATCTCACACTTTTCCTGCTGGCTTGTCCAAGGTTATACATCAGATACTTCTACAAGCAGGATTTCCCAGCCCAGAGCTGACCAGGGAAATAGGAGGAAGGCTGTCTTCCTTGAGCCCTACTGAGCACAAGTATTATCTGGCCAGGCCAGCAGTAAGCAATTGACCTTGTTTTAAGGAATAGTACAAGAATAACCTGATTAAGTAGCTGGAATCTACAACGCCAAGCTGAACTTGTGATATGGAATCACTAATATGTTTTACTCCAGCAAGGTTTCCTATATGATCCAGGGCACACAGCAAAAAATTGAACTGCTAACTCATGATGGAAGTGACAGTACAAAGTCAAAGTTACAGTGAGATACTTGGGTTTTCCAGTATGTGAAAAAATCAGAACACTATGTGTCTACTTTTCTCCATGTCAAAAAATGTCCCACATTTTATGAAGTACTACAGAAAAAGCAAAGACAAAGAGAAAAAAAAAAATAGAAAACAAAGGAAAAGCCCCCCATATTTACATAGCCTTTATTACATTTTCAAAATACTACTTTAGTTTTCTTACTGGTGTGCTCAGTTTTCAGCCTCACACTTAGTAATACATGATGCAACCTAAAATATATTTCACAAAAGTAATGATGTAATTTGTGTTAAGGAGGCAGAGTTTCCATAAATCCAAATTCCTTCATTATTTTTTGATGTGTTTATTCAAAGGTCTACAGCAATTTAAAGTGCTGCTTGTCTAAAAGGGTTTATCTAAACAAGGGAAAACATTCTTTTAAAAAGGTAAAAACATAAATATATGGATTTACTTGTAATTAAGTTACAATAATTTTTAATAAAATTTTATCCCAGCTTTTTCTTCAGTTAAAAAGACAAAGTCAAAAAACTGAGAACATTAAATCACATATAGCAGATTTAAAGGTGAAAATTCCATTTCAGAAAGGAATGATTTGAGACTACAAAACTCAGTTGTGTAAAGGTTTAACATAGGTGAGAAGCCAAGAACAATATCTATCAATTTATCTGGCTCTTTACAGTCTGTGACACTGTTGGATCACTGGCAAGCCACAGAAATTAGTGTTCATCCTTTACAGAGCAGAATTCCGAAGATCACATTTACTATAGGAATTGATGTTGGTTTGTGGGGTTTTTTTGCTTGTTTGTTTTGATTTGGTTTGGTTTGACTTTTTTATTTTTGTTGCTTTGGTTTTGGTGGGGGGGGGGGGGGTGAAGCTTATTTGCCGTGTGTTTGTTGGGGGAACAAAACACACACATTCTGGCTTGAGTGGGTAGGAAGTGATGAGAAAAAGTATCACTCTCCAATTCTATTCCCCACAGACAATGACAAAAAAACCCCCAACCAAGACAAACCAAAACAAACAAAAAAAACCCCAAACAACAAAAAAATCCCAACAAAACAAACAAAAAACTCCCCACCAAACCACAAACATACCCAACCCCCCAAACAAACAAAAACCCCATAAAATCTAAATTTTCCCACCAAGTCTTGTCATTAGTACATAGAAGAATGTTTCTCAATGCTGAGCAGAAATCCTTTGTTTCAAAATCAGCATTCTTAGAACTACGTGTCTCAGAGTAAGTTCCTTAATTTAAATAGTTTATTATCTTGCTTACAGAAGACATATTCAAATGCATGTATTTCCACTACTTTCTTTTAAAGGAGATTAAGAAAACTTCCATATGATATTCTTACTGCCTATAGCATTTTAAAAGATTTAGCATGAGGTTTGGGTTTTTTCTTGGATTTTTATTTGCTTGTTTTTATTTTCCCTGTTTTTCTGAAGGGGATAGCAATCATTTTTATCAGCAAGACATTTTTCTTGAAGAACAGTAAGCAGACAGAGATGATGCCAGTGGTCATTTAAACTAATCCAACCTATTTGTCAATAGTTAGACAGGGTAGGCGGTGATCCACAATCCACTTAATTTTACTACAACCCAACCCAGGAATTTTTACCCTCTTAATATATCAGTGGTAATTTTCTATATCTGTATCAAAAATACCTTGTCAAATACCTTGACAAATACCTTGTCAATTGACTTTGCCTGGGACAGATCATATGTCTTTTCTACAACCAAAGATAGGGACAAATCAGTGTAGAGGTGTAGGTGACAAGCAAGGGGAGTCTGAACTATTATTTACATACCACTTCACAAAGACAGAAACTGGAACATACTTTAACTTTTCTTCTAATCACACATGTTCAATCACATTAAGCAGACTTACTTACAGAAAAGACCTTTAGATCTCAGAGCTCAACTCAAAGACATTCTTCAGGATCTCCAAAGCACGGATATCTATTATTTCTGTGTGAGAAATGACCTCTCACTTTAAATTTTTCAAAGCTTTATTAAAACTTCAACAAATAAAAAAAATTACAGTACTGGGAATTTGTGACCATCAGCCATGTACTAATTTACAAAATGGCTGCTCTGCCTTTTATATCCTGGGGGGGGGGGGGGGGGGGAGGCTTGTGTTTGGCAACCCTGGCCCCTCCCTAACTCTGTCAGTCAACTCTTCTTCACTGCCTATTGGTGGAGACTGCTTTCCTGCAACTTGAGTGGTGTCAGCTGTTATCATGCCGTGCCTCTGTAGTGACAATATTAATTTTCCATTCCAAACTGTCCCGAGCAAGGGAAACAGGCACATGCCCTGCCTCCCCACATGTCCCAGGCAACCCAGGCTGTTTGGTGGCAACAATACGGGGTGGACGGGGGGAGGGAAGAAGGGGAATATATGGAAAGCAGAGGACATCTAAACAACAGATCACAATAACATAACTATACATCAATACAGTTTGTCTTAACATGCACACAATATTCATCCCTTGACTGCGAGAGCCATTACCCATTACCCATCTGTAACATCTATTACATCAAACTTCTCTCTGTTAGAAAGCAATGTGCTCACTTCTTTCCAATCTCTATTAACATTCTTAGTGGTAGTACTATCTCGGTGATAGGTAATAATTTTGCATCTTTGTTATCCTATTGTGTCAAGATTTTCGGTGGATCGTGGGTCTTCAAAAAGACAGGAGTAGTTGTTGGTGTTTAAAAAGTTGTTTATTGCAGGAATACATCAATCTTGAAGGCAGAGAGTTCAAAGTATTAAAGTCCATGCTAAAAGCTTTCTGGCAAAGAGTTCTGATATTACGAACAGAAGCAGAAACAGCAGAAGCAGCAGCCACTATCCCTTTTGTTTCTTCTTCTTCTTCTTCTTCTTCTTCTTCTTCTTCTTCTTCTTCTTCTTCTCCTCCTTCTCCTTCTTCTTCTCATCCACACTCCATTACAGAGCATTTTATTCATAAATCATCCAATCAGCTAAAAACACAATTCTAAAACATTCTTTCTACACCAATGTAAGCTTAATTTCTAATGTACAAAAGTCTGTCAGTTCTTACACAAAACCTACACACATAATGTTACCTATTTTCAAGAATAGTTCTAGCTATTCTATCTAGGAACATAAGCAATAGCTAATAACATGTAACTCAGTTAACTCAAATTAAAACTAGGCTTTAGGGCCTCTTACTAGCTATGCAGTTTCTTAAGGCACTTAACTGAACTTACACTTCTATTTCATGTCTGTGTGGCTTAATATATTTCAACTTCTCTCGAGGTTCTGATTGGAACTCTGCATTTCTTTCTCTCTCTCTGAAGGACTCAGAGAGGCTTCTGTTCCATGCATCTGTAGAGATAGCATTTGCATCATATAATGAAAAAAATGGGGCAACAATTACTTCGCCTTACTGAATAGGTATGTAAATTGAGCTTGAAAATCCCAATAAATAGTAACCGTGAATGTTAGGCTTTCCCATGGGAGGCTTAATCAAAATACTGGTTCTTTTCTTTGAAAAAAACCCTTTTTTTCCAGTAATTATGGATTGTGCATTTTAGATAGAACTAAGAGACTTTCTCCCTGTAGAATACCAGCTTTCTTTGAGTTACTGGCCCCAGAAATACATTTTGAAATTAAGAAGCCTCCGCTTATGTGGATGACCAATGAAAGCTGAAGAGTAAAGGCAAGAGTTTAAAATATTTTCTCTAGTTTTGACCTATTCTGAAAAGCAAAATCAGTACAAACTGGACAAAAATAGTGACTAAATTCAAATACTCAATTTCTTTGAAAAATCCAATGGAAAACATTTTTAAGATACTGATATGAACTAATGTTCTAAGTGATTTCCAAGGTATTAAGTACTACCCAGAATAATCTCTTTTTGAAGAGAATTTAGAGAGTTAGATTATATATTACAATAAGTTTACAAATTTTAGTAGTTGTCTTGCCTTAAAAATAGAGAAAATATTTTTTGGCTCTCTTTTCACACAACTTAGCTAAATTGCTCTTCCCTTTTTTCTGCTTCTGATTAAAATAAAGGTGTCAGTCAAAATACACTTTAAAAACACATCCTCAATCTCAAAATTATTTGAAAACCCATTTCATAGATATTCCAGTTCTTGAACAATGTGTCTCATTTATCTAAGTCATGTTAATTTAGTTTTGGTCTACTTTTGTGAAGTGGTCTGCTAAAATTCCCAGAAAGTGAGTTTTCGCCTAAGATACCAGGCTCAGGAGCATCTATTGTTTTACTCTGTTTTAGACTGAAGGTAAAAGGTGGATGAGGTTTAAGACACGCTATATTGATTCACAGAGAAACTAATGGGATTGGAAGGCACAGTTACGAGAAAGTTCTGTGTCAGATGCACAGAAGGGGACCTAAAGGAAACCAGTCACTAATACTTGTTAATTCTGCATTTCATGTTTTAATAATATTTATAGTTATAGTAATAGTTTCTGGTTTTCTGTATTTTATAGGCATGTTTGCACTATGTGCAATTCTGGGGAAGTTACTGGTGCTATAAATGTACCTGGGATGAGTAAATTTCCAATGTGACCACTTAAAGCTGTAGCATGGAAAAATTTCCACATAACAGAAGATGCGTCTACAAGCTGTGGCATTCTTTCTGAAGAGTAAAAGCTCTTGAAAAAGACCAAGCCCAGTAGAAAAGAAGAGTTGATACAGGAAATTAGTAATATGTGAAGCCTTGCTGGGTAGGCAACACACTTACAGGGTTTTATCATAAAGGAAAATCTACAAGTGGTACAAGGCAGATGTGTCAGTTGTCTCTCAAAGATGAAAACTGAGTACTTGAAAACATCATTGTTTTTCTTTAGGAAAAGGGTTGTTACTTGTCTCCTACTTTGCTTTCTTGCCCTCATTTTCATTGCTCTCTCTCTTAACACATTGGTATGTTAAGGAGGTTTTATTCATCACCTGTCAGCAGAGATGAAGAGCTCATTGAACACTCATGCTCACACATAATTCCTTCAATTCTCCCAGTGACTTTTTAATTTATTTAGTGTATTTACTAAATTATTTCATATATTTGTGGTATTCACATGCCCTCTGAACAGAGAGAAGCTGGGAGAGAAGTAGAGAAAAGAATGACCAAAACAATTATTATCTCATTTGCTGCTCCTGTGTTTGTGAACATATCGAATGTGTTGGAAGATTATTTACCTGAAGGGATTGCTTGACTGGATTCTGGGGATGGTGTTTTGATTCCTTGACCAACTGGGTCCACATATGTGTGTTGAGACTGTCGGCAGACAGTCATGAGTTTTCAGCAGTAAGTTAGAAGTAAGTATGATGTAAGATAGATGTAGTATAATATAGTATGTATCGCTTTAATACAGTATAGTATGCTGTAATATAATATAGTTTTAATAAAGTGAGCATTCAGCATTTCAAAGCCTTGGAGTCAGATGTCGATAATTTCCTGCCTCAGGGGTCACCTGATTTTACAATATGTATTTACTAATTTAATTTCTTTAGTATATTTATCTAGTATATATATTACAGTATTTAATAATGACAAGTAAAAATCCAGTGCAGTTCTTGTTGTTGCCAATTCAAAGTTACTAACTTTTCTAACAGCATAGGCAGAATTAGACAAATAATTATTTTGGATGCATATAGCTGGCATTTGTCAAGAAAAGACCTAGCAGGACATCCAAGGAGCTAGTTACAGTAGTCTGAATGCATAATACAAAGTAAATTGCAATGAAGTTTCCAGTATGTTTTCCTTCCTTTTTCTGGGTTCCGTAATGGAAGGAATGTGATAAATGAGCTTCTTTATTCAGTTTTCACAGGCCTGGGACAAAAATATATTTGTCAGTTGGAGAAAATGTAAGCTTAAGTTAAAATGAAATGGAAGGAAAAACACAAAGATAAATGTTTCATCTGCCTTTTTACATTGTTTCTTATATTTGTATATTACTCACTGAAGTACACTAGATGATGGTAATAAAAGCGAATTTACAGAAGTCAACATTCCATTGAAATGGAAATAATAATAAAAAGCACTGTAGAACATGTGGTCATATGCAAAATCACTTCCTCGTAAGCATTTCTCCAAGGAAAACAGTTTGCCATTTAGGTTGTAAAATAAAGCCTCTGGTGACAGAAGGATGTTGTTTATCACAGAGTCACCTGTAAATGAAAATCTGAGGAATGAAAATAGTAATTGTAAAACTTGATTGAAACTGATTGGTTTGGAAAGCTTAAAGATACCAACCTTTTAACTAAATACACTTGTAAAAGAATTTCCAAGCTTTTAATTCCACAACACACAGGAGATGTGTTGTTATTTCCCTGAGTAGAGGAATTTAGACCCTGCCAGCCTTATTAAGAAATCACAATATGTGAGACTGCTATTGGATAAACTATCATATTGTTACATTAAATTCTGCATTCAGTCTTGTACTCTTCATATCAGAAAGGGCAGGCGTGATGTAGATGTGGTTCATGGTTCTATTTTATAGCACATAGCACTTCATTTTTATCTGACAACTTTTTTTTTAAAGATATGGCTTCAAAATAATAACAGGATTGAAATTTTCATTTCTTAGCCTGTTTGTGCTTTGCTTCCATTTGTTGGTTAGGAGGTCATCTTTACATGATCATATAGTGTTTTTTGATGCACTTTAAAGAAGAAAAAGAAACAGGATATTCAATTCACAGAAACAAAAAAAAAAATTAGGAAGCAAGACAATTAATTAAGCGTAGTGAAAATAAGGGTAATGATATGATTTTATTTACTGAGAAATGAATAAACAAAGTTAACCCAAAATAGGACTGTGTATACTTATGTGTGACTACAAAAGCAAGAAGAAATTTATTTCAATGTGGAGTAAAAAGTGGTTTGCCCACAAAATTGGCATTGAAGAAGAAAAACAGAATAAGTAGGACTACATATGTCTTAAGTCTTGAGAAATATACACACTTTTACTTTCCTGATTCAATATTGATGAAAATGTCAGAGGGAGTAAAACAAAATCCGGGATCCAGATGAAATTCTGGATCAAAGAACATGATTCATAGAAATCTGAGATGCAAAGAAAGCAAAGTATCTGTGTCTCAATTATATATCCTCTACTAATAAACTCACTGTAGGCAAAAGGATTATTCATCTGAGTGGGCAAGAACTCAACAAAGTACTTATATATGCTTACACATAGTTGGCCTATTACAACAGTCCAAGAACATGGCACATAATCCACATTATTTAAACTATTTAAAGCATCTTTAATGCATTTTTTCCCATCTTTGGATGCTCTTTGGCCTGGCTTTATAAGTGAAGAGCTAGGTTGAAATCACAGAACAGAGTGTTAGAGGACACCTTCTGAAAGCAGCCCTACATTTTACAATTATGCAAAGCAAAATCAGATCTCATTATGAACACCTCACTTCCACAGCTGCATGTTTTCAGTGTGCCATAAAAACTATCTTCCTGAGCACAAGTGAAAAAATTAGTAGAAATCACATTCATTTGCCACAAAATTTTGACTACAACCTCCAGTAGTCATATCTCCACAGATAATTTTGAGACTGTGCCAACAGCTGAACTGCCACACAAAACAGAATATTGCTGTTTATTTAGGATATTTAGATTACCAGGAGATAGTTTCAGGTTGGTTCATGTGATTGTTATGGGTTTTTTTCACATTAGTCCATATGGAATTGCGTCCAGCTGGGACTTTTGCCTCAGTAGCATTTATAGAAGGCATCAACCTCAGGCCATGGGAAACAGGATACTGAGGGGGAGGCACCTAGCCAGGTCCTGGTGGGAAGAATGGGGTCATGGGAGTCAGTAGGCTAATAGAACCATCCTGTATTTCGTCAAGTTTCTGGTTCTTGTTCTCATTTGGTTCAGCACCTTGGTACATATAAGGTCACGTTCCAAGTTAATGTTCATGATTGGACCTTGCCCTAAAAGACCCCTACACCTGTCTGCATTTGCCACGCCCCCAGGCCTTTTGATCTTGCCCACCATATTCTGTGGTTTCCACGTTTATTATTTTGTTATTAAAGTTTTTATTTTGGGGGCAAAACCATTGTTCCCGTCCCTTATTTTGCCAGCTTCCACTGGCTAAGCCAAAAAAAGGGGTCACAGAGAGCTCCAGACTGTGATAAGTCTGGGTGGGGATATACCTCTGATCCTCAAGAAAAATACCTGATGAATATGCCCAACCTTCAACAATGCATTTTTAAAAATCAAGCTTGTTAAAGAATAACAATATGTAGAAGGGAAAAAAATATGAGAAAAAGTTTGTTTACAACCCTAGATGAGATTTTCCTAGGTAGAATTAGTCTGAATATTTTCAGATTAGATTACAAAGACGGAATGAAGCTTCTGTATCCCCATCTCTCTGTCTCTCTCTCCCTACCCCCTGCACAGATCTTCTACATCACAGGAAAGGAAGAAAACTTGAATACAAATATTCATGTATATATAGGGGTTTTTTATATTGATTTTTTGTACATATATGGCAGAAAGTTTCAGTCATATCTCTTGTTTTCTCTCAGCTCTGAGATATATTTCCTTTCAAGTATTTTCATTTTGTGATGTTTTATTTAGATAACCCTGTTTTCCAAAGACAAGCTTTCTAGATACCTTCACCCATAGTGTGAATTTGATGTCTGTATTTTTGGAAACTTGATTTACTGATTTACATTCTTTGGAAGGTACAAAGATTTAATAACTATAATAGGAGTTCTATTCTAAAGAACCTTCTAATCAATTATATAATTCATTATAAGCCCTATGTTGTTTACTGAGGAAACTATTGTTGGAAGCATGAAGCAGTGAATAAAATGCCAAGTCATGATGCAGACATGGAAACGGGGTGGAGTTCTTGTGGCTCGTGTTACCATGGCAATGGAGAGGCACATGGAGCAAAGTGGAAGCCACACAGTCTTATTAGCTCATTTAAAAATATATAGTACCTGTATTTTCTAGCTGTTGCTAGGTCAGCAAATTTTATGATGGAATTTCTGAAAAAATTTCTTTGCTATTCCATTAGCCTTTTTATGGTGGTGCTTTCTCAATTCTAATCTAAATTTAGACCTGTAACCATTTTAACACAGGGTTTTAAAAACGGAAAGCATTAGGGTTTAACATGTTATACACAAGAAGCATTTTCAAAGTCTCCATTCATGGATGAGATTCAAAATTTTCATGCATCTCCATCACTGGCTGTAAAATGGACCCCTTTTACACCACTCTGTATTGATATTATCAAGTCCTAGATAGAGACGAAGAAGATTCCACAGGGCCAAGAGTGGATTTTTCAGAGAAAAAGGCAGTTGCTACTATAACAAGAAATATATGCTTTTATTAATATTTTTTAAAGTTGATCTAAAATGGATTTCCTTTTCCACATTTCATACACCAAATTAAACTCTAATTTCAGATATCTTAAAGTTTTGGGGGGTTTTGCATTGGTTGGTTGCTTTGCTTAATTTGTTTGTTGGGGAATGGGTGGGGGAGGGAATTGGTGTTTTCTTCCCACTCTACTTCTCTTTAAGTTCCACAGCACATTGTCATTGGCTACGTGGTAAACCCTGGAAAAGTTTTCTATAAAATTTGTGACACATTGAGTGTTTCATTATGACCTCTCTTCATTATGATTTAAATTGTGTTGTCTTAGAAATTCGCATCTTATAGTCTGGTTTCTGTCACACACTGCCAGGCTCTTCTTGTATGATGCCAAATAAATTTTTAATTTCTATCATCATAGGTTTAATTTTCGTTGAATGAGACACCTCCCAGGCCCATTCAGCCAGATGTGGATGAAAAGGAATAACATTTTACCTTAGGAATTTAGGTGTTTCTCAGAGACTTGGAAAGTATTCTCTTTCTTATAAAAGAAATGTTGTGATGTATACTGTTAATCTCTGCTGTGTGAAAGAAAAGGGATTAATTAAATTTGTTTTAGAGCAGATGTGGAGAAGGGCCACTAGGATTTTTGAGAGAGAAAAATCCCTTTATAAGAAGTAACAAGAAAAAATTGATTTTTGCAGTCTAACCATATAAAGGCATTATCTGGGTACTGCCTAAAAATTAATCTCAATTGTATAAATATTCTGAAAAATGAATGTGTGAGCTAGTGTAAGAATGGATGCATGGAATGAGTATTAAGAAAAAAATCTTACTACCAGAGGATTTAAATTTCAAAAAAACGTGCCTCCATAAGTAATTGAGGTAATATCTAACAGAAATCCAGCTAATCTTAAGATGGAGCTTAAGAAGACTGTAAAAGGTATTTCTACTTCCTTGATTAATGGCAAGGAATTGAACATACTGAACATTAAGGTCTCATCTCCTTGTGACATTTACCTCTCTTGCTCTCCTAAACTAGGAATTTTGCTTTGTTGATCATGCTTTTCAGGACATTTTAAAGGCATCTTCAAGTCCTAATTTGGAAAAGACCAGTATAGTGTTAACATATCACAATTCTGTTTATATATATATTAAGGGGAAGTTTTTAAAACTCACTTTTTAGCCGCAATTATTCCTTGAATTTTTTCAAGGAATTTTTTCAAGGGTGATCAGTTAATAGTTTTGTTTCTTTTTTCTTTTAAAACCAAAGTATAGAATATGTAGAAAATGCAAGGAAAAGCAAAATCTGATTATATGTGACCATAGCAACAGCATAAAACAGCTAATATAATCAGCACCCAAGATCGAAAATGGACTGGTCACCGTAGAGAGACACAATGAAAATTGGAGCTTAAATTCAAGATGGAGACTATAAACATAGACTAAATAATTTAAAGGAAATTTAAAAGATATGGAAATTATAAGGAAGAGTAAAATTAAATGCAGCCCTGGATTTCACAAAGTGTTGAGTGTTGTCACTATGAGGTCAGTGGAAACTATGAATTTGAAATATACATAAAACAGCTTTTACTTTACTTGCAATTATTTGCAAGGCTCTGTGCATCATATTGCTGTTAAATATCATATCATATCATATGCTGTTAAATAACAGAATTACAACAGGATCACTGTGAGAATGTGTTGTCTTCAAGTGTGTGTGTGTATATGGATGGAGGAGGGAGGAATCAAATATTTCACTGTCTGTGGCCATGTAACTTCACTTTTCTATGTAGCTGTATTCATTTCAGTGCTTCATTATGACATATCATAAATCAACATTACAAGCTGGCAAGTGGAGATAAATAGTTGCAAAGCTCTTTTTATGCTATTTTGTGCTGCTGAATACTTTGGAATCTCATTTTTGACAGCTTAAGGCTGAAGTGCCATATATTCCCAACAACTTTTTTTAAATACACAGATGAATGGTACACAGCACACTGTTAAAAATGAAAGTGCCTCATCATCAACAGCCACACATATCCACAGCCACAAACTCATACAGTATGTATCAAAATGAATTGAACTTGCCAGCACTCCCTTCAGTTCTGTCTCTGTTGAAAAGGATAATGGCTGTTTCTCTTCACATTAAACAGGAGCAGGAAGAAGCTACAGCAAAAACCAAAGCTATGGCCTAATTTAATGGCTAATATTGTCTGGAAAATATTTGTTTCTGAGGGATTTGTTCACTTTGCATGTTTCTAAGCTTCAACATATTTTTATCTTTTTTTCTTTTTGTATTTAAATACAACAAACCAAACAAGTAGAGTTATTACATTTCTTTTGCTCGGAGACTATAATATTCTAATAGTGGAAAGAGTAGTAATAATAGAAATAATGATGATAATAATTGCAGTGCAGGCAGCCTGTGTCAACCTCAGGCTAGTTGTAAATGCCTTGAAGTATAGGAAAAATAGATGCAGCAATTTAGAATAGAGCAAGAGAGAAAAATACAGAATACAGCCTGAATGCCTGGATTTACCTCAGAAGGGTGTCCTGGTTTGAGAGGAAGTGAATTTTTTGGGATCCTGTGGTCAAACCAATAGGTGCTCAGATTTGAATATTGGCACCTGGTGTGGCCACTGAGGACATGGATATGCCTCTGAGAACACAGGGGGTTAAAAGCAGAGAACTCCCAGAAGCTCTCTTGGTTCCAGTCAGAGAAAGGTTCAGACCTCCCCTGCCTGGCTGTGGGCTGGGCGGGGGAGGGGAAGCCATGCAGCCGGGTGAGATAGGCCGGGGCCTTGGACAGAGAGGGGAGGTGAAGGCCCCTGCAGGATGGAAGGGTGGAGGAACATTGGAGAGTCATCGGGCAGCCAGCCCCCCACCCCAGGAGAGAGAGAGAGAGAGAGACAGAGAGAGAGACAGAGAGAGACAGAGAGGGAGATAGAGAGAGAGGGTGCCCGGCAGGGCAGCGTGGGAGTTCTGGACAGGCAGAGCCTGATATTTTAACCCTTTTCTTGGATGATGGAGACCTTACAAATGCTGATCCTCCTGGAGCTGAATGAGAAGAGAGATAGGGATGAATAGCAGGAAATGGGCAAGTGTGATGCAAGTTTGTGCAAGTGAAAGATGTCCGAGAGAAGTTGAGAAGAATTCTAGGTGGCAGGAGATGATGGAGTGGCCTTTGCCTGGACTTTGTCTTGTATAGCTGTGGACAGAACCATTTTTCCTGTGGCACAGAAACTGCACTAGGGGGAGGCAATAGCTTGGAGACAAGAGAGTTCAGTGTTATGTGAAGGAGTGAACAGAGACAACAGGGTGAGGAGGGTGGTGGTGGTGCTCTTGATCTTCAGTGAAGGAGATCTCTGTTCTTAAGACCCCTCGGCCCCAGGGGGTGAAATCTGGGGGGGACTGGTGTCCTGAAAGTGAGAGACTGTGCTCTTTTTTGAACTGGGCAAAGCACCCTTAAAAGGAAAACCCTAGAAGCAGCTCTGGTCCATGTGCAGTGGTGAGAGCACTGGATATAGAAGATGTCAGGATGGCAAATGATCTCCAGGCGGTGCCACATGTGACATGGAAACACAAGAGGTTTCAACTGTGTTTCCAGGAAAAGCCTATGGCACAAGAGGGACTCCTTGATGAACTGAGAATTGATTATCTAAAGGGTGGTGATGGACTGAGAGTTGGTGATCTGAGGGATGGTAACTGGATTGAGAATCCAAGGTTTTGTCTTACTGTGATGTATTGGGAATTTGGTAGGGGGAGGAGGAGGAATGTTTGGAAGGTTTTCATCCCGAGTTCTGTGTGTTTCTTTTATATATTTTAAGTTAATAAAGTTTTTTTTTTCCTTTTTTTCCGAAGCTGGAGCCTGCTTTGCTCTACTCCTGGTCACATCTCACAGCAGACACCAGGGAGAATGTATTTTCATGGGGGCACTGGCATTGCACCAGTGTCAAACCATGACAAGGGATGTAAAAGTGAATTCTGTATACAAAGACTCAGTTCAGAGCATGCAATTATTTACCCTTGAGAAAAGGGAGCTTTTATGCCCCCCTACAGTCTCCTGCCTTTGGCACTAGAAAACACAGCTTACAATCTGACAAAATCACCACATGTGTGATGTTTTCTCTGTCTCGACAGAGAAAAACTGCTCCAGCAAAAGAAAGACTCTATCATAAGTCCATGTTCCTATAAAATTGGTGGTCTAATCTCCCATTAAGAATCACAATTTTTTAAAGTAGAGAACGTGACATTTTCTGTGTAATTAAATCTTTCTCTAGGAGATATGAGTCCCTGCCTGTGTGTGCTCCTACATGAATGCCCTCTGCTAATCACAACTGTGACAGCAATACTTCTCTCTTACCAGAAGTGAGCCTCTAAAACCAGAAAAATTGAGAGTCTGCAAAATGAGTTTAGGACTGCAGACATTTCCCACAAAACCACTGAGTAGTGTGGTTATACATGTCATACTGAAGATTTGTCAGATACACCCCCAGTCTATGACATCCCTCAGAAGGTCTAATGACAGTAACATTTAGGGAGGCCTTGGGGTAGGAGGATGCTCTGCCCTGGTATGCAGTGAAGCAACTCAGACAATGCCGTTTGCAAGTCTCTTCATAGTGGACGACTGAGAGGGGTGTCATGTTGGTTTTGGTGTTAAACTATGTTAAAACCAGTATGCTCACCAACCTCAAATTAACGTCCTAATAGTGAGGCAACCAGAGACCAGAGACAATGACTGGCAGTCAATCACTTTACACTACAAAAGCCCAGTCCAGTCTCATACAGTTAGGTTGTTCTACCATTCTAACAATTCCTCCTTGGCATGTGTAGAGATTCCTCCTTTGGATTTGAGGATGCTCCCTGAGGCAAGGCTCAGTGAAAAGACCTGCCCATATTTGCATGGATGTTTGCATGGTGACTTATATCAATCTCTACTTAATAATTGTTTCTTTTAGCTAGCTTTAATGCAATGGTTTTAACAGAATTGCTTTAATATAGTGCACTATATTATACTATACTCTATTAGTAATTTTGGCTTTTATACTATGTAGCAAATAATTCTGATTAAGATCTTTTGTCTAATCATTTGTCAATAGCTCATTTTATAGAAATAGATCAGATTTGCAATCTTTAATCTTGAGGGATTCAACCTTTAACAAAGCCTGGGGCTAAGACTGGATCTAACCATGCCTCAATTCCTCTCTAAGGAGTTTAGAACACAAGGGAGTCTTTTCTGCACCTCACAATTGCAGGGCTTCTCTGATAATCTTTATTGAAAGCTCCAACTCCATCTCCAACTCTTGGTTAACTTTCCAGAAAATACACATAAAGTCAAATTATGGAGAATTCAGTTGGTTTTGTGTAAAGGTTAAATCTTATTAATTTATTTAAAAGGAAAAAATTGCAAATAAGTGTTTACATTGAAAATTGATTGCCTTGATTATACCAAAATTTTCCAAGTTTTCAATTAATTCCAATTAAATTGTAAAATCTAAACAAATTTTACAAATAAAGAAAATATAGATTTAAATGCGTATGTGCAAATTTTACATAGCAGACTCTATACATTGAGAGGGAATGTTGTCATAGTCCTTTGACTAACAAGACAAAGGTCTCCCTTCTTTCCCATTAAAACTATTACTGGACATAAAAAAATAGGTTAAATGCACTAATGGAACAAAGAAGTTGATTTCTGCCCTCCCTCCCCCAATTCTCTTTCCTAGATGTCTGAGGCTGTAGCCAGGAGAGGTCAATCAGAAAACCAAAATGTCTGTAGCACCTTTCAGGACTCTGGATGTCACTTTTGCAGCTTCTTCATTGAACTCATCATGGTAGGAAGTTTCTCCCAAAATATTAACTTCCAAATACATAAGGCTGGTTGAAACCTGTCCAACTAATAACATTTCATTTGAACAACAATGGGAAGGAACATAAAAAGATGACTGATGGTTGAATAATTTTAAAGTAACTTTACTTTACATGTTAACATGTGTACAACATGTTAGAAAATTATTTCTTTGAAGAAATTAGATTAAGAATAACAAAGAATCAGATTCTTGCTAAGAGTTGATAATCAAGAAGTCCTTGCTTAATAATCAAGGGCAATGGAATCACTTTTATTTCTACTGACTCGTTATGCGCTTCTATTTTCAGTCTTTGGGATTACTTTTGTGATTGCCCCTGTGCTAAATTATTTGCATAAAATCTGATAATAATGGCAGGGAGATTATATGAAAGAGTCTTCTAGTTCCATGTAACTGTTTCATGGAGGAAAGTCTGTGAGATTTCACACCACTGATTCTCTCTAAATATAAAATAACTTAGTACAAAGATACTGCATATAAAAGAGTCAATTAGTTTTATGCTAATGAATAACTATGTTTCACTGAGGAAAACCTGTAAGATTTCAAAATCATTCATTCTCTTAAATACAAAATAACTTAGTACAAGATACTGCCATGTTTTACAGGATTTGTATCTATGTGGCATTCTGAAATAAAGTGCTTAATAACTAGACTCATTAATACTAATGGTAAATCAGTGAGATTAAATATTTCTATAAATCATTTTATGAATAAAACAGAGGACAAAAGAACTATTGAACTGTTATGCCTCAATACTTCAGTATCAGCATTTTATAAACATTTCAACTAGCACAGGTTGACAACATAGAAGGGGAGGCATAAAATTGTTTAGCTACATTATAGGAAAAAGACTGTCAGACTCTTGAGAAATAAGTAATGTTTCAGTGGGATTGTAACTGCATGGCAAATCGAACATTTAAAAAGATATATAAAGCATCTCTAATCTGAGCCTTTCAAGGACTTTCTGAAGTACTGTCTGCTGCTATTGTTCACTATATCATTTTACTATTATCCTCCAAAAGAAGACTGCCAACCTAAAAGGAATTTGAACTGAGGACAAAGAAATGTGTACTTAAACACCATAAGAATAATGATAGCTTAAGAGAACAAAGTGAAGAATAAAGTGCCTTCAGAAAGAATGTTTAACATATGTAAGTGGTGAAAAATGATAGCTAGAAGTCTGCATTTGAAATGTGCTACATTAGATCTGGAAGCATAGAATGACCACAAAGCACGTGTTAGGATAATGTCAAAAATTATAATGTCCTGATTCTTTCAAGTTCTTCATGTCCAACGTTTACTTAGCACTTATCCTGATAATTATCACGTATATGCTGTGGGGGAAAAAAGCCTGCATGAAGTACTAAATCAAGGGGGAGAATCAGTTTGGTAATTCAATTTTGCCCTCAAGCTGTTCTCTCTTTTCCACTTCTGAATGATACTAATGTGAAAAGGACCTGTTGTTGGCTTAAGCAGGGAGAGAGAGAATCTAATGGTAGAAGGGATAAGATAAAGAGTACTTTCAGAGTCTGGGATTTCTTCATCAGAGGAAGAAGATTATCCAGTTTAGTCTTCATTTTCTTGAATTACAATTGCTGAAGGGAAAACCAGCTTTTTATTTTGAGCTTAGTAAAACAAGAAAATGATGCAAGATATTGTCTCACTCTCTTCAGTGTGTAAATATACAGTAAATGTATATTATGTAGTAAGGGCAGGATCTTATTTTTCATCCCATTTTGATGGTGTTGACTTTGGCTGACTGTAAAGTTTCAGCCCATGATACCAAATTCATCTTTCATGCAAGTGGAGAAATTCTCTGAAGTTAAATGGACAGAAGAAAGTTACTCAAAATAAAAATAAATCTGGTATAAACGTGTCATCAGCATAAATAATTTTCCAAACCTTTTTTTCCAGCAGCTGAGGTACTCAGTAGAAGGGCAAGTTGTTCCCTGGTATGGCAATCTGTCACTGTCAGCTCTCATTCTGTGAGCATGGATGGAACATGATCTCTCTTTTAACAAGAAAGATATTATTAATACTTGAGTAGCACAAGGGTTACTTGATTATTTCTTCTATTTTTATTTTTTGTTTTATTTGGGGTTTTGGAGGTGTGGTTTTTTGCTTTTTATTCAGCTCAAAAATAAATTTTATTTACATAAAAAAAGCCTTAAATTCTGTTAACTTTAAAATCTCATATACTTGTATGAATAGAAAATGTTATGCCCACCTTCAGAATAAAACAGTCAGGAAGAATATTTTATTTGGAAACTTTATATACAGATTTTAAAAGAATCTTTGAAAGCTTTAAGCATAATGTGAATAAACAATCTTTGATACCTTGATGTTTACTTTTGGTTTCTATGTGACTTCATATAAAAGACAAAATAAGGTTTAGGCATGCATCCTATGACAAGATGTCAGTACCATAAAAAATTTTGGCTAATTTTACATCAAAACCAGGAACAAGTAATTTTCCACTTAAACATCTACCTGCAAAAGTAATCCAAAATATTTGGCTGATCTGTTGGAAACTTTCCCAGTCATTTTAAAACCGGTTTAAGTTTGCTGTGATATATCTTCCTTACCTGGATTTAGAAGCCTAGCAGAGTATCTGGTATGTCTAAATTATTTTCATTTACATGTACATATGATATACACAAGGAAATTTTGAATAATGTTTACATTATGTATCTTAAAGAGTACTTAAATCTAATGAACACTTACTCTAATGATTTCTGCATCAGGTATAAGGGAATAATTAAAAAAGACTGCATAACAACAAGACAAGGATAAAGAAGTTAATAAGGTCAAAAAATATTCACTAAAAAGTAGAATAGGTCCCTAGTGATACAGATAGAGATGCATGGAAAATCTGGGTTAACAAAACTAGTGTTTAATAGCTAAACTACTTCATGCTTATCAGAAAATCAGAGAACTAAGGAATTAGAGAATGTTTACATTTTGGTTTGGGCGGGACATTCAAAGATCATCTGGTCCAAGTCTCCTGTCTTGGGCAAGGACATATTTCACTGGATCAGGTCACTCAAAGTCCTGTCTAATTTGACTTTGACCACTGCTAGCAATTGGACAACTATTTTGGGCAATCTCTTTGAGTGTTTTGCCATCTTTAATGTAAAAAAAAATTTCTTCATGACATACAGTACAAACTGATATGGGTTTAGCTTAAAATCAATAATCCTTGTCCTTTTACTATAGGCTTTGGTAGAAAGTCTTGTCCACCTTTCTTATAAACCTGTTTTACATATATTGTCTCTAAAAAGTTGTCCTCAGAGCCTTCTCCTCTCCTGGCTGAGCAACCCCAAGTCTCTCAGCCTGTCTTCATAGGAGAGGTAATAATTTTTGTGGCCTTCTCTGGATTGCTCGAACAGATCCAAATCTTTGTGCTGGGATCACAGAGCTAGACTCAGTACTTCAGGTGAGGTCCTACGAGAGTGGAGTAGAGGGGAACAGTCACCTCCATGAACACGGCATTGGAGGCACCAGTATGTGATTGACTTTCTGGCCTGCAAGTACACTTTGCCAGATAGAGTGCAATTTTACATCCATTATTATAGCATTTTTCCCAATTTCTTCCCTTCAAAGCTACTCTCAATCAAGTAATCATCCAGTCTGCATGGATACTGGGAATCCAGTAATTCAGACGCAGTACCTTTGTCCTAGGACTTGGTTTTGTTAAAGTTAATGAAGTTTTTGTGGGCCACTCCTTAAGCCTGCCAAGGACCCTCTGGATGGCATCCCTTCGTTCTACAAATAAACCATACTGGTCAGCTTGGCATCATCTGTAAAAATGCTGAGGGTAAATTAACTCTCACTATGTCATTAAGGAACATATTAAATAGTATTGGTGCATTAAAGGACATGATTAGATACAAGTTTCCACTAGGTCATTAAGCCATTGACATAACTGAATGCAGCCATCCAGACAATTCTTTCTCTGTTTAACAGTGCCTGAGAAATGGATTGAGATAAATATAGTTCAATAAATAAAGCAAATAAACACAGTTCAATAAATAAAGCAAAAGCCACACAGGCAAGCAAACCAAAACAAAGAATTCATTGATTGCTAGCTATGGACAGAGAGGTGTTCCAACAGAGCAGAGCTCCATCATGTGTAACTGTGACCTGAGAATATAAACATCACTTCAAATGTCACTCCCCTTCCTCCTTCCTGCCACAATATGGATACGCTGATATGATTCCCCTACTCCCCAGACCATCCCTATAAAATGCCCACAATTGTCCACTGTGTTAATTCAGTCCATGACTTCAGGCTCCACCTGTCTTAGTAGCCACTCAGGACAAGAAAGGTGTGTGGTTTGTGGAGTTACTAGGCACCAAAGCCAGCTCATATCGGGTTGTAGCTGCACTTGCACTACCACGAGTGAGGCTCATTCACCACTGGTCCAGGTAGTTCTTCTTACAGGAATTCCTATAATGTAGAACCCAAATCATGGGTTACAATAAATGAAAGGTGTTTTCATTAACAGTCTCCAACCCTTGTGCCTTTGGGCCAGGCCAGGGGCTTAACATTGCAAATGAACTCCTTCCTGAGCTTGACTAGCAACAAGAAAAAAAAGAAACACAAACCCAACAAACAAAACAACAAACATTACATAGCCAAAATTAAAAAATCACTATGTCTTCAAAAAGGCACTCTTCTAAATATTTCAGGAAGAATGCTTATATATAGCATATTGTAACTATTATGAATGACCTGATCTTTAAAGATGAATGAATGCTGGTGCTGCAATCACTCAGTTCAAAATTATGCTTCTGCCCTTTGGATAGAGAAGATAGAGCACTGGGAAGATTTGAACTCAGCATGTTGAAGGGAACAAGCAAAAATAACTGTCTGGCCTATAGCACCCAATGTCAACCCATAGGGGCTACTTCCTTATCCCAGAAACCTTCAGAAAGGTCTAAGAGACCACAGCAGTGAAGCCATAAATTAATTTCCACAGTGAATAAAGAACCTTAAGATTGCAGTATTATAAACTCAGGGGTTTAGATATTTCTGAGTGGAGTTAGTGGGAAGTTCTCCAGACCTTATTCATAATATACTATGAAAATGCTATCCATTTCTTAAAATGAGAGGAGGAGACACATACCAGTGCCTAAAGGAAAAGCAAAACATGTAAAACTATTAGGAAGATAATTTCAATCCTACAATTTTTTTAACCTCTTTAGAATATAAAAGCAATCTGAGTTACTGTGACTGTTATCAGAAAAGTTCTTGCGAGAAACAAACGAGAAAAAAACAAAGGTAACTTGTGGTCATTTTCATGTCAGCTGTGTAGCAATAAGAAACAGACTATTATTAGCCACAGGACCTCTCATGAAGGGCACTACTATGAACAGCTCAATCAATTTCTTATGCATCCGAATGTCTTTTTCACTAGTCAGCAGGTGGCTACAGGATCTGCCAATAGAGCAGACAGAAACAAACCCTCAAACATCACAATAAAAGTTTTTTGCTATCTATATAGCATACATGCATCTTGTGAAAAGTTGTTTTAACTTGCTTCGCATGGAAATAAATTATTCAAGATAATAATAATAAATTATTCAAGATAAAGATCTATAAATGTTGAATTATGTTTATATCCAAACAAAATACTGCTAGTATATCTGAGGAACACAAGTGTTCATCTGAATTGAGAGATCAGTTTTTGGTGTGACCTACAAGCACTGTTTACTAAACAAGGATTTCAGTGACTGGTATTCAAAGGCCACATATTTTTTTTCCTACTTTGTTGTTATGATTTTTCTCCTCACAGCTATACTTTTAAAAGGCTAGAAACTGTTGTAAAATCGTTGATAGGTCATTAAGCATGTACTGTTAGTTTGGTTATTATATTGTAAAAGGGGTTAAAAGGGTAGTTATAAGACATATGGTACTCAATGTACCATGTTACTCCTAAGTAAAGTGCATCACCTGCAGGCAAAATGAGCCAGCCTGGACAGAACTGTAATGGGCCAATCAAGTGCCTTAAACCTTCATGCAAATGAAGGATCCAATCCAAAGGGACAAAAAAACAGGATAAAAAGGGGCTTCTGACCCACTGAATCTGTGCTGCTCCACCTGGAACACTGGGGAGATATCTGCCCAAGAAGACCCAGCACCAGCGCTGCAGCATCCTCAACTGGAACGCTCCTTCTTGGCCCATGGACCCCCATGCTTTAGGCCTTTCTTTTTATTATACTAAAGGCTGAAATCACTTTAGTACCTGGAGCGTGCTCCCGTTTTTAATATATACAATCACTGTATTTTCTCACAGTAATCTTAATGCAGAGAAAATCATGTATAGCAGTGTCTTCTGCATCCTTGACTTTTTGTGCTAAGAGCAGATCAATGCAAAAATACAGAGGCTGGTTTGTGGAAGAGAGTCAAAACAAAATGTTTTGTAAAAATACATTAAATAATTCTGTGGTTTGAACATCTCTACTTCAAGTCACATAGACACATGACACATGATAAAAGTAAAATCCCTAATTTTGCAAAGATGGTCTCAACAGACTTGGTATGGAAGTGTGCCATCTACTAATCTGGGAAATTATCCAAGAGGAAGCGAGCAAATCTATTAAGTATCTGTGTGGATAGCTGGCATACAGGACCACTCATCAGACAGAAATCTCATTCACAACCAGGAAACTACTTTGAAAATGTTTTAAAGATCAGTGTTAAAATATTCTGAATCAAAATCCTTAACAGCAATTAAAAATTAACAACAAAGAAATCTTCATTAACTTATAATTGACAAATTTATACTTACATGTAAAATAAAGAGTGAGAATTTCATTCCATGCTTTTTAACTCTACGTGGGCTAAATTCAGTCCTTGGTAAAGACAGGATGACAATAATGGGATTGTAAGACATAACTCAGGCTAGATTTTTGTTAAAATATTGTTCCCTTTCCCAAAAATGTCAATACAGATTGTATATACTGCATTATTGGTAAGGTTGAAAAATTATAAAAGAAAGGCCTCATAAAATCAGGCCTGCTCTGTTATGTCAGTGGCTAGTCTTGTCAGGCCAGCACTTTGCAAATTCCCACGTGAAAGCAATCCTGCTGTGAATAGTTTGTTAACATAACAATCTATTCCTGGTCAAAAGGAACTAGCACCTGCATAAACATTAAATCTATCCCATAAGAACCAGTGAAGAAAATGTGTAAACAACTTAAGTAGAGAGATTTGATGGACAAGTAAAATACCTTTTACTAATCAATAAAGTAATTGACAAGAAAGCTACTAACCAATTGGAGTCACACACGAGGTCTGTAAAACTGTATAAAACAAGTTATGTGAATAAAGAAGGAGTTTTTTCCACCATGAAGAAAATGGAGTCTTGTGTGATTTATTCCAATACTCCAAATCTTTTTGAGCTAAGATATATATAATAGATGTGATTCTTAGTCATCAGTCTCCTGCTTCTGGAAGCCATCAGTACTTGATATGCAGAGAAAGGCTAAAGGCTTTAACAATTCACCTGAACATTGGAGGAATGGAGGAGGCATTAATGAAGAGAAGAAAAGTCCCCACTTTGTTTTTCTGAAGATCTTAAGTATAAAAACCAGAAAATCCATTCTAAATCAATTTCATTATTTCATTGTGTTATCATAATGTAGGCCTATGCCATTTATTTCAGTATATTGTTGCTTATTAATATTTTACCTGATATTATCATTCTTACATTTTACTTAGTATCAAACCATATACTCAGCATTAAAAAAAGAGGAGGGCCCCAGAAGGATAAATAGCATGTATAGATGTACCCATGCTTACAGAGAGATGTAAGGGTAAGCGAAGATGTGGCTGAGCTAATAATGGACCATTATTAATGGACCATGCACCGTTTGGTATGTGCAATGAGCAGATATTTCCAGCAGGTTGAATAGGTTATGCTGAGCAGCTGCCTGATTGAATGTATTTAAAAACATTGAGGACATGGAGCTAAAACTTACCCTGTTAATAGATGTACTGCTCCTTTTCATCCAGCAGTTTATCTCCTGAGTGACTAAAGGGACCTCAGGCCAGGTTACAAAGGAGTCTAATGGCCCTGCAGACAAAGTAAATGCTGAGATCTTCTTATCTACAAGAATTCAGTAACTTCTAGAATGTTTGAATACTACTCCTCAGATATAAAAACCATGCATGACAGATACTCAAAAGACTACTAGAGCTCAAAAGCCATGAGATATCTCAAAGAAACCTTGCTTTAAATTTAATAGATTTCTAAAGATTTGTGGAATCAACATTGGGAATTTGTGCAATCAAATTTGTGAATCAACAGTGAACTGTTTTTTTTTTTTTTACAACACCCAGTACCTTCACTTATTGCTACTTTGTATAATTGCAGAATGAAGATTTTTCTAATGCTTGCCACCAGCAATCAGATTTCTAAAGAAACTCAGAAAATCACACTGACCTAGAACCAGATTGATTTATGCAAGTATTATTTCGGCTAAAAATACTCTGTATTGCTTTGACAAACTGGGATTAATGCAATTTGCAGAATTAAAATCCTCAAAATAAATAGTTACTTAAAATGTGAGTAGGGAAGAGGACCAAAATCACTGCAATAAATTTTTAATCCATTTTTCATACCAAGAGCAAATGACCCTTTTACTAAAAATGAAGTGATGGAAGCTGTGAGAAACAACTGCTCAGTTTGGAAATTTAAAAAGGCTTATTAAACCTTGACAAAAACACAACAAAAGGACTACATAAGGAAAAAGTTGCAGCGTTGAGAAGGGCCTGCATGCATACCATGTGACTGGTTCATTTTCAAGATGGATGTTCTGTCTTTTATACCCCTGGGGGTTGCATCAGCCAGCCCTGGCTCCTCCCAGAGTCTGTCAGTCAGCTCTTCTTTGCCATTTATCGCTGGAGACTACTTTCTTGTAACTTGAGTGGAGATCAGGTTGCCATGCTGCACCCCCTAAGCAACCCCCTGAGCTTTTCCATTCCCAACTTCCCCGGGTAAGGGACACATGTGCATGCCTTCTTTTTTACCTGTCCTAGACCACCCTGGCTGTCTGATGGCAACAATACAGAGGGGTAAAAGGGAACTATGGGGAGAACAGAGGACATCTAAATGATAATAACACAACTATACATCACTAAAACTTTTCTTAATATTCACACAATAGTCATCCCTTAATTGCGAGAGCCAATCATCTCATTATCCATCTATAACAGAAGCTACGTCCAGATCCAGCTTCCGGATGGACTCACTTTGATATCACCATTTACATCTGAACTAACACTGGGAATCACAAGTGGATTAAATAGTGCTAACTAGTAAGATAAAATTTCTTACATGTATTTTACTAAAAATAATGAAAAGCGACATCATTCTAACTGTTGCAGTTTTATATTAAGCTAACGAATGTAATCGCATTTCATACTGCAGAGTTTCCTTTAATAATCTGTAGGGATCAGGAAAGAATTGTCTTTGATGGACAGTTTGATCTCTGCAAGTGAATTTTTTTCCTTGCTTTCCTCTGAGTCACATATCAGCCCTGACCATGTCTGTGCTCTGAGATGACAGATAGACTCTACCAACTACAGGTACATGCCAAACATACCTTTATTCCCTGCTTGAGCAAGAAATTCCACTAATTTAGATTAGCAGGACCTTTAAAGGGCTTATACTTACTGAGGTACTAGGCCTGATAGACTTGCTGAGGTAACTATTGCTTCCTTGCCAAACACTGAATGCTGCCTTCATCTCTCTTAAATTACTTCTCCAGAAATACCTTACCTGACTAACATCTGGCTTTCTTATGATGTATATGGCTAATATCTTGAGATGATATTAACTTCCCTTCCAGAAAAAAATGTTTTAACAGGCATACAGCCCTATGGAGTCTCACTTGGAATTTAAGATACCCTATCATCAGTGAAATATAGGGTTAGAAATTACTTTGAGAGGCCATTGAGTCCTATCCATGACATAATCCCTTAATTTATTCAGTAATTGGTCAAAATGTCTTGGAGTTTTATAGTGCTAAAGATGAAAGCTTACAATGGAAGCAAATGATGGTGAGTCTTTTGTGTTTGTGATATACACTAACAATCTCCTAATTGATTTCAATAACTGCTTGACTGCAGTAAGGAGAATGTTGGAGGTTAGGGTTTTTCCTTTTAATTTCCTTAGGGAATATTCTCCCATTTTGTTGCTAAAAGATAATAATGACAGGGTACTTAAGAGAGACAAAAGAAGTTGCCCCAGGAAGGGAGCAGCTGAGGGGCAGAGATACCATGAGAATTGGGGTAGCTGCTTGCTCTCTTGGCTTCAGAAGAGGACCATGGACCTACTGATTAGAGGAGGGGGAATTCGCTGCTGCTGAAGCCCAAGCCTGGCCTGGTCCTGCTTCTTCTGCTGTGGATGGGCTTTGCTCTGCTTGTGAGAGCAGCCACTGAACTGGGACCTTATTAACAGCCTACCTCACTAAATAGAGCCTTTCACCATATTCTCCAGTGCCTCAGGGGAAAAGCCTGGGAGCCCTTTTCCCCCTCACAGGGAGCCTCTCCCTGTCCTCTTCCTGATTGGGAACAGGGCTGCTGCTGGTCCGGGATTTTTTGCTACACTGTAGCCCCTGCGCACCCTGCCTGCCCAGACATCCCACGGTTCCAGCGGCAGCTGAAGAGTTTCGTGTGTAGTACTTTGAGATTATGCTTGTTCCTGCTATTCCAATTTGCTGCTTCTGAGGCTCTTGTTACAGCTCCTTTTGCTATCCAGAGGGGCACCGAGAGCAACCGGGCCAGGGGGTTTGTGAAGCAAAGCCTCTCTTCCGTCCCTTCCCGTCTGGGTCAAGCCGCCATTACAGCGTGCTCCCTGGGCTCGCACCACAGCGCCCCCTGCAGCCATGAGGGAATCACCGCACCTGCGCTGCCCACCGGGAGCCACCAGCGCCCCTGCCGGCTGTGACCGGAACTGCACCAAGGGGAAAGTGCTTAAACAGCAAGAAGAGACTTTATTGGGTTTTCTGGTTTATTCTTTATTTTTTGTTGTTGTTGTTGTTGCTGCCATTGCTGTTGTTTGATTGCCTTGTTATATACATACATACTAGTAAAGAATTATTCCTTTTCCCATATCTTTGCCTGACAGTCCCTGAATTTCAAAGTTATGATAATTTGGAGGAAAGGGCATCATATTCTCCATCCCAAAGGAGGTTCTCACCTTCCTTGGCAGACCCCTGTCTTTCAAGCAAAGACAGAGAACTAGATTGAAGACAAGTAATATTTTTTGAATACTCTGCACAGAATACCTCTGTTAGGATCAGCTAAGGGATGATTGGTCCACAAAATTATCTTTTTGTGACTCATACATAGAGTAAAAACCACAGAATATTTCCTTATAGACAAGTGAATACACAGATCTTCTTCATTTTCTTTAATTGTTTTTGTTTGTTTGTTTGTTTGTTTTTAGGTATTGTACCCTTGTCTATGTTAAATTTTAAACTAATAACTTGAGACCTATTTTTCATGACCAGTTTGATTTCTGAATGTATCTGCCAGGATAATATGTGGTGTAGAACTGAACTCATGAACCCTTAATGGGTTCTTAATGTAAACAAAAGGCATTTTCTGAGAAATTATGATTTGTTAAAATACTTGGAAATTATGATTACCAGACAATGAATAAAACAGACCTACTTGTATCTTAAAAACCAGCAGATAGATGAAAACAGAAGAAGATAGACTGGGACAAAATTCAGAAGTACAAAGTTATATTGATTCTATTTATACGTCGTCATCATCTGAGTATGGCATAGCTATCTACATAGCTCTACACCTCTTATTTCTAAAATACAGGATACAGAAACCTTAATGCCTCATTACTATGTACCTACTCCTAGATAAGAACATCCATTTTTTTGGAAGGGAGGGGTGGAGGGGGGGACATTGCTAAAGTCCAAACACTTAAAAATATCCATACACTTAGCAAATTGCATCCTAGATTATTAAAACCCATAAGCCCTTTCTTCTTCAATTCCAGCTCTGCTCAACTAGGGAATTTGAATATCTCTGTTTCTCCCTACATTTACTCATCATGAACAATGCAAAGTAACTAAAATACAGGCCACAAAGAATATGTGAGATTTGTGGAACACAAGTGTTTAAACCCATGCAAGCTGCAGAGTAAATAAGGGCCTCTGATTTCATATACAAACACTGAAGAAAAAGGAAATCTAAACTTCCCTTCTTTTTGTGGGTATGTTTCCAAAAAAGGGTAGCCAAAAATCCATTTTGTACAGTGCTCTGTCCTTTGCACTATTTGTACAGTACTATTCCTTTCCACTAGCTTTCAGTAGATTGCTTAAGAGAATCTACCAGGGGGGATATTCAGTTTTAGGATCCATGTCAGGCCTCGTAGGTGTCAACTTACCCTGCACTGAACTGCCCTTGTACAAGACTTAAAAACTCAAGTCTGGTTAGCTGTGACATTTAAGTACAAGTATTCTCAAGGTAAAATGGCAGCTGACAGAGAGGAATCAGCACCAGAAAACCCACTTTAGATGTCTAAGTTCTCCAAAGTTTAAGTACATTTTAAACCTCCCCAACCGTATGTAATAAGATACAAGAAAATTAGGGACTTATACAGTCTGCTGCTGATGTTATTAGCTTTGTAACTAAAGGCTGTTCCCTGAATCCTGCTCCACTCAGGTACTCTACAAAGACAAAATAAACTAATATATTGGTGCTGTACTTGCAGCCCCTGCTGTATGAGGAGACCATCACTACTGTAGACATTCACCTTCCTCCACTTCTAATTTCAGTCATATTGGAAGAAACATTCCATCTCTCTCCTTCCAAATTTAGGGATATGTGTGAAAAGATTCAAAATATTCACTATCATTTTACAAATTTGCTGTAGAATAAGGCTGCTGGCTTTTTTTCCAGAAACCAAAATGTGTGAAATTTCTCTTGCAATTAAATCTATTGGAAGCTTTTGTGAAAACACTTTTCTGCCACCCTTGACTGTGTTTATTTGTACTAAGGTGTGTCATCACCTTCCCCTCTCCTTGCAGAGGGAAGGAGTATGAGAAAGTTGTGTGATCTACGGTGTTTTTTTTCTATTATTTGCATAAATTCTTAAAAACAATAGTATCTAGAAGCAATTCACCCAAAGATATCTTAAACCAACCTTTTACTGTTCAAATAACAGGAAGTTAGTATAAAACCTAATTAAACTATGTGGCACAACCCTAAAATTATAGGGTTTAGCCAGTGGTGAAGTAATTCATTTTCTGATAATGAATGATTTGGCACAAAGCATGCAAAAATATTTCCATTTCCAAAACAAGCTAGGGAAAAAAGAACTCAGAACACTGAGAATATCAATGTAACTTGGTATCTCCCATATTGAGAGCTGCTCAAAAAGTTACTGGTAACAAGTCTGTTAAATTCTGGGTTGCTTTCTCTTGTTACATCTCAAAGCTATCAGAGTGGGAAAAATAATAACATAGAACACTTCTCATTGGCTAAATAGCAATGTCTCATATTACAGGAAAAGAAAAATTACCAGGCCATCATGCCGAGAAAGGATTTATACTTTAAAATACTGTCTTGGTTTGAAAAACAGGTGCCTGCTAGGGAAGACAGGAGCCTCCCATGGAATGGAGAATGTATACACCCTCCCTCCTAATTATTATAATTTTGAAATTAAGTTCCGCAGCGGTAGCCAGAGCTGCGGGGCCTCCCGGCAGGGCAGGGGGTGCGGGTTACCAGAGCATGGTGTGGGGAACCCAGAGCAGTGCTGAAGAGACAGCGGGGACGGGACAGCCACAGCCCGGCTCTGAGCAGGGCAGGGAGAGGCCAAGTTCAGGATTCCCGGGGCACCCGAGCAGGTGGTGATCGGTGCCTCAGGGCTGAGCTCAGCAGTGCCGGTGAATTCTCCCCGCAGTAAGCGAGAGCCTGGCTGTCCTCCTCTGATGCCAAAGAGCGAGAGCGAGAGCTGCCCCCAGCCCGGTCTTTTACCTGTCCCCCATTCTTGCGGTATCTCTGTCCCTACCAGAGAAACTCCCCGAGACAAAAAATGTAGCCAGATGCTCCATTCCTCGCTGGACTTCAGCCACTGTGTTCTGTCATTCTTAAGTACCCATTAGTATCCCTAAGTACCCAGTAGTTAGTTTCCTAGCAACTTATGGGAAAAAAATTCTATAAAAGAAAAAAGAGAAAAGCCCAACCCCCAACAACTACATTGTTTGAGGAGGCAAAACTGATTATATTTAAGGTTGTAAGTTATAGTGGTTACTTATCAGGCCGAGGCATTGACACTCCCCAGTTAATAAATTTACATAAAAGAGAAACAGGAACATCAGGATCTGAATTTTTTTTTAAGGAGGAATTCCTGTTTCTGTATTGTGCCATTCAGTAAGAGATTCATAATTCATAATTAATAAGAGATGGAGATCCTTATTATTTTCTGCTCATGAACTCTCTTTATAATCAAGTTATTACTAATATATGAAAAGACTGCACTATTGTATACATTAATTTTTCAGTCTTCCATCAGATCTTGCATCATAGCCCCCAAATGTGTTACTATAGAATCTTAACAGAATGTCACATCATCAGTGTAGTATATGGTAGAGATAATTCATGCTATTAATGTATAAAATATTGTAAGATCCAAACTATGTCTTTTGACCACCCTGGCCAGGAGCAGTGTCTTATTCATATACATCTAGTTCCCGGACTTCGGACTTCGCTGAGAAGACATCAGGGTTTTTAACGTAAGAATAGAAGCTTCCAGGGTGATAATCGCCAGCTTCCCCGGGTTGCTGGGACCACTCAAGAGTGATTATCACCTCATAGATTGCATCTACCATGATGATGGATAGCGCCACCCTGATGCATGGGAATGCCGACTTCCCTGAAGTTCTCTGACCACATCTGGACTGGATCTTTGTCTACCTCTGCACATGTAAAGCCACAGTTCTGCATGTGAAGGGACACAAAGAACATTCGGTCATCTCTGCCTTGAGCAGAATAAACTGTATAAGAACTCACTGTGCGAAGCAGCATTCATGAACAGGGGGAGACTGACATTCAGAGGTCAGATCCGTGTGTTCACCCAGCGCCGATCCCGGGCTCAATGCTGACCCTTGGCTGTGGTGGTATTTGACGACCGAAATTCGGTCTTGCAGACAAATTAATAAATCTTTGCTAAATTTTCTTATAAGTTTGGCTCTCGATTTGATAATTTATAACAACAGTTTGAATGTAATAATGCCATTGAAATCTGTAACTTTGAAGGTAATTTTCAAAGCTAACAGCCTAAAGTGGAGCTACAAACTGTTAATGCTGTCCAATAAGTTGTTAATTGTTCAGAAATCTAAGCATTTTAATGCCATTACCTATAAAGATGCAGCCTTCTGCCTGGGTCTGATTCATGTAATTGAAAATACTGCTAAAACAGCAGTATGTATTTTTTGGGCCTGAAGTTTTACAGCTGGTTTCACCTAGATCATGTGCAACTCTTGTTTTAGGGTCAAGATCATCTCCTGCCATTTTCCAAAGAGAAATTGAAATGTGACTTTTTGTCATGATAAAGGGAATAATAAAGGATCTGAGCAGATGCAGGCTTAGATTCTTTTGGCCCACAAAATTATTTTAAAAAAATCTTTATGGTCAAAAATCTAAAATGTTTTAGACTATTCTCTGCCACATCTCAACTCTTTTATCTACTCTAGAGGCAATCTTTTTTTAGTTTGAGTTTTGTTTTTTATATTATAATGGTGACTCTTGTGTCTGCAGATTTCTACCAGTGCAAGCAGCACTTTTGGACTAAAAAGTCATAAAAGGAGGTATATATAGGCTTCAAGAGTTACTTTCTTCTGAAAGAAAAATGTTGATAACAGTGAAAGTTTTAGTATTCAAGAGACTCTCTTCTCTCTTCTAAATTCACACTCCCTCACCACATGAAACCCCAGACAGAGTCATCATAACTGATTACTGGTACCAAATGACGCAAATCCTGGCAAAGCTCATATGGCTAAGGACATCATCTGGACCTCAAACAGCTGGTGAATCAAGCAACTGTGTCAGGGATAACCCACTCTGGCAAAGGCTGCTTGCATGTCGGCAAGCTGGCCTTCTGCAGGAGCTCTTGCGCCAGCTCCCAAGGTCAGCAATGAGCTTGCATGAATGAGCTTTCCCTTGCCCCCTGAATTTTATTTTGCCACTCCATCTAAATTATGTTTTTGGAGTTATTCAAGAGCACAAAGGAATCAGTTTGAAAATGGACGACAAGTACTTTATGAAAAACCAAATTCCACATGCCTTTAAAGTTCTGCAAGTGCTCTTATCTCACTATTTCAAACAGTGAAAAAGCCATCCTTTTCCCCCTCTGTGTTTTGTGAATCAGACTACGTGTTCCTGGTCCTACGATTCTCTTTTTAAATCACTTCCTATTATTTTCTGCCATAATTTTTCTGGAGGTTGAAATAGAAGACAGGTTTTTTTCAGTGCGACATAAATAAGTTTGATAGTCATTTCGTGTCTTGAGTTAAAAAAGGATTGGTATTTGTTTTGTCCTTAACAATTTGTCAATGTCCATGAATTACAGTATGAAAAGAAAAAGGCTAAAACACTGGCTGTTTCATACATAAGAGAATTTTCAAGTTACTGCAGTCATTTGGTTTGGGTAGAACATACAAAGTAAAGCAGCATGCTAATTCCAGTTCACCTGTAGAATATACCGTACAGATTTCTTTTTCTTAGCACCTTCTAAACAGTTAGGTCTTCTCAATAAAGGATTCAGTCTCCACTAGGCCGTGCACCATGTGTATTTTTCTGAGGAGCATAACGTATGACCCGTAAATTAGTACAATTTCATTGTACTCACATTGAGAAAGATATTTGATAAAGTGAATAAACAGCAAACTACTCCAGGCACTTCAAAATTTTAGATGATAAATTTCACATTATCCTCAATCTCCTAATGCTATGTAACAGGTAGAGAAGTGGTTTTTGTTTTTGTACATATGACACAGGTTTGTTTTATATCAAATAAAATCTGGGAAAATGGGATTGTGAGATAAATTGTAAGAATGGTTGGAAGAAAATCACACATAGCTAATAATATGTGCTCATTTAATGTGGCAGTTTATCAAACTTCATACAATAGAATTGTTAGAACAAGTGTGGGGTGGAAAGAGCACCAGAGATTTTGCTATTTCTGTGATAGTTTGCCTTTAACATTTTTAAATAACACTGTTTGAATTTCTGATTTATAAACTCTTTTCAGCAAGAAATTTTCCTCCATTTTACATTCCAGAATTCTTTCCCATTTCTCCACTTAAGAGTGACCAAAATCTATGAAGCCTTTCAGTCCCTGTGAGCTGGTGTTCAGCAGTAGCTGTGTTGATGCCCCTAGTTTCCCTCACACACTGGACAAAAGTAAGTAATATCAGCTGCAAAAAACCTAACCAAGCCAATGCTGTGGTTTAAATTATAAGCACAACTCTAAAGGCAGTTTCAACTCTGTGGTCTACAACAATGACACTGTTGTAATGCACTTGTTCCTTTCTAGATCTTAGAGAAACATATGAAAGATGGGAATTGTAATAGGATACAATGTAGTGACAGGATAACTTTATTTATTGTCATTTGGATCTACCTCTTGGAAAAAGAAAGGAAAGTTTTACATAAAGGAATGTGTTTCCCCTTGTCATGGTGGAATTAATCCCAAACATCTACTGTTAAGAGAGTGACCCCAGCTGGAGTACTTCAGCGTGTTTGCTGATGCTTTGATAAGACTAATATTCACTTTTTAAATATAGCTGCAGAAAAATCTTTCTCCTTACCTATTTCCTTCAGTGTTTCCATGACTGTTTTTATTTTTGTAAAGCTTTTACTCAAAACATGAAGTGAAAGCAGCTGTGGTTAGTGGACGAAATAAAATCACAAATTACCTATTTGAGGCCAAACCCAAGAAACCTGGCAATCAATCCTTTTATTTACGCATCAACACCACAAATATATGCTTAGTGAAAGAACCACTGTGTTGTTTTTGTTCATTGGAAATGAAAGCTTCCACAGAATTATTGCTAATTTAATCTTTCAAAATGTAATAGGACCTGAACCTGGTTTCCTTCCCTTCTCCTTAGTGTAACTGATCTAGACATTATTTTATTAAATGTCTCAGATTAAACATTCTCTCTCAATTACAGATTACAGGAATCTGCTAAGATAATGAGTCCTACTACAATACCTGCTTTAATTGCTATATTATGAACTCCAGAACTGAAAAAATCCAGAAACTTCTAATAATAAAGTCTGTGGAATTCATTACAAGTTGTTCCCCTCTCTTGCACACTTTCTTTCCTTTCTCTTTTTAAAGGGGGAGAAGTCCTAAATGCCTTGGAAATATGCCCATGCATTGGGGTTTTGCAGTAAGCTAAAATACCATTTAAAGTTTAAGTACAATGCTGCTTTGAAGGCTCTGCGAACCGGGCAGAAAGCAGGAAAGTGTGACCAGAAGGTCTGTTCAAAGGGTAACAACAAAATGGTGACATTTCTGTAAATATGCTACTGCCATATTTTCCTTTAGGGGGAAAAAATAGCATCAGAGTGATTTTTGGCATCTCTCTGTAAGGACAATTGTCCAAAGGATGGCAGCAGTTGTGTTCTGGGGTGTTTTGTTATGGTTTGATTTGGGCTTTTTTTTTTTTTTTTCCTTAGCAAACCAGAATCATGCTGGACCAGAAAACATTCATTTCAATACACTTTTTTTCCCTGAAAGACACTTTGTAGCAGTTTAGACTTGATGACTGAGTCAATTATTCCAGTAATTAACTCTTCATTCTTGATTCAAAGAGTTTACTGCTATAAGATTTTCAGAGAAAACCTGAAATAATATAGAGTTATCACATGCAAAGTCTCAGTTTATGCTGAGATCATAAAAAAGACAAAAAAGAGCTCTGTCCCGCTGTCTGTCCATCCACAGACAACACAGTCCTGGAGCAGGAATGTGGAGGAGTGAGAGCAGTGTCTGGAAAAAAAACTGCACTTCTCTCCCTCCTTCATTCGCTGCAACAAGTCTTAAAGGTGCAAAACTTATTATTCAGCATAACAGAATGAGACGATTGGGGATAAAAGCATCATATAGTCAACACAGGACATATAGCTGATCTAAATTTCACTGAGTGCAGCAATCAGATAATACATCTCAAATCTACCCTTAACTGACCCTTTCCCTGCATGCCTCCCTGCTCTTTGCCACCTTGGGAAATAACTTAGAGTTGGACACTCTTCAGTCATCCTCTAGAGATAACTTTCTGCCTATTTTCTGGCTATTTATATAGGGAAACGCATAGGCCAAGAACGGAAGCTTAGGTTTTACTTAGAATCAGCACTGTAGTAATTTCATGGAATTATGCTGTAGAATAAGAGGAGAATGGAAGATGTCAGCTAAAGAAGACACATTACATAACCCTGATGATGGAGGTGATCCTCTATGCAACACTTACACATGACATCAGACATAGGCCTAACTTTCATCTGCTTCTATATCCTCTACGAAAAACTAGTCCTGCATTGCAGAGGGCCACATCTGTACAATGACTGGGAACTTGGGTTATGCTACCCTTGGGAAGTAGTTGAGCTTCAGCCTTTGCTTTGTGTTTGTTGGTTGTTTTTTCAACTGGTTGTTAATTAAAAGTAATTTTTTTGAGATGTCCTGGATTGTACGATATGGTTTGTGGGTGCGTATTCTGTTTTTCATCTGTTAGACGTAGGGCAGTTATCTTCTGTTAATAGGGCAGTTTACTTTATCTCTTCCACAACCAATCCTCCCTCTGAGGAGATACCTTCTGTTAATGGTCCATTGAGTCTCACTGCATGACTGATAAAATTACATCATCCCCTTGGGAGATGCTCCACCCAGGGGGAGGAGCCAAGCATTCCTACCTGGATATGATCTGAGATTTGGAACAGAGAAGCAGCATTTTCCCACTGGATTCCAGAGGAAGATCAGGCCCATCTATACCACCACTGGATCTCCAGAGGAAAACTACACCCTTCTACAGAATCACTGCTTCAACAGAACCACATCTGTCACTCCAGGAGGACTGCAGCCATCATTTAATCAGACTGCTGCCAACACCCTGACCAACAAGGTGTCAGGTTCGTATTTTGACTCTGTCAGTGTTGCTTTGTGTTACTGCATTTTCTATTTTATTTTTTTTTTTTATTTTCTTCCCTAATAAAGAACTATTATTCCTACTCCCGTATCTTTGCCTGAGGGCCCCTCAATTTCAAAATTATAGTAATTCATAGGGAGGGGCTTTATATTTTCCACTTCGAGGAAGGCTCCTACCTTCCCTTAGCCGACACCTGTTTTTTCAAACCAAGACAGAGAAAAATCTCTTGAGGTTGCATATAGAATTTACATGAAAACTTTGTGAAACAGACAGTTCAGAGAATCAGGTGAAGTCATATTAAATTTTAGGTAACCCAATAACCTTTGTAATTTGGCTTAATAATGCAAACAGGAAAAATAATATCAAGTATGGAGACACTCATCACTCATGCTCTAGTGAGAGGAAACATTGCTGAACAGCCTATTAAAATTAGGTTTTTGCTTTTAAGACTAGATGTTACAAGGTGGGGCTTCACTATTGAAGACTTCTCAAAGTTTCCAATACTTGGCATGTAACCAGTGCTAACTCATTAATCTCTTCCCAGGTAAAACAGTGAATGGGCATGTTCTTAGAGACTTCAGGTTTTGGCCAGACCTCAAAGCTGAATCTGACAGAATAATTCAGTCAACCTATATGTTGAAATTGAAACTGACAGAATAATTCAGTCAACCTATCTGTTGAAATTGAGACAAGTTCATTTTTGAAAAGCTGGCTCTGGCACTTTGAAAACCATAAAAATTACACTTCAAATGGCCCACAATAGAAGACAAAAACCAATTTGTCTAAATTGAAAGAACTAAGTCAGTGCCAATGAAAGATGTGTTGATTTTATAACTAAGAAAATCCTCATTTATCAGATCTGGATCCAATACCTACATGTATCATTGAGTTCAAGACATGCATTTTATCCTCCAATTTTTGGATTATGCCAGATGTTACCTAACTTTTCAGCAACAAACTTTTCAATTATTTGCCAAAGATATGACAACTAGAAGTCTGTGAGAAAGAGCATTTGACAGGGTCCTTCATATGGCTATTTAAAACTTTTCTGGATTGCTAAGAACTGAGCACAGCAGTGACCCAAAGTCAGCATCTGGCTGAGACAGAGCAGTGGTCGAGTTTATTACACCTACAGATGCCAACTGATCCAAAAGAGCTAACTTTCTCAATCTTATATCCGTATCTGTAAGCTGGACAACTGTAGAGTATTTGCAGCTATCTGGAAATACTGAGAAGTTTAGAAGAACTGATGAAAGTTTTGTAAAGAAAAATGTAAGCAACCTAGAGATTTTAACATGGCTGAGTATTGAATTTAGATTCTCAAGTGCAAATTCGGATTAAAATACTCCTGTTGACTCAGTCACAGAGCAAGGCAGCTGAACCAGGCTTTACTTCAGACATAGTTTTTGTCTGTGTTGTGATCTCTGCAATACCATTTGATAGACATTCCAAGGAGCCCATACTCAAGGCAGGAAAAGTCATTGAATACAACTGCTTAGAAACATACTGGTATGGTTCAGTTTCAAACAACTTCAGTAAAGCCTCTGTCACTTTCTCCCATAGCACTCTACTGGAAAAACTGGCAGCCCACAGTTTGGACAGGTGCTCTCTTGACTGGGTTAAAAACTCTCTGGATGGCTGGGCACAGAGAGTGGTGATGAATGGTTGTAAGATTGACCTGGCAGGCTGTTTGGGTCCAATCTGGCTAGCTATGGACCTTAGCCCTTGCAATCTTACATGGACAAAAGCAAAACATGAAAGGCACTCTTTTCCTCTTGGGAACAAAGTCCTATTTCATTTCCAAGATAGGAGTCACCAGGTGGTCCAGGTGAAAAAGAGAGAGAGGCCTCCTGGCAGGAGACTGTTAAGCCCCGGGGGGATGAGGGCTGGGGGAAGAGGACCTCAGCCAATGGGATACATGTGAGGAAGGGGGGAGGGGAGGAGTAAATCTGGGACAAACCATTACCACCAGTGCTTTTGGGGGAGGGAAAGACCATGTGATATGAGAGGGAAACCCATGAGGATACAAACATACTTATCAGTGCAATAATACTAGTGCAAAATGGAGCGGTGTGGCCGGTGGAAAGATACGCCCAGGCTAGAAATGACCAGCCTGGCTCCAGCCAAGGGGGGCGCTTCCCCAACACGAAGTCGAGTAATGCGCCTAAGGCAATAACCTGCCTTATGGACGTTGGCCGCTATGATACTCCAAGCCGCAGGATTGAAGAGGCGTCTCTCAGTTTCTTTGGGGTGAACGGGTTTATTAGGTCAGGAGGAACCAGGAGTGAGGGAGAAGAGAGCTGAGAGCCCCGAGGTGGGGAAAAACCCCGGGTTTTAAAGGGGATGGGAGGGGTGAAGGATGACAAATCAGGAGAGGGAAAGGAAAGATACATCGGGGATGGACACAACAGCAGAGCCAATTGCGTATTACTGAGGGAGGGGCCCTGGTCCCTGAGCCAATCACCCGACACCCTGGCCAGAAGCTTCTGGAAGAGGAGGCAGGGGTGCCGAGTGACAGGCAGGCAACCAGGGGTGGGGAACAAAAATGATACATTCGACAACCATAGTAACTGGGGAGGGGTTTAGAGATTGACAGATAACTGGGAATAGGGCAGGACCTCTAACATGAACAATGGGGGAACAGAACAAACACAACACAAACCACAACAGCAAAGCAACTAAATAAACTATTTCGTGCAATACAACAAATGGTGCCACATTCAGCAGTCAGCTGGTCACCAGTCGGGTTCACCACAACTCAGTATGGAGGTTAGTCTTGTTTTATACCTTTTCATGTTTGGGACAAGGGGATCAAGTGGGTCTTCAGTCAGTTTGCAGATAGCACTACATTGGGTGGGACTGTTGAGCTGCTGGAGGACAGGAAGGCCCTGCAGAGGGATCTGGACAGTCTGGATCAACGGCTCAAGGCCAGTGGCCTGAGGTTCAACAAGGCCAAGTGCTGGGTCCTGCCCTTGGGCCACTACAACCCTCTGCAGTCCTGCAGGCTGGGTCAGAGTGGCTTCCTGGTAGAAAAGAACCTGGGAGTGCTGACCAACAACACCAGCTGAACATGAGCCAGCTCTGCTCAAGTAGGCAAGAAGGCCAAGGGTATCCTGGCCTGTATCAGCAATAGTGTGGCCTGCAGGACCTGGACAGTTACTGTCCCTCTGTACTCAGCACTGGTGAGACCACACCTCAAATCCTGTGTCCAGTTCTGGGCTCCTCACTACAACAAAGACATTGGGAGCTGGAGCACATCCAGAGAAGGACAACAAAGCTGGTGAAGGATCTGGAGCATAAGTCTGATGAGGAGAGGTTGAGGGAGCTGGGGTGTTTATCCTGGAGTAAAGGAGGCTCAGAGGGAACCTCATTGCTCTTTAATTTCTGAAAGTCAGTTGTAGCCAGGGGTCGGTCAGGATCTTCTTCTAGGTAATGAGTGACAGAGTGAAAAGATACAGTTTTAATCTCTGCCGGGGAGGTTCAAGTTAAACATCAGGATCAATTTCTTCACTAAAAGCATTGCTAAGCATTGTAATGGACTGCCTATGGAGGTTGCGTAATCACCATCCACGGAGGTGTTCAAGAAACAAGTGGATGTGACACTTAGTGCCATGACCTGTTGCAGCCTGAATAACTGCTAGTAAAGTCCAAGGTAAAGAAGCAAAAAGGGCCTTTGCATAGTATCCACAGATGTTTAATTCAGTCGTGCAGTGAGATTGTTCAGGTCCCAGGCACACACATGCAGGGTCCAGCTCTCTCTCTCTGAGGGGCCGAGGGGCTGACCGTGGTCTCGGGGCAGTCAGTACAAAGATAAGGGCCAATCGGGGAATAGGGAAGGAGTGGCTCAGGGACACAGGAGCAGACATAGGAACTGGGGAAGGAGCCAATGGGGTGTAGCTCAGGGGATGCCTCCCAAGGCCTCCACAATGACCTAGCTGACAAGCTGGTCATCAGTCAAAGGCTGGACTCAATGATCTTGGAGGTGTTTATCAACCTAAATGGTTCTGTGATACTGTGATTCTTGTGCAGAATATTGAAGGGTGTGGTTAAAGTGCCTCCATTATGGTCAAGATTTCCTGTGTCCTTCAAAAGCCAGCACTTTTTTTAAATAGGAAAAACATTAAAAAAACCCAAAACATTTTCTCTCATTTTAATTACTTGGTGAATGTATTATCACAGTCCAAAGTCTAGGTGACTTTCTGTGTTTTGTAAGTTTTAAGTTTTCAGAGTAATATACTAGCAATTTTAGAAGACAGAGCTTATTAAAATTAAAAAGGATACATGAAAGGTGAAAAACAAGAACACTGCCAAACAAGTGGCTAATATTAATTTCATTCTCTGCCTTATGTTTGTTTCTTTTGTATTTTTAGTGTACGCCTAAAGGATATATTTAGATGATGAGCAGGATTTGAAAGAGGGTCCTTTTTCTTGAAAAGAAGCTAAGAAAGCTTCTTTTCAAGAAAACAAGCAAAGTAGGTCACTGATCTAATGCAAGTACTGATATTAATAAGTGGATAGGTTGAGGATATTTGCTTCATTCAAAGGACAAAGACATGTCTACTTTACAAATTTATCAGTACAGTTAACACTGTTACAGTCTCACTGTTTAGAGAAAAGGCATGTAATTAGATGAACAGGTCAACTGATCTCCTTTTTCCAGAGGGCATTTCCTCAGGGAATTTTAACGTATTTGTAAGGGAAAAAAAACCCCTCTCCACCTCTATGTTTTATAGATATATAAGTGATTTTGATTTCCAAAAAAATCATCAGTCTACCAAGAGCAGTAACTACAAGCTAGAATCCAGTGCTAGAGACTTTAGGTGGTAGAGTCCATTGACAAGCTCATGCATTTCTCAGTTTTTGAATACAGTCTTGGCAACAGTTGTTGCAACACATTGCTTTTCCATAAAGTTGTTAAATTAACAGCCTTGAAGACTTACTCCTGTTTTCTTCAAAAACATGCACCATTCCATTGTTTATTACCTGTAAAATTTACTTTAGTATAGTATTTGCTCACCATCACACACCATGTAGCTCAAAGTCATGTCTCAGTGAAAAGGAAAGAAGGGAGCCTAAAAAAGTGAATTATGTGTGACTTATTATTGTTCCTCCGAGTCTTTCCAGAAAGGGGACAGGTAAATACAGGAGGAAGGGAGAAGAGGGAGGGATGGGGACTAAAGCACAGACCTATGTATAGAGACCTCAAGCAACATGGTAAAAAATGTGAGATCTTCCCTTGATCAAAACATACAGAGCTAATTTACTTTAGAGTGATTTTTAACTATCAGTTCAGAAAAACAGCTATGGTTTCAACAGTGCTTCCTCCAAATGAGCTGAGGTACACATATATAGTACCAGCGGAAGGAAAGAAAGCCTAGGAGTCTTTAGGCTTTTTCGGCCCATTCTCATTTAGGCTTTCTGTGCCCATCCTTGCCCCTTCATCTTTTGCTTCTCATAAATTCATGCAAAGTTGTGGACATGTATTATAACTAATAGTGGAAAAATATGAAGTAACTTGTGGGTTTTGAATGTCCAGACTTCAGATGCAAGTAGGTGACACCATTTCCTGTTCAGTTCAAACTGTGTAAGCAAGTGTGTGAGTAGAAGTGAATGAACAGAGGATCTGATTTTTGATTGTGGATGCTTGTTTGGAGAACTAGTAAATATGGTTATAACCAAGCCTACTGAGCTAAAGGAGTGACAGACATTTTCAACTCTTGCTTTTATTTATTAAGTAGCAGTAAACAAATCAATCTGTGATGCCTTGTCCTGCTGAGACATCTTTCTTTCTGCAATAGCATCTTTGTCTCTGGGAATAGGACCATTAGTTAACTGAGATAATTAAATTGGCAGAAAGAGAAAGAAAATTATATGGTATGTCTTTGAACAATGTTATTCATTTCTCTTAAAGGAGGAATAGTTATAAAAGCAGATGATGCTTGTATTTAATAGTATAATTTTTAACAAAAGGCTGAAATGCGCAGAATGATAACATTGTAGTGCACAGGATATGAGGCATTAAAATCTGTTAACAAACTAGAATTCTCCAGATATTTTTTCTGTAATTTAGTGGCATGGATGATGCACATCATCCTGTCACTTGAATACAACATCCTCAGCACTGCTTAGCTGCACATTTTCTTTAAGAATATGCTGTAGACTTACTCTGGCTCCTGATATGTGCTCAGAGAATTCTTTGGAGAAAGGACTGAACCAGTCATATTTAAACACAGTACCACTTTGTATTGCCAAGCCAGTTACCTTAGCTGTGGCTGAAAGAGAACTTTACACCCTTCCACACTTCATTACTGACCTGTGCTCTGTGCATCTGTGCATCTGATTTCACAGTAAAACACTATTTTAAACAGCAAAAAAACTTTGCCCCCAACTCAATTCTTACATTATCCATTAGCATTTATGCACAACCTATTACAATTTATGCACATCACATTAACATTTATGCAAGTTCACCACCTAAGTCCTACTGACTACTCAGAATTCCCAGGAAGATTTACATTTCCACTAGTTTTAAAATATGAAGCTACATTCACATTTATCATTCCAAAACTACTGGGTGTCTAATGACCAGGCAACATTTCTAAAAATTCTGCCAAGATTGGCTGCTCAGACATTCTTTTGCCAAAGAGTAGACCTCTCCAGGCAGACAATCCATTTAGGCATGATCACCCAAGAAGCCTAAAGGAAATACAAACTACAGCAAAAAACCCAAAACAGCTGTGTGCATATTAATAAAATGCTAGTCTCAGACAAATGTGAACAACAGGCCAGGTGTTTAACTCTCCTATTGGAAGACTTCCATTTTACACAAATATTTATTGGGGCAACTAAGAGCAACTGAAAATTCCCATCTGTCAGCTGAACTCACTAATAACAAAAGTATGGATTCAATCCTTCTCCCTTCCACCATCTCTCCTTACCTTAATGGATATTTAGTTAAGCAATCAGAAACAACTATGATGGAATCAAGAAAATGGATTGCTGAGGTAGGGGGGGGGGTCAATGGGGTGTCCAATGGAATGGCTCCCATGTCCTTTTCTGCCAAGCTGCTTTGCAGTTGAGTGTCTCCCAACTGGTGCTGGTCCCTGGAGTTGTTCTTTGCCAGGTGCAGAACTTTGCATTTCCCATTGTTTCATGACATTCATCTCAGTTCATTTCTTCAGTCTCTTAAAGTCCTACTGGATGGCAGCAGTACTCTCTGGTGTATCAGCCCCTCCTCTCAATTATCTGTTATGAGAATAAGCATACACTCTGCTCCATCATCAGCCTCCTCTTTTGAAAATATAACAGAGGTTGTCAAGGCTTATTTTTTTGAATCAGGTGTCTCACTGCAGTGGAAGTCCCCTGGCCCTTCCCTGGCTAGAGTTCTTAAATATCAGATCCAAGGCTGAAACAACATGCTTCTGTCTCTCTTCTTTGCTTCCTATTGTCAAAATACATCTTCTGAGGAAATTTTACTGAACTCTAAACATTAATATTTCATCCTGGAGCCATATATAGTCTCTTAGCTATGACATGTCTCCATTACTATCCAGGCAATTGAAACAACAACTACAGGGTCTGTTCCTTTTTTCCTTCTTATTTCCACTTTTTTGTTTCTCATTAAAAATTACAAGTAGTTCTTTCAAGTTAAACTCTGCATTGTTTGATGCTTCCTAGTTAGGTGCTATGGGTAAAAAATATTTCATAGATTCCTGGGGAACATTAGAGAAGCTGGATGTGGAGAAGTTTGAGTTCTAAATTTAGAGCAGGCACTGGACAGAAATATACTCACAGTGATAAAGAGGCTTTTAAAAAGCATCCTTGGTCAGTAGAGTAAGACCGAGTAGAGATGAGCTGAAGGATTTAATCCCTTTCAGTCTTGTTTATGATCTTGAAAACAAGCTTGAGTAGTCTGTTACAGGCTTGGGATGGGGCAAATATATGGTAGTACAGCAGAGGATGATGTAAAGAAGACCAAATACATCATCATATATCATATTGGATTTTAACTTTATGCCTTCAAACAAAAGTCTAAACTGTCCAGATGAGTTGGAGATAAGTCTTGGTTTCTAATATGAAAAAAAGTACATTTGGGCATATGACTACAGAAAAGTACAAGGGAACTCTTATTCTCAATTAAATGTGGGTTTAGCTAATTGTTTCATTTATAAAACTAGTCTGTTTCACACTTCATCCTCCCAAATTATACAGTTCATGCCTTGTGGCAAAAATGGTACCAATGGGAAGCAGTTTATGTTCTGTGTTTATATGGGAATAGCAAAGGTTGAAAAAGAAGATAATTGACAAAAATAATAAAATTAAATCTGTACATGTCTGAGTAATGTAATAAAAAGATGTATTAGGATTTTCTTCTCCTTTCTTTATTCTCTTAAAATTTGCATGTATTTTTTTGTTTTATTTTAACAGAGCTAGTGAAAGCTGTGTGTGGAATGTAGATGTATGTAGATCCAAAGAACTGACAAACTCAACATAAAATCTGAAAGTGAAATTCAAAGCTTTTGTTAGAGGAACATTTAATATTTTGTATGTTTAATACTTTAAAATAAAATATTTACAAATAATGTTCCTTCATTGCTTGCCAAATGTAGGATACACTTTTCTTTGCCAAGCTCAAGTTTTCACAGTGCCTGAAGCTGAAGCTAAATGTACCAACTCTCAAAATGGAACCTCTCTCAATTAAAATAAGAAAAGAACAAAAGCTAAAATCTGGTGCAGGAATGGATATAGGGATGTTGCAGAGAGAAATTAATCAGAACAGCAAGGACAGAAAGGTTCTAGAAAGTAACATCTCTCCCAGAAGTAAATATGAAATCAAGAAAATTAAATATCACATAACTAAATCTGTCACAAGTGCCCATGAAACTTTCATATAGAAAGCATTAATTGGATCAACACAGTATATAAATTAGAATTTATGACTCTTCTCATTTATGAAAATCTACACCCAGAAACATTAATGCTGGAAAATTAATTCCTGAAGCTCAGGAAATGTCTGTATTAATTATACCCAGAAACTCTCAAATCTTTCCTCAGCTAACATAGCACAATTTTTTCTAGTTTTCAGGCTTTTATTCTGCATCCATTTTTTTTCAACAGCAGTCTTTTCTATATTTGTTCTCTTTCCAATAATCACACATTTGCTATTTCACAGCAATATTGCACAGCATTGTCCCTGAAAAGATCAGTAAAGACAACATTTTTTTTTTTATTTCACACTTCTGGACTGATAGAAGAGTCCACACCTTTGGGGAGACAAGCTTCATGATAAGGAGAGAGAAAAATCACATTTTCAGAGACAGAATGACACCATTTTGAAGACAGGCACACAAAAAGACAATGTGATGGGGCAGTTTGTCCATCAACACAACAGGACTCCAAATTACCCACATTTCTAAAGGTGCAGGAGGCAACCTACTCCCTGCCTGTCTTCACAGAGTCAGATCAGAGACTGCTACTCAGCTGACAGAAACATCTGGGATACACCTACGTAGTACAATGCAGCCCTTCTGCAGAGAGACACAGATAAACTCTGAATTCAGTAGTGGAAGAAGGACATCCACAATTTTGGGCTCAACCTGACTTTTGGAAGAAGGGCTCTCCAGCCTGGATGGAGCGGTGGGCTGATGTAGCTATACACCTTCTTCTACATGAAGTGGGTGGTAGTTATTTTTCATTGGCTTTTAAACTCATTTCCCCAGGTAAATATACTGAATGTTAGCAGAGGTTTCACCGGGTCTTAAATTATTTGTAACAAGCCTGACATGAGATTTCACTGCAGAAAGTGGTTCAGAGTCATTTAAACACAAGGTAATGGATCATAGAGCTACTTACATGGATGAGCGCAGTGGACATACCTCACAGTTAATATCTGGTGGTAAGTGCTACACCCTTCTGCTATAACAACATATTTGGCTGGCAAGGAAGAATGGAAATATTATTTTCTCATTCATATTAATTCAGCCTGTCTTTACATCTCTTTTTATTGTCACTATTCAGTACCACACTAATGAAACATATTATGTTGCTTGTTTTGAGCCAGAAATTATCTCTGGCTTTATTTAAATATGAACACACTTATTGTATTAAGTTAGGCTTGTTTTATATAAGGAGCCTGAACCCTAGTCCTCTGCAGAGAGGCAGTTACTTTTACAATACTTTAGCCATGAAGTTTTAGTCATGGAAACAAAGGTGAAAGATGAGGAGTGAAATGCATGCAATAATTTAATGCAAGGAAAAAGTGCCACAATCAGGTTTTTTCCCTTTTTTTCCCCCCAATGTGGACTGTTTCCTGATGTCATGCCAGCTACATAGCCTGCTCTCATATTGTTGGATTTTTAAATCTAATTTAGAGATTGATCCTGTTGGTTTTCCATTTGCTGTGTTTTCATAATGCTGTCATGTATCTGACTCTTGGTGGCATTTATATTCCTATAAAGTAAGGATTAGAAAAGTCCATTCTTTAAATTAGTTTTGTCATCCAAACTCATACTACTGACTTGAGCAACTCAGCTAAAGTTGTCTAATTTTATCAATTACATTCAGCGCTCACATTATAGTTTTACACAGACCAGGCAATTTGGCAGAGATTAGCCCAACTGTAATTGAAATATATTGCATTTCCTTCATTCAATGGGATTCAAAATGAGAAATATATGGTTGTATCAAAGAAGTCAGTGAAAAAATAAAAACTTGAAAGACTGTTTTAAAATTTTTACACAGGAGACATAAAGAAGATAATAGTATGTGAAAAGTTTGGGAAGAATTAGGTTTAATCCTGCACATGACAGGTTCATTTGCTTTATTTTTAGCACAGAAGAATAAATTTGTTAAATCTTCAGACTATTTTGCAAGAAAAACCAAAACAAAACAAAAATCCCACCATCTGATAATATTTCTTCTCTAAATGTGAGATTAATGTGTAATAATTTTAGAAAAACTTAATGGGGAAAAAAAAGGAGTATTTCAACACATCTACTAATTTTTCTGTTCTTTCAAATTTTGTTTCTGCAACCAAGTCATATAATTACAGCCATGTCGTTTAATTAGCAGATTGGTTCTCTATCACAGCATTTGGTTCTCTATCACATGGAGACCGAGATATTTTATTGAGCTATGATTATTTGGCTGGTTTTTTTGGCATGATGCTGTCAGATATGATTATTACTGTTGTTGGCTTTGTTTTGCAGAGCCATCTCAGAGCCATCTCCATTGTCTATCTAGCAATTCACATTTGGTGAGGTCAGATCTCAAGGGATAAATTACTTCATCAAATAATATCCTTCATCAAAAGGATATTAGTATATCCAAAGGATATTTTTCATAATTGATGTAAATTGTGTTGATTGGTAAAAATTAATTGCCTCAGGCT